>NC_066631.1:8954179-9570365 GCF_025201925.1 Gopherus flavomarginatus | reverse complement strand
AGATGCAAAACAGGTAGAAAATTGGCTGCCGAGCGTGGAACTAAGCAAGTGACCGTGTCATAACATGGTGTAAATGCTGCTGGAGAAAGATGTGGAAAAAGGAGATGTTTAACTTTGTCACATGGCTGTTGCTCGTTGGGGATTTATTGCTTCTCATTGCTTTTTTTACTGTGTGTACTAGAAGGTTTTGCATTTTTGTCCAACAGTTTTTCTAACCTGGAAGCCTAAAGTTAGGTTCCCCAAACCCTAAATGGGCACCTTACTAAATGCGTCTCTTTCAGCCGCTCTGACAGGCAGGCCACAGTTTATTTAAGTGCCTGTCTATGACTTTAGGACCCAAACTTTAGGCCTGCAGGGTAGAAACTGTGACTTTTGTTACAAGAAGGCAGTGGTGGTTCTGGCGATGAAGACCCCTGTCCATGAGCAGCTGGACTGACCTGCAACATGCTTTACGTGAACCACCAGTGAAAACATTGGTGTCCAAATTCTGCTTGGGAAGTGCAAACTGCATCTTCTTGAGCCTTTGCACCCAGGTGGGGATTTGTCCTCTCTTGGAGGTTCTTCAGGGGTACCTTTAGTTTCATTTTGCGGCTTCATAGGAGCCTTGTCAGCAGAGGCTATAATAGGGTTGTGCTGAGTCAGTGCATCCCTGGCCAGTACTGCCCACTCTTGAGGAAGTACGATCTCTCTGGGTCCCCCCCCCATTGAAAGGGAGGAGCCACTATCTTCCGCTTCAGCTCTCCCCGACCACTCCCCCTACCGCCCACTTCGGGGTGAACTTCCCGCTTTTGGAGACGCTGAACAAACTTAGCCCCAGATGGTAATGATTTTGGCATGGTCTTGCAGTCACTACTCATGGGAAGCTTCGGTTGAAGTCAGTAAGTGGCTTAGGTATATTGAGGAACACATTCAGGGCCTCTGCCTCCACTGACCTATGGTGGGGACCTAGGGTTTAGTTCTTTGCTGTACCTCCAGGAGGTGCAGCATGAAAGGGGCAGGTCAAGGAGAAGGGGGGGGTACTGGTGGCTTTCAGACACCTTTCATCTCTCTAGATTGTGGGCTGCTCTGGGGGCTGAAATGGTCCTCGTAGTAAATCATAGAATCATAGAACTGGAAGGGACCTCAAGAGGTCATCTATTCCAGTCCCCTGCACTCAAAGCAGGACTAAGTATTGCCTAGACCATCCCTGACAGGTGTTTGTCCAACCTGCTCTTAAAAATCCCCAATGATGGAGATTCCACAACCTCCCTCGGCAATTTATTCCAGTGCTTAACCACCCTGACAGTTAGGAAGTTTTTCCTAATGTCCAACCTAAACCACCCTTGCTGCAATGTAAGCCCATTGCTTCTTGTCCGATCCTCAGAGGTTAAGAAGAACAATTTTTTCTCCCTCCTCCTTGTAACAACCTTTTATGTACTTGAAAACGGTTATCAAGTCCCCTCTCAGTTTTCTCTTCTCCAGACTAAACAAACCCAGTTTTTTCAATCTTCCCTCATAGGTCATGTTTTCTAGACTTTTCATCATTTTTGTTGCTCTTCTTCGGACTTTTTCCAATTCGTCCATGTCAATTTCTCCAATTAGAGCCTCCCGCATCTGCTCCAACTTGCAGCATCTCACCCAGAATTGCTTGTATCCTGCAGCACTGTTTAGGATCCCTGTAACTTTATGCACTTCAGGTCTGTCCCATCCTGTTCCTAACCCCGCTCCTCTGGCCTCCAGACCTGACCCTGGCATGACCCCAATGATGGGGCTTAAAGGGGGACAGTCTAGTGCCATTTAAGGAAGTCTTATGCTATGCCTGCCCCAAGGGAATTCCCCTCTGGCCAGCTGCAGTTCCTACAAAGCCTCTGTCCGCTGCTAGGGTGGGGCATGGAGTCTGTGCTACAGAGATGAAAAGCTTTGTGTCCCATTAACAACCTCATAGAGCCATCCAGTGACCTCGTCCAAACACATACATGGGCTGCTGAGTTCCATGGCTATGAGCGATTCCATCACATCCTTTCCTATATGCCAGGGTTGGCCAACCTGAGCCTGAGAAGAAGCCAGAATTTACCAGTGTACATTGCCAAAGAGCCACAGTAATACATCAGCAGCCCCCAATCAGCTCCCGTCCCTGATCCCAGCACCTCCCACACACTGGTAGCCCTGCCAATCAGCACCTCCCCTTCCCTTCCCACCCCCCCCCAATCAGCTGTTCCGTGGCGTGCAGGAGGCTCAGGGTGGGGAGTGGGGAGGAACAAGGGCACGGCAGGCTCAGAGAGGGGGTGAGAAGGGGTGGAGTGGGGGAAGGGCCTGTGGCAGAGCCAGGGGTTGAGCAGTGAGCATCCCCCGGCCCATTGGAAAGTTGGCGCCTGTAGCTCCAGCCCTGGACTTGGTGCCTATACAAGGAGCTGTATGTTAACTTCTGAAGAGCCATATGTGGCTCTGGAGCCACAGGTTGGCCACCCCTGCTCTATTATTATTTCATTGCACTAAAAGAGGAAATAAAGGAGAGTCATCTGATAAATACAGACCCTGTGAAATGGATAATAGAGGGACAGGCGCTGGGTGGGGAGCACTTTGTCCTGCTATCTGCCAGGGCCAACTGGTTTCACTCCTGTTCCCCTCAGGAAGTGCTGAGAGAGGCAGCGTGCTCAGCCCCAGAGTCCGGGGGAAGAGCGTGTCTTACGTGGCTCAGCAGCACGGGCTCTGAGATGCTGCCTCCCATCAGCCAACAGCAGTTGGATGGATGGGGATGTGGGATCTAGGAGACAGTGGTTTAAAATGTGGGAACCAGGAGGAATCTGTAGGGCACACAGGGGAGCAAGAAGGGATTTGGGCTGGCTGCTGAGATGCTAGGACCAATTCCCCCAGCTTTGCACCAGTGCAAATAACTCCTGTGCAGCATGAGTGTAAAATGCTGCAGCATCAGAGCAACTGTGTTGTACACCCACATTGCAAAGGTGTCAGCAATGACATAAGGTGCCAAGGCAGTGCGGAGCCAGGCCTGCTGTGGCCATAGTGTCTTCTGGGGACCATAAGAACCAACGAATACATCTAGGGCCACCCAACCCTGGCTTTGCTGGGGATGCTCTAATCACCCATGTCTATCTATGTAGACACCACCACTAATCCCATACAAGCAGTGAGAGGAGTAGAACTCACGGCGTTCAGCTCCATCAAGGCACAGAGCGCCACCTGTCGAGCTAACGGAGCAATACCTCGAGCTTGTCCACTATAGGGAACAGAGGGTCACTGGAGTAGGCCCAATGTCTGGCCTGACTGGTACACGCTGTTGTACATTACCATATGAATAGAGTCATAGAGCTCTGAAAGGCTTAAACTGACTCAAGCACAGAGAAACGGGTATATTGAGGGAGAAAGCTCAGCCTCGATGGGATGAAGTCCATACAGGTGCAAGCTTTCACCCATGTGGATCAGCTTTCAGGATCAGGTCCTAAATTCAACACCAGCTGGGGTGTTAAATGATGCCCTCTGTTATCCCTGTGCAGCCACACTGGAAGCAACAGAATTTTCTAGACGTAGATGAGAGCAGAATTTGGCCTGAAGAATCCTTGCTAGCATTCCAGTGATAGCACATGAGCCAGAGAATCCAGCTTGGCTTTCAGATCCTAGGCTGAGTTTGCTGGGCTGAGAGTTAGTAAAACTCTCCCATGAATTGAGCAGGCAGGATTTTGAAATCTCAGAGAGACAACTCCTAGGGAACCCCACTATGGCATTTTTACCAAGTTACTGCCCAGAACTGATCTACAATTTAAGTTATTTAAATAGCAAATTAAAATGAAGAACATTTGTGGTCATGGTTACTTGCTATTGAAACTTATGGTCATCATGTGGCTTGGTTTTTAAGAGAGGAGGTTCTGGTGAAAGGGGGAGTGGGCTGGACCGACTACCCTTTTGGATGAACAGAAGCTGCTAGTATGCATGTTGTATAATCCGCAGCCACAGTTAGCACCTGAGGGAGGTTCTCAGTGGAGAAGCCAAGGACTTAGTGGGCATGGAGATCACCTATTTAGGATCTCCTGTTTAGGATTGGTCCCTCTCAGTAGGCGTGGAGGATTGTGCACGTCTCTGCCCATGCCAAACCTGTGGCTTGTGTTATGTAGGAGGTTGGTCTAGAAAATCATAATGATTCCTTTTGACTTTTAAAATCTATGACTCTTTCCTGTGAGCCAATACCCTGCTCTCTCTGGCATGCCACTGACTAAAACGTTTCAGTCAAGCTTTCCCGGGGAGAGGCACTGAAGTTGTACTGGGGTCCCTTAGAGTTTACAAAGCCAATGGCTACGTAAAAATCTCTGGCCAAGATTTTCAAGAGTGACTAGTGATTCTGGGTGCCCGTCGTCAGCGCTCATCATTGGTTTTCAGCGAGTGAGTAGTCAGCACTTTCTGGAAGTAGGGCCCTTTTCAAGGATGATGCTCTAAAAGCAAAGCACCCCGAATCACTAGCTACTTTTGAAGATCTTGGCCCCTACGTGCTCTGGCAGCTAAGGAGAAATGCAGCAATTGGGGGATGAGGCAAATGGGTGATGTGTTGGCAACCCATCCTCTGCTGCATCTTTGGGAACTTTGTCTCCTTACTCACCCTGATAATCTAATGAGAGGCTAAATAGAGCCGTTTTCCTGGTCTACATATACCCACGCATTGCATGGTGTCTGGGCACTTTTAACCGGTGCTGCCTTCCACAGGCAGTCAGCAGATATCGCTCATGCTGCTGTTGCCTCTAGGAGACACAGCAGGTCCTTATGTTAGTAAAACATTCTTAAAAACCACCTTGAATAATGTCCCAATGTGGCTATCATTCTGATGTGTATTACGGTAGTGCCTAGGAGGCCAGGTGCAGACCAGGGGCCCAATGGTGCTAGGGGCTGTACAAGCACAGAGCACAAAGACGGTCTGTGCCCCGGAGAACTTACAATCTCAGTGCACCTTGCAGTTCCATTAACCATGAAAGCAACCCTCTGATTGCGCCTAATGTCGTCGGAACACCTTAAGCTCCTTGTGTCAATCAATTATGATGCCTATAATTCTTAATAAGCTGCTCTCTCTGATTTATATTTACAATAAACATGCTCCTAGCATGTAACATGACCATTAGGTTTCATGAAACACAAACAGGTTTCATGGGGGGTGAATTCCTATTATTACAGGTCAAACAATTTCCTTTCTCGAGAAGAGAGTTTTATGTAGTGATTAGAGCAGGTCTCACTCAGGACTTGGGCAAGTCACTTAATGGTCTATGCCTCAGTTTCCCCATCTGTGTGATGAGGCTAATCAAAGGTACATACCTCAGAGTAGTGTTACGGAGCTTACGGAATGCAAAGCACGTGGAGTTCCTTGGGTGAAATACGCTCCATCAATAGCAAGTATTGCTAATAGAGCGGGGTGAGGTGGGGCTCTTAGAGCATTTTGTTGAGGATAATGACTGGTCATTATTTGTAGTACAGCAGCATCTGGAGGCACCAAGATCAGGGCCCCATTGTGCCCACTGCTGTGCAAACACCCATCAAGAGACAGCTCTTACCCTGAAGCACTCGCAGTCTGAACAGACCAGACAAAGGGTGGGAGGGGAACAGAGGCACAAGGGGTGGTACAAGTTGGCCTGAGGTCATACAGCGGGCCAGTGGCAAAGCTGGACTATGCAGCCTCTGAGGGATAAAATTTGACACGAGAATCATTTTGATCCCCCAGGCGGGTAGAGTGGTGCAGGATTAATAAGTAAGGGAGAGGGATTTCCCTCACGGTGTCAGCCAAGCAAAACGGGAATCCCCTGTTGTGTGTCTGGCGTGAGGTACAGGGGCAAATCACCAGTGTCTGATTTAAAACCCAGGCCCGGCTGCACTAAGGAGAATGAAACTGTGGACAGCTAGTGATTCAGCCGGTGATCTCTGTTTGAGTCAACAGGTGGCTGCGGTAAGAGTAAGCTGTGTGATAAAAGCATCTGCCCAGGTTTTCATAGAGGTGCTGACTGATGGCGTTTCTATTATAGAAACAAGATGATTTCCAGTAAGGGAGTGATAAATGGTAAACCCAGGGCCAGATTCTGGTCTCAGGTACAATCTGGAGTGACTCCATCAAAGTCAGTGGATTTCAAGTGGCATTACTTGGATTTACAGCAGCCTATGTGAGCTCAGAACTTGGCCCTGGATCCTTGCCACCGCCAAATCCCAAGGACATGACGTAGGCTCAGAGTCCCAGCGAAGAGGAGGTGTTTTGTTGCTTTCCATCTGCCTGCGAAGAACCAAGTCAGAGAGTGCTTGATTGTCAACATGTGGCATAAAAAGAACCGGCTAGATCCTGTGCTCATGTAACAGCCCTGGACTTGCGGCCTGATCTGGAGCACATTGAAGTCAATGGAGAAAGACTCCCGTTGTTTTCAGTGGGCTGTCAGGCCTTGGTTACTAAGGAAGCTGGAATGATGGCTCATTGTGTGCATCCGGTGGAGTCCACAATGCGGGGAGCTACGCACTGCACTGCATGGGGTGTATGATCAGAGGGCAGTGGTTAAACAACACCTCCGATTTAGATCTGAGAAGATTAGCATTTTGTAATTGTAATTTTTAGAAATTATTTAATTTTTAGAAAAACATTGTAAGTGAATAAGATTTCCCCCCCTTTCCTTCTGGAATTATGTAGCTACATGATGTGCCGATACAGATAGTGTACTTCAGCGGAGAGGGCTCCATCTCTCTGGCTCTGCCTCTGACGTCCTTTGGGGCTTTGGGCAAGCCACCTCTCCTCTCCATACCTGTCTTTCCTCCTCCCCCTCCATCTGTCTTTTTATTTAGAGTGTAAGCTCTTGGGGGACGCCTCTTGCTATGTATATGTACCTAGCACAATGGGGCTTTGATCTCCATCAAGGCCTCTCAGTGCTACTGTGAGGCTAATAACCATCACAAATCTTAGCTTTGATCCTTCCTATGGTTGTGTGCATAGTGCAGGAGAGACTACAGGAAAGATGGTGTTATATATACATCAGCGGAACTCCATTCTGTTGAGTTCAGGGGAGTGACATCGATGTGAAGCTGGAGTAACCCAGGGTGAATCGAGTCTTGTATCTTTCACCTAATCCTGATTAACTAATCCTGATTTGGCAGGGCTAAAATAATTATCTCAATTCAATTATTTTTTTAAATTTTTTTTTACCATCTTAATAGTGTATGTGATTCTTTTTATTTCATATGGTGGAATAGTAGAGGGAGCTGGTAGCAACCTCTATACTGCAGTTGTCCGCTTTCCACTCACAGGAATTCTCGCGATCTTTTCTTTGGGGTGCTCTTGGACCCCTTTGCTAGCAGCAGTGCTTTGACCAACACTACATCACTCCTTATTTTCAGAGGTGAACTGGGGGAGCCATTTGATTTTTTATTTTCACCTCAGGACACCTGGGTTCAATAGGTCACAAGTGGAATACCAACTAGTACCAAAACCTTAGATCCAAACTGTGTGGAGCTTTGGGTGTGTTTATAATCTGGATTTAGAGCCAGATTTTGCAGATGGCCTATCCCTTAACAATAGGCCACACCAGAACATTGGCTCCAAACTTCCTCATATTTTGGAATGTTTAACATCTGGATCAAAAATATTGGGGATTGAATTTCCTTTCTAGTGTAAACGTTTCCTGTCATCAATGTAGCCCACAGTGACCATTTGTCACCTTGCGTTTGGATACTGTAAGGTACTGGCTAGTGTGCTCCACTGCCTTCTATGGGATAGAATCAGAGCTGAGCAACTACGTTTCAGAGACCCTGTACTGCTAGCAGTTGAAGAGCCTTCTCTAGTTCATGTGCTTTTGGAGGAAGTGAATGGGAGTTTTATTGCGGCTGGTAGGGCCAAGTTCTGGGTGGCCCAGGCTGGGCTAACTGCCTTTGTTATAATAGGACTGGATATCTCTGGGAAGGAGAGACTTGCACTAGAGATGCAGCAGGGTCAGGTTTGGTGGGCGCTGGTGAAGTTGTACAGACAGCAGGTGCCGATTGCTCCAGTCAGTGCTGCATTTCCCAGCCAGGATTGTTTACAACCCTAAGCCTGTATTTCCCAGCAACGTATTACAATAATTTATAATAATACACTGACAGTACAATGACCGTGGTGCGTCTAGCCTTCAACAGAGCTCAGGGCCCCATTGTGCTCATAGAAACACGCCTTGTTCCAGGAAATAAGCTAACGGGACCACTATGGCAGAGAAAGATCACTGCGTGTCACAGTGTCTCATAACATGATGTCAAATGCAAAGGGTTCCTTCTCCCAGCTGGCTGACCCAAACATTGACCTAACTCTAACTTTTTGTTTTCTTCCCTTCATTTCTAATTCCATTAAATTCATCAAGTGTGTGTATGTGTGTGGGGGTGTTTAGTGCTGGTGAAAGGTGACTGCTCTGGTGGTCAAAGCCCTTTGTTTAACCAGCCCATAAGTCAATAAGTACATCACAGACAGTGGCAATGCAGCTTTCCCGTCCCTGGCCTGGCCAATATGCTTCAACACTGCTCTGCCTCGGATGAGCAGGGAGCTCAGGCTCTGTGGCCCAGTCATTCTTTGGCCCCTCTGATCAAACTGTCATCAGAGAAGCCAGTTACAGCCTGT
The DNA here is from genome assembly GCF_025201925.1 of Gopherus flavomarginatus. Classification (NCBI taxonomy): domain Eukaryota; kingdom Metazoa; phylum Chordata; order Testudines; family Testudinidae; genus Gopherus; species Gopherus flavomarginatus. The sequence goes on along the minus strand of NC_066631.1, from coordinate 9,561,781 downwards.
CAGGATGGTTATGGATAAATTTACTTCTGCCTGGTCTAAACCCAGCTCTTGTGCCATACATAATGCTTTGTGTTAGGGTGGTGTGATTTTTTTTTAATAGCTATAGTTATACCAGTACATCCCCTAGAGTGGAGACTGTTATACTGGTATAAGAGTGTCTTCTACCAGTAAGGCGTATTCCTCTTCCAGTATAGGAATACGCGATACCAGTTTAAGTACAATTATACTGCACCCACATAAGGGAGTTTTAGCACTTTAACTGTAGCGGTAGAGAAAGTGGAACAAGTTTTCTGTGTAGACCAGGTCTCTGACTGTAAGCTCTTTGGGGCAGGGATCTCATCACCCTATGTCTTAAAGTGCCTTGCACATCCGTGGTGAAGAGTACATAATAACAGTAATCTACAGTTTTATCATGTGGACACCTGCCTTCTGAGAAATGGGCTGAGACCCACCATATAGTCACTGGACGGCAATAACTTTCTTTCACTTGTTCCTGATTCAGATAGGGTTTGAGGTGGTGTCCAACAAATGAAAGGCTCTTATTTTCCTCTGACTGACTTCAGTGGAGTTACTCCTGATTTCACTATGGCCAACCACAAGTGTTCAAAAAGCATGAGGCAAGCCCAGAAAAATCATGACAGTAAAGAAAAATAATGCCTTTCATTTTACTTGCTTTCTGGTTTAGGGTGCAGTTGGATCACGTTTTCAAGCTTTTCTCTGAAACCATGAGGGTTAGAAACCTCAATTTTTTAGCATGAAAGCTAAAAGTCTCATTAGTCACATGACTCCAGGAGCTGGGACTTTAAGTAAAATGCCAGATATCCCAAGACTCAAGATCAAATTGCGAGAGTTGGCAACACTTTCTGTATGACCGAGATCAGAATCCAGCCTGTAATTCGCAGGTCCCTTATCAGTTCTTTAAACTGCCTAGCCTCTTTGGCTTGGTACATTTTAAAGAGATGTCTTTAACCAGACCGCCTTGCAATGTGTTTTCTTAAAATATAAACACCCCCATCAATTGATGCCAGGATTTCTGCGCTCACGAGCAAACCCTACACTCATCAACAAGTGTGCTGATGAGGTAATGAGGGTGGGGCGGATTGGAAGCAGGGAAGAGAATAAGATTAATGGAAAATAGATTTTATTCTCATGCTACCAAGATAAACAGAGAGTTTAAAAAAATATGAGGAGGAGAGAAAGGGAAAATGCTGATACCATTGCTCTAAATTCTGAAAAGGTGATCAGTGAGTGTGTCGTTTTCAAGTGCATGACAGAGATTGTAAATCTACAACAAATTGATATGTGCTATATCCTTGTCCTTTTATTCAATTGTAGAATTGGCATTTGGTTTTCCACGGGAAGCATAAACAGGCCCACAGACATGCCCAGCCGTTGTGTACATTTACCATTTGTGAAGACGCCCGCCCCAACCACACACGTTGTAATGCAATGGGAAAACACACAAATACCGTGCCCCTGTGCTTTCTGAGGGAAAGAACGCACACTGTGCTTGGTCTGCAGGTAGACAGAATAAGAATCCAAGTACAGGCATGTATTAGGAACCCGATTCTGTTAGATGCTGGGTACCTTCCACTCCCAGTCTGAGTTGTGGGGACGCTGGCCAAGATCCTCAAAGATATTTAGGTTCCTAACTCCCAGTGAAATCAGGAACCTATATCCCTTTGGCGATCTGGGCCTCAGCACCTTGCAGGAGTTGCTGTATGCAAAGTGCATGTTGGTTAGTGTGCAGCTGCATTATGGGGGGAAAGGTTTGCATTCTTCTGAAGCATCAGAGATTTCCAGAGGCAGGAGGCTGGAATGAACGAACTAGAGGGTTGATCTGCTGGCTAATTCTGTATTCCCACGGATGATATTATTATGTAGTACCATAGCTCCTCGGAGCCCTCATCATGGACCAGGGTCCCATGGTGCTAGGTGCTGTACAAACACACAACAAGAAGACAGGCCCTGCCCCACCCCAGGATACTGCTTTAGCGGTGTTTGATGTGAATTGTGTGCAGTGGTGGTGGTAGGATGGGGAATAAAGCCCTAGTAGGAGTTTGACGTATCCACATTTTGAAAACACATCCCATTTGGTGCAATCCTCAGGCCAAACATTGCTCTCTAAGGTATCTTTAGGATAAAAAGATCCTCTGGCAGGGATCCCAGAATGGGGGAATGAATGCCACCATAGACACAGACACAGGTATCCTCTCTCTCCTTCCTTCGATAGGATTTCTGTTGTTCACCTCAAGGGGGGAGGAATGGAGATTATGACAAGGCAAGGGTTAAATAACTTTGCCTTGTGCCTGTTCTACTGCAAGATTCGGCAGAATGCTTCTAAAATAAGACTACGGGTTTCATCCAGCCCTCCGATACGTGGGCGTGTATTGGTGTGTATCTTGCAAAGTCAGCTACGCTTCATCTTGCAAGCCCAGGACTGAGTCCTATCAGGTGTTTATATATGGGTATATATGCATATTTCAGAAATGCTATGGACTGCTAGCTTGATTAAATGCATGAGAATTGAACCAAGTATTCAAACACTGCAATCACACACTCATTTTGTGCATATAGCTCTCTAGTGAGAGACATCTGCACATTCACTTTTCATGCATAAACTAACAGTAATGACGATCTTATATTTCTATAGGGCCTTTTATCTGCCAGGATCCTAAAGTGCTTTTCAAACTGTCTGTGCAGGAATCCCTTCCCTCGCCATTAAAATGCAGACACTTCTGGGGTGGAAGGTGGCAGCCATTTAAAGAAACACAACAGTTTAGAACAGGAAGTGAAGAAGAATGTATCCATTTGAAATTGCAGGGGGGAATTAAAAGAATCAGGTTGTCCGTATCCAAGCTGGCCCTTGGCCTGGACACCGGGGTTTACCATGCTACTCTTGTGGAAAGGGTCCACAATAGTCAGGACCACAATAGTCAGGATTAGGATTGCCACCTGTCCATGTTTTCCCAGGATCATCTCTTTTTTGAGGTAGCTGTTCCGGGAAAGGTAAGGGTGCTCAGTACACACTGCCAGCTGTCCGGGTCTAAGGGCTCAGGATCATCCTGGATGTCCCTTCTTTTGTACTTCACAGGTGACAACCCTAGTCAAGATCTTAGTTGTACTTCATAGCTAAAACGCAGCCCCTCCAGCACTGCAGGTGCCCTCACATATAAGGTAGGGTGAGACTAGGGCCTCCCTGCACTACCACAACACAAATACATACTAATGCTGGCAGGAGTTCATACAAAGGGGTGTGCACTTCTGGCATGGTGTAGAGTCCTGCTCCATACAAGCCCCCTGAGGTGCAGCGTTTGGACAGGAAGAGGAATGCAGGTCATGGAGACCTCTTATAAGGGGGGAACCCCTGCAGTCCTACCCCTCTGGGACTTGGCCTCTGGACTGCAGCCCTCCTGTTTCCCAGCTGTTTTACCACGACAGGCCCAACTGTGTTTGGCACCTGGAAGCCCTTTTCCTTTGGGGAGCTTTGACCAGTAGCTAATTAAAGTGACTCCAACAGCTTCTCCAAAACAAAGCACTATTTATTCACCCAAAGGTGCGTAGCTCGCAGAGAGAACAGATAAAACAACAACAGGCCTGGACATGTGGATTTTCCCTAAACTTTATACATTCCTTAAAAGTTTTGGGTAAGTTCCACCCAGCCCAGACCCCTGGCTCCTGACCCGGGAGAGAAAGACAGCCCTGCAGCATCATCTCCAGCCGTTGCTGCCCGCTCAACCCCCTATTCCTCCTCCCTAGGCTGAGAAGTTCAGTGGCTCAATATCCACTTTGATTCCAGGTTCAAGGCTGAGAAGAATAAGCCTTGTTAGCCTATATGGAGCCAGGCAAGTGGGCATTCCCCAATTAATAATTCTCCCATTGTTCCCTCAAGGACCCTTGGGTGCACTCTCTGACAGTGCCTTCTCCTGGCCTTTGTTTCATTTCCTGTTTGTTTCCCCTACCAGCCTCCTTTGATTTAACTCCTTGCAGCCAGGCAGGATAATATCAAACAGGTAAACTGAGGGGCATGTGATATTCATGGAACAAATACAGGGAACTCCCATGTTCTCTACAAGAGCCGTGTGCGGGACTATGAGTGAAACTTCGTTCCACACTAGGGAGCGAGCTCCTCCGGCAGGACTGTGGCGGGAGGGTAGCACAGCACTGTTCTTCGCTATGCAGTTGTATTATGTGCAGATCTTCCATGCAAAGTGGATCTGCAACCACTTTTCAGTGTTACTTGCATAGCAGTGGAGGGTGAGGGGAAAGGCAAGAGGTGTGAGACAGGGAGCAGATGAGGTGGAGAGAGACAGGCAGGTTTTTCTAGGGGGCAGGAGCTGCAGAGGAGAAGACTCTTTCCCCAACAACGTGGAGGGACAGAAGAGAGGGGCCTCGTAAGGGAGAGACAAGGCCCTTGAGATATGCTTTCTTTAGGTTTGCTTCAGCTTGGCATTAGCCATTGCTGTCACAACCCCTCTGTTTCCCATATACCAGTGGTTCTTAACCCAGGGTACACATAACTCTGGGGGTATGCAGAGGTCTTCCAGGGGGTATGTCAACTCATCTAGATATTTGCGTAGTTCTACAACAAGCAACAGAAAAAAGCAGTAGCAAAGTCAGTACAAATTAAGATGTCATACAATGCCTTGTTTATACTGCTCTATATACTATACACTGAAATGTAAGCACAATATTTATAGTCCAAGTGATGTATTTTATAATGATATGGTATAAATGAAAATGTCAGTAATACTGCTCTGTGACACTTCTGTATTTATAAGTCTGATTTTGCAAGCAAGTGGTTTTTAAGTGAGGTGAAACTTGCAGGTATGGGAGACAAATCAGCTGCCTGAAAGGGGGACAGTAGTCTGGAAAGGTTGAGAGCCGCTGCCATACACCACATTTTTGGGGGTGATGGAAACAGCCAGGCTCAAAGCCCCCTCAGCAAGGTGCTGAGTGGGGATAGAGAGCCTGCAGAAACACACGTGGCTCCCATCAGTCGGGGGTGCATTAGCTGTCAAGAGGGTTCATAGAGCTTTATTCTCCTTTGCCTTACACCTTGTGCTGTCATTTGAACCTCTGCAAAGCAGGTGTGAAATGCTACCAGGTTATGCTAATAAAGGTGTTACGCTTGCTTGGGTCCCATTTTGTGCAGGTGCAAGCGCCAGGTGTAGGGCAGTGGAGAGTCAGGCCCAGAGCATCTTGGATGGGCAGCTTTCAGGGTTAGCAACAGAAGCCATGTAGTGCGCTACACTTAGCAACATGAGGCCACGCTGACCCTTGTATCTGCAATGCTAATCAAGCAGGCAAGACAATACTCGCACTCGAAAATACATCGAGACTAATTTTTTGCAGTGCCCGCAATGAAGGTTCTGGCAGAGGGAGAGTTCCCATTGCAAATGGACAGCCCCTCTGTCACCTACTGTGTCTTATTCATCATATCCATGCCTCTTCCTATCTCAGGGAGTCATCTTCACACTCTGACCTAGCCTGAATATTCCAGATGTTTGCCCGGTAACATCATTAGCTCCCTCTTTGTTCTGGAAGAGAGAGAGAGAGAGCAGCCTGGATGTTTGGTTTGTCCTTTCAAGAAGCTGGCAGCTCGGGAGGGTGTATTGTAGGGGGATCATTTATCACTATAGTTGGTGTATAGCCTAACAGAAATAATATGCATTCATTAAAATTTTAAATGCAGCATGTGGCAACCACGGCCACCTCCAGCCATTACTGGAGAGCAATCAAAGGTGGATTACATTTCCACGGCATTTACATAGTCTGACTAATCCAATACGAGGTTAATTTATTTTAGCCTCGTGCTCCTACAGGTGGTTTCTTTACAAATTTTTCCATGCACATTTTCTTTGATTCAACCCCCTGATCTTAATCTCCAAGCAGGTCAGGGCAGGGAAGCAGTTTCCAGTGCTGGTGACGTCAGTCCAGCTCCATAGATTAGCTGGCAGAGGGTGCTCTGAGAGAGGTGCAGCTGTTGTCCCTCTCCCTGGAGACCAGCTTTATCACCAATCTAGCCTGCTTAGTGTCTGTGCTCCGCTCAGGGTGTTTGCAGCAGCTGGTCCCATAACACTGCGCAGCCTTTTGCTGACGGGGTAACGTGCCGCTGCTGAGCCAGCTTCGCAGCACTGAAGGGCAGGCGTGTTGAAATGGCACCAGAACAACCTGGCCATGGTCACGGTGCACCTCTAAGTGTGAGGAGGGAAACCTTGGCACAGCCTGCTCTCTGGGAAGGGGAATTCCCAGTGCGGGCAGGGAGGTGAGGGTGGAAATCCCCTTAACCTTTCCAGTTGAGATGCCTGGGTAAAGTGGCTTACCACCGGAGGGGGCGCTCTCACCACAACAACAGGCCTGGGAGCGGAGGGGGAACTCCGCTCTGCTGCACAGCAGGCAGGAGCTCTGTGCTCCTCACTAAGTTCATCTAAGAGCTGAGCAGAACTCGGCCCCCCAGCTGAATACAGAGAGTAGCGCACAAAGGGTGAAAGATTCATCCAGGGCTCCGGACGCTGGAAGTGCCACGCGGTTTCTCCATGCAGCCTTTTAAAACTTGATGGCAACAGAGCAATGTGACGCTTCTTGTTTTAATTATCATTAAGGGGCCAACATGCTCCGATCCGTTGGATCTGTGAAAGCAGCGGTCTTACCTTTCAGCTCAGCATGTGTCTTGGTAGAATTATTCTTAGTCTCTATACCTTTGGCTTGTCAGGCCAGGGTTTATTCAGACCATTTTTGCTATGCATATTTTTTTTCCCCCTGCAGCTCAGAGGCCAGCTGCTCCTTATTAGCAAATGCTGATGAGGCAATAAGGCCTAATAATGAAAGTGACACTGGCCTGGCAAACCTCTGGCAGCTGACTGTCAACTTCTGTAACTGATAAACATTTTACCCATGCACTGGCACCTCTCCTTAACACTGAATCATACCTGCTTTGCACTTCTAGGGAACTTCTCTCCCAAGCATCGTAATGCGAATTACAAATATTAATGAAATTCTGACAACAGCGCTGGGGAGGGAAGATAAGGTGGGAGGTATTATTCACAGCATTTAACAGATGGGGAAACTGAGGCACAAGAGATATTTAGGACCAGGTTTTCAAAGATATTTAGGCCCCTAAAATGTGAATCTTTTTGAAAATCTGACCCTTAGTGACTTGTGCAAGAATGCAGTCAGTCAAAGGTTGGGAATAGAATCCAGCAGTTCTAACCCTCTCAGGTCCTTGCTCTAGCCAGTGGAATGAGTCAACTAGCAATTTGTTTGCATCAATTTAATCTAATTGATCTACACAGTAGAATCTTAATTATTCAATTGTAATAGTGGGGGAAGGGGCGAGGCACTTACTAGACATGTACATGAGTTTAACTAAACTGATTTTAAGAACTGATCTGCTTAAATGAGTGCCAGCTCCTAATCTAGGGCCATTTAAACTGGTTTCACCCTTGTTTATGTTGACTTAGCTTGCTCCAGTAAGCTAAAAAGGTGTAAGGAGGTGTGAAACTAGTTCAAGGGCATCTACACGAGGGGTTTAGTTAGATAGGCCTCCCTGTAAGGCAAGGAATGGCATTGTGTCTAGGCAGCTCTCCAAACAGGGAAAGTTAGGAACCTGGTTATTGTAACAGAGCAGAGTAGCTTCACTATATAACTGGGTACGAGGAGTTTGAATGCATCTGACCTCACCATAAATATCCAATACAAGCTAGCTGTATTTTAGGGCTTGCTCCTGCTCCCGCTGAAGTTGATGGCAAGACTTCCATTAACATCTGGGAGAAGAGGATCAGGCCCTTCCTTGGAGACTGTGTAAGGGAAAGTCTCCTCGGCACTGGACGGAGGGAGTAATAGTTCATGGAACACGCCTCCCGCCCTGCGATGCACTGTCATTTGGATCTACGCTGTTTCCCGCTAATCTTCCTCCTGGGCCTCTTCTGAGCAGAGACTGCCACATGAGTTATGTCACGTAGTGCGGGGACTGAGAGCCCTGGGTGGGCAGAACGGAACAGAGCCAGCCTGTAGCAGTTCAGTAAACCTGAGCAATCACCCTGCCATGCTCTGGTGGCAGGAGAACCCCAGCGAGGGTCCTGGCTCTAGGAGGTCATGGGAGATCCTTTCCCCCACCATCTCAGGCTGGAGCTGGCTGAGCCTGATTTTGCTAAGGTGCTGAGCACCTGAAGTTCTCACTGACTTCCATGGGAGCTGGGGGTGCTCAGCACTTCGGAAGAATGAGGCCACGGATAAGGGGATGGGCCTTGCACTATGTGTGCTTCGTGAGGGGCACTGCGGGGTGATCAGGCAGCTGCAGCCCGCATCGATTGACTTTTCTGACCGGCCTCCAGGAGGCCCCCCTGGAGAACTCACTGCAGTAATTTGGAGGTGAAAAGCCCAGAGAGCTGTGACCAGGACTTGGTCGCAAAGCCGCTCGCTCACATTTGGCCCAGCTGCCTCTCTGTCATGATGGAGGGGTGAGTGGGCCAAACCTGAGAGGTGCCGGGTCACAGTGTCCAAAGTGGGGAGCCAGCCCCAGCCCCATGGGACAGGAGCTGCTGGTGGATTGTGAGTATAGGGCAGGGTTGCTCTCCAACATCCCCTTCCCCACAACCCCTGGGACCTCCCCTCCACACCAGGCTGGGAGAAGTGTATGTTTGCCTGTTTATGCATCCTTGGTTTCATGATTTCTGTGGGTGCAGCTGGAGTCAGGAGCCCCTGCTAAATCTGCTCCTGTGCTAGACATTAGGTCGTTGTCATCATGGCGGTGAGCTAACTTTGGGTCCAATGGTTAGAGTGCTCATTCAGGATGTGGGAGACCCTCCTCTGCCTGATATAGCATGGTACCTTGATGGGTGGGAAGGCTTGCATGCTTTGGTGATGCTGAGAGCTATGCTGACAGGACCACCCAAGGCAGATAGTTCAGAGTGGTAGTTCTGGGTCCGTGGGCTGCTTATGGCCCAATCAGCACACAGCATTGGCCCATGTGACATCCTCAGGTCCATACAGGCAGTATTGGCTGCGGGCCACAATGGTAAATAGGTTGAGAACCCTTGGTTTGGAGGGTAGGAACCAGCCTGAAGGCAATCCACTGGCCCTCCTGGGAGGGGGTTGTGAGTCAGGTTAACCTGTCCATGTAAAAATGCTTTCTGTTTTGGTAACAACCCGGAGACAAGGCGTGTTTGTCGTGGATTTGCAAATATTGCCATCAGGTGTGGAAAACCAGGATAGGCTGGTAGTACTGCCCAAGCAGCAAATCCGGCTGACACCACCTGTCCTTAGCGTGAGAAAGTCTTGTGGGTGCCTGCTGTGTATCAGTTCCCTGACACTACCAGCCTCTGGCCACACAACTGCGTTGCAGGCCTCTCTCTCCGGGCAGGTTAGTGATTGGCACACACCAACCCCCCTCATCCTCTTTGTGTCTCTCTAGCTAGGGTGCTGAGCCCGTGTTCCTCTGCACACTCACAGAACTCTCAGATCCACTGTTCCCAAAGAAACAACACACTCCAGCTTGCAAGATTCAGTGCAGGATCCCCACTCTTCTTAACACACAGCCCTGAGAGAGTGTAGTGTAGTTCAGTGAAAACAAGACAAAATCTATTATCACAGAACAGTGATTCAAGTGCTAGAGAGTAGGAATATTGGAAAGAAATGATTACATATAAAACAACGTAACCTGTTTTCTCAAGCCTAAACTTCCCTAACAAGGCATTCCCCTATCTCCTACAGGCTAGCTTACTCCAAGTCCTTTTCCAAGCATTTTCAGGTAAGTTGGCTGAGGTCCCATCTCATAAGATCAAGCCTGCTGGCTGCTTGTCCTCACAGATTGAAGGGTTCATCTGCACCCCAGATAGAATTTCAAAAGTGCATTTTCTTATTTCTAAACAAGAGAACCCCAGTGTTTTTGGTTTTTTCTGCAAGCTCTGCTATCTATTGGGCATCCATTGTGAACCATACGGTACTCAATTTGCACATGACCAGCCAGAGAGAGAGAAGCATCTCTTCCTGACAGGAGTATGTGGATTACCTCTTGGTGACCTGCCTTAACTCACAGGCCTAGAGGTCATAATTTTTAGCATATATAACAATCTAAGGAAAGAATGATTCCAACCAAATATATGGAGACATGTTGAAGAGAGGCAAGAATTAAAGAAAAGATTTCAGCAAGAATGAGACCACAATGAAAGAGCTATTCTGCAACAAGAGTATACAGACAAAGACAAGGAAGTTAAAAGATCAGCCAAAAGAGATAAGAGAGGGTGGATGGAAAATAAAGCAAGAGAAGCAGAGGAGGCATACGCGAGAGGAGATTTAAAAAATATGTTGTCTAGTATCTAAACAACTGACATCCCAATTTTTGAACCATTGTAGCATTGTGAAGGCTTGAGATGGTACAATTTTAATGACAGAGGAAGGACAAAGAGCTCGTTGGATAGACATTTCCAGGCTGTGCCTACCCACTAACATGCACTGAGAACCTCTAACACACACTGAGAAATGTGACGGAATAGTGGACTTGTATCATTAGAAGTAATTGCTACTGAGGAAGTAACTAAGGCGTTGTCTACACTCCACAGCTTTAGCGACATGGCTACAGCTGTGCTCCTAAAAGCCGCGTAGTGTGGCTGCTATCAGGGTTCACACTGGCAAAACTTTTGTCTTTGGGGTGTGTGTGCGTGTTTTACACCTCTGAAAGACAAAAGTTTTACCGTTATTGCCAGTGTAGACATAATCTGAGGCTGTAAACCAACTGAAGAGTGGTAAAGCACCAGGCTATGGCAAGGCAGATGCTTAGATGCAGTGGTACGAGTAGAAATCATTTCTTGCCAGTACTGCACTCATGGGATGGACACAAGGGGGGGGCATGTGACCTCCCCATGTGACCTTCCATGTGACTTCCTCCACCCCACCTCACCCTACCCCAGGGACCCCATGCTCTCCCTGTCCTTTCTGACACTATACAAAAATCAACATGCTTAAATACTCACTTTCCCCCCAGATATGTAGTATTCAGTCTCTTTATATGGAATATGGGAGTTGGTGAGGAACCATTTCAGCATATGTATGACTTATTAAAAGACAAATGTTAAGTAGAACTGTATCCTAAACTGCTTTATGCTACTGTATCCAAAACATTGTATTTCAATGGGGGATTCAACTTCCTTGATAGGAACAGACTCCTGAAACTCTTACCAGCCCACAAAAGTGGTCCATAGTCATGCAAATAGTCCTATTGTCTTCAATGGGATTGATCAAATGATTAAGGTTTTACAGGATTAGGTTCCATGTTTGTAAATTGTTCTGGATGAAACTGATAATGCCTGAGCTGTCAGATCAGAAGGAGCTTCATTCGAATAAAAAATTTGTTTAAGTTTGTTAGCATATGTATTGTGCTGTTAAAGCCATATAAAGAATGAATGTCCTCCCTAGCCGTGTTCTGCTCCTTTTAGGAGCAGAGCACAGCCCCACCCCACCCCAAGTCTTTCCGGTTCCCTATACCAGATTCTACAAATCTCTCGCTGGTACTGTGTACTGGAAGGTACCACCCTACTTGAAACCCTGCTTAGATGTTAAAATCTGGAAGAAATGATGGTGAATTACATTTGCAGGTTGTACAGGGTGGTTTGGGAAAAGGAGATCTGTCCTAAAGGCTGGAGAAAAGGTGTTACCTGCAAAATCTATAAAAAGGGGGACAAAGCTTATAAGCAATAACTGGAGAAGGGCCACACCCCCATGTGTTCCTGGAAAAGTGGTTTGCATTATTGTTTTGAATAGAACGAAAACCACCATTGATAAAGTACTCAAGGAAGAACAGGCTGGATTTTGTTCTGGTAGGTCATATTCAGACCAGATTATCACCTTGAGAAGACTTATTGAGAGAGGCTTAGAATATCAGCAGTAGATGGTTGTTAATTTCCTTGATTTTATGAAAGCATTTGCGAGTGCCACAGATAAACTCTCTGCCAGTGCCTGAGTCACTGTGGAATTCCAGAAAAGATTGTTAATTTGAGAAAGGCTTTGTATGATGAGTGTGCATGCTGCCTCTGGACAGAGATAGGGGACACCAAATGGTTTCATATTGCTTCTGATGTAAGGCAAGATTGTATACTATCCCCACTTCTCTTCTGCATTGTCATATAGACCTTATCAGAGTGACAGCTGCTGCCAATGACACTTGGTTGTTTGGGCAAGAGATAAGCTGCAAGACTTTCTGCAGGTGATATAGTCAACTGGATACCAACTCAGATGGAATGAAAAGACTCTTCATGAACATAAAGGCAGAAACTGCCAACGTGGGACTTTGTATTCGTAAACAGAAGACCAAGACCATGGAAATAGGAGAGAATGCGCTCAACACTGACAGATGTGTGATTGACAGAGAAGAGTATGAAAGAGTTGATGACTTCGTCTATCTTGGAAGTACAATATCTCCTAATGGCCAGCTCATGGAGGAAGTGAAGAGAAGAATTGGCAAAGCCAGTAGATCATTTTCCCATTTGCCAAGCATCTGGAAGAGTAAGAAGAAACATTTATCTACTAAAATGAGGTTGTGCAATCCTATTGTCCTTCCATCACTATTGTATGCTGCGGAAGCATAGCAGACGGTGGAAGTACACAGACAAGGAAGCTGAATGCATTCCTGCAGCATTGTTTAAGAAGAAACTTGGGAGTTCACATAAGCAGTGTTGCACTTCACAGCTCTGCAGACTCAACAATCAGACAGAGATGGCTACAGGTCTGGTCATGTAATCAGGCTACCCATGGCAAAAGCCCAAGTACACCTTCGATTGGGTCCCACCCGGAGGGAAGAGAGGGTGCAAAGGACAAAGAATGATTTATCGCAGGACAATTTATGATGGAGTTAAACACCTTGCTCTAGAGTCTAGACAGACAGCGGTGGGAAATATGGGTTGCTTTATGTGCCATTAAGCAGAGGAGATTCTAAAGCTGATGTGGAGCAGGAATTTTAACCCAGATCTCTTTTCTCAGATGAGTACTTTCCTCACTAGTCTATGGGATATTCTGCTGTAGGGCTCTCTGAGTCTTTCCTCTTGAAGCCTTCCCACGCTGTATGAACTACAAGCAGTCATGGGGCCAAGGACAGAATGACTCCCTATGCCTGTGGCCAGGGCATGCACTTGGGAGCTGTTATAGTGTTTATACAAAGTGGAACAGCGCCAACAGGAGAGATTGAGAGAGTCCCACACCCGACTACCCTATTGCCTGGTGGTTAGGGCTCACACTTGGGAGGTGGGAGACCTGAATCCAAAACCTTGCTCCACCTCAGGGAGCGGGGTGGGATTGAATCTGGTTCTCCCACATCCTAAGTGTGCTAACCACTGGGCACAGCGATGTGTGACGTGAGCCCTGAGCCAGTAGACGTGCTCAGAATACACCTACCAGATCAATTCCCACAGGCAAAATAGGCGGGAGGAATGTAGAGTTTGAGCATCCTGCTGGAGATTAAGTGGAAGGTAGGCACCTGGCAGTTGTGTGTGTGTCCAGCAGTGGAAGTTTAGACACCTAGGGACTGTAGTCCCCTGCAGGGGTTAGGCAGCAGTTGATCAGGGGTTTTGAGCCTCTAAATTTTGGACTTAGGTCCTAAATCCCTTTGTGGATCTCTCCCTAGGAAAGCAAAGCAACTGCAGAGAGTCCAGGTCTGATGAGAGAGGCATACTGGTGAATGTCTTAGTTATTTTAATTTCCACCAGTTTTTCATCAAGAGCGGGAGTTTGGTTTTTGACCTAAGATGTCTCCAGACATGGAATCTCTCCCGCTACTGTCAATTTTGCCAGAAAGTTTTGCAGACAGTTCTAGATAACTCTGCATCCCTGATGGCTCACCTCACGTACAGATCAAGCAGGAGGGGTGACAGACCAGAACTCTGTGATGTTACACTGAGGAGTGTCCTTGGGGCAGATGTGCCCCTGAAGTTTACCTGTGAAATGTCCTACTCCAGGCTGCACCACTAATGCAAATTAAACTTCTAAAACTGGAGCAGGCGAGAGTAAGCACCTAAAGCTAATCTCATACTCTAGATCAGGCTTCTGAGACACACCACGCTTCCCAGCTACACTGCACAGCCAGGCTAAAATAAGCCCCTAAACTATATTAAAACACACAAGAGGAAATGAGCTCCTTCACACTAGACCTGACTTCTGACTCAACTGAGCTCCCCAACTGGATCCAGCAACCACACAGCTAAACCAGACTTCTCCACAAGCTGTCCTTTCAAACTAGTGTACGTGCCTCATTCCTGGCGCAGGCTGTACACTCCCTTAACCCCACCCCTGGTAGGAACAGACCAATCAGTCCCTTCTGCCTGCCTAAAAAAATGTCTTCTAGCCAGCAGCAGATAGGAAGAGCCCTTTTAGTTTTGAGCAAATGCCACTAGCTTGTTGCTCCAAGGTAAAAAAGGAGGTAAATATGCAGTTGCAAAAAAAGTCTAATATAATTCTGGGGTGCAGTAACAGGAGTGTCGTATGTAAGACACAGAAGGTAAGCATCCTGCTCTACTCAGCTGGAGTATCGTCTCCAATTCGGTGCACCCTGGTTTAGGAAAGAGGTGGACAAACTGAAGAAAGTCCAGAGGAGAGCAACAAAAATGATCAAAGGTTTAGAAAACCTGACAGTGATGATCGTCTTCAAATATGTTCAGGGCTGTTATAAAGAGGCCGATGAGCCATTGTTCTCAGTGTCCATGAAGGTAGGACAAGATGTAATGGGCTTAAAATCTACAACCAGGGAGATTTTGGTTAGATGTTAGCAAAAGCTTTTCAACTTGAAGGGTAAGTTAAGCTGGAGCAGGCTTCCAAGGGAGGCTGTGGAATCTCTGGCATTGGAGGTTTTTAAGTTCAGGCTGGACAAACACCAGTCAGGGATGGTCTAGGTTAGTGCAGGGGGCTGGACTAGATGACCTCTTGCGGTCCCTTCCAGTCCTACCTTCCTATGACTTTTTTCCAGATAAGAGCAATAATGGGAAGAAAAAGGAGTTGTATCCCAACTGTGTGGGCCGGGTAATCAGGCTCTTTTCCTTATTGATCCTTGGGACTATTAAAAGATTTTAATACAAATAAAAACGACCCATTTAATCTCTGACGAACCTCCCTCCAAGGTCTTCACAGTCCAAGTCTGCAGTGACGGTCATGGTGTTCTGACCACATCCAGGGCGAGGGCACGGCGCTGGAATGGGATTGTATGGGAGTTTCAGATCAGAAAACAAACCTTGGGGCCTTGTGTGGATGTGCTGTTCAGCAGTGGGGGAGTCGCAGTTCAGAGAGTTCTGTGTCCCTCTCTGGGCCCCTCCCTGCAGAGGGCTAAGCCAGGCAGGCCTGGCCCTCTGCATGGCTGTTTCAGGCCGTCACACCTTGTTTTTAATACCAATGGAAAGCACTTTCTTGTCCCTCTGAAAGGGAACCATTGCAGCAGCAGGAAGGTATCTGGTGCTTGGCCAGCTTGTTCAAACGTCGTTACCAGCTCAGAGAGTTCCCAGGGTAGGCGGTGAAAGTCAGGGCTGGTGCATTTTCTCTTTAGACTATCAAAGTGCCTGTGTTCCTGTAAATCTCTGTGAGTGCTTTTCCTCTTGCGTGGAAGCCTCGGGAGCCTGACCAAAGTACAGAGCAAAGAAAAAACAAACAAACAAACTGGGACTTAAGCTCCTTCTGGGAGTGTAATGAGAGACATGTCTGCTGGGGAGCCGTGGGGCCAGTTAACAGGACAGAGCTGCGTCCTTCCCACTGCACCACGTGTTGGTGGAAGGAGTCAGCTGTGTTTCGCCATCTGTTCTGGATGACGGGTGGGGCTTGCTCCCCTCAGAAGAGTGAGAGGCCTCACTTTGCTGAGCACAGCATTGGAGGACCCTGTGCTTGCACAGGTGTGATCAGGGCAGCATTGGGCTTGCAGAATCTATATGACTAGGGACTCTCAGAGCCTAGGCTGAGGGGATTGCTTGCTGTAAAAGCGGTTCTTGTAAATGGATCATGTGCACCTAGAATGGCTGACAGGTGGTGTTGCTGTTCATAGTAAGACCATGGTGAGCAGGGCCTTGGGTGGGCTCTGTGCTTTGGGGAGGAGTTCAGCTGTGGGCAAACCTGGTGGCCTCCTTGTCATTTGTGGGTGACATACACCTACTTATCCCTGCTCCCCAATGGGCTCCATGCAGCCTTGTCCCCCTATGCAGCAGAAACAGATTGCGTCTGCCACGATCTTCCCAGACAGGGAAGGGTCATGGCTAAAGTGAAACAAGGGCAGCTGAATCGCTGTGCTGAGTACTTACAGCAACCAGAGTTCAAAAATGATGCAGCAGCCATTCCACTGTGTGTGTCCAGCTCTTTCTTATGCTCCTGTGAGAGCCGAGGGTTAGCAAAACTACCATGCAGCCCGACAGTGTGGGGTGAGTGGGGAATGGCCTCAGCTGGCCTGGGTTTATCCAGTGCTCTGCTTACACAGGCTGTCAGAGGGGACTCCAGTGCGAGGTGTAGGAGAACAGGAGCAAGTCCTTGTTGTCCAGAACAACTACCCAGTTTGCAATGTTTGTCCTCTTACAAAAGTCTTTTTTTTTCTTTAAAGCCCTTCTTATGTAAGAGTAAGAAACCTTTTTAAGGGGCATCATTGAGTTAAATATCATACTTGGGTCAGGATGTCTTTTTCCCTGCTCTTCCAAGCAACAGTGATGATTTCCAGCACTGCAGGAGATTAGACAGTCAAAGGCTGTACCTCACTTGTCCTTGAGTGGACTGTGCCCTGGTAGAGGTGTTTGTAAAGTCTCAGAAGGATACTGTCCCCCTCGGATGGAAACACTGAGTGCATCTGTGGTTGGGGCACTCACACCTGGAGGCCCCAGTTGAGATCTGAATCCCATGGTGGGAAGTACAGCACCTAGCACCATGGGATTTGGATCTTGAGTGGAGCCTCCAGGTGCTAATGCAGCACCAATCCTGTGCTGGGTGTTCCTCTGAGCGGTGCTTTGGGTCTCTCCCAGAACACCTGGGGGGAGTGCATTTTTATAAAAGATTGTCACCCCATAAAGCTTGGCAGGGGGGGATGCGGGGACGGACATTACTGCTAATGTTAACAAAAATGGGCTAGAGTTGGAGTGGAGTTGTGTGGAAAGGAAAAAGGCCTTGTGAAGAGAACTCCAACTGCTGTGTTCATTCCAACCTCTTCTCTCCCCACTCCCCATTTTTCAAACACTGCTGATTATAAAAGGGCTCTAAAGTCAGAAAGGGGGTGGGGTGGAGGGGAAGCAGGCACCTCTAGCATTTAGTGCCTTTGTATGTCTGAGCTCAACTACAGGGCCCTTTAGGGAATGGGACAAGACACTTCTTTTGCGTAGTTTCTGTCCTTGTTTTGGGGTATCAGTTGTCTGTAATTGATCTATGTAGCGGTCAGGCGAGTAGATGCCATAGAAATCAATAAAACAAACAGCAGCTCACACGGCCGCTTGTGTGCTGGCTTCTGCTGCTTTGGGAGCAGGTGCCAGCCTGGTGGAAATAAAGGAAGAGGCTGGCACCACCCACCTTTCTTTCAAATAAAGTTACAAATCCCCTGGCTGAATTTTCACCCACCGAGGGCCCAAGCCTGCAACCAGTTTCCCCAGTGACGTCAGTGGGAGTAGTCATACTACTCCTTTATTGGCTTAGCTGTAAGATAATAAAGAGCCCATCCAAAAGACTCAGTGCCCTAACGCATCGTTAGCAGCACAGTAAAACCCCAGCAGTATTACAGCGAGTATTTTAATGGGAACTCCTTTCCTTTCCAGCTGCCCTTCGGGGAAGTGCCCTCAGCCCTCTCCAGCCACGTCTGCAGAGTTCCCAAAAGTCACCAAGGCCAGGCTGAGAATGGGGCCAGGAGCATCCTCTGTTCTATAACGAGGGGAGAATGTAGCTCAGGTGCCCCTGCTGGCCATAGCTGTGGCAGTATGACGTGGGGAGAGAGGCCATCCCTCAGGTAGGCCGGTCCCAGGCCTAGGAGGAGCGTGAGTTTGAGTGCTCAGTCCGTTGGTGCCCGTTTCCACAACAATCAGAGCAGAATGGCTGCTAGCAGCCAGAAGCTGAAAACCTCATGTCTGTTTCAGAGGCGCTCTGCCCATGCCATGGTCTGACCGTGCTCCCATTGACTTAACGGCAAATCTGCCTTTGACTTCAATAGTAGCAAAATGGAGGCCTAGGTTTGTGAAGACCAACTGCAGGGTGGAGGGCCCAGTTCTTAAATGCTGATGACTACAGACAAGTCAAGGCACTTGACCCTCCCAAGGAGTAATAAGCGCCTGTCTGGGCTGCGATCAAGCAGGGGGAAAGGTCAGCCGGGCCAGATAGGTTTTAGAAGTACCTTTAAGAGCGCGTCTTCTACCTCCTGGATGCCTGTTGTGTCGCTGGTGGGATGCTGGTAATAGACCTTGCTTTCCTGTGACTTGTTTCAAACGCTCTTCCGGGGCTTAGAACTTGAGGGAGGTGAGATGAGCCCAACACCTCTTCCTTAAGGGGACACTGTCAGGTCAAAAAGCATTGGCCTGATTCCTGCCTCGTACTGCGGAGTCATTTCCAACTGTGCACGGTGGGTTCAGCCTCCCAACTGGCATTTCCTGCGCGCTTTGCATGGGGGTGAGGACTGCACAAGGTACCAGAGCATGGAGAATGGGGTCTCACGTTCTTAATGAGCAGATACCCTGCAGGTGATTTATTCAGCACCTTCTGATTATTACAGCAAAGGAACTTGAAACTCCAACTCTCTTTTCACCATTGATGCTGCATGTTTTCCTTTTGCCCAGAGTACTGAACGAGGCAAGTCAGTTTCACTCTTGTACAGAACTTCCCAACCCTAGGGATCACTGGGATCTTTGCGGAAGAGATCCCCTCTTCCTGACCTGCGCACGCAGAAGCTATCAATGGGTTACTCCACTAGCGCACCCTGCCCCCATCCCAGGCTGCAATCCTGCTGGAGCCAGTGCTGCTTCATGCATGGATTGTCTACAGGCTGGGGTGGGAACAGTTCTGCAGAGACGCTGCTGTAGAATCTCCTGCTCTTGGTCTTGCTTCTCCCCGTACGCCAGGAAACGAGTATCTCTGAAGTGCACTCCCCTGTGTCCCTGCAAGAAGAGCTCTGCCTGCAGGAGAGCCCCTTGGAGGGTGCACATGGAGAGGATGCTTTGGCCCAGTGTTTCTACTGAATCCTGAAACAGAGTCGTGGGGCTCCACCTGGCTAGGTAAGGACCCCTGCCCAGGCCCGTTGCCATGGAGAAGCAGTTGTTCTAGGGATGCTAGGAGGGGATGCGGATGTGTGGTTCCCCTTTGCTGGCCAGCAAGTGAGACCAGAGACTTGGAGACAGCTTTGTGTTTGGGGCGGCAAGTTAGGCAACCCCTGACTCCAAGCTGGATTCTCCTTGTGGGTAAATCCACTGACTTCAATAGCATGACTGCAGTTGTATAGACTGGGGTGTAACAACAGGATCTGGATTCCTGCTCGGCAGCTCCCTTTTCCCAAGTCTCCACCTTGACCCCAGACATGGGAGACCCCCAGCCTGCTCATATGTAAAGCAACAATTACAAAATAATGTTCAGTCCTCAGCTAGGATCCCTTATTGATCCTGGCAGCCCAGTACTCTGCATGCTGCTGACTCCCTTGCCCTGGCCGATAATACCATCCCATCCAAGGAGTGAGCAAATCACTTCACAGCAGAAGCCTGGAAAACATCACTTTAAAGACTTGCTAGGAGAGTGCTGCACCTGTTGTGTCTCCTTTGCAGCCTCTACTCCTGCTCTTGATATCTTTGAATTCCCCCCATACCAAAACCCACAGTGTATGTGTGAGCTAGGTCACGTTTTCCTAGTGTTTACATTGATGCATCTACATTAACTGGAATGAAGTTCTATCTGTGTGAGTCAAGAGACTGGCCCACAGGACACAGATTGTTGCTGCAGTACTATATTTATTACTGAGGCAGCAAAAAAAAAAACCCCTAAACTACACTTGACAAAATAAATGAACAAAGCACACTGAGTGATGCATTATGCTAGGTTTCGGAGCGTGATAGGTATTATGAATAAAAGATACAGTCAGAGTCTCAGAACTAACCATGTCAGGCCCTGAGTCTGCATCATGATCCGCTATAGCAGGCCCCTGTGGCAGTGCAGTGTCATGTTGACTAATGGGACTTGGTGAGGATTTGTGCTTGTAAATCCTGGGGCACAATGGGGACCACACAGAGATAGCAAGATAAGACAAACTGGAGGGAGGTGGTAGGGGAACAGGGCCAAGTATTACTAATCCAGCCCCTAGCTGAGTGGCATTGCACATATCTTGGGGGGGGGGAAGGGTTGTTAGGTTTACTCGGGATGTTTTTTCTAATCCTTGCCAATTGCCTTTTTAAAAAAATCCCTAAAACTTGAAGGTGCTATTTTGATCTTCACTCTCTCTAACCTTTGCCCATCTGTTAACTCTTCTTTCCATGGTCCAGTTGTGCAACCTTCACTTAAGCTGCAATGTGAGGGTAGCCAATCAAGCTCTGAAGTCAAAGGGAGTTCTGCCAGTGACTCCCCTGGGAGCAGGCTGGTGCTCACTATTTTTAGGAATGGCCTGGGTTTTACCCTTGTATTTTTTGTAGCGCTATACGTCACATTAATAATAATGCATCTAGCAGGGGATGCTGTGGAAATGGGAAATTTTCAGCCAGGCATGTACGGTAGCCTAGTGCCACCTAGCGTTCCACAGAAGGGGCACAGAATCGCCAAGCTGAAAGCAGTGAAAGGGAATTGCAGAGGGTTTCTTTCTGCGATAGTGTCTTAAACTCCTTGCCAGACGGTGTTGTGAAGGCTAATACTATAATGGGGTTCAAAAGGGAGCTAGATAGATTCATGGAGGATAGGTCCATGAATGGCTATTAGCCAGGATGGGCAGGAATGGTGCTCCTAGCCTCTGTTTGCCAGAAGCTGGGATTGGGTGACGGGATGGATCACTTGATGATAACCTGTCTGTTCATTCCCTTTGGGGCACCTGCCATTGGCCGCTGTCAGAGGACAGGATACTGGGCTTCATGGACCTTTGGTCTGACCCAGTAGGGCCGTTCTTGTGTTCTCATGACAATGAACCATACTATAATCTCTGTTTCAGTCTAACACGGCCAGGTACTTAGCGTCGTTCCAGTTCAGAATCTTTGTTTTCTAACTGCAGTTGTCAGGGTTGGCTGCAGAAAGATTTGAAAGGTGACATGGAAGGCCCTAGCTCTAGATGTGTGTGTGACCAGTGAGGAGAAATGTAGGTCTGTCTGTGCACTGAGCACCAAAAGCCCAAATGGCTACCCCAGTCCCCTGCAAACTGAAATGTTGGAATGATACCTAGTGGCAGACAAATGTTACGCTCAGGAAGTGTAATTATCCCATTTTACTGAGGCAGAATGTTCCTGGGCTGAGGTCACGCAGCACGGCCATGGCAGAGACAGCAGTAAAATCCAGGGATCCTGACTGCCAGCCTCTTGTTCTGACCAAGAGCCCCGCATCAGATGGCTGGGGCTGGAAGGGGAATAGCTCCTCAGGGCAGGGAACACGTTCTTTGATTCGCACCAGGAGGCACGTGGCGAGCTGTTAACAATAATAGTAATGAAAGGCGTTGATCCTGCCAGGTGCTGAGAAAATTTGGCAGGAGTCACGTTGACTTCTGTGGGAGTGCTCAGCATCACCCAGGAAAGGACGGGCGCAGCGATGTCTCCACTCCAGGGCTTTCTCCGGGAAGGAAGGCACTTCCCACGGCATGGGGCACTCAGTTCCCAATTGAAAACTGAGTGTCCCAGTGCCAGCCTAGTCTCTGGCTGCAGCAGGTCCACTCGGCTCTCTGCAGGTGCTGAGGTTGGGCTGAATTCTAACCTTAGATTCTTCTGGCACCCACTGAAGTTCATTTAACCCTCTGTGGTCTGCACATGTGGGTGATGAAATGCATCAGTGCTGCCTTTGCGCTGTAGGCTTGTCCAGTCTCCTGCGCTGATTGTAGATGTCGGCCCTGGCAGAGGGAGAGTTGAGCCGTTTGCTGCCCTGAGGACCGTGCGGGTATGGTGTATGAAAGCTGCCACTGAGGGGTGGGCAGGTGTGAACTGACATGGCTTGTTGTCGTCATCTCTTTCCTGCCTACTTGTCCGGAGGCTGCAGATTGGACTCTCTCCATGAGGCAGAATAGAAAGGGCGTTAGTGTCCATATTTCTCATGTCATCCCTTTCAGTATTGCTCTACGAACTGGTAATGGGGCAGGTTGCTCCCTCAGATCCTTAGATGAGCTTCTGCAGAGCTATTAAGAGGGAGTGGGGTGTTTGGATCCCTGACTTTCCAGTGGACAGTCCTGGGCTCCCATCCTACAAACTCTGATGCACTCAAGAGTTACCCACAGGCATCAGCGTTTGCTGGATGCAGGAGTCTTTCCAAGAACAGCAGTACAGAGCTGGTATTTCTGGAACAGAGTGCTAAGCAAGGGGTGGATATTCCCCTCCTGCTAACTCTTCTTGGGACCAGGAAGAACCAGGCATGGGAACACTACTGGAAACTTGGCATTAGTAGTTTAGGAGCCAACTCTGGCTTGTGTTGAGCAGCACTTTACTCTATGAACAGTGCCCCTGACTTCAGTGGGGCCACATGTGGAGTAAGACGCTGGTCGGTGTGACTGGGGGATGGTTGCAGTGCGTCTGGCAGTTAAGGACTCTGACCTCTCCAGCAACACGTGCCATTCTCGGCCGTGCTCGGGTTTTGTTCCCGCAGAGCTGTGGGGCTGGCATGTGCTCTGGGTGGATTTGTGCCTGTAAAGATTCAAATCTCAGGAAATATATGCAAATTGGCAATCCCTGGGGAGGTTGGCTGGCAGGTGTGGGATGCAGTGTTGAAACTCTTCAGTGTTAAGTGAGTGGTTGCCCTTTGTCTGCAAAGAGGGGGACGTGGTAGCTTTGGGGGAAAGGGCAGAGTGTGTGTTTGCTGTGTGCCGGCTGCCTCGAAACACCTTTCCCCTTCTCTTTCAGAGCAAGCTGGTCAAGTACTTCAGCCGCCAGCTCTCGTGCAAAAGGAAGGTGGCCCGGCAGGAGCGCAGTGCCAAGCTGGAGGGCTTCCCTCAGCTCCTGCACTGGTTCCGCATCGTGGACATCCGCAAGGAGGTCATGGAGGTAAGGAGCGTGCATGCCCCCCTCAGCCTGGAGCTCCTGCCTCTTGCCTCGCCCTGCAAGCTCCAGCCAGTTCCCTCCCTCTGCCTCCTCACTGGTGCCTCTGCCCATTCATTCCTGAGCCACCTCCCCAACTCCCTGTGTGCCTCCCCTCCTGCAAATCCCTCCTTAGAGCCTGCTTTCCAGCCCTTGCCTGCACACTCAGAGCAGGGTCTCTGGCTTCCTACGTGTCCCAAGTGCTGATCCCAGGGATGGAGAGAGACCATTCACCACAGTGAGTGCATACCATGCACTCAACTCACAGCGTGGTCTAAAGGGCATTGTACCTCAGGGGACAGCAGGAGCCTCTGATCCCGCTGGGCATGGCCACTTCTCAGGCGCACGAGTAGCTCCTCTCTTTGAGCTCATCAGAGAGGTGGGTTTTTTTTTTAAAAAAAAGGACTGAAGAATAAACCAAACCCAGCCCCCTGTCCTATGCCATAGCGTTCCCAGGGCCGTGCGCCCTGACACGCTTTCTCCGCCTCCCAAACAAGCCAGTAATACAATCTGAGGTGGAAAATGCCTCTTTTCAGAGGATGGCCTCATTGCTCTTTCGACGTGATGGCTCAGTGGGATACGTGGGTCGAGGTCTCAGAAGGGCCTGTCTGCACTGGGGCTGGAAGTGTAGCTCGCCCTGATTGAGCTAGCGTGCTGAAAATCGTGTTGCCGAGGCAGCACGAGTGGGGGGCTGGGCTAGACAGCCCAGGATGATCCCCTCCGAGCCTATATGTATGTACTCAGGGCAGCTAGCCCCTCCCATGCTTGTGCTGCTGTGGATACCCTTCTCTTTTCAAAAAGAACAGGAGTCCTTGTTGCACCTTAGAGACTAACATTTATCTGAGCATAAGCTTTCATGGGCTACAGCCCACTTCATCAGATGCATAGAATGGAACATACAGTGAGAAGATATACATACATACAGAGAATATGAAAAGGTGGGAGTTGCCCAACCAACTCTAAGAGGCTAATTAATTAAGATGAGCTATTATCAGCAGGAGAAAAAATAGTTTTGTCCTGATAATCAAGATGGCCCATTTCAGACAGCTGACAAAAAGGTGTGAGGATATAGGGGAAATAGATTCAATTTGTGTAATGACCCAGCCACTCCCAGTCTCTATTCAAGCCAAAGTTAATGGTATCTAGTTTGCATATTAATTCAAGCTCAGCAGTTTCTCGTTGGAATCTGTTTTTTATGCATTCTATGCATTCCATTCTATGCATCTGATGAAGTGGGCTTTAGCCCACGAAAGCTTATGCTCGAATAAATGTGTTAGTCTCTAAGGTGCCATAAGTACTCCTGTTCTTTTTGCGGATACAGACTAACACAGCTGCTACTCTGAAACTTCTCTTTTTAGCATGTTAGCTCCAACAGAGATAGCTGTTGCCTCCAGCAGGAATTCCCACCTTCCAGCTCCAGAGCAGACAATCTGCACTTGGAAAACGTTACCGAACAGCCGTTAGGAAACATCTTGGCTCGGGGAAAGCACAGCCTGAGATCCCAGCAGGGTTAGCACTGGGCTTCATCTTCCCAAGGGTGCCAGACGAAGTAGTTTCCTGGAGTTTAAGGCAAGAGGAGACCATCATGATTGTTTCGTACGGCCTCCTGCCTAACACAAGTCCGAGAACATCAGCCGGTCGTTCCTGCACTGAGCTCTGTGACTTGGGGTTGAACTATATAGCGTATATTTTAGAAATATTTGAGACGTTTCCTGTGTGTGGCTCTTTCAATGAGACCTTGAAAACCAAGGTCCTGTCTTGTCTGTATGGAATTAAATACCTTAGGGCACTGGTTATGCTAAGGGTGGGATTTTGTCCCCATTCCCTTTTCCAAAATATCCCCTTCCTTTGCTTCCCCTGCTGTTGTGTGGTGTTTGAGGTGCCTCCAAACTGTGTGGATTGAAGCAGAGGTCCTGTAGAAATATGTGATTGGGTAATTATAGACTGTATCCTTAATACATTTGCACAAGAGGGCAGAGGTAAGGTTCTGTATAGAATTATCTCTTCCTCTGTTCCTCACCCCACCATTTAAAAACATGCTGCCTGTGCATCTTTGCACTGATTTTTAATGTAAGGTGCCTGTCCAGAGGGCTGGGTGGCTCAGCTGACTGGTGATGGGGTGGGGAACGTTCCATCTTGGTCATTGACTCGTATCTGGCCCAGCTTGATAGTGACTGAATGTCGCTGGGTGTGAAGCGGGCTGGTTGTCTGTGGATAGTTCTTGGTGGGGAGGTGGCCAGGTTACAGAAGCCAGCAGTTCACCTCGCCCATTGTCCGGCAGATTGAGAACACACCCTTTGTGTTTCAGTAACACTTGCTAGGAAAGCATTATGGTTTGCGACTCCCTTTGAAGCAGGAGGCCTTGTCATACACCGGGGAAATTGAGGCACAGGTGGTCTGAGTGGCTTGGCCAAAGTCACAGAACAAGGTAGTGGCACAGCTAGGAGCAGAAACCAGGTCTTCTGACTCCCCGTCCTCTGCGCTAACCACTAGGCTGACTTTCCTGGGGACATGCAAACTGCTCAAGCACATCTACTGGTGGAGTGTGTGTGCCCTTCTGCTGAACTGGCCCCCAAACTTCTATGCTTCAGGTTATCCCCTAGGCCCTGTGGGCTTTGATCTCTTGTCTTCTACCTACCGAGCCCCATAGCTCCCTCTCCTTATGGCTGGTTATGAACTAGGTGAGGGCAGAGGTCATGCTACTGCTCTCCAAGGCTCTGCAGCTGCTTCTCTTCCAGGCTTCCCACACTATGGGCTCCTGAATCCCCAGGACCAATCAAACCTTTTCAATGCAGCAGCTCCAGCATAGCGGGAGGCCCCAGGAAATGGGGTGCTGTAACCAGAGCAGCCAAAGGGCCGTGCAGTTTTGTCCACTGCTGCCTCCAGAGCGGAGCCAAGGCGTCTTGTTCCCGAGTGCAGGATCCTGTGAGGCGCTGAAGCTCCTTGCAGAAGGCACTGAGCCCCGCTAGAATCCGAGGACTGTCTCCGATTCTCACACCCTCCGAGTGTCTGTCTAACTGTGCGTCTCTGGCAAGGCTGTAGGAAACCAGCAGAGGTGGAAATGTCCCCAGTCCCTGTAATATTTAATGCTTACACGGCACCAATCATGCAGAAGGCTTGCCAAAGCGCTTCACAAACCACCATATATATGTAAAGAGCCAGTGAGATGCAGCCTGTTCTGGGCTAGAGCCACTATGCTGTGCAGCACTGGGGAGAGGAGAGATTTTAGCCAAGGAGACCAAGGCCAAGCCTTACCGTGGGAGAAATGCTAAGTGTGCTTTTATGTTCTCCTGGACAGACAGGACCTTGACCTTTAAGGCCTCATTGAAAAGATCAAGGCTCAGTAAGCAACAGGGAATTCATTTATTGGAAGTGTTGAACCAGCTCTGCTAGTATTTGAACCTGTGACTCCAGGGAGTCAAGGTATTGAAAATTCAATACCTCAGCCCTGAATCCCCATCCACATGGGGAACCACCTTCTCTGGGCTGGCCTGTGCCAGTTCATACTAGACCCCAGGATTTCAATGCAGCCAAATCACTGGCTGAAGATAACAGGATCCTTTTTACAATTAGGTTTAGACACCTAGTCCCTATTTGGTAATCCCTAAACTGGGTGTAACTCCTGTTTGCCAGGGCTGGATTTTCATCGTGCCTTTTATCAGGGTATTTAGTCTTTAGAATTCAACTATATTCTCCTCTTTTGTCTGGTGCTGGCTTCCATGGGTCCAGTGTTATCTCTGAGTCCCCTGCTCTGCCTGGCTCCCCTCACTGTGGGTTTTCTGCATTGCTGCCTGCATGCGGTGATGTGGCCACACCACCCCTAGTTCCCCAGTCAGTCCTGCCTTGCCCACATACAGCACCTGCCCCTTCCTGTCCTGGCACCATCATGAGCACCCAGGGCCTGATTTTCAGTGATCTGGAGTGCCTCTAACCCTCGGACGGTCAGTGGGAGCTGTAGGTTCTGAGCCCCTCTGAAACTCAGGCCTCTGGCAACCTGGACAGTGTCATGGGGTGACTCAGGCCCTCTAAGGGTGTGTCTGCACTGCAGCTGGCAGGGAGCATTCCAGCCTGGGCAGACAGGCTGGGGCTAGCAGGGCTTGAGCTGGCTGGTGTGATAAAATTAGCAGTGTGGATGTTGCGGCTTCTCACCCACCTGAGCCCCAGGGCAGGAGCAGCAACATCCACATTGCTATTTTCAGTGTGCAAGTGTGAGCGAAGGTGGGTGTGTCTGTCTAGCCCGGGCTGGGAGGCCCGCTCCCACCTGCAGTGTAGGTGCCTGTGGGGACCAGGCGAAGGGGGAATTGTAATTGGTGATTGATGAACACTTGGAGGGCTTGATGGACATAATCTGCAACACCTGGGGAAAGTGTGGTCAGGTGGAAGAGGGAGTTTAGGAAGGGGAACAGAAGTCAGGCAGGGGAAGAAGGCCTGGGGTGAGGAAGTGCTGGCTCCCGTCTAAGGACTGGGTTGAAGCAGACCCAGCGTGTGTGGGGTATGGCTGCAGGGGACCAGATCAACATCTGCAGTAGCCTTGGAAAGGGGCCAGGGCTCAAGGGAAGCTGAGGCTGTGAGTTAGGGACTGGAAGAAAGTGTAGCAAACAGCCTCCAGGGGAGCGGTTGGTGCTCCTGAGGAAGGGATGGAGAGGCCAGGTGAGGAGGAGGTGAGAGACCCCAAGCCCAGCTGTGGAGGGACAGGTTGTTAAGTTGTGGACTTTGCTTGGTGGATGAGGCTGGGATGGGAGGGAAGCCCCAAAGGGGCAGCAGACCAGATGGGCTTTCTTACGTTGGCTGGAACGTGGGGGAAGGACACTGACACTGGAAGGGTGATGCTGTTCCAGAAAGAGCTGGATAGTAGGGGAGCCTGGCTGGAGGGCCAGGTCCCAATTGCAGGAGCCTGTCATGAAACCCACAAGAGCTGGCAGCCTGCCACAGACCCGCTTATGCTGAATGAAGCGTGCCAGCGCTGAGCCTAGTGGGACACCCATTTGCTGCCTCCCTTCCTTCCGCCCACGCTCTAGCCAGCCTCCTATGCAGATCTCCTGCCTGCCTGGGACAGCAGCTCCGGCCTGCTTGTGAGCAGTAGTGTCATGCCCTTCCGGAGCCGCTGTCCTTGAGGATCTCCGAGCGCCTCCAGCACACTCCGGGAGCCAGGGCAAGGGCTTATGCCCATACTGCAGAGGGGTAGCAGAGGCAGAGCAGTTCAGAGCGAGCTGTCAGACCCGTACCATGTCCAGGGCAGACTCACAAATGGAACCCAGGAGTCCTAACTCCTAGCTCCCTGCTCAAACCACACTTGGGACTGGATTCAGCGTGGACAGCTCCCACTAGGCCACATTCAGGCTTAAAGGAAGCAGGCAAAAATCCCACTGGAGTTACTGCCGCCCCTCTTCAGCCAGCAGGGAAGAGCACAGTATGATGGGGGAGCTTCCAAAGACAGGCCAGTGCTGCAGGCCAGACAACCCGAGAGGAAAACGATTGCCTGGAGTTCAACTCTTCGCCACTCCATCATGAGTGAGCCCTTCACCTTCTCTGTCCTGGGAAGGAAGACTCTCTTCGCTCTCCAGCCGTGGTGGCTGTCGCTCTTTGGCCTCCCAGTTCTTTAGCAAGTCACTTGCCTGCTGTTTGCCTCACTTTCCTGGCTGGTGATATGAGGCTGGAGTACTCGGCCTGCCTCCCAAGGTGGCTGGGCAGGGTAGCTAACGATGCCGCTCTGTGGGATGGCTGGGCTTGCTAGAGGCCAGGCTTCCTGTCCTGGGGAAGTTGTGTGTTTGAGCCATAAACCAGGTGTGGTGGCAGCGGTGGGGAGAGGTCGGTGCTGAGGAGACTGTGGCTAGAGGGCGGAAAAGAGAAGCAAGCTGTCTTCCACTCTTCCCCATGAAAATGGAAAAGATGAATGCACGTCACCAGAGTTTCCACCAGGGGGAGGAATTGCTTCACTAATTGACTGTTCTGCACCCATCTGCCTGAGTCCTGTTGTAACACTGAACTGCGGAGTGGCGAGATTTCTCACGGCTGGGAAATGTGGGGTTGCATATTCAGCGGTGAGGTGGCTCTGCGATGCCACAGCACCTAGAGGCAGTGTTGTCTAGTGAATAGGGCCCAGCAGCTGTAGTTAGGACCTTTCCTGACCACGCTACTGATTCGCTATGTGAACCAGGGCAATTTGCTCCGGCTAAAATGGTCATGTGTCTTCTTCACCTGGGACACGTCACGCCCGATGGTCACAGGTGCTGAGCACCCGCAGCTCTCATTGACGTTGGCTGGAGTGTGGGTGCTCAGCACTTCTGTAACACAGCCCCACAGCATCTTTGTGGTAGCTGCTCCATGGGCTCTTCTGAAGATGTAGGTTTGCCCCTTCCATGATTCAGACTCCCATCTCTGTGCTTCAGAGCCATCAATCCAAGGGGTTATGGAAGGGCCAAGCCTTGTCCTGCCATGACGTAGCCACCGACAAGCTCTCTCAAGGACTTGAAATGCGATAAAACTAATGGGAACGCATTGAAAAATATCCTTCTAACTGCACTCTGCAGGCCAGGGCCTGCCTGGCTGGAGAACCCCACCAGGGCTGGCCTGGCATTAATTCCCTAGGTAATGCCAGGGACAGGGATGGACCAAGGCAGTCCAGAGTCCTGGCACATGATTAGGTGGGGCCTCCCCATGGCTCCATCCCCACCACTTGGAGAAGACCCCTTCCCCTCTCAGAGGCATGGCAAATGCCATGGGCTTTCTCTTCTCCTCATAGGAGTGATAGCAGGACCCCCATTCCATGGATGGGAGAGAAATAATGACAAGAACAGGAGTCCATTCTCTCCCTCACAGGCAGGGGGTTCCCTTGATACTTACCTCAGCATCTGGAGTGTGTCTGCTTGCTGCTTTCCTTCCCCTACCCCACAGAGTCCTTAGTCAGAGTGGTGTGGGTGTGGTTCTCCAGAGCAGCGGGTCTGGGAGTTCACACTACACTGAGGTGCAGAGTGTAGTTCACACCTCTCCAAGCTATTGTTTCAGGCTCTCGGCAGACTCAGGCAGATAGGAATAAATCAGTTACACTCAAGTCACATTTTCAGGCTTTTCTGCTCGAATCTGAAGACTGGAGACTTTCGTTTTAAAGTGAAAACTGCAATTCTGATGCAGTCACAACTGCAGGAGCTGTGACTGTAGGTGTGGGCTTGGCTAAGGCACGCATGCCAGCTTCAAGCCCTCTGGAGTGAGGGTAAGAACCGAACTTCTCAAGGTCTAACTTGAGTTCAGTTTCTCTTCTAAATTTTGCCCCAGCACCAGCTGGATCAGCTCTGTGGAGCCCTGTGTTAGAATGGACTGGAATCTGGCATAGGACGGTGCCTTTCCCACTGTGCGGTCCCAAAGGGCTTGCCTTATCAGGGGAGACTGCGTTTGTAGGGCCCACCCAGCAAGGTGCTAAACACCCTCAACTGCCATTAATCAAGGTGTGAGCTGAGAGCTCTATGCACCCTGCTGGATGGGACCCCTAATGGCCTGTAGTAGCTCAGCCATTAGAGAGAAATGTGCCTTTATGATGATTCTTAGTACTGACTTTGACAGGTGCGCACTCTTTCTCTCGTCACAAGGGTGGGTCAGTATTTCAGATGTGTGGGCAGGGCATAGAGAGGTAAATGGATCAGGCCAGGGTCACGTGGAGAGTCACTGGCTACATGTGGTGCAGAACCCAGATCTGCAATAGCTCAGAGTGCTTGGCAAGTTACAATCTGCTTTAGAAGGAATTCTCCCCACCTCTCCCCTCAATGGGCAGTGGGGTTTTTAACTTCTGCCAGCACAGCAACCTGAGACAGAAAGGTGGGATCTTGCTTAGTATCTTGTCTACATGAGATCAGAAAGCAGCTGTTTGGCTCTGCAACCTTTCCTTAATACTGAAGCTCCCTTTGTAGGAAGTCTATCAATGCAGCTGTAGTAGCCTCAGCGGTGAGAGTGGAGAGATTTCTTCCTATGTGCATGTAATGGTCTACAAGGAATTGGAGATGCTATAATAAAATTTCCAATCCATACTCAGCACTGGTCCACAGGGTAATGATGTTTACTTGGAGTGTGTTTTTCATCCACTAGATATCTCTGGGCTGTATAGAGTTTCAGGTGTGATTGGGTCCTGGTGAACAACATGAGACAAAGCTGGAACTCAGGCTGTGTGGAAGTCTGTTTACATGTGCCAGTAGGTGGTAGCAGGTTTCTTTCTTAAGTGCCTCCTCTGTAGGAAGGTCTGTGATTTCATGTGCCATGGCACAGGGGACAGGCTTTCCTGTTGATGTTTTCTGAGACTGATTTGCAGTCAGCTCTCAGGATGCTTCTCCCTCCCTCAGCCCTCTCCTGTCTCTCATCTCTAGGAAATCACCCCTGGCCAGCTGAGCCTGGAGGACCTTCTGGAAATGACTGATGACCAGGTCTGTGAGACGGTGGAGAAGTTTGGGGCCAACAGCGAGGAGTGTGCCCGGCTGAATGCCTCCCTCTCCTGCCTCAGGAGCGTCCACAAATCAGGTGAGGAAGGGCTGTGCAGAGCTCGCTGCTTCTGCTAGGTCCTGTGGGCTCACTCATCTGCTGAGGAGTCCTCTGACTCTCTTTTAGAGATTTAAGTTTTTCTTCTCTGGGTCCCCTTTGCTCCCTCACCCTTGTATTGACCCCCCCTTGCCCCTGGCTGAGTGCGAGTCCCATGATCAGTCTAATCAATGTTAGTCCTGAGCTGGCTGGAGGGGATGGGCCTGCTGTCACTTCATCCCCCGCCAACACCGCCCAGGTGAGCGTCAAAGGAGCTGGTGCTTTCCATCCATCCTATTGTCTCTGGCACCCGGGGCATCACTTTGTTGTCTTGGTTGGCAGCCTCAGCAGTTGCCAGTGGGGTTATGGTGCATGGACTAGAATATATGTAGTTAGTGCCTACCTTTGGGGGGGGCGGTTCAAAACCCTATAGATTTGCTATAAGTCTTCATTGAATTCTGTAAGTTTTTAGCAGGTTTCCTATATAATCTTTGCATCCTCCCTATTAAATTCCACGTGACTCTTCCATAGTGGGCAATGGGCAGTGGAGTGCAAACTGCCCCTCTCCCCCTTAGAGGCAAGTCCCTGAAGGCAAAAGCGGGGACATGGAGCAGTGCGGGGGAAGCTCCCGTGGCCTGCGTCCATGCCATGAATAAGCAGAGACCTTCAGTCTCTGAAGCTGTCAATCTGGCCCCTCACCCTCACACATAGGGGAGAGGATGGTGAGGGAATGCTCTGCCAAACTCTCTGAATGGGGCGGGTCAGTGACTTGCACGTGAGTGGAGATGCCAGGGGCACGTCTGACATGGGAGTGTGTGGCCTGGCACGACCCTCGCCTGCGCTGGGAACTGTTCTTGTCTCCTTACCAAGCTGATGTCTTCACGTTTTGCCTTTCCTTCTGGATGTTTTCTGCTCCCTTTTGGGATGTGAGGATCCAGATTGAGAAAGAGACACATGTGCAGTCTGGGAGCAAAGCACTTGGTAATCAAAAGTTATGGCAATACAAATACAAGGAGGCCTGAGGCCATCTGTCTCTCACAGCTTTGACCTCTCAGAAGGGGCCGGTCCTGGCTTCAGCTCACCAGAGACCAGGTTGGTAGCACAGTATGGATCCAGAGTCAGATCTGGTCCAAACTACCTCAGAGCTCAGGGGTGACTTGTCCCCAGGGTGCTGGACCATCTCTAGTCTGGATGTTTGTGAAATGCCCAGGATGCACTTCTGATTTGGCCAACACCATGTTGAAATGTGTATCTCTGCTGGGGATGCTGTTTTCCAGCCATGTCATGGTCCTGTGTGAGCTCAGGCAAGTTGCTTAGGCCTAGATCCTGCAAACGCTTGGCTTGACACTGAGTTTTCTGAGGGAGGTCATGAAGGGTGCTCTTGGGCTCATGTGCATATGTCTCCTGCTGGGAGAATTCGTCTATCCATCTCGCAAGGCTCGGAAGTTTGCATTGTCAATGTTGGCAAAGCAATTTGGCATCTTTGGTGATGTGCTAGAAGGACCAAGTGTCCTTCCAGGGCAGTTAGCCATGTTGAGGCTGTTAAGTACAAGCGTGCTGCTCCAACAGGGCTAGGGGAAAATCTCCCCCCAGCTTGCTCTCTGCCTGATGGGGTTCTCTGCACTTAGTGGGAAGAAGGAACTATCGCGCTGTAAGGAGACATTATTTAGCTACCTCAGTTTTGGGTAAATTTGTGCTCCAAGCCTCCTTCCTCTGTCCAGCAGAGGGCCCCAGAGGTCCTTGAGAATGCCATTGCTGCTGGTGGAGTGCCAAGTCCCTTTCTATGAGGATATGATACCGGTGCCATCTTCATCCACAGCAGGCTAACGAATGAATAAACATGGAGCCAGGCTGCCTGAGAAACCAGAGGGGTTTTGCTGGAGCTGAGGTTTCCCCCTAAAATGCAAAGGCCAAATCCAGCCTTTGCCTTGCGTTCAGTGGGCATCTCTGGACTTGCACGCACCAGTGCTGAATTTAGCCTGAGATCTTTACCTAAAACAAGTCTTGTAGTTCTAATCAGAAGCTTCATGCTGGGCCTGATGCTCCAGGCCCTCTTGTAAGTTCTTGGCCGTTTGTCTGTGTCGGGTCTGCAGGCTGGGCCTCCCTGTTCTTCAGCTGGCAATGAGTTTGGGCCCAAGGCTGAAGGCCTCCGTGCACAGAACGTCCATTATTGAACTGCAGCTGCTATTCTTAGTTTGTGTTCAGTCCTCTTTCCCCTGAAATTCCACTCGTCTCAACAATGTCTGGTGGTAGAGAGTTCCACAGGGTAACTGAGTAAAACGGTATTTCCTTTTACATGTTTGAAAGGTATCTTCTTAATTTCAGTGAGCGTTGCCACAAATCACGGCCCTGCACAAGCTTCTCTGCTCCATTCGTTCTCTTATGTACCTAGATCTCCTTTAAACTAAAGAGCCCCAGCCTTTTAAATCTGTTCTTGTAGGGAATCTCCTTAGTGCCTCAGTTTCTCTTCCCTCCTGTGAACAACACCTATAGCTTCTACTAGTAGCATGTACTTCTTGCTCAGATTAGCCCAAGAGGTTAATTCTGCAGAGACACCCTCTGGTGTCTGGAGCAGTGCTCCAATGACTCATGGTGTCTGAAGGGGGCGTCTGGCCAGTTACATCAGTAAAGGAGGCCAGTCTGTGGCTCACTGTCTCATCTCTCACTCGGGTCTGGTCAGCTTCTTTCTCTCTGATTTCCAGTATTTCGTTTGCACCTGCCATGTGTCACATGGTGCAGTCCAGCAGTGGACATGCCAGAAGTCAGTGGGCACTGCTCCATACTACGTGTAAATTACTGCCCAGGGCCACCCCGCAGCAGCAGGCCAGTGACAGAATTGTGAATAGAACCGCAGTCTCCTGACTCTCAGTCCAGGGCCCTGCCCAGGCAGAGCCATGACTCTGCTTTGCCAAGAGAGCCGACATACGGACGCCGCTAGCAATTATTCTGCCAGTTCCTCGCCCTTGCTGACGCCCAGTAAAAGGCTGCACTGGGCTGGTGCTACCCATGGCCAGGTGAGCCCTGCCCGAAGATGTGTGCCTGCCCTGGGGTCTCTGCCATATAAGGCAATGGAAGCGGAAGGCGAATTGGCACAGGCTGCATTGGTGGTAGTGGCACCAGGCAATACGTAGCAAACCTTTTGAAGCGGCGACAGGAGCCCCCACCCTAGCAATCTGACAGTTGGAGTTTTTGCAGGCTTCCTTAAATCTGTGATCCCTGGGCCAGGAGGAGTTCCCTATTGTGTAAATGGTGGAGGACAGCTGTGACTGGGCACGTGCACTGGGAACAGGAGACATGTGATGGACACGCTTGTCTCAAAGGAGAAACATCTCTCCCTCTTGCGGCAATACTAACAAGGCCCCAGAACATAGCTGATTCAGGGCCACCCAGAGGGGGGAGCAAGTGGGGCAATTTGCCCCGGGCCCCACAGGGGCCCCCATGAGAGTTTTTTGGGGCCCCTGGAGCGGGGTCCTTCACTCGCTCCAGTGGCCCCAGAAAACTCTCGCAGGGCCCGGGCCCCCGGGAGCGTCTTCTGCTCTGGGTCTTTGGCGGTGGGTCCCGGAGCAGAAGGACTCCCCCCCCACCAAATTACCACCAAAGACCCCAGGCCCCCTGAATCCTCTGGGCAGCCTTGAGCTGATTGGGTAGTGCTCACCCAGCTTCCTTCCTCAGCCAAGTCCCTGTCCCCATCGGGAGGGCTTTCTGCCCCCATGTGCCATGCATCCTCTCGGCTGGCTTGTCCCCTGCTGACAAGCTGATGGGTTTACTCTTATACAAAGTTCCTGCAATGCTTTTCTGCTCCTGGCCTGGGAAGGTCTTTGCTCCATTTCCCTCTCCCGGGGAAGGAGCCGGAGTTCTGACCCACAAACGCTGCTGATCTCAGGGACTCGCTGCTGACTCAGAGGCCTGGGCTGCTGCGCTGACTCTGGAGTCCCTTCCGGCACCTGGCAGGAAGCGTGAACCAGTGGCTGTCTCTGGGCCGCCTTTTAAGGATAATCCTATGGGAGTCTGGGGGCGGGCAAGGAAAAGCCAATACAACCTGCTCCTGCATTCTCCAGAGGGGGATGGCCTGTAACCCTCCAGTCCCTCTCAAAGTTGGCCCCTGGCTGTCATCCTGCTGGGTCATGCAAACTCAGAGTCCCTGGCCCCAGGGATGGGATGAGCTGGTGTCATTTTGGCTGCACATTCTCCCCCATACTTTCATTGGGGATGCTGTGGAGACAGCCACGTGGGAGGAAAGGCGTGATCTGCCTCACTGTATCTATTGCTTCCTTCCTAGCATCCCTCTTTGGAGTCTCTCTGACGGCTGGCGGATGCACTGCGCAGGCTCTCTGGGTGGCAGCAGAGGCGCCCTGGGATAACGAAGCTTCCTTGGATGATGAGCTGGAGCATGGTGAAGTTGCAGCTCCCTTGAGGTTTGTCTACGCTGCAGTTTGACACCCGCAGCTGGCTCATGCCGGGTGCCTCGGGCTCGCAGGGCTCAGGTGCAAGGGCTGTTTAAATGTGATGTACACGGTCGGGCTCTGGGACCCTCCCACCCTGCAGAGTCCCTGAGCCCAACCATCTACAGTGCAGCTAAACAGCCCCTTAGCCTGAGTCAGCCGGCACGGGCCAGCTGCGGGTTTTAATTGCAGTGTAGACGCACCCTTAGGGCCCTGCACTGCCGTACATAGCTCCTCTGGAGCTCCCTCTGCAATTGGCTTGTAGAATGTTCTTGGGGTTCGCCCCTGACCTGGGGGCAGGAGGAGGGAACCCCCCCAGGGTGGTGAAACCATTGCATCCCTCTTAATGGGGTTGGATATCCTTGTGCTTGGATAAGGGCTCTTCTCCCCTGCAGCCTGGCTGCTCCCTCGACCACAGCCTACGGCCAAGTCTGAATTTGTGTGTGCGCCAGCAGCTAGGGGTGTTGCAAGTCTGGGCTTGTGACTTCCCTGTAGAAGGGGGAGATGGGAGGGGGGTTGTTCACACCAACTCTAAATTCCCACCAGAGGCTTTTCTAAGCAGCAAATCTATACCTGTGAGGTAGCTGTGCCCGTGCAAACCCCATGTAGGGGTGCCAGCATGAAGTGGGGTTTACACTAGTGTTGCTTAACTGGTTAATTACTGACTGAAACTGTGCTTCTGCAAACCCCCCATTTACCTGGTAAAGCTGCATTGCTGGAACCTTGCATTGCACCAGTGCAATGTGACTATGAGGATGTAATACCACTGGTGTGTACTGGTGAACCTCCCACACCCATGCACTCAAGGGGGAGCCCCCCCTCCCAGATTTGCCCAGATACAAGTGAGATCAGCTGTCCAGCCAAAGTAGTGAAAGAAGCTGGGAAAGGTGAACTCATGCCTGACATTTCCCTCCAAGCATTAGGGACATTTAACTCCCTAAATCCAAGCCTCTCTCGTGTCTCTGCCCTCCTTCCCTTTGGCATTTCGGCTAATTCTTCCCGATATTTGTCCAAGTGTATTGATTCTTCCCCTTGGAGCCCACTGCCGGACTTTGTAAAAGGCTCCTAGCATTGTCTTTGCTTAAATACCTTCTGCTTGTAAAGCCTTCTGCAAACAAATACCATTCACCCTCAGTGACAGCACCAAGCCCAGAAAATAGCAAGGACGCCCTCCATATGTTCCTGTCCTTGTGCTTCCTGGATGTGCGGCTCCTGATCAGTTTCGCACATGGGGAGCAGACATACCGAGCATCAAGTATTCTGCTGCTGTGGCATTTTGCATGTTGAAAATGCTCAGTATCCTTTGCTTCCTAGGATCCAACGTAGGTACCCTCCGAACATCCCAGCACGTGACTGCGAGAAGGCAGAAGCGCTGCTGCTGTTGCTTGTGCTCTGGTTACTTAGGGACACATGTTGGCGGGGAGGAGGGGAAATGCTGGAGGGTCAGGAGATAGTGGACAAGGAGAGGAGCTTTCTAGCGGTCTGAACACAGCAGTGAGGACCAAGAACTACTGAATTCTGTTCCTTGCTCTGACAATGACATTCTCTCTGCTGGGCAATTCACTTAATCTCTGGGCCTCACTCTTCCCATCTGCAAAACCAGAGGTGATGATCCTTGCTGACCTTCCAGGTGATGGTGAATCAGCTAACCCGCAACTAGCACTTTAGAAACACCGAGTGCCCTAACTGCTAACTAGTATTACTGCAGCGGTGTTTTGGGGGGACAATATCAAATCCCAGCTGTGTTTTCCTGTACTCAGCCACCACAGAGAGGGCAGTAATTAGGCACATTGACATTCTCCCCAGTATTGTATTGGTGCTATAAATGTCATTCTTTACAATAAACTAGAGGCAAAGGAGCATGGCCCCCTTCTGAAAGCCGGCACCTGCTGGGTGGGAGGGAGCCAGTCTTAGGAGGCAGTGTCAGTCCTCCTGGTGAGTAACACTGTTGGAAACTCTGAGCCGTTTTCTACATTTTCAGGGCACCCAGAAGGCTCCTGAAGTCAGGCGGAATCCAGCAAATTGTTTCGGCTAAAAAGATGGAGCTTCCCCCCACCCCCAAAATGTCAAAGAGTTTGTTTTGGATGTTTCCAAAGTGAGCTGTTTGGAACTGACATTTTCAAAACCTTTCATTTGACCTAAACAAAATATATTTTTTGTTTGGGTGCAAGAAACTGAAACAATTCAGTTTTGGTTTGAAACCAACTTATTTTTCCCACCGCCAGATGTTTTCAGTTTAGCCACTGAAACAAAAAATCAATTATTCAGTCCACCTAGTGCCTTGTATTAACAGTAAATCCCATGGCGCAATGGTCCCCATTACATCCCTGGTGAATTGAAGTCAGTGGAATTACACCAGGCATTAATCTGGCCCAGAGTCTTTTTACATATTTTCATCTTTCTTGTATGTCCAACAGCCTCTAGTGCTGCATTTCAGCCGAGCCGTGGGAAACAGCTAGATCCCCACTGCTACCATGCATACGTTCACCTTACTGCTCCAGGGTGTTGTGCTGGGCCAGCCAGGGTCACTGGTCCTCGTTCTGGGGGCAGAATAGTTGTGGGGAGAGGAAAGCAGATGCAGTCAATGAAGGAAAAGCAAACTGCCCTCCCGTAGCTGGTACAATGGTTTCAGGGGCCAGGCCTGCTGGGTGAGCGCTGCTGGCATGCAGGTTCTTGATTCTTGGGTGAGAAGGGGCTGGGGGAACATTAACACTGCAGCGTGCCCTGTCCTGAGAGGGAAGGTAGATCTGGCATCCCTGAGGAGCACAGCCAGCTTATAGGTCATTAATTGGGTATGCAGGGAGTCCTGGCCAGATGGGAGTCACCTGCTGCCAGTCAAGCTTGCTGCCAACTCTTGCTTTTTTTCCTTTTCTTCAGGCAACTGTCTGTATCCCCCTGACCACTCCAGGAGAGATCCCTGCAAAGCTGTTGCTTCTGGGCTTCTCCAACCCCATGGCCCAGGAGAGCACAGACTCCTGGTAACAAGAGAGGGAAAAGACACACATAATTGGGGGCATCTTTGTTCTTCTATGCAGCCCTCTCTAGGCATTGCCTGATTTGCTTTTAACTGGTGCAGCTGGTGTGGTTCCTACCACTAACGGTGGGAGGCTGCTCCGCAGTGGAATGGATCTCTGCCGTAGGAGGTTTGCCTGCTAGCTGACTACCCTTTCCCACTTTGTCCCTCCACATTCTGCTCATGCCTGTGTGTTATTCTCACTCTAGAGGGCAGCAGTGTCTGATTTCTGTATTTGCACTGAGCTGCTCCGCTCCTCTGTGTCTCTTCACAGTCACTTGTGTAATGCCCCAGCTGGTGTTTCAAAGGCCAGGTTGTGAAAGTCAGGCCTGGGAACAGTGCTGGGACAGAGAGAGGGCCAGTAAGTGGAAATTGTAGCAAATATAGGCAGATCTCATGATTTTATGGCGAGATTTATGACATTGTATGGTTATCTTAAAGTGCCAGTTCCTGGAGTCATGTGAACACAGGCGAATCTCAGCTTTCATTGACAAATGTAAGTTTCTAGCCCTTGTGGTTGCAGAGAGGCACTTGAAAGCATGGCCAGCATGCACCCCAGGGCTTCATAAACCAGATGGCAAAGAAAGAGCCCAGAGGTATTTCATAAAAGCCATGAGTCTGAAGCCAATCTCATGATTTTGGGCAGGGCTGACTCCTGATGGAACCTTGGGAGGTGCAGCACCGAGTTAAGATTATCTGGGGAGGATCAGGAGGCTAGGACAGAGGTAAGAGGAGACAGGAAACTGGGTAAGGAGTGACTTGGTTGGAGGGCCAAGAAGAAGTTGGCTTTAGCACAGTGTTTTGGCTAGAGTCAGGGGGAAGTAGGAAGCAGGGAGCCCAGATGGGAGAATACTAGAGCTGTTAAGAGAATCAGGTAGTGTGGCCTAGTGGATCGAATGCAGGACTGGAACTCAGATGACTTGGGTTCTATTCCTGGCATTGCTACTGACCTGCTAGGTCACCTTGGTCAACTTCCCCTCCCTCTCTTGTCTGGTCTGTTTGGGAGAGGGACAGTCATTAATTCTGTACAATTCTTTACATGTACAGTGCCAAGCGTAGCATGGCTGGGATATTAGTCAGGGCTTCTGGGGGCTACAGTAATGCAAACAAACAGTGTGGATGAGGGTTTTAGCTGTTGGAGTAGGCAAAGGGCAGATATTTTATCTTATAGGAGGTATTTTTCTGTTCTCACCTTTGTTACCTTCCTCATATAGCCTCCGAGTCAAACCTCCCTCCGTTTCTCATAACCTTCTCCCAGAGCACCTTGCTTCACACACACAGCTGGACCTGACCCTGTGAGGTGCCAAGACCTCTTCTCTTCTGGCTGGAGGGTGTCCAACCACCACCTCTCAGGCCTGTCCTTCCCCCCACCCCCGGCAAGTGCAAGCTCTCTGATTTAGCCTAGAGTCCTCCACCAAATTGGGGCCCCGTTGTGCTGTACAGGTGTGTGTATATGCACATGCGTGTGCATGCAGAGGGTCCCTGCCATGATAAGCTTAGGCTAAGGCAGATGAACGTGTTGCACTGCCCAAAGTCACACGGTGGCTTTTCTGGTGCCGAGATCCGTGTGGGAACGGCTGGTGCAAGACACAGGGGAATGAGAGGGGGTGTTAGGAAGGTGCCTGATGCCTGGGAACTGACAGGACATACCCAGTATGTCCCAATAGGAGACAGAGACAAAGGGGGGCCGTGGCGGAGCATGGGGCTGGAGGGTTCAGGCTGCAGGGGAGTTTTGCAGGGTCCTGAGGGTGAGGAGTTGGGACAGCATGTGGGGAGGGAGGAGAAGCTGGGGCAAACAATGAAACCCACTAGGGCTAGGGGGTTTTGAAGGAGCCTAAGGGAGGTGGGGTCTGAATCGTGCTGGATTTTGGTAGGATTTGGGCACCAAGCTCCCTTCAGCTTAGTTGGGAATCCAGCCCAGGAAGTCAGTTTGATCCCTTCAGGTCTTCTGATGTTCAGCTTAGTTACCTGGCCTGGCAGATCCTAGGGTCAGGGCCAGAGAGTGACAGCATCGGCTCCTGGAGCAGTCCACGTGATCACACAGGTGTGGGGAGGCTAATCTCTCTCCCGCATTGTGGGAAACAGCCACTATCATGCAGAGGCCCTGAGTGTCCTTCAGCAGCTGGCAAGCAGGGTGCCATTAGCGGACCTGCATGCTGAGCGGGGGGGCAGAGGGCTGTCTCTCATTCAGGAGTGCCTGACCCCATACCTGGGCCTTCAGCACCGCAGTGCAACTCTGTATCCCATCAGCATAAGGAGTGACTCCGCTAGCTGGTAGCAGTAATAAGCTGTTATCCCCTAGTGGAGCAGATGCTAGAGGGGCATGTGATACACTTCACTGGTGCTTGCCCAGCGGCAATGCTGTCCTGCTTCCTCCTTGGTGGGGAGTTTACCGTTTCCATCCCAAACACTTGGGCTGAGCAGTGATTCTCTGCTCCCCCAGCTATGATCCTGCTTTCTCCCCCTCTGGTGCTTTGCATGTAATTAGGTGTGAACTAATGAAGATGCAAATAGCTTTGCTCAGTGAAGTACCAGTGCCTGTCTCCCTGGCTGAGTCCTGGTTTGGGAGCTGCAGGGGTTTTGGAGATTTCTCATTCAAAAGTTTTGAGTTCAGAACCTCTCTCACCTGCAGCCGGCGGGCTTTGAAAGAGACACTGCACCCCACTGTGGGGGTGACTGGCCTGGCCACTGCAACACAGGCCTGGCCACATCCTCTGGAGAGTAGGGCTGGGCAGGACGAAGTAGGCCTAACTCCCGCAGAAGCTAAACCATTGGATAAGCCTGGTGAAGATGTAGGTAGTAACTTGCACTGATGTAGCACCTTACAAACTGATACATGGACTATAGGGATCCCTTCGCCATCACTGAAGTGCAGCCAGCTCTCGGGTGGAACATGGCTGCTGTTGAACACCCCCCGGAATGTTACAAAACAGCGTAGTCTAGGAGGTGCAGAATACCGTGTGTGTGTGAAAGTCCAGGAGGTACGTTGGCATGCAGGATGGAATTGAGACTGGGCACCGACTCTATGAAATGCTCAAGGGGATCACGAATTATTGGAAAGGCTCAAGACCATGTTATCTTTGTCCCTTCTGGCATCTGAAGCAGTACGGTGCTCTTTAGCACCATGCCGGGAAGTAGCTTCTGGGGCTTGGAGGGAAGATCCCTTCACCATCGCTGAATTACCAGAACCACCTCCTGCAGCATCTGGGTTCCTCCATCTCCAGGTTTCTCCCACTGCTGATGTGGAGCATGGGGCGGTCCAGAGAGCACTGTTTCCCTCCCCATCCTGTTTGTTTGGTCACTGCTGCATGCACCTGCTTCCTTAAAGGGAATGGGAGGATTAGGAGAGCGCACAGGGCCAGCCAATGTGAGCCTGACCTTACTGGAGATAACCAGTACATACAGCAGCTTCTCGTGGGAATGCTGAGCCGTACCTAACACTTGAGTTTTTGTCAGGGTTGGCGTTGCTAATCATTCTTTGCCCTTCTGTAGCAGCTCTTGGCAGAAGGTCTCAAAGCGCTTTACAAGCAGCGGCTGACTGATCCTCCTTATGCACCCTAAAAGGTTCATATTGTAACTCACCTCTTCTGTAGGAGACTGAATTGAGACACAGATGCAGTGGGACTCGCCCGAGGTCACACAGCAAGTTAGTGATAGAGCCAGACACAAAACCCAGAATAGACACCTTTTCTAAGCACTAGGCCAACATCCCCGCCCACAGTGTAAACAGCACCCAGGTGGACTGACACCTAGTCCCTTCTTCAAACCACTGGCCAGCACTGTTATCTGGAATTGACATAGGCTTTTCAGTTCAGAACTGGAAACTGCAAACTCCTTGTGGTGAAACGTTACCAGATTGAAAGGAAGGGAAGAACTAAGAACTCAAGCAAACTCTCCCCGCGCTTGTACCTTAAGGGGAGAAGGAGAAATTAAATGAATTCTGCATGAGCAGCATTGATTTAATAAAGAAAAAGTGGATTGATGAAAGCATCTGACGGCACTTAGCCCTGGGAAGGCTGTCGCGTCATGCTACACGGACTGGTGGGCCCACAGAGAGAAATGCCTGCTGGGGCCTTTGTTTTAAAGGAGGAGGAATCCATTGTGGTAATCACGTTTCCTTTTGCAGTTTGTTTCCCTGCGCTCACCTTTCCCCCTGTTTCTCTGTCATGAGTGATGTGACATTCACCAGTGCATAGCAAACTAACTACCCAGAGAAAAAGCTTGTGCTGTGTTTGGGGAATTGGGGCTTTAACTGAACAGACTGTGTGCTGCGGGGTCCTTGATGGAGTTAACGACCCTGTCAGGGGCACAAGTCTTGAAACCGGCTCCTCAGGGAGAGTTAGCATCAGCTGCTATTCTCAGGTATGTTTATGCCCCAAAGTTCAGAGACTCCACAGGACCCACCAGTTGCATCCCAACCATCTAAACTAGCTTGGTTTTGCTCTGACGCGGGGTTGGATGAGATATCAGACTGTAGGCTTCAGGGTTTAAGCCAATCTCTTCACTAGTAGGGATTCGGATGGGACCTGTGTGGGGGCCGGGGGGGGGGGCAGATTATCCCACAGCTGCCTACTGTGGGGTTCTTACAGCTTATTCTGAAGAAGCCG
This sequence comes from Gopherus flavomarginatus, assembly GCF_025201925.1. Taxonomy (NCBI): domain Eukaryota; kingdom Metazoa; phylum Chordata; order Testudines; family Testudinidae; genus Gopherus; species Gopherus flavomarginatus. The sequence continues at coordinate 9,518,071 of NC_066631.1, read as the reverse complement.
GGGCTGGCCAGTGTCCGAGACAAGATAGGGATAGATGGACCTTGGGTCTGCTGCATTGCTATGACAGCTACTTCCTAGCCCGTCTGTGCGGGAGTGGGGATAAGCCATGGCATTTTCCTGTTCTCGCCAGACACCTCAAGGATGATTGGAATAGCTCTGATTTTTCAGTGGCCCTCTCCCCCATCTTGGTGCCTTCCAGTGGGGTGAGCAAGAAGGCTCTGCCCAGTCTTTAACAGCTGCCTGACTTAAAAATCCCCACTAGGTCCCATGTGTCCCAGCTCTGTCCCCTGGCTGATGTAACAGCTCTTCTTCCCCCTGCTGGAAGGGGCTTCTGCTCTTTCACCCAACCAATTACTACTTCATCATAAAATCCTGTTCCCTAGCCAAAGGACCTGTTCCCAGAAATTACTCAGTGACTTGGTCTCTTCTTTGCAACTCTTGGGAGCATGGTTAAGGGTGATGTAAATCGGTGGGAGGGGATAGGGAGTAATGGAGATTTAGAAAAGAGCAAAGAATGGGCGGGACCCCTTAATTCTTTCCAGACAGCCTAACATTTGGGTTTAGAAAAGGTACAGACCAGGGGAAGCCAATTGTATTTTTGTCAAGGTCCAAATTTCTTGGTCAAGGTACAGTCAAGGTCCAGACACCACAGAAAATAATAATAAATAAGTAAATACTTTTGGGGGGAGGTCCATTCAAAAGCATCTGAAGGTCTGGTTTTAGCCCGCAGTTTGCCTGTTGACTCCTTGTAGGCTTTGTGTAAAGAGCATGATGCTGGGTTGGGACATTAGCTGTTCTAACACACCTACCGGCTTAGCAACTAACACTTTCTGAGTGAAACTGTTTTTGGTTTACAAGTTTAATTTGTGTGCCTTCATTTCTGCCTTGGTACAGTGGGCTAGTGGCACTTGACCCATCCTTATAGAGCAGGGGCTCTCAAACTTTTGCACTGGTGACCCCTTTCTCACAGCAAGCCTATGAGTGCAACCCCCCTTATACATTAAAAACACTTTTTTGTATATTTAACATTATAAATGCTGGAGGCAAAGCGGGGTTTGGGCTGGAGGCTGACAGCTCGTGACCCCCATGTAATTACCTCGCAACCCCCTGCTGAGAACCTCTGTTATAGAGCACTCTGACACTTTAGATAAGTGCAAAATCTTGATAAGTCTTTATCCTGTAGGTTTTTTAAATCGTTGCTTCTAAAAACACTGCCTAGATTTGCTGGTTTCAGTCCCAAGTCATTCCGTCTAACTGGACTCTCCAAAAGGTGCAGACCCTGATAGGGGACAGGGAGCAGTTGAAATAGGGATGATGTGAATGATGCAAGGACCTAGGGGAACCTTCATCCACACCAGGAGCTGAGGCTGACCCACACCCTGTTTCAGATCTAGAACAGTCTAGAGCTGTGGTTTTCAACGTTTTTTCATTTGCGGACTCCTAAAAAGTTTCAAATGGAGGTGTGGACCCCTTTGGAAATCTCAGAGATAGTCTGCACAACCCCAGGGTCCATGGACCACAGGTTAAAAACCACTGATCTGGATAATTCCCCTCTCTCTGTTGTTTTTAATTTTAATGCGGGCTCCTACCAGTATTGACTCAGATGGAATAGTGCCACCTACTGAATCACCAATAACACTGAGGAGTCCTCGTGGCACCTTAGAGACTAACATTTATTTGGGCATAAGCTTTTGTGGGCTATAACCAATGTACTCTGAATGCTCCTGGGCAGTCTCCCATCTCAGCACTGACCAGACCTGACTTGGCTTAGTAGGACATGTGAGCAGATCACAGTCTGAGGCTCCATGACTGCAAGCCCCTCGTCCTAGAATCCCTCCTAGCCAGGGAAAGCACAGCGTAGCTTGAATACTTCCCCTGTAGGACCTCCTGTGGCCCGAGCGACTCTGTAGCTCTGTGGTGGTCTCCCCTTTGTAATCTGCACTTTGATATGAGAAGTAGAGTCCTGGGCTCTGGAGGACGTACCTGGCAGCCGAGAGTTCCTCCATGAGTGCTGGGAAGTGACTTTATCCTTTAATTTTGTCATTATTTTTTTCTTTCCTGAGGCTCAGACCTTGGTGGATGACAATGTTTCCCCTCCACTGATATCAGGTACAAAGCAATATTATTCTGCAGGCCACAGCGTTGGGTTTTGCAGGGGCTCCCATTCCTCTTGATTGGCACATGCTGAATATGCAAAGGGTGGAAGGTTCACACCGGCCAGTGCACTTTTGCATTTCTAATAGTTTGGTCTCAGGCACTGCATTGTTTGGGGGGTGGGGAGGCAGCGGAGCGTTTGGATCTGATTTGCCCTTCCCTGCTGTTCGCTCAGCCCAGAGAGCAGAGCAGGCAGCAGACACTGGGGGACACACAGTAGGAACTGAGAAACTCTAAACAAACACCCTCATCTTTGGCTGCTGTCTGCTGATGAAAGGGTGCTTGAAACCACTGGCTGCTGAGCACCTGCTTGTCCAGAGGGCAGAGCAAAGCGGCCAGAGATATTGCATATTCAAAATCAAAAAGCCTGGGAGAGCTAAGGCTTTGTCTGCCCTGGCCGAAGCTTGGTTTATTCACATCTGGGGCTGTGGAGAGGCAATGGGATTTGGTCAGTCTAGGGTTGAAGTTACGCAGACTTTGGTGGCCTGAAAGTTTGATTCCAACTGAAAAAGCTCCTGTGTTTATATCTCCCTTAGGGGGAGCAGAAGAGAATCCGGTGGTGGGGAAAAGTGGGGAAAAAATAGAGCAGAGAGTCTAATGAGGAAACACACATGGTTATCTATATTGTGGTAGCAGCTGGTCTGCTGCATTATGGTAGCAGCTAACTGAAAATGGGGCCCCATGGTGCTAGGTGCTATACATGTGCGAAGCAAGACTGACCCTGCTCTGAGCAACATACAAGTCTAAACAGACACGCAACGAGGGAAGGGAAGTATTATCGCCACATTACAGATGGCGGAGCTGTGGCATAGGAAGATGAAGTGATGTGCCCAAAGGCTCACAGGGACCTTGTGGCAGAGCTGGGAATTGAAACAAACGTAGTTGCTTTAGCCACCAGACTTCCTCTTTGTGATTGACACGCAGTAGGGCTGGCCTAATTTTAGTGGGGGAGGGGAAGGATTGGCTCTTCAGTCCCTAGTACAGATCACAGGCTCTCACTTTTCAAAATATTTGTTTAAAGTTAAAATTACAGGAACATAAGGCTGCCAAGCTAATAGTAGCTTTGTAAACAAATGGCTGGAGCTGTTCACAAATGCTCAGACTCCGTAAAACTCTCTCAGCCCCAGATCTAACATGGCTTCACTCCCTGGCATGGATATGGTTGGATCGTGACAGAACTCTGCTGGGCTGCGACTCGGCATCGGTGTGTTTCGATAGCCAGAGTAGGGCCTATCTATGCTCCAAGTGCAATCAAGTCAGGGGGCCTGGTTGCTACGCCTGGACATGTCCAAGCCTCTAGTCTTGCTATAGAACATGGCTAAAGCTGCATCAATGCTAACTGGAACCCTGCTGTGCCTGAGCCCCCTGACTAAGTTGTGCCTGTGATGTAGATGGGTGTTACGCTCTCTGGCAGTGAGTTATGGTGAAAAGAGACAGAGGAGAAAGGAAGCAGATGGCATATGGAGACTTGGAAGGCTGATAGAACAACCCCCTTTGCCCATCTCCACTGCATCTAAGGACTGCCCCATCCAATCTAGTGGTCAGGAACATTTGACCATCGCAGCAGAGTCATTTGGACACTGTATTTTCTGATTGCTACTTTCCAACTGACAAATATTCAGAAGATCGATTTGTTCATTCTTAGGTTAAAACATGTTCTATATGTTTAAATATATTTTGGCGAGACATGAAAATAAACCTCAGGTCTGTGTTATGCTGGATTTCCTGAACTCACTGGAATGAATTAAAATATACCCTATGGTGCATTTTCAGGTATATATTTTACCTATGCCTTGAGTCTTAAACAAAAAAGCTGTACTTAAGGTCCTACCGTATAATTTATACATGGGTTACTGCCTTTTTAAAATATTGTGTGTTTTAGTCACAGGTACAACAGCAGAGTCAATCTTTAGAAGCCAAGATTTATATTAATAAAGTTGGAATGAGGTACAAAGTTAACCTCTTCCATCCATCTCTATTTGAGTCCTTAATTAGAGCCATCTAATTTCCCAGGGGAAATGGTGTGGGGGGGAAGTGAAAGCAGCTCATTATCGCATGTATCACACTTAATGCATAATGAAGCTCTACAAGAATGATTTTCAATATTCAGCAGCTACCCAGTGTCCAAGGGAGTTAGATTAGGGTGGAGGGATGGAGTGGGTCTCGTACCCTCAAAGGACCTGTTTAAGCAAATCAAGGTTATGCACCGTGAAAGGTCATAGGAGGCTCTATGGAAGTCCATGGAGTCGGATTTGGTAACCTTGACTGGAGCCAACCAGAGGGCGGTTGTGTCTTAGTGGACCGGGCTGGGGACAGGGCACTTGACTTTTATACTTGACTGTGCAGTTGACATGGACTGTGACCTGGGCCAAGTTTCTAACTTTGGAGTTTTAGCTGTATAAACCTACTGCTCTTTATGGTGCAGTGTTGTTAAATGCTGACAATACGCTTGTAAAGAACAGTTTCTGAATGCAGTTCCTGCCCTGAATAGCTTACAAGCTAAAGCTAGTTAGTACGTAAAATGTAGTGTGCACAGGTTATTAAAAACCTGCTTATTGGGTTAATGTGAGTGTAACAGATTCTTCTCCATCATGGCTATGAACCCTTAGACTTGGAAGCAATATTTTAGTGGCAGATAAAGCACTGATTTTGGACTCAAACAGGATTAATTTAATATTTAATATTAAATGAGATCCCAGTAGAGACGCTATGGATTTCAGAATTAATGGTGTGTGACTAGTGAATTGTGAGTGGAGCTTATTATCTAAGGGGAAAAATGATCTGTTGTCGTATATTTGTCAGTCAGTCCTGGCTCTTTAAGAGGTTTGTGTGTGTGTGTGTGTGTGTGTGTGTGTGTGTGTGTGTGCGCGCGCGCACGTGCGCATTTGGAGGTAGTGGAGGTGACGAGAAGAAAATTGGGACTGGGAATGTGATGTGAATAAAAGAGATGGTAGAACCACAAAGAGATACCGAGGTCAAATCTTAAGCCTAAAAGCCTTAGCTGAAATCCATATTTACCCAGTGGAAGAGGATAAACTCAGTAAGAAGAAGAAAAAAATAAGCCTCCTAAGAGGAAATTGGAACGATCACAAAAAAATGGTGAGGTTAAAAATATATAGATAACGGAGTCAAGTTTTCAGGCAGGCCTTGAGCCTGTGCTCACAAGTTCTGTGTGCTCCACATCTGCCTTGGGGAGTTGGAAGTCTGAACACGTCTGCACCCACAGAAATGCCTGGCTGTGCAGGGGCAAAGCTTGGAGGTACGGTTTTTGGAGGCTGAGTTAGGAAAGTCGGCCCTTTTACAGCACAAACTGCTTCTGGAACAGACTCTCTCAACTTGAGCGAGGTGGGATTGAATCAGGTAGAGTTCCCGAGTAGACTAGCAGACAGATGATGACCCGCTGAAGATTCCCTTCCATGGAAATGACAGTGCACTATTCTTAGATTTTGGCCTATCCCCTTATGTATCCTTTTATCATGGGCCCTGATCCTGCACTCCATGAAGTCAATGGCAAAGCCCCCACTGCCATCATTGCTGTGGGTTGGCTCAGAGACAGACCCCAAAAACCCTTCATTTAAAAAGGAAAAAGAGCTTTTCTATGGGACTTTGCTGCCTCCTGGCCTTTTTGTTATAAGTGCAGGTACTTCATTGAGGACAGGCAAATTCTCGTCTGTTTCTCCAATTAGTTTTTTTAATGGAATGGTTCATAAGGGGCTTCTTGTCCTCTAATTAAATCTGAGAGCGTGAGTGCACGAACGATGGACAACTTAGCCCAGAGACAGGGCAGCTGTCACCCAAGTTGTTCTGGGAAGCCACACTGCTTAATAAATGACGAATGAGAAAGAGAGCGCATCTATTTTGCATCCTCTTTATGCAGAGATCTAAGGCTTCAAAGCTCTGTGTCGGGGATAAAAGGTCAGCCATGTCGCTGCGCAGCCATTTCAAGACATGTGTCAGTGGCTCTCTGGCAGATGAGGCCTCAAAGGCCGCTCCTTGTGATAGGTATCTCTGAAGCTGTGGTGTGAGGCAAGAGGATGCCTGTCAGCCCCAACTTGGAGGAGTCAGAGTGTCCTGCACATTTGTCTCTCCCACCCCTTCCTCCTGTGAGGGGCTTTTTGCGCTCGCAGTGTTGGGAAAAGGCCCCTGCTGTCCCAGTCACTCTGCAGGTTTATTAATGGAGCAAAAGCTGCATTTCTTCCCACTCTCGTTCTGTGCCCACACTAATAAATCACCATGACAGGCGTTTGCGCTTACTTAACGCCCTTCATTGTTTAGCTGGGAAGGGGAGGAGGGTAATTCGGCTAAAATTGCCGCACACTAGAAATCGTTTTTCTTAAAAACAATATTAATATTCTGCATCTAAACAAGGGAAACCTACTGTAATAATTGCACAGGCGAATCATCAAGTCTGGCTCACCAGTCCAATTATCAGACAAATACACCAGCTCTGAAATAACGAAGATTGCCCCCGCCCCAAAATCCATTCCCTCTCCAGATGAATTGAATGGAGAGATAGATGGCTTCCATTTGTCACTTACATAATGACTAATACCTCTTCATTAAGATGAGTCGGTTTCATGCACATGACTGACTCCCTAAGTATCCAGATGAGACTATAACACACACGCTTTGGGGATGTGGCTAACTGCAGACTCATTAGTTGGGATATTTGGGTATATTTAAAGGGACACAGATGGTTAGCACCACTATTTAGGTTTTGTATTTAAAAGTAATAGAGTAGTTTTCGTAGGGTTTTGAGAAAAAGATTGTATGAAACCTAACAGAAATGTGTTTTTCAATAAGGTCAGAAAAAACAAGGGGTAGCCTCGTTGATAGATTGGTGGAAAAGCAAAGATTTCCTAGGAACTTCCTTAATTAGCGTGAACATTTTAATTAAATAATTAACCAAGACGTGACCATGACTCTGACTCTTCTCCTGGCTCCAACCACTAGATGAAACAGACCATGTTAAGAGCCCTGACATAAGGTGAAAGCATTACAGCAAAAACCTAAAGAACAATCTAAGTTCCTATACACATGCTAGAAGCTTAGCAGAGTCACCCATCACTCTTATTGGGCCTCAATAGGGCAAAGTCCTTGCAACCCTTCCCAGGGAGGATTGGGGGCCCGAGGGTCCTGTCCATTTGCTGGATCAGAATGAAGGCCCTGAGTCAGTTTACGCTCAGGCTGTTTATCCAAAAGTCCCTTCTTTGTCTATTCATTTGTCTATTCGTTTGTGAAGGATCCACTTTGAACCAGTATCTGTGAACCTCACCAAGTAGTGGTATCTCTCTGAAGGCGTTACAGCCTGAGTGAATTTGCCTAATCGTCTCCTACTATTATTAATTCCTGGAGGGCTGTGGTCATGCTCCCCCCTGGAATTGCATACAATCCCTGAGCCATGATGATACATTAACTTGATACAGTAAGATCTTCCGCAGATAGTGCCACTTCTGTCACGCACACCTCCAAGTATCTGGTCTTCCTCTTGGTGGGGTGAAGGAGAAGCATTTGACTAGAATTGATGATGATGAGTGAGAGGGAAGATGTGTGAATACCTGATGGACTGGTCTAATGGTTTTATTAGCCTGTATTTCCAAAGTGAAATATGTGGCATGCACAGAACATATGCTGGCATTTGTATAGTACATGCTACAGTATTGCTAGTACTTTTTTCCTTTGAGTTCTGTAGTTACAAATAGAAAGGTTACTGGTATTTTTTTTTTTTATTATCCCTCTGTCTGAAAAGTCAGGTTGCCATAGGCACCATCAGTCCAGGTTTACGGTTATGTTGAAAGAGAGGAAAACAACAAACGATACATTTTAGAAACCTTAAAAACGATTCCAAATAGCTCTTCTGCTGTGATTTTAGGGTCTTTTCCCTCAGGACCTTCCAGGGCTGGAAGCAAATGCTGTGCACCCTATTGGAAGCTGTGGATCTCCCCCAAAGCTCTTGACCCTAATGGGTTTGGAAAGATCAGACCATTAATAGAGCCCTGCGCGGATACAAAATTTGTATCCGCATCCGCTCCGCACTCTGCAAAATTGATACAAAGCGGATATCCATGGATTTGCAGGGCTCTAACCATTAATTCAGGAGTGGTGCATGACTGAATGTGTAGCTAGGCCTGGGTCTCAAGCTTGAGTCATTTGGGATGGTGGTGGCGGGGACTATTTCTGGCAGGTCTTTTAAAATGAAAAGTGGCTATTTGGAGCTACGCAGCTGTTTGGAGTGTCAGATTAATGGGCAGAGTGCAGGTGAAAGGGCAATAAATGGAGCTTATTGACTGGTTCTGCATTTGATTACAAGGCTATCGCCATAATATATCTGTGCCTACTATGTGTTATATGGAATAGTAGATCAATGCAGTCGGCCCAGTTCTGGTAACCCATGTGGGAGTGAGGCCTGCTTATGTCAATCCAGTTGCAGGACTAGGAGTTGATATTGTGTGTCTGTTCCCTTATCTTGTGTTTCCTCCTGCCCTCTTCCCAGCCAGATCCACTTCCCTTAGAGCAGTAATAATGTCCAAGAAAGCCCATGATTGATGGAATAAAATTGTCTTGAATTTAATAGTTTGTGAAAATAATATTTTCCTGCTCCAAAATGCATTCCCCGTTTAACCAAATCTGATCAAAGAGAAGTGCCCTGTACATGCACGCAGGCAGTTGTGTGTGTTTAAAATACATTCCCCAAGCTTTACCGGGTTATTTTTAGGCATGACGCACCCACCATTGAAATACCCAGTTATTTTTACGCTGGAGTGCAGCAATCTCGTTATGACATCGTCAGCCATCAGAATGAATAGTGGCTGACCGCGGATGGGAAATGAGAGGAGAGGACAGAACTGAGATGCTTGGGACAAGCTGCAGCACAGCGTCTTTCCGCTGCTTTTGGCAATGAAATATTGGAGCCTTTACTTGTCAGTGTCTTAGGCTGACACATCGGTTGTGGTCTTGCTGTGCTAGATTCCCGGTGGCCAGTCTACTCTGATGTTTAGGAAGTGTTGGTCATCATTAATTGTCTAATGATTATTGCTGTTTATCTAGGAAAGAATTGTCCTAGCTAGAGAGCGCTCTGGTGTGTGATGAACTATTCCTGACCCACAACTGCATGGCTGCCTGCCCGTTATGCAAATCTTTGCACACTTATTGGCCGGTGTGTTCTGAGTTACATAAAGTTGTGTGGTTTTCTCAGTCATCTTACAACATGCAAATCCATGTGCTCTGATGGGCTAAGGGATGTTACTAGCTGGCTGGAGCACAAGGATTTACATAATGGCTGCACAGTGGCACAGTTCAGATCCCTGTGCCTTCTACAGGCTGCTACCCTGATAGCTTCATATCCACATACCTGCAAAAACTCCTGCCTCTAAGCCACAGGGCAACTCCTCTCTGCAATGTCCCCTGTGCTCTCTACTTTCCTCTCCCTGCTTCTGTTCTCAGCTGCCTGCAAAGCACAACTTGAGAATGAAAGGTGCTCAGCCTTGGGACTAGCTGGCTCACTGTCTCTGAGCTGGTAGCACAAGAGAGAAGAGCAAAGCGGAGCCCAGGGGCATGGTGCTGAATTTTAAAGAACTTGCTGGAGCCTACAATAGAGGCAGGGTGCATGTAATCTGCCAGGCACAAACATAAAATGATTGAGCTTTTTTTTTTTGCAAATTAATTACACTTTTTAATCCAGTTATTCTTAAATATATATTTTGTGCTAAAAGATTTCTGTGCTCATTGTTAAATGAATGCCTCCTCCATCCCTTCTGAGGGCTAGATTCTGTTCCGTTACAATGGTCCACCCGTTTGGAGTAAGCCCTTTGACTTCAGGGCACTTCAGATTTACGTTGTTGTTGCTGTTCTTGCAAACAGTCTGTGGGCTGCACTGAAGCAGGGACCTCATTTGCACTGCCTCAAACATGGTGACAGTCACCCCCTGCAGAGGGCCAGCCTGAGACCAATGCAGCACTTCACCGCCACTACAACCCTAAAAATTGGGTTGATGTGGGATGGTGGCACTGCACTGATGACTCTCTCACGGGGTGAATTCCACCAAGGGCTGGAGTGAAGTTTACATGTACAATATTATCTTTGGCAATTCCTGACCTTTGAGGCCTTCTCGTTACAAACCTGATGTTCTTGCAGCATAGTTTTAGTACAGAATAGTTATAAGAACCCCAGATTCTTTGGTTCCTGTATTCAGCGGTGCAAACACCTGGGACAACTTCCTTGGTGTATCATTAGCCCAGGTCCAGGATAGTTATTACCTTGCAAACTAGGAAGCAGCAGTGAGAACAGAGGCTTGAGAGTCAGGGCTCCCAGGTATTGTTTAGTTTTCCTCCAGGCCCTTACAGCTCCTTAACGTCCCCTAAGTGCCACCGGGATGGTGTCTAAGGGCTAGGGACCACAGGTGAGCCCTTCATCTCCAATAGGCTTGATGATAATGTTTCCCTGCCTCTCAGGGGTGTTTTGAATCTTCATTCACTTATGCTTTTAAAAGCACTTTACAGACTGGGTTATGTGTGTTTTGTACCAGTGTAACTGCCAGGGAAGGGTGTGATTATTTTAACTGATGGTTACGTCTATCATGGATGTGGTTACGCCTGTATAAAAGTGACTTAGCTCTGGTTGACATGTAAAAAGTTAAGTTGATACAGCTGTGTTGGTCACGTGTGAAAAATCCACACCCTACCCTGACTGACATAGCTGCATTGACCTAACTCCCAGCATAGATAAACTACGTCAACAGAAACATACCTCTGTCAGCATAGCTACCATTGCTTGGCGAGATGGTGTTCCTACACTGATGGAGAAACCTCTTTTATGGGTGTAGGCTGTGTCTACACTACAGCGCTGTGCCAGTATAGCTAGGGCAACGTAGCTATGCTGGTACAATCTCTGTAGTGTAGACTGTACCTTATCCTGGTATAACTGGGAGTGGGAGCAAGCTATACCGGTCTAAGCACCTTTCGCCGGGTATCATTCCATCTACACTAGGAGGGTTGTAGTGTTCTAGCTGTACCAATGTAGTTAAAGCACTTTTGTAGATAGATAAGGCCTAAGATGTTTGGCTGAGGACCTTTACTGCGTATCAGCAACTGCATGCATCCGGCGAAGTGGGTATTCACCCACCAAAGCTCATGCTCCAATACGTCTGTTAGTCTATAAGGTGCCACAGGACTCTGCTGCTTTTGCTGACTGTTGAACTTTATTGTGCATTTTGTATTAGCTGATTTATAGAACATTTTAAACAAGGAGGAGCAATGGCTGTTTTGTAGGCTCATACTGATCCCAGCTGCTTTTCTCCGCATCCATTTTTCAGCAAGATCAACTTTCTTGGGGCCAAATCCTCCCGCCCACCCCATGTCCCTTGAGGGCCTTGAGCCCACCATGGGTGTGGCTCTGCTGTCATAAAAGGCAAAATGCAGGGACCCTTCCCCGTGGTCCTTGTCTTCTGCATTCTGTGGAGCTTAGCTTTGCTGGTGCTCCATGGGCACGAGGGGATTGGGTTGGGAGAGGAATGGGCTAGTGGGTCCATTGGCCAGTTCTCCATGAAGGGGGACCACACTGGATGGTGCAGGCTGTTCCAGCTCTGAGATGTCAGTGGTAGCTGTGGAGTGGCTGTCCTCTGGCTGCGCAGCCTGGAGGGATTGGGAAGGGCTTCTACCAGCACCCGTGGAGGTCCCCAGTGCAGCCTTCACGCTGCCATCCTGGAGTTCTCCCTTAGAGACTTGCCCTTTGAGGAGAAAAACATTGAAGAACTGAATCTAATCTAATCATTGCTACCGTGCTCATCACTGTAATAGCTGAGTAATTTATCTGCTGCATTAGGCTGTGCTATAGCCCCACAAGGGAAGTGATGGAGGCCCCATTGCTCGACACATTTTAAATTAGACTAGATGAGGCCCTAGGGAAGAGCCCTGCATTGGGAGGGGGCTAGCACTCTTGTGACCTGTCCTTAGAACTGAAATCTCTGAGCTGTGCCTTCAGCTGGTGGAAATGCAGACAGGCTCAGTGGAACGATGTCCATTTCCATCAGCTGAAGGTCTGGCTCTTTAATCTCAGCTCACGTAGAACCTGCAAAGTATAGCTTGGCTTGGGGGAGTCTCTATCCTTGGCTTCACTCCTGCATGTACTGCTTTACTGGCCTGTTCTCTTCCCCATTTCATCTTCTCCTGCTCTATTTACTGACACAACTTTCTTCCCATCTTCCGTCCTTTGCCTTCAGCTTCTCTTCTGTGTTGGCCATCAGTTAATGTGCCGCATACCCCCGACCCCATCCCATTCTGGATACTATTTCCCCACCTCCTCCCTGTACTTCTCATTTGGAAATCTTCCCACTCATACCAGACATGTCCATGGGGCTGCTCCCCAGGAGGACTGCGAATGTCACTGCTCAGACATGTATTTCTGGGCCTGAACAGGCTCCTTTCCATCAAGTTATAACGTACTAAGTGAGTGATTTGTCACCTGAAGAATCTGATTGTTGTTTGGAGCTGGTGTGTCGTATCTTCACGTCTTGGCTATTCTCTGTGTCCTGCCTGCTCTTTACCCCTTCCTCATTCAGAAATAGCCCTGGGAATCTGGGTCTGATCCAAAGCCTGTTGAAGCCAGTGGAAAGAACTCCCATTGATGTCAATGGGCTTTTGGATCAGCCCATTTCAGGTCCCCTGAGGAACGCGTCATGGTGAGCATGTGCTGTGTGCAGGGCAGAGGAGGTGCATGGGGACCCCGCACTCTGCAGAACTCTTCTTGTACAAGCTCCCAGAGCTCAGGCTGATGGGCCGTGCTGGGAAGGAGAGATGTGGGACCGCTGGATCTGCCGCTGTGCCATTCCCTCCCACAGAGCGTTTGCCACGGCAATGCTGCAGAGCTGGTGGTAGGGGTGCGTGAAGATTTTTTTCTCCAGCCACCAGGAAGGAGTCCGTTGCCTGGCCTGCATGCTAGAGTGGAGAGTGAAGAGTGAAAAGGACATGAGATTTTAACAATTCTCTTTGTTCTCGATCCCATGGGTTTCATTCATAACATAAAGGCAGCAGCAGCCCCTTCCACCATTGCTGGGTGCGGGCTGGTATGTCAGCAGACTCTGCATGGTGGCCCTATCTTTGTTAGCCAGCCTGGGAACCAGAGAGAACCGCAGGGTATGTCTGTGCCCAACAGCCTCAGTATAGACTCCCCTCTGTGTTCTGCAACAGATGCAGAAAGATGTTTGGAGTTAAAATGTGGTTTGGGGCTGTGGGTTTTTTTTTTAATGGTAACAGACATGTTCCCCTAAAGAAGCCACTGAACTCTTCGAAAGCTCCCCTGACCCAGTAATATTAAAATAGTAAGTGGACACTCGAGCACTACAAACCGTCTCTGATGTTCACACCAGCCTCTCAAAATCTTACTTCCACTCACCTGCTCAATTTTAATCTGAAGACAGACTTTCCTGAGCCCCGCGTCTCTCCCTTTGATAAGAACTTCTCCCCTCACCTTAGCAGTACAATTCAGAGAAAACGCCCCCCAAGCTCTTTTTGATCAAATCCTACACCTTTCATTTCCAAAGCCCATTCCTCTTTTTCTTCTCAAGCGCTTGAAATAAAATGAGTCCCACGAAAAGAATGGGCAATTAATAACGAAAGAAAGTGGGGGAGGGAGAAAAAAATCTCCCTTTTTAAAAGAAAAGAATCCATTTTGATTCAAGTCTTATTAGAGGAGAGGATCAAAAGAACTGGGACAAGAGTGCTTGAATCTGGCTCATCATTTAAACACTGCTAAAGTGTCACTGCAGATGGGTGGTGTACCCACCACTGTGCTAGTTGGCACTTTGTGGCTTCTTTTATTTATTCCCCACCTCTCCAAACTGCAGAAATGGAAGTGTGCAGTGTGTGTGTCTGTGTGTATATGAAAGCGAGAATTGGCCGGGTGGGAGAGGAAGAGATGCTGGCGCTTGTCAGACAGTTGGAGTCCTGGTGGCACTCGAGGAAGGTGGAATCCATTGGGCACCACTTAGAGCGTGAGCGGACACAGAAGCAGAGGGAAGGGAAGGCTGGATGCATGTGAGCGGGGTGGAGGGGGAAGCGGTGGAGGAGGTGCTAGACCAGACAGAGGGGAAAAAAATCTTAGCTGCCAAGCGTGGCTTAAAAGTGAGAGAGCTGGGAGAACCCTTTGAGGCAATGTGACTCTTGTGTGTGTTTGCACCGAGCCATCACTTCAGCCCTTCCTGTGAATCTCTGTGGCTGTTCTCTCATATCCGAGTCATGGAGTTCAATTCCCAGCTCTACTACAGCCCAGTATGTGACCTTGGTCAAGTCCCTTATCCTCTTTCTGCCTCTGATCCGCATCTTACACATGGGGAAAATACTCCCTTTCTCCCAACCATTGTCTGTCCTCTCTGTTTAGACTGTGAGCCCTTTGGGGCAGGGACTGTCTCCTCATTGTGTGTGGACAGCACCCAGCACAATGGGGCTCTGATCCCTGACCAGGGCTTCCAGGTGCTCCCATGATGTGAATTGTATGGAGCGGTAACCCGTCTATTGAAAGGAAAGCCCTAGGGTTCTGAAATTGTGTAAGTTGTCAGTCTATGGGAATAGCTATTCTGAATAAGTGTGGGGAGGGGGGGCATGTGATGAGGTGTGTAGGGGGCTCTATGGGATACAGTGAGAAGGCTCTGAACTGGGAGTTGGTGACCCGAAGTCAGTTCCTGGCTATAGCACTGATCTGCTAGGACTGGACAAGTCACTTCCCCTCTCTGCCTCTTCTTTCTGTCTGTCTGTCTCGTCTGCCTACTTTGAGGCAGAGGCTCTCGGTGGTTTCACAGCACCCAGCACAGAGAGGCCTTGGTCTTGGCTGAGGCCTCTAGAGCTATGGTGATCCATACGTTTCCATAAGGAGAACACTTGTCTGCTCTGTAGCCCAGCGTTCTCTCTCTCTGGCTGAGGACTGCTCGTGCAGACAGGAGGGTGTCAGCTCCTGGAACGTGCCATGCCCATTTCCCCAGTGTCCTGAGCTGAGACAGCAGAATTCCTGCCAGAGAGGCTCGCGTTGGATCCTCTGGTGGGACTCGAGAGGAGGATGTGATCCCGTCACTGTCATTCAGCACTTTGGTCATTAAGTGCATGTGTCGCACCAGGCTCTCCAGGGACTAAAGTGAAAACAGCCCCCCGCTGTGCACGTGGGTGACTCACGGAGCCTTTTCGGCTTCAGTGCTGAACTTGTCACAGAGTATCCTAAAAGCTGCACTCCTCTTGGAGCCCTTGTTCTGCAGGGCAGGGGGAGAGTGCAGGCCCAAAGCTGCCTCGGGAACCAATTGGACTTGTTTTTGTGTGCATTTAGCACTACCGAAAGGTGCTGGATTGTTTGTCCTGGAGACAGAGACACAGTGTTAGGGCCCAGAGAGCAGCTGGACAAGCTTTTCACAGACTGCCTCCACTGAAGCACCCTGACTTAGAGGGACTGATGTCTGGGAGTGGGATGGGAAGGAGAGAGCCAAGGCAGTTCATTCTCTAGGGCCCATTCTCCTAGGATTCCGGCCAAAGTTGGACCCCCCACCAGCCTCCTGCTAAAAAATCTGTTCTGTGCTAATTACCCTTCATTTCCCACCCCAGAAACAGCTGCATTTTAGTGTTTCCTCTGGGGTCCTTTGGGATGGAATGTGCCCTTTAAAGGCAGAGTAGCAGGAGGCTAATATAAGGCTCATGACAGCACTGCCTGGGCAGGCTGTAGGTCCTGGGAGGCTGGCTGTCCAATATCTCATGCATGGCCTCCTGCCCGAAAGGTCTGAGGGGTAAAGAGGGAACCTGACTCTCTTCTGACTGAAGAGGTCTTTGCACCCTACTCTGAAGGTGTTAAGATGTGGGGCCCAGTCAGTCCTCTGGCAGAAGCTTGTTCCCTGACCTCTGGGCTTGTCAGTCATGATGTCCTGGTAGAAAGCAGCTGGGGCACAGGCTGAGAGGCAGGTGATGCATCTGGCTCAGTTTGGCTGTTGTAAATAAGGACCAAGATCCTACCTGAGGAGGCCTGATTTTCAGAGGTTCAGTGCACTGGCAGCTCTTGCTTACATCAGCGGGAGTTAGGGCTGGTCAGCACCCCTGAAAATCAGGCCTGCGATTGGGAGCGTGTGTTTAACGCCAGCTGTGTCTAATTGCGAAGTGCTGTTTGTTTGTTCCCTCAGGAGGCAGCCTTTCCAAGCAAGACTGGACCATCCAGTGGCCGACGCCAGAAACAGGGAAGGAGAACACCCCTGTGTGCCAGCCCGAATCCATGCAGTGGATCAGAACCCACCTTTCCCAGAGCCCCAAAGTGCAGTCCAAGTGCATGCAGCACTACTGTCACCCGGGTTCGGCCCACGGACCCACGTACGCCCACGTGGAGAGACTGACTGTGGAGGGCTATCCTGGGCTATGTCCCCCACTGGAAGCCGGCCACCGCTCCTTGCCGCCGTCCCCCCGGCAACGGCACCCTGTTCACACCCCCCCACGGACGCCTAACATAGTCACCACCATGACTCCTCCCGGCACGCCGCCAGTGAGGCGGAGGAACAAGCTGAAACCTCCAGGGACACCGCCCCCGTCGTCCCGGAAACTAATTCACCTCATCCCCGGCTTCACCGCCTTGCACCGGAGCAAGTCACACGAGTTCCAGCTGGGCCATCGAGTGGATGAGGCGCACACGCCCAAGTAAGTGAGTTGGGGGCGGTGCCTGCGCAAGCTGAGCAGAGTAGGGAGCTGCGGGTGGGAGCCCTGTGATGGAGCTAGGAAACGGCTGAGTAGTGCACACCCTTGGGGAGTGGTTCGGAGTGAGTGTGGTTTAATAGCTAGATTGCTGGTATTCCAGGATTCTGGGTTTGTATCCTGGTTCAGACACTGAGTAGCCCTGGGTGGGTCAGTCCACCTCCCTGTGCCTCAGTTTCCCCCTCTGTAAAATGGCAGAGTGGCCTACCCCACAGAAGTTTTGGGGAACTGAACGTATGAGATCCGTGGATGGAAGGAAGCTGAAGATATGCTTGCTCTTGCTCTCTGTCGGAGCCGTTGGTGGTAACCGTGAACACTCCATCTACCACCCCAACCAGCCCACCTGTCTGGCACTGAATCTAAGACCGCCCTTGCTACAGATATCCCAAGCCCCAGCCTGCTAAATCTGACCTGGTCCTTAGACACAAAGGCAATGTTGGCCTGGACTGTGTGTCACAGCTGGAGTGGTGATGAGTTAATTGGGATGCTGAATTCTGATCAGTGGAAATGCTATTAGAGGGCCAGGTTTGGGTTCTTTCCAAACTGGAAAAGATTACTGCTGAGGCAGTGTGCCTAATCTCTAGGGGTGCGGGGGGGACAGGCCCGCGAGACCTAATGGTCTTTCAGGCTAATGCAAGGACTGACATGTATGGGTTTTCTTTCTTATGGTATTTGGTCACAGCTCTGGGGGAGGAGGGAGTTGAGCATGGGTTAGAGGGACTGTTATCTTCTTTAGCTTATTCTCGGCACTAGATCAATCCCCAGTCAGCTCTAGGAGCTGGGAGGGCTGCAAAGGTGGCAGTAAATCACCTGACCTCTGTCCCTCCCCTTCTGAGCTAGGTCTGGTGTCTTTGATGTCTGTAAAGCTCGGTGCATCCCTGCGGGTGCATTTCTGTGACTTCAGGCAAGTCCCTTAACATCTCCGTGACTCCATTTTTCCATCTGTAAAATGGGGTTCCTGGAACTTGCCCTATTTCAAGTGCTAGATATTAATGTGTGTGTGAGAGAGAAATAATGTTATTCCAGGCCAAGTTTAAAACTTGGATTTATTTGGTTTTTTTAAAAAAAACTTCTGCAAAGAACCTTCCAAACTTCTCTCCCCTCTGTGATGTTGTTTGCAGAGCCCTCTTCAGCCTGATAATCTCTGATGCTGGAAAGATTTCAGAGGTAGGAAACAATTAAGTGAAAATGACAATAGGCAAGAGATGCTGAAAAGTGGCCTCTTGCAGACACCAGTTTCCTGGTTCCTCTTCATTCGATAATTAAAAGCAGCGTTAGACCAGGAGCGCGTTGCCATGACATCCTCCTGGCAGCTTTCAATGGACAGTCTGCAAGCATAGCTAGTGAATACCTGTGGCATCCTTGGTTACTGAGAGGAACACAGGCATTCACAGGTGGCTCGTTCCTCTGAGCAGCCAAAGAATCTTTCAAGGCGTTCGCTGGCTGAGAGTTTTAAGATGAAACCCAGGCAGGAATGTGGGAAGAATTGGGCTTTGCTCTAGCGAAAGGCATTTCATGCTCATTATTCTTAGGCTAGCAACAGAGTTCACCAGAGTGGCTCGCTGCTCTCATTCCTTGGCCATTGGCGGTGGCTGGTTCTTTGGAAACAGGCAGCAAAATACCTTTGCTGCAGTGTAGCTCCATTTGCTGAGAGAGTTGCTGCTGTTTACTTCTGAGGAAACTGTGTTGTTCCCCATTGTAACCCACCCCCCAGCTATTCATGTGTCTGCACTTGGTATTATTTATAGCCTTCCAGTTGTTCTTCCTTCAAGAGCTCAGGTTTCAGTGGTAGCTGTGTTAGTCTGCATCAGCAAAAACAACGAAGAGTCCTTGTGGCACCTTAGAGACTAACACATTTATTTGGGCATAAGCTTTTGTGGGCTAAAACCCACTTCCTCAGATGCATGGAGTGAAAAATACAGTGAGCAGAATATATATACAGCACATGTAAAGATGGGAGTAGCCTTACTAAGTGTGTGGGGGGCTCAGTGCTAACGAGGCCAGTTCAGTTAAGGTGGAAGTGGCCTATTCTCAACAGCTGACAAGAAGGGGTGAATATCAAGAGAGGGAAAATTACTTTTGTAGTGCTAACGAGGCCAATGCAATCAAGGTAGATGTCCGCCATTCCCAACAGTTCACAAGAAGATCTGAGTATCAGCAGAGGGAAAATTACTTTTTGTAGTGATCCAGCCACTCCCAGTCTTTATTCAGGTCTAATTTGATGGTGTCCAGTTTGTAAATTAATTCCAGTTCTGCAGTTTCTCATTGGAGTCTGTTTTTGAAGTTTTTTTGTTGAAGAATTGCCACTTGGTAAGGCAACTCCCATCTTTTCACGTGCTGTATGTATATACTGCTTACTGTATTTTTCACTCCATGAGTCTGATGAAGTGGGCTGTAGCCCATGAAAGCTTATGCCCAAATAAATGTGTTAGTCTCTAAGGTGCCACAAGGACTCCTCGTTGTTCAAAAGCTCAGTTTTGTTTAATTTTCCGACCTCCTTAGCTCTGTGGATCAGCAGCCAGCAGGGGGTGCTCTCTTGCCGAAGAATCGCTGTGCTGGATTCCATTCACCCCCCTGGTTGCTGGAACTGGATTCAAAGTCTGTTTAGAGTCAGGAAGGGTTTCAGTCCCGCAGCTGAGCTCTGCCCTGCTCTGCTGTTGAATTGCTGGCATGACCTTTGTTACAATGTCCGGCTTCCTGTGGGTCCGTGTCCTGGATTTTGTTTGAAATGGATCATTCCTTCTTTTGCCAGTGCAGGATCCTTGTGATAGAAACCTGCAGTCTGAGAGGGAATGGGGAAGAGGCAAAGACCCCAAATCTGCCAGGGACTTCACTAGTGCCAGTGATTTTATGTGGAAGGCACTTGGATGCCGTGGTGATGCGTGGCAGTAAATAACCCTGCAGTGGAGTCTGGCTCCCTGTGTGTACTGCATCCTGATCTCATAGGAGTGGGAAATACACTTGTTAGCCCAGTCTGAGAGCTTGTAATTAAATCCTACAATGTTCTTAACCCAGGCATGGATCTTGGAAAGGGCGGAAAGTTTCTATCACTCTCCATGGGGATGCATATAGCTTTCTTTTACCCTGACTCGCTCTGATCTCAGGTCAGGTGAGTCCTGTTAGCTCCAGTTGAGGAGAATGAGGGGTTAAAGCCTCTCTGACAAAGAAGGAACTATGGACAGGGAGGGGAGGACCTGCAGGGAAAACCCAGGAGGAGCCAAACTCAGGAGAAGGCTTTGGCTGGACTCGTGATTTGTTAACAATAAAGTAAATCCCAGGAAGGGGCCATCACGTGTGTGGCCCATGTCCAGTGTGCATATACTCCAGCACCAGGGTACCAGGACTGGACACCCCCAAACTTGGGTGCTCTTTGGATCTGGTTCCAAAATGTGTCTGTTTCATCCTGCCTCTGCTTTCCACCTGTAACGGCTGTGCAGGCGCTTGTGTGGTAGGGAATACATATATAATTCAAAGCAAAGCAGTGTTCTTTCTTTTCCCGAATTAGAGCTTGTGTATCCCTAATGAATGAAAGCAGAGTGCACTACCCACGTCTGATAGTTCTTTGTAGATACCGAAGTCGGGCACACATACTCAGATACAGTAATAGGATCGACAGCTCGTTAAGTCCCAAAGTGGCACCATTGCTCATCAGTCAGTGCCAAAGAGAAGTGTTTCATGCCCTGCATGTGCAGTGTAGAGCGAGCATCTCTCTAATGAAATGTTGCAGTACAGCATGCATGCCAAGGCATACACGGAGATTGTGCTCTCTTCCTGGTGCTCCGTTCCTTTCCTTTTCTTCTTGGATGTCACTTTGCTGTTGTTTGATCTTCTGCTCTGTTCCTCTTTTCTTCAGTCAAAACTCACACTGCTCTCTGAAAAATTCCTGTTTACTCTGCTAATACCTAAGATCACTGGAGCTCAAAGATTAGAGGGAATTTCCCCCCTCCCTCTTTACTTTGTTTACTTTGTGCAGTTTGCAGCAGTGGCAAATCTGGAGTCTGTGTCGCTTGTTTCCTCTCTGCAGTCTATCACTTTTCTCTGCTTCGCATGGATTTTACACACGACCATAGGGGAGAGAATTTTTTTTTTAAATAGGAAAACCACAAAAATTGGTGGGGGTCTCTCAGATAGACTTGTGTCCCTGAAACTACTTTTTAACGCTTTTTATTGCAGATGACTTGATTTCAACTTGACTGTGTGCCTTTTGAAATGAATCCTTCCTCCAGCCAGATTTTGAAGTGCTCAGCACTCAGCATTGGGGCCAGATTTTTCAAAGAACTCAGCTCCCATTTAAGCACCTAACCTGCGCTCCTACTTATTTTTAATTATCCCCAATATTAATAAAAAGATTTTCAGAAGATAAAGTTTAGAGAACTGGGAGGTAAGGAGTGTTTTGATTTCATCCTCCTCCTGCAATATTTTCAGTCCAAACATTACAGCCTCAGACCATTTGAGAGAGACACAAATTGAAACTGGCTACTGTGCATTAGCTGCCCAATCTGAGCAGAGAGCAAAGTGTAAACAACATCCGTGAAGAGGGGAAAGGAAATTAGGTTTTACAAATAAGCTCGTGTGCCAGTGTCATGGGCTGAGATTTTCAAAGGGTGTCCAGATCCTGTGGAGAGCTTTGAAAATCTCAGCCGTGATTTCGAAGCTGACAGCATCCCTGGAAGCAGTGCCCATCTGATTATAGTGATGTTCATTTACAGTCAGAGAGACATCGCTTACCCGAACGGCTTCCAAAGCCCTTTAGACACCGAGGCCCTAATCCTGCAGTAGGTTCACCCTCATACGCATAGCAAGTTGTATGGAAATCAGTGGGGCTCAGGGATCTGCCCACGCAGGATCTGGGCCCTATGTGCATGAAGCACCATTGGAATACCAGCCACCACTGGCTTGCGGGATACAGCAGCCTAAAAAATGAAAAAGGGAGTGTGAAATTTTGCCTTCAGGTCTGCTCCTATGACAACTGCCAGGTGGTATCTTTAAGGTCCATGTCGCTCAGACAGCTCTTGCATTTTTCATGTCTCATTCCAAAGGCTTCCACAGTGAATTCCAGAGCATGGGACTTGCCTACCTCAGAGGAAGGGCTGAGTCTGCTGGCCCCGTGGAGATTTGAGCCTGTCATTAAAGGTGTTCTGGGTTACTGTGCCTGACATTTATACCGTGAAAACATCCCCCTTTGGGGTGGTTGTATTATTATTAATTTGTATTATGGTAGCACCTTAGGGATCCAGTTATGGATCAGGGCCCCACTGTGCTAGGTGCTGTACAAACACTTGACTAGAAGATGACCCCTCTCCAAAGATAAGCTTCCAGTCAAAGAACTATTGTAAACAGAACCACTCTTACAATTATCTTAGAACTATAATTGCTCTTTGTTTTCTCTGTACTAAGAAACCTGCTCTTTCTCCTAAGCATTAGCTTTGAATCTTTTGCTGTTCTCCTTTCTCTGTGGCTTTTGGTGCATATTTTTCTGTATTACCTTGAGTTATTGGGATAATGTTTTTCTTTGTGCATTAGTAGCTGTCGAGTCTCTTCTTTAGCTTTTGTGACTTTTTCTGAGTTTCTATTTGTCTTCCCTGTCCGCAGTTCCACCACAGGAGCAGTCAAGAGAGGAAAGAATCTTTGCTACCTACCCCTCCGCCCAATCTGATCACATTTCACGTTCCTCCAGGAAAATCCAGAGCTTGGGGACCTTTGACTCCTTACGCTGCTAATGCAGCAGAGCCAACGTGTGCAATGCACTAGTGCGTGGTCTGCAATGCTCACTCAGAGGAATTAACAGTACTTGCAGCTTGTGGGTAGGAGAGGAGTTTGGCAAAGGCCGCACAGCAAGAAATGCCCTGGGTCATGGCGAATCATCCATAGTGGGGTGGTTGACTAAGGCATTTTGATGTCTTTTCCTTTGCCCCACAGGCTGGGTATCATTTGCCAGGGGAGGGAGCTGTTGTGCTGGGAAGTTATAGTCCCATCCTGTATCATCTAGTCAGAATCAAAGTCCTTGCACTCTGACACCAGGGCTCACTGGAACTCAGGGGTGGTGTGTCAGCCCGCCGGGCAGACCTGCCTACTTCTGACTATCTCCTGCCAGTGCACCCTGGAAATGCTGTTGGCACTGGTCTCAACAGGGGCCCATTCCCTCTCTCTCAGCACAAGGAGACACAAGTGATAGGGGCTGTCTGAAGGGGCAGGGGCATTGTGTAAAAGGGCCAGGCTGGTGGGGATTACCCAGCACACACTCCAGCTGAAGTGAGTCTGACTGCGGGAAGCAGAGACCCCAAAATGCAGCCCCAGCCTTTAGCAAATGAGCTGTAGGCACTTAAAGCAGATGCATCCCATCTATCCCAATGAGATGTGGCTGTGGTTGCCCCGCTCTTGTTAGCCGCTCCCCAAACCCACCATTAGCTGCAGCTCCTACCCGTGGCTTCCTCTGCTGTCTGTACCCCAAGTGGCATGAAAGTGTTGCGGTGTCTCCTGCATCGTTATAATGCTCATTAATACGGAAAGGGGAGAGGAATTGAATGTTTCTTGGAACTGCTGAGTCTAGGGAGTGAAACCTTTCCTCCTGCAGTGGGAACCCAGCCGTGCTCAGTCTCCAGTGAGTCCATGCCTAATGGCCGTTTTATTCACTTAGAAGGGAAGGAGATGTTTTGAATGGGATTAGCGCTTGGGCATGATGCTGGATTGGTAGATCCACACACGCTGATTCTTGTTCATTCTTCATGCCCAGAACAGGGCCAGGCCCATTCAGTTGGCACTCAAGACCATGCCAAGTCAGGGACCGGGCATTCTTCTAAAGTGTCAGCATCCTCAGTGGTGGAGTGGATGTGAAATGCAATGAGCAAGGGATGGGGAGGCAGTTGCTTCCAGGGCATGGAGAATGACCTCATGCTCTCTCCTTCCGGCATGGGGACAAAGTGATTTAGATGCTATTTTCAGAACTGACTGGTTTCTGATCTGCAATGTCCAGTCTCTGTTTGTTAGTATCGCTCACAAACGACCTCTCTGCCTTATGTCCGGTACCTACAGACATGTCCCCCTCCATGTATGTACATAGCTATAGGGATGGTTTTCTGCAGACTCAGTGCCAACTGTTTAATGTCACTATTGTTTCTCCTCTGGTTTGTTTGTAATATCCATTCTCAGACGCAGGACTCGGTGTTGCTCTTCTACCCAGCACGTGGGTCTCTTTGTCAGTGGAATAAGCTAAGTGGACTCTGGGTGTGGAGATTCCACTGCTCTCCCAGGCTGGAGAGCAACATTTGTTCTACCAGTGATAAAAACTCCTTGGCCAAAGGTGCAGAGGCTTCAGCGCTGTGTTTTCGGCTGTTTTGCAGAGGGATGTTTCCTTACAGGTGAGCTGCAAAGCTAAAGAAGAAAAGTATGTGCTGTCTAGATAGCAGCAAAGCTTGTTTTGCTTTGGATTTTTCACACTAGCAATACCAGGCCCTAACTTACCCCGTCTTTCCCCCCTGGATGACTTTAACAATCTGTAGAGACCCTGGAATGGGACAGTGCGGCTGGAGATGGACACTGACCTCCAGCTCTCCCAAGCAGCTGTTACATCTTTGAAGCAGGTTTGTAACCCGTTACTGGCATGGCACTAAACCATGGCTGGTGTCTGCACACGCCTGTTTTAAGAGCTGCCAACCACATTAGCTCCTCTGGCAACCCCGCCCAACAACCAAACCCTCAAATGTGAGCAGCCGAATAGCTACCGTCATGCCTAGTGGAAGCAAGGAATTTGAAGAAGCCAAAATGCCATTTCAAATGGGGAAACTGTGTCACATCTTGACAGTAAGAGGGAACTCTACAGCATATCCCAGCCCCTGTGCACTCCGGGGTGGCTGGACTGCAGGTCTGCACTGTACTGTGGCCCAGATGGCCCATCCCCGGGAACTAGCTAGTGAAGCTCTGTCCTTTTGTTCACAAGCTTCCTGTTCTACCCTGCAGAAAAGGGAAACTTTGAAACCCTTTGGTCGCTGTTCTTGCACCTTGTGGATTATCCCTGTAATTGTAAATGGCACCCCAGTGACTAATGCATTAACTCGGCCTCATAGACCTGCTAGGAGGCCAGCTGTGGATAAGCAGTATTGCTGCTTCCTTCTTTGTAAATCTTTCCTTTTTGTAATTACACGTTCCAGGTGCGCTTGGTGCCTTCTCGTGAGGGATTGATGGCACCCGCATGGGGGAAAGAAGTGTGGAATGTAACCATCCATTCCCAGCTGCTAATTGCAGAAGGGGCCTTAGCCCCTGGCATGCTGTTTCCAGTTTGCTTAACCTCTCTGCTTTCCCACTTCCTATTGGTGCTTAGAGACATCAGGTCATGCTACTTTAATTTACAATTAGTGTGACACGAGCCCTCCACTGCAGTGACTAGCAAGAGGCAAATCCCCGCAGGCCAAGGAGTTTATTAAGCTAAATTAATAGAGGAAAGAAAGCACCAATATTAACAGCACTCCATCTCTCCAGCGTCCTACTGGGGGATCATCACTCTGATGCAGAGAGATGGGGATGGGCTCCCAGAAGCTGCTCGGAGAACAGTGGAGGTTAATTTACTCTAATAGCGCTTAATGATTTTTAGGAGGCAACCACTGAATCTTGCCTTCTAATCCCATTAGTGTTTCAGGATTATAATTAGTACATTAGAGAGGCAGCTCTTTTTTATATTCTCAGATAGAGGCATACAAAGGTTTAAGCTGTTATCTAGTCTGTGTTCAGCTGCTAAGTCCTCAGGTTGGTTAGAGAAGAAAGGTGGCTTTTACATTTATTATGGGCCAGATTCGTCAGTGCTTACTGACACTGAATAATGCCTTACTCTGTGAGTGGTCCGGCTGATTTCTCTAGGGCTTCTAATAGAGTAAGATACTTCTCAAGAGTAGTCTTATTGAAATCAAAAGGATTACTTGTAGAGTAAGATATTGCTCAGTGTGAGTAAGGGTAGAAGAATCTGGCCCTCTATAAACTAATTCCACTTCTTTTGCAACAAAATGGTGTCTTTCAATAAAATATATAGTGCAATCAGAAAGTTTACTATAGTTAATCTTTGCCTAGCATTTTTGTAATAGATTAAGCCCTCATCGTGTGAGTGTGTTGTCCCTCTATCCTTTACTAGAAAGTTAGCTATATGAAGCGCAGTGGACTAGAACTAAAATAGACCTAGATCCACCAAAATGTGAGACGTCTCCAAAAATGCCTTCAGAGTTCCTGCAGCCCAACTTCTCTTGTGGCTCCTCCCTTCCCGGGTGGACTCTTGTCTTCCTTCCACTCATTCATGTTTATTATTGGAATTGTGAGAGCATCCAGAGGCCCCAGCAAAGAGCGAGGCCCCATTGTGGTTGGTGCTGTATATATATACAGTAAGAGGCAGTTCCTGCCCTGAAGAGCTTACATTCTAAGTAGACAAGACAGCGGGTGGGAGAAAGGGAGTATCAGGGCTTGTCTAAATGGGAAGGTTATACCGGTGTAAGATGTGGTGTGAATTTAAACTGCTAGAGTTATACTGGCATAACTCCTGATGTAGACAGTCTTATTCCAGAATAAGAGTGACCTTTTCCAGTTTAATCTATGTCACTTTTATGCCAGTCACTTTTTTTTTTCCAGAACAGTGTCCACACAATACAGCTATAGTGGTATAATTGCATCGCTGTAGTTCTGTGGGTCACTTTCCTCATGTAGACAAGCCCTAAGTCTTAGTGACTTCTCTGAGGTCACACTGGGAGTCCGTGGCAGTGCTGGGAGTTGGGGTTTGATCTCATGAGTCTCAGTCCAGTGCCTTCTCACTCCTGATTCTTTCTCCTTAGCGAGGTAGCTGTCTTCAGCTCAGCTGGCAGATAACCATTGGCAGTTAATATCCGATTTGTGAAGGCCTGATGAAACAGAATTGGTTGTGCTTCTGGGATGGAGATTGGTATAGATAGAGTTCAGCTGAAAAGAACAGGCTAAGATCCCACCTAGTAATGTAATCATGTGTATGGTTCCTGATGTTAGGAGAGGATTTGGGATTTTATGGGCTTGCAAGAGCAGGTTATCCTTTTAGGAGAGCAGTAGCAGTGACCAGGCCCTGTCTGGGACAGCTACCATGTACCACTTTATTCTTGATGATGCCTACTGCATTAGTTTGCATTGTACGTATGGTAGATTGTTTCTACGTGGTAACAATTTATCACTTTCATATGCCTGCATCTGTTAAGGTTAAACAACGCTAACCGTTCCTGAGTGGTGGCTAAATTTCTGGAGCCTATAGCAGCAAATTGCCTTGACAGAGCGTCCAGCTGTTGTCCATAATGCTGAGGTATGGAACATTACTCCTAAAAAGGTCCCCCTGGCTTCCAGAAATCCACAATCCATGAAGATCTCAGGAATGGTCTGGAAATTGAAATGAAATGATTAGAATGGTTTGTAATATAATGCCTGTTCGGTACCTCATGAGTTCCTTGGGCTATTTAAATTCTTCATGGGTAATTAGTGATTATTCATCAGCAAGAAGCCAAAAAACAAACTGAATGGAAGGTCTTAAATGCACGGCACTCGGGAGAACAAAAGTTGAGTCAGTTAAAAGTAAACTCCAGGCACCATAAAACACAAGTTACAAGAGCTCATTTAAAATCACCATCTCTGCCAAACATCCAGGCATTTTAACCACGGCCCTATGCTGTCCACTGTACAGCCCAGATTAACAGACACTGTGCAAGTCAGGGTCCCTTAAACCTGCCTGTAGCCATTGCCAACACATAGAGAAGCCTAAGGCCTTGTTGACTGTTAGGTTGTCCAACTCTACTGATCTACTGCCAGCTTAATGCACTGCATGGCCTGCGGGGATTGGCTTCTTGCTAGTGACAGCTTGTGTCAGAGGAGGGCTTGTATCGCGCTAAGGGTATGTCTGCACCTGGAGCTGGAGGGGTAAATTCCAGCTTGAAGTGTAGACATACCCATGCTAGCTTACTAAAAATAACCATGGTAGCACAAGTGGTGGGACAGGCCAGCTGCCCTGGATACGATCCTGCCCAAAATGCTAGGTTGTACTGGGGCAGCAAGGCTCTCCGGCTGCTGGTGCCACTGCAGTTACAACTTTGTTTTTAGCACTATCAGAGGCGTGAAGGTGTGTCTACACTTCAAGCTGGAATTGACACTTCCAGCTCAAGTGTACACATACCCTAAGTGTAAATTAAAGTGGTACGACCGAGTGTGTGTGAGCACTGGTCAGGCGTGGTAAGCTGTGCTGGTATAGTTAAAGCAGTAAAACCACCCTAAAGGATGCATTTATAATGGAATACTTGGGGTTACACTGGTATGGCTTACAAGAAAGGGAATAAGTTATTCCAGGATTAGGCACCCTTGTACCAGAATAACTGTGTCCACACGAGGGATTGTTCAGATACCGTTATTTTGATACAAAGTCACCTAGTATTCTGGTGCAAAACCTGTGGGCAGAGTGCTCCGAGAAGCTGGAAGACGGTGTATGTTAAAATAGGGGGATGCTCCAAAGCTACTGCAGGGATTTGGATACCCAAAGACCTGAAATCTCCTAGGCAGCTTTGAAAATCTCATCCTTAGAGACAGAACCTGATTTTCCTCTCCCTGAACTGATTTGTATTCACTGACTTCAGCAGAGTAGCTCCTGATTGTCACCAGTGTAAATGAGATGGGTGCTGGATCCCACACCTTTGTTACCTAGCAATTCTCCTGGAATATTACCGTAGTTTTCCATATTCTCATGTGCTGATCCCAAACATAGCAGCGTAATTTCCATATTTCTATATGTTGTCACCTAAATCTCCCTGTCCTGTATCTTGACAGATTGCTTTCAAGAGATGCACTCAGATAAAGCTATCCATTCATCCATCCTCCCTCTGCTGGGGGGGGACTGCTTATCCGGTGCCTTAAAACATGTCTTCACCGCCATTAACCCAGTCTGCACCAACGTAGCTTTCCCTGATGTTCTTCAGGGGGTCACCATTTAGTACGTACATCAGAACTGGCTATAAAGTCCACATCCATCTTCTCTATTGTCTTTTCCCAACATCCCCATGTGACTGCACACTCCTGGAGCATGTGCATTTATAACTATGCTGTTTTCAACTGTTAGTATCCTGGATGCTATCCCAAAAATGAGCAAATTGGATCCAAGACCTAAACATTTTCATTTTGAAGGTCTGACTATGATATTTCAGTAGCTAAACCATGTTGTATTGGCTGAAGGGTTCCATGTTATTGTCACACAAGCCCTGGTTTGACTGATCATTGTGGGATACAAAACCTGACTCTTGGTCCTAGTCTCTCTTTGCTTTGGCCATTAGGGGTTTGTTGGGCTATAGAGGTAGTGAAGTTGGCCCCTGGAAGGAAGAGCATGTTATTGAAGGACAATGTCAGTCATTCACAGGGGTTCTGGTGGACGTTGTGTGATGATGATGGCAGGTTTGGGAATGGGAAGATCCTTGAATCTCTGCAGTGGAGGGGGGAAGGAAAGGATTCAAATGCAGGAATTTGGAGAACAAAATGAGCATCTGTATCTTTTACGAGTTGATGATCTGTCAAGGATGTGAAGGGGAGACAAGGATTTTTGTCCAAAGACCTGGCATGTCTCCGGCTTTGTCTAAGCGTGGCCCTCATACAGTATCTTGACAGTGATATGTAGCCTCGGTAACCGACTGGCTCATCTCTGGAGTTATCTCAGAGCTCTGGCATGTGGAGCTCCTTAGGTATGTCATTAATGTTAATTACTGCTGCAATATTCTGTCAAGGGGAACAGAGGTTTTCACATGCTTGAAAGAGAAACTTAGGCTGAGTTCCTTAATGAGAAGTTGTGCATCCTTTCACCACTTTAATGACGGGGGGCGTGATTATGAATTTAGATTAGAATTTGTGTATCCACAGTGAAACACAGAGGAATTCCCTTGTTGCCTAGGTGCTCACTTTGTGGGCTGCCTCCCCTGTGCCCATGTGGAAAGAGCTGGGATAGAAGCAGCCTTTCCCCCGGAGAATGGTCATCTCAAGAATGGATTAAACTGCTTGCCCCATCTTGGAAACTGTCGGTCACCGGGAAGAAAAGAGCAGTAAGAAACACCCGATGCCTTCTCAAGACTCTAAGGCAGGATATTGGCAAGAGACTGGAAAGCTCCCTCTTTGTTTCCCCAGTCTGTCTTCATTGGCCCAAACGATGAGTGAACTGTCGGGATTGAAGGTCTCTCTCCATTCTGTCTGACTCTGACTCGGTGACTTCAAGGCCTCTATTGATGGTCCATAGAATTTGCAATGTCCACACCAGTTTTCTTGCTTGAGTCTAGAGTGACCAGGAAGCCACTGAGTCCACTGAACACTTTTATAGCTACTTTGTGTAACATTTGCTTAATAAAAGCCAGGGTTAAATGATGCCAGCGTTGGCTGAGTGAGGAGATCTCCAAAGAACATGTGAGGGGTTCTGCTCTGACTGTTTTTCTTATGAGTTAGGGAGAACTGCCAGAAGGGAACTGGGTTCTTTGGAGGAAGTTCCCCTGCCCCCAGGTTTGCAGGGCATAAATGCGTAGCTTCAACTCACAGGGCTGTTTGCAAGTATTTTCTGACCGTTGGGAAAAACTGCTCATATAGTTTCTTCATAGCTAAACAACTGAGACACTCTAATTGATGTTGATGAATGTGTGTATTCAGATTGAGCTTTTTCACCTGGTCACATAGTGTTTCCTATTCATTTCTTTCTAATGGGTTCGGTTTTCTGCAAGGATGATCCAGGTCAAGGAATACAGCATGCTCCTTCTCTTATGCTAAACAGGATACAGTTGTGTATACTTTATCAGGCATCTCCTGGCTGATTATATGTCTTCTAGTTGGGGGCTGCAAGAATAGAAGGGATGGTGGTGAGGAGATGGGACCCAATGCCTAGAGAGAGGAATGCGGTCTTCAACTGTCATGTTTTGCAGAAAAATGCTGCCTTGTAATAGGAACTCAAGCCTTGATTCTGATCTCAGCTCAGGGTGAATCGGGAGTAACACCAAAGAATTCTGAAACTGATGTGAGAGGAGAATTGTACCCTCAAGATTATAATGGTAACTAAGTAGCAAGTCCATAACAGAATGTCTGGATTTACCAGGTAGGTTTGGCAGCACAAGGAGATATTTATCTGCCAGATAGTCCTTGTGTATTCAGCAAAGAAACATAACAATGGAAGAGAAGAAAGCGAATAAATGTGTCTTCCTCAGTTCCCATAGTCAACCTTCCAGCCCCATCCCAGGCTGTCAGTGGGATCTCAAATGTGTTTTTCCTCTCTCTGTCCTTTTCTCCTTCAGAAGTGTCTCTGCAGAAGGAGCATGTGTTTGGAGGAAAAGTTCTTTTGGTTAGTTAAAGCTCCCTTCAAAGAATTCTCAGGTTTTATAATTTGCAGCTGTATTAAAAAGTTACACTTTGTGCTACAAAAAGAGAATAATAGATCAGTAAGACTTGAGCCTTAAAATTCAGCTGTCCTGGGGAAACAGAGATGGGCACTTGAATAAATATTTAACCATCTAAGCTTTGATATGAAGAACCTGCTTTTTCCCCGGCCATAAGAGACATCTTCTGTGCTTCAGTCTCACCCCTTAGAATAATGAGAGAAGGATAAAATGTAATATCTGGTGATTATTTTCCTTTTTTAATATCAAGGCAATATTACACAGAACTCATGTACCTCAGGCTTCTAACTAGGAAATTCCTTCCATTCAAAGAGCTCTGGCAGTTTAAATTAGTCTGCTGGAGTTATCCAGGCAATCACCTCATAACTTTGGAAACACTAAAAACAGAGCTTTCTAAGAGCTTTTTCACTCCCCTCAAGTCCCTGGTAGTTCCAGCTTCAAAAGAAGCAATGCTTGTAAACTGCCCACCGCTTGCAGTAACAGGATCAGTGACTGAAGGCTGTTTTTATTGCAAGAACAGGTGTTTAACAGAGTGGCCGTTGCAGTGGATTTTGTCTTGTGGCTGAGGGTTGTTGAAAGATTTCTGTCTGTCTGTCTGATCTAGGCAGAACGTTAGACTGGTACAGAGAAGGGGTCACCTGGCTTCTGGCAGTGGTGTCTCTGACCCTGAATCTTAATGGTCCAAACTCTAAAGCCTGTTCATTCCTTAATGCTGACACAGCATTGGCCTAGCCACACTCCCATTGAAGTCAGAAGGAGTTTTACCATTATTGACGTCCGTGGGAGCACAGCT
Organism: Gopherus flavomarginatus; assembly: GCF_025201925.1. Classification (NCBI taxonomy): domain Eukaryota; kingdom Metazoa; phylum Chordata; order Testudines; family Testudinidae; genus Gopherus; species Gopherus flavomarginatus. The sequence continues at coordinate 9,486,035 of NC_066631.1, read as the reverse complement.
GGGCCTTTGTAAATCTGTGTTCCAAGTGCCAATACAGACAATAACTGATTAACCCTCATGGTAGGTTAAGACACAGTAGGTCTCACCCCATTTTACAGATGGGGGCGCCGCAGTAGTAAGACCAACATTTTCAGATCTGGGAGCCCAGATCCATTCCGTGAGCCTGAATGAATGGTCTGATTGTCAGAGCTCTGAGCACCTGCAACTCTCAGTCAGTGGGAGCAGCCGGCGCTTAGCATTTTGGAAAATGAAGCCATTTATTCAGGTGCCCAAATATTGATCTGAAGTGGCTGATTTTAGAAACCCAGGTTTCAAAGCTTTGGCTTTACGCAGTTTGCCCAAGGCCACCCAGCACTCACTAGCAGAGCTGGGACTCGGAGTTGGGGCTCCCTTTCATCCAGAGAGCACTGTCTCCCTTACCTCACCATCCTCTGGAGCTAAGAATTCACTCAGCAGACGCAGAGGGGTTAAACTCAGAGGCAGGTTAAGGCAGCAACACAAGACAGTTTGCTGTCTGCAGCTCCTGCAGTGAGAGACAGTAGCCAGGAGCTCCCCTACCTTTCAGGTGAATTTCTAACGCTCTGTCTGTCTCTTTCCCTGTTCTGTCTCTCAGCTGCAGCTCATGCCATCGCTTTCCCCCCTCTCTTGCTGGTCATCGCAGACACGTTACCAGGCAGGCTTCCTGTTGGTGTCCCCATTGCTGCTCATGTCTTTTCTCCTCATGGGATGCCTCTTTGCTCCGGACAGGCCTCTTCTCTTCTCCCATCTCTTGCTCCAGCCTTCATGGAACCTTCCTGTTCGAACGGTGTCCTTCTGTGAAAGGGGCAGCAGTCAAATTCTTTTGCTGCCACTTGACCAGCAGCAGAGTGGGGAAGATTGTCACTGCCTGTCCTAGGGAAGATGGTGTTAGGGCAGCTGAAGTGATGGGAAATGGAGAAAGAAATGCCGGGATCCCAGGCAGGGTCAGCGCACTGAGACCGTTGCTGTCCTGCATTTCAGGCTCAGCTGTAGCTGGCCTGAGTGTGAGAGAGGTGGGGTGTACATGGGAGCGTGGGGGAGCTGGGTGCTTGTAAAGTCCATCCAGAGCCACGTACAGCCCATCGCGCCTGTCCTCTGGATATGGCTGCAGTAGTGATGATGGGACTCCCCTCAGATGTTGGGCCTCTGAATAAGGGCTGTGGGCGTGGCGGCACCTTCCCGGCGCACGGGGTACTTCCTGAGGCCTTGGTGCTGTGGGTCCCTGCCGCAGTTTTTGGAGAGTGGTGCAGCTGCTCCCTAGGAGGGCGTTCCCTGCTGGTTGGCCGGGCTTTGAGGAGACGCTGACGTGCTCTGTGGCTGCCTGTGTGTGTGGCAGCAGGAGATCTGGGGAGGCACCCCGTGGCAGCAAGGATGTCCTGGGGGAGCAGCTGTGGCAGGGGTCCGGTAGCTCTCAGTGTAACTGAATGAGCTGGGAGACTGCATGAGGCCCCTGGGACTCTGCATCCTGGGAGAGGCAACGCAAGACAAAGTCTGAAAGGGATGAAATCTCCACAAGACCCGTGAATATCCTCGTTTTAGATGCTATGAGCTGGTCAAGTCTTTTACCTCGCTGCCCTCTCATTCTGCCTGCAGGAGCGATTGTCAACACTGTGGCTTCCCTTCTTCCCTTGCCCCGAGCTTGGGATCCATCCCTCCTGTTAGCCCTCTGGCCACCACCTCCTTCCCTGCCTCCCAGCCCAGCCCTCTCCCCACTTTATTACCTCCACATCTGCCTCCCCCGGGTCCTGCCACTTCCATGCAATGAGGGCTTCCAGGAAAAAACAGTAATTTGGAAAAAGAACAGGTGTACTTGTGGCACCTTAGAGACTAACAAATTTATTTCAGCATAAGCTTTCGTGCTTATTTGAAACATTTCCAGTGCGTTTGCAGACCTCTAATGAAAAGGCCTTTACAAACCTGGTATGCGGCCAGCCCAATAGCACTAGGTATTTGTCATCCAGTGTGAGGGAGCTGAGCGCAGGCCGGCTGCTTGCTCTCTGGGGTAGAAGGCTGGTCAAGGCAGACCATAGAGATCCCTGATGGCTGACCTGGCCATGTCTTCTATAAGCTGTGAAGGAACCATTAGGCCTCCCGGCTACTGTGATGGAGTAGGGACTGTCTGTGTGGGGGATGGGAGAGCTGGGGATGTCTTTAGGTGAGGAACAGGATCTTTAAGCCTGTAACCTGAGCCAGGTAGGGGGGAGGGGGTTAGCACCTTGGCCGGGGAAGCTGGACAAAGGAATCAGCCGGCGGGAGGAGGGGCAGTTCAGCTTGGGTTTGGAGCTGTGGGGCGGAATTCAGGGTATCCTAAGCTGGGATCCAAGTGCCCTGAAAGCCCAGAAGGACTCGATTGAGGGGTACTGACTGTGCCTACAGGCTCTGCTGTAACCTGCATTCCTGTTGTCCAATAAACCTGCTGTTTTACTGGCTGGCCAAGAGTCACTGTGGTTCCCAGGAAGAGGGGTGCAGGGCCGGACTCCCCCACACTCCATGACAGCTACATGGAAAGTCAGTGACCTAGTAGGTTCAGTTTGCAATGGGAGAGGGGGCTGGAGTAGTGATTTTTGTTTATGCAGCAACAAAAAAAAAAGAAAAAGAAAAAAGGAAAACCACTATTGCAAGATAGAACTACTGTTTTTCCCTCCCTTTTGTTATTGCCCAGCAATTCATCTTTTTGAGCTCAGAGGGAAATACCAAGCCTACCTGTCCTGGGGAAAATGTTAGTGGGGGGCAGAGGGAGCCTGAAAGTATGCCTCAAAGATCACAGAAATGTAGGAGTGATGCAGAGAGTCCCATCTGGCTTTCAGAGTGCTGGTGCTGCGCTCCCCTTGACTTTGTTGGGCTTTCCAAGCACAGAGCTGGAGAACCCCTTTCTTTGGATGACAGAGACAAGCCTCTCATTAGGGAAGCAGATGCCTATTTCCTCATTTTTTGCATGTAGCAAAACCATTCCACTTCCCAAACAGGCTTATCTGCCCTCTGTGTGTTACAAGCCAAGGGCTTGGAAAAAACCCCCTTCCCCTTGAGCAAGATGTTGAGATGCCATTGAAATCCTGTGGGAGGGGCACCTGTGTGAGGCCCCAGTTGATGAGGCAAGCACTTATGCAGGGCTTCAGTGCTCTGCTGAATAGGGATGAACATGAACATGTGTTTAAAGTTAATTGTGTGCTTAAGAAATTTGCTGAATCAGAGCTGAACTCGGCCCCAGCCTTTCGAAAGCCCTCATTTCGGCCATGACCCTGTGATTGACTATGTGTGGCTGCCTCCCTGGGCCTACTGCAGGCAGCTTGCAGCGTTCTGGCCTTGGCATGTACATTTGCTGGAGCAGCCTTTGCTTCTTCCTACAGATGGTCAGCCGAAGGATTTCAGTCTGCTGGCCTGAAGAAGTACTTTACCTTCCCCCTTACCTGGATTTAATACAATGTATTATGCAATTAGACCGTCCGAGAACCCTTAACTCTTCTGGGATGAATCTTGATCAAGGCCACGCTCCTAAGTAGCAGACAGCAGGAATCTTTAATGCACTGTGGAAGACTAGTTGAAAGTGCTCTGTGCATTGCCCCCTCCCGCTTTAAAATAAGCTCTTTAAAATTGAAGTGCATTGGAGAAGAGCAAAGCAGTGAACAAAACAAAGCCTGAATCAGTCAGCACTGCACAGTTGATTCTCCCTCCCTCCCTGAAATCACCTTCAGAATTTTATCAAATTTGCAAGTGACAACAAATGGTTGCAGGGCAAATGGATTTCATTACGTCTCTTCAGTCATTTATTTAACAAGGAGACTTGTGACATGCTTCTAGGCATTCAACAAAGCATATATTATGCCGGAGTAAACGCTAGAGAAAGGGAAAGAAGTGATGTTTGTGGACACTGTTGCCCTCAGCTGGTCCTGATCGGGGTAGGGGGCTCTTGGGGTAAATTGGTTACTGAGTGTGCATGTGCTTGAGTGGGGAAGGGGATAGAAGGTGTATGGGCCCTGGGGCTTGGCAAGCTTCATGGGCTCACATGGCTATTCTAGAGTGTCACTGAGCCAAAGAATCTTGGAATTATTATTTTGATGGTTTTCCCCCTTTTCTCCCTTACTCCTGAGCTAAGGGCACTGGTCCCTCCCTGGTGCATTGGTGGCTCTTGTTAACGTCAATTGGAGTTTTGCTTGTGGTCGCATATTGAGGGTTTCCCTTCTGTAACGTGAAGGTGATAACTGTCTGTTATCAGGTGCAGCGCTGAGGCTCCATAAATGTTCCCGAGTGCTTTGAGAGCCTTAGACGAAGGAACTACATTCAATGGCTTGTTTATTATTGTTGCATAGAATTAAAGTTTGCGCTGCAAGTTGGAAGCTGCTGCTTTCCCTGAGCAAAATTAGAAGAGACGAAAAGTACGTAACGTGATGCCAACAAGAATGAGATCAGTAAGACTGGAGGCCATTGAGTGCTCAGCACTGATCTGCTGGTGCTTTGCTTTGCGTGAGAGGCATCTCTGCTCGCGCCCTGCATGGGGGTCTGTAAGGAGCCCAAGCCCTGGTGTCTGCTGCTGTTTGGGATGCTGAGATTCATCTATACAGCTTCTCAGGGGATTAATGATCTTTGAGGTAGCAGCGGTTCAGATGCTCCCTGCTGTGTCGCTGTATAGGAATATTAATTTCCTCTAGACAAGATTATTACAAGTTCTTCATTTAAACTCTGCAGGAAGTAGATAAACACATTCGTAGACTGGATAATGCTTCCAAAGGAAACAGCTGGGAAAGAAAAACAGAGAAGCGTTAGTGTAGTCCTGCAATTCTTACTCAGGTGGGCAGTCCGACCAGATTATTGAGGATGCCCTGTATGAGTAAAAGCAGCAAAGAATCCTGTGGCACCTTATAGATTAACAGACATTTTGGAGCATGAGCTTTCATGGGTGAATACCCGCTTCGTCAGATGCATGAGACATGCATCTGACGAAGTGGGTATTCATCCACGAAAGCTCATGCTCCAAAACGTCTGTTAGTCTATAAGGTGCCACAGGATTCTTTGCTGCTTTTACAGATCCAGACTAACACGGCTACCCCTCTGATACTTGATTGTATGAGTAAGGGTGGCACGGTCAGCTTCCTAGCGTATGTCTACACCAGAGTCGGAGGTATGACTCCAGCCCATGTAGACATACCCCAGCTAGCTTCACTCTGGCTAGTTCAGGCACCAATAGCAGTGACGCTGCAGCAGCATGGACTTAGCGCTGTCTGGCCTCTTGCATACATTTGTTAAGTGACAACCCCACTGAGCCTGGTAGGTGTGAACTCACCTTTCAATAGGTAACTCTAAGCATAAGCCCCCCACCTCCCCCCAATAACAAAGGATGTGTGTGAACCCACTCAGGAGCTTTTGGTTGAGGATTGTTTTGGATGGGAGGATGTGTGGGAAGAGAAAACACAGAGAAGAGCAGAGAGAGGGAGAGGCAAGGAAGCCAGCAGTAGCGTGTGAGTCTGGAAAGAGCGCTTGGGGTCTGGCCTTGGCCAAAGAGCCTTTGGGGGCTGCTAGCTGTGAAACTGCTCCTGTTCGTGGTTCCTTCTGTGTTCAGAGCCCCAGGCCATTGTACTTTCCTTGTACATAAACGAGCCTGCACCAAAGAAAATACCAGACTTCCCCAGTTTCTCCTTCTGCCTGGAAAGTCCCCAGGGCCCTGAACTTTGACTAGCCACTTGGGTCAAAAAGGGGCAACAATACCCAGGGGAGCAGGCAGACTTGTACAACCTGCCCTGAAGCCTGGGCTGCAGAGCGTCACTGCTACCAGTACCTGAGCTAGCGAGAATAAAGCTAGCTTGGCTATGTCCACACGGGCTGACGTCACACTTCCTGACTGCAGTGTAGACGTGCCCAGAGGGTTCTGTGTGACAAATGCTTGCCACTTGTTACTGTGTAGTTCCATCGAAGTCTGTGGGGCTGCTCCGACTAGCAGCGTTATGCCTAGCCATAAGAGTTTGCAGAGTCAGGCCCTGAACTAACCAAAAGAGCACCTCCTAGGGCTATCAACAAGTTCTGCCTTTCTCCTCTGGCATCTTAAGTAGTTTTCAGTTTTCTGTGGTACAGAAGGCCTATTTTAAGTTAGATACCAAAATTGTACGGAGGAGACAGGCACGTTCACTAAGTGACCTGGCGCTTGTCCAACTTGCAAGATACTTACATCAGAACAGTGTCATTTCTCCTGGAGTACTATTGCATTTTATACATCTCTATTTTATGGACAGCATCTGATCCCGGTGTATCGTCCATGCTGTGTTCATGAAACATGGCTGGTTATCCATAGGTTGTGGAATTGGTAGAAGCCGGATGTTGATGCTTCTGTCCTGTTCTGTAAACCATCTTCTAAACTTTCCTGGTAAACATCTGTCAAAGTGTAACTGCCACTGAAAACTATCTTTGATCTCCATTGAGGCCTGCTTATGCTGAAATGGCTGACATGCCTTTTTATCTTTTGTGTGCATTTAGTGTTCTCTAGAATCTAGTGGCTTTTGAGAAGATAATAAATGTTTGACTGATTTAGCACTGTGAGCACAGATGAGCTATTCAGCTACCGGTACACGTGTGGATTGACACCTCAGCAATGCACATGAAGCAATTTGTACCTGCTACTTCATTTGAAAAAGAGCATCATATATTTAGCAAATTCTTGCATAAAATTACATGCACGTCTAATATTCAGCTTTTACCCATTTTCATGTTGAAGTGATGTTGCCTTTAGTCTTTTGTGCACTCATTTACATGTATAAGCATATGAAAGGGGTACATTCATCTCCCCTGTCAGTTCTGTAAACTTATAGTATGGGAGAATGGCCTCTTCCCAGCCAAAGGGAGCTGCTGCTGGAGGGGGAGAGTAAGCAAAGGACTACCTGTGTGATACACCTAGAAGGGTTCAGGAACCTCAGAACTGTTCTAGAGAAAAACAAACCTGTGATACATTCGCATACTTTATGTTTATACATCTTCCATCCCCAGGATCCCAATCTCCTGTACCACTTGTAGGGTCTTGCAGTAGAGAAGAGACAGGACCTAACTGTAATGAATGTAAAGGGGAGTGGTTCTTAAGTGAGGCTGCTGGCCTCAGACAGATCCTGTGACGTTCTCTAGCTCCCGTGCTGGTGCCCAGTGGACCCACCCTTAGCCTCCATGCAATGTACTGCTGACATCATTACACCAGCTGTTTTGCCGACCGCACTGCTGTAACGCAGCCCTGCCACCCATCATTGGATTCTGGGCAGCAGCCATGCAGGCAGATGGCACTCTGTACAGCCTGGGGAGGGACCTACCAGGCATGCCCTAAAGGACAAACTATTTCTCTAACAAATACCACTGAGTCTTTAATATCTGTGCAGAATTGGCAGGGCCATCAGGCTTAGAGGCCTCCTCTGAAATACCCTGCCCTATGAACTGCATTTATGGGTCTTACCTTTTCTACCTAGGAAAGAGGAAGTTCTCCATTGTCCCTGGATGACTAAACAACTGCTACCCCCCATCTAGATTTTGAAGCTGTAATGGCTTAACTGGACATAGAGCAGCCTCTGGTCACTCCACTAGTATGTTTTTGGGAGTCTGATGTATCCACTTGGTTTTCATTTCACCAGTGTCACCATATTCCTATACAGGGCCCACATGGTCCCCCTTGAAGTGCAGTAGGAAAATTCCCATTAATTTCAGTGGGAGCAGGATTGGGCTCACTGTCCTATCTGACACTGTAGCTACATCAGGGAAGGAGCAGGAAATATCTCAGTGCTGAGTATTGCCCCCTCTCTGTATGGGTTCTCTTTAAGCCACCTCTTTCTAGCCTGCCTGTCCTGGAAGACAGTATAACTTGCGCTGGTGGTGTGTTATGAAGGTCTGTTAAAACAGAAATGTAAAACCAGGAAATAGCTGTTTGTCTGAAAGCTTCCTTCTCTCTCCTAATATTTTGTCAGGTCCCCTGGAGTGAAGGTTACATTTTCATTTAGTCAGTTGCCCAGCTGTGACTAAAGGAAAAATGGCCCTGAACGTGTTATGCCTCTGCATTGGAAGGTATCATTCAGAGCTAAATAACCCCTTATGTAGACACAGTGACATTTAGAAGCCTCACTGTGATTTCTGTTGCGATACATTTGCTTCTCCAGCGGACCTTTGCAGGAGGAACTCTTGTTTTCTCCCAGCACTCAAGAATGCACTGGTTTCTGAAGATGCCTGAAATGTTATTAATGGGAATATTAGCGCAGCCAAATTCCATGGAGAATCTAAATGAGCAGTATTGGTTTCAGACCTTCCACTTTGCAGTTTGATCCCGAGAAGGCTGGGGCTCATTTTTTCTGAAATTACCAGAAGTGCGTTACAAATTGGCTGTGCTCCAGGAAGTATTCTGTTGTTGTCTCACGACTTTGCTTTGTTGATATGGAAACTTTAATTAAACTGCTGCTTTTCCCTGCAAATTCCATTTGAAATCTTGTCAGAAGCATTTGCCTTTTACTGGCTGCTTGAGAGAATGGTTGAGCTGGACGTAAACCTTCATGTGACCCACAGACAAATGCTTGCTCCCTGGGTTGTCGTCTCTGCCTGGTAAAGGTGTATATAAAATACTGCTGAATTAGAATTGATGTAATGGACTGCACCATTTGCAAAAGCAGTAGACGATCAAACCTCATGACACTGGAGCAAACCTCAGGGTGTAACTTCACTAGGCAAGAAGGTGTGAGGTACATTGGTAACTAGCAGGAGGTAAAATCCTAGTGAAGACAAGACAGCCTGCAGTCCTCACACGTATTAGCAGGTTGAGGTAAGGACTGTGAGGAAGGCTAGGGTTTACCTTGACCCAATAACTTCTGGTAAAACTACAAACTACCTTGTGTTCGGTAGGAGTTTACCTCCTGTCAGTTCCCATGGGGTAAGACCAGGTAAGAAACGCACCCTTTTCCCTAGTGGAGACAAGACCTGAAAAGGTGACTTAGGTGGAGTCTCTAATTTCCAGGCAAAGCAGACAGGACCTGACTTCTTAAGGTCTCCTGTTCCCCCAGGGTTCTCTCACTAGGCATAGCAAAGAACTCGGGTTGTTTATCTGGGAAGACTACAGTTTGAACTCATGGTTCCAGTGGGTGTGTGTCTTTCAGGCAATGAATCCCTTCATTTCATCATGTGTTCATTCTTGGTGACAGCCGTGCCAGCTGTAAATCATACAAAACAAGAAATCTCAGCACTCATTGCAGGTTTTACACATAAAATGGTGCATGAACACACACAGTCTGTATGTCTGAACAGCATTGCAAATAGAATATCCTTCCTTAGCAGCTAACAACTCTTTGCCGAGATTCATCCATACTAAGTCTTCGAGCTGGCCATGGCATATAAAGTAGAGGAAATTAAAATGTTTTAAAGCGATAACTGAAATCTCTCCCAGAAATTGATGAGTCTTCAGTGATTAAGAGGTATAACCTCATCTGCTTGTGTGAGGAATTTATACCCTTATCTTCCATTACTCATTTAAGAGAGAGAGACTTTTAAAATTAGGAGTGGAAAAACCTAAATTTGGAATGGCTTTATCACATCTGTGTCTGAAAGTGTTTTGCAAGGAGTGGCTCCTCTAGGATCCTCTATTTTGACTCTGTATTTCTCCCCAAGAGGCCACCTGGTGGGCTTGATCCTTCATCCAGCTGTGAAGGGTTGGGCACAGCTCTGTGGGGAGCTATCCTATTGAATCCCACTTGGGCCTAAGCTCCCAAATCACTTAGGATTACCTCTCTGTCTTAGGCACTTGTCTGGCACTCATTGCCTTTGCCTTTCCTTGCCTTTGGTTTGGCAAAGGCTTACAGATAATTTCCTTCCAGAGTGTAAGCCATGAGTCTTGGGTTACTTGAAACAGATCACATGGGAACAGGGGCTCCTCTCGATTGCTGCATTCCGGTGTACGGGGCAGATTGAAGAGAAGTGGGGAAGCAGTATCTGTATCGGTGGGTGTACACTGCACGCCATAGGCGGTGTATGTAGGGTATGTGTAGCTACACGACACGGTGAAAAGCAGGTTGCGTCCACACTGCCGTGTGCAGTTACACATGGCAGTGAAACGCTTTGGCAGGGGGGAAACGGTGGGGAAAGGCTCTGGCTTTAGGGAGCTGCCAGGGCTTTTCCCCATTGCTGGAGTCTTTCCCTGCTGCACCTAGCTGCGGGAGCCTTTCTCTGTGATGGGGAAAGACTCCAGCAGTGTAGACAGGAGAGGCACTGCTTGGTGTGTGGATAGCTGTGGTGGGTACGTACCCTAAGGGTTCAGGCGTGTCTTCACTCAACTTGCATAAGCAGTGGCTCACTGCATACATTGTCCTCAGGGGTCATGCAGTGTATGTATTCCACATGCTGCCATAAGGAGTGTGCAGTTTAGATGTACACGAAATCAATTCTGTGGTCCTTGTATTCCGAGGCAACCTGGGGCCTATCCAGTCCCTGGCGCTGGGGGTTGCAGTGTAGAACCGGTATGTTAGTGCTGTGCCAGTCAGGGAGACCCTGTGCAGAGGTACATTCCCAGGGGACATTTAAACCAATCTAGCAGTGTAAGGAGGGCAGAGAGAGGTGTTAGTGGGAGCGAGCAGCCCTGGCTCTCTAAGTGTGCTGCCTCCCAAGTCTCTGCCAGCCTAGGAAGCGAGGGACAGACTTCGATCATAAACCCTGATGTCCTGCCACGTGCGAAGAGTTAGTCGGGCTTGGTCTAGCTTGAAAATGAGCAATGGGGAGGATTAGGTCAAATGCTCTTGAGATCCCTTCTGGCTGGAGAGTAGCAGATGGAAAAATTGCTTTATACTTCAGACAGGCCTTGTAAGTTTCAGCAGCACTTCCTCTGTCTTTCAGAGCTGGTAGGGAACTGTGTGTGGCAGAGGAGGCTGGGAAGAAAGGGGAAGGGTGTGAGTCTGCGTGTTGTAATCGGGACACAGTCCCAAGGGAGGACAAATGCTGGCTCACCAAATGATGCAGCTTGGTACTTCACAAGGTGATGAGTCTTTGAGGCCGTAATAGCTACAAATGCCTGCAAGGACTGCAGCTGTAATGCAGCCCTCCCACCTCCACAATGCTTGGGTGCCATGCAAACAAATCAGTGGTGATGGCTTTTTGTGCTCTGCATTCCTATAGAAGCCACGCTAGCTTTGATTGAGTTAGCAAGCTAAGAATGGCAGGGTAGCCGTGGCGGCACCAGCAGTGGGTGATACAGTTGAAGACCCTCGGTACCTACTTGGGCAGCTAGCCCATCCAGCCTCTCGTGCCTCCACAGCTACACTGCTATTTGTAGTGTATGTCTGCTGGAGCCGGAAATCATACTTGCCAGCTCCATGCTCTGAGGATCTCAAAAAACTTTGTAATCATGAATGAACCAAGCTCACGTTCCCCCTGTGAAAGAGGTGTCATTAGCTCTATTTTACAGACGGGAAAATGGAGTCACACAAGTTACACAGTGAGCCAGCAGCAGAGCTGGGAGTGAAACCCAGGAATCCTGACTCTGGGTCTTGTGTGCTGAGACCACTAGACCTTTCTTCTCTCTCTAGCCTCAAACGTGAGGGGGAATAGGCTGAGGCAAATGCTCCTGGAATGACCACATTAGGGTTTGCAGAGCATGGTGGCTGATGTCTGTATGCACCAACAAAAATCTGTGACAACCCACAGCTGGATTGTGCATGCAGATGGTCATGTTCACAGGTGAGTATGGCATTCACCCAGCTGATCTTCCTGTAGAATTGTGTATGTCTGCTGTGTTTCACGTGGATCTCACTCTGTTCGCCTGAAAATTTGGCTCTGAATACTCATAATAGTCCCAAGGTTGGTGCGAGCTGGATGAGAGAAAGCCAAAGGGCTGGACAGAAAGCTTTCCTGATACACAACTAACATAGGGGCCACCGAGGAGCATGAGTAGACAACAGAGAAGTGACCCTCAAGTAGAGGGAATACCCCAGAGGGAGTTGTTCTGCCTCGGGGGTCTCGTGGTTGAGCAGCTGTGACGAACTGGGAAAGTTCTTAATGTTTTCTCTGAATACTGTGTTGGTGCCTCAGTGTCCCCATGGCAGTTCTTAAGTATCTGGCAGAGCAAAGGGCCAGTGCACCTAAATGCCTGGCACTCTGTCTCCTAGCAACTGATGGCCTGGGCCCCTCCTCTGCAAAGGTGCCAGCTGAAGGTGTTGGAGACAAAGGGATCAGGTGACCTCCTGGCCCGGGAAAGGGGATGAGCAGAGAAGAGGGGCTGGGAGGGGTTGTTAGTCTGGAGCTGGCTGGGGTCAAGGGTGGAGGGCAGACCTGGGGGTCTGGCACACTGCCCCCCAGAATGGACCCAGCCGAGGGGTCCGGTTCGCTGTATCTACAAGCTCTGTTTTAGACCCTGTTCCTGTCATCGAATAAACCTCTGTTTTACTGGCTGGCTGAGAGTCACGTCTGACTGCAAAGTGGGGGTGCAGGACCCGGTGGCTTCCCCAGGACCCCGCTGGGGTGGACTCGCTGTGGGAAGCGCACGGAGGGGCAGAGGATGCTAAATGCTCCAAGGAGAGACCCAGGAGGTGAAGCTGTGTGAGCTTCTTGCCCTGAACAAGTCTGCTCCAAGGGAGAGGAGGCTCCCCAAAGTCCTGACTGGCTTGGTGGGGAGCAGTTCCAGAGCATTGCCCAGGGACTCCGTGACAGCAGCTGTCCTGTGTGATGGCCCAGCACAGAAGTTGCTCAGACTGGCTTTCAGATGGCGCGGAGTGGCAGGCTGGCCCCAGCTCTTTGAAAGCTAGTCACGGACAGCATTGCAACTCTGCTGAACGTACAGCTTCCCTTCCGGCCCCCGAGGCCTATGCGCCAGGGAGGGAGCTGGATACGCTGCTTAACAGGCTGTGAAAATGGGCCATAATACAAATTGTTTTCTTGATGGCTAAACGATTACTCACACAGAATTGGAAAATGAGGTGCGGGGGCTAGAAATCATCACAAATCGATTGACTATCGTCTCGGACACATGGACCGGTGAGCGGCGTTTGGAACACATTCTGGAGTTCTCCTCTTACAACGCCAGGGGGAGAAAATAACCCACTGATTTGTGAGAGGGTGGAAGACTTCAGGCTTGGTAACTTTTCACCACCTTTTTCCCTCTCGAGGATCTGGAGGAAGTATTTCTAAGTCGTTAGAGAGGGAGAGAGAATGCTTGTCACCGTGCCAGTGAGCTGTGGTTTATTGCCGCAGTCTGCTCTGGAAGATAGGGACAAAGAGGGTCTGCTGCAGTGGGAGTGCTGCTGAACTGTAACTCTCTAAGGGTATGTCTACATCTACAATTTTGCAGCGCTGGTTGTTACAGCTGTATTAGTACAGCTGTATAGGGCCAGCGCTGCAGAGTGTCCACACTTACAGCAACCAGCGCTGCAAGTGGTGTTAGATGTGGCTACACTGCAGCGCTGTTGGGCGGCTTCAAGGGGGGTTCGGGGAACGCGAGAGCAAACCGCGGGGAAGCAGGTCTCCTTCCCCGGTTTGCTCCAGTGTTCCCCGAACCCCCGTGCAAGCAGGTCTCCTTCCCCGCGGTTTGCTCTCGCGTTCCCCGAACCCCCGTGCAAGCAGGTCTCCTTCCCCGCGGTTTGCTCTCGCGTTCCCCAAACCCCCCTGCAAACTGCGGGGAAGGAGACCTGCTTGCGGGGAGGGGGTTCGGGGAACGCGAGAGCAAACCGCGGGGAAGGAGACCTGCTTGCAGGGGGGTTCGGGGAACGCGAGAGCAAACCGCAGGGAAGGAGACCTTCTTCCCCGCGGTTTGCTCTCGCGTTCCCCTAACCCCCCTGCAAACCGCGGGGAAGGAGACCCGCTTGGAGGGGGATTCGGAGAACACCGGAGCAAACCGCGGGGAAGGAGACCTGCTTGATTACCAGAGAGGCTTCCTCAGGTATGCTGGGATACCTGCTTATTCCACGGAGGTCAAGAAAAGCGCTGGTAAGTGTCTACACTTGATTACCAGCTCTGGATCACCAGCGCTGGATCCTCTACACCCGAGACAAAACGGGAGTACGGCCAGCGCTGCAAACAGGGAGTTGCAGCGCTGGTGATGCCCTGCAGATGTGTACACCTCCTAAGTTGCAGCGCTGTAACCCCCTCACCAGCGCTGCAACTTTGTGGTGTAGACAAGGCCTAAGTTTTACTGAGCGAGGGGTAGCACGGAGCTTCAGGATGCAGGAGCAGTGACTCGGGGTAACAATAGAGAGCTTTCCCTTCTGAGCTGGTCCAGCATGACAAACCTTCAGGAAGCTCTGCCAGCTCCAGACCCTGGCCCGCCTGCCTATGTGGGAGGGGGAGTAGCCTCCCTGTGACAGTCACTCTCTCTGTCCCTAAGCTTAACCTCTGGCCCTGTAGGTAGGGCACACAAGAAAGAAAGGGACTTGCTGTTCTCCCTTATTTCCCAGTGCTGGGGCACAGTGACGCTGACAAATGACCTTAAGCTGGAAGTGAGTCTCTCAAGCTAGGGAGGCAGACACATGCTAGGTCTGCGTGAGCTAGTGCACTCACAATAGCAGCGTAGATGTTGTGGCATGGGCTAGCCACCTGCATGTGAGCCGGCCCGGTCTCCTGGGCTCTGAGCTTGGGTGGCCAGTCCAGGCTGCCATGTTCACACGGCTATTCTTAGTGCACTACTCGTGCGTGTCTGTCTGCCTGGGCTGAGATGCATGCGCCCAGGTGCCGTGGAGACATACCCTAAGAGAGCAACATAAAAGATACCCATTTCCAAGCCTGATGGGTTTCACAGATGTTTGTTTATTTATGCAGGATGCATTAACAGGTTTACAAATCATTGCCATATAAATATCAGAGACAAAGGATAATTGCTACAACAGTGAGCTTTTGTTTAGTGCAGTGGTTCTCAGCCAGGGGTACATGTACCTTTGAGAGAACGCACAGGTCTTCCAGGGGGTATATCAACTCATCTCCAGGTTTGCATGGTTTTACAACAGGCTACAGAAAAAGCAGTAGCAAAGTCAGTACAAACTAAAATGTCATACAGACAATGACTTGTTTATACTGCTCTGTATACTATGCACTGAACTGTAAGTGCAATACTTATATTCCAATTGATTTATTTTATAATGATATGGTAACAGTGCGAAAGTCAGCCATTTGTTAGTACCAGTCTGCTGAGACACTTCTTTGTATTTTTATGTCAGATATTGTAAGCAAGTAATTTTGAAGTGAGGTGAAACGCGGGGGTACGCAAGACAAACCAGACTCCTGAAAGGGGTACGGTCATCTGGAAAGGCTGAGAGCCATTGGTTTAGTGGCACGCTCTTCGTTATATAATCATCAGCTCTCTGTTTCAGAGAGATCACAGAGTGTGCCTCTTGACAGATTGGATAGTCGTGATCATCCGCAGCATAACAAAGGCCAGAGGACTTCGTTCCTGCCTCCAGCCCAGGAACTTGTCCTGCATTGCTACAACTGCACCGTTTCTGCAGCTTAGTGAGATCAACGTTTGTGATAGTTGGTGGTTCTTGTATTTATTGCCTGATCGTTTTCTTATTTAATAATGTAAATTGCAGAGGGAAAAACAGCCACCTGCATGTGGCTTTTCTCCCTCACTGGTTGCAGCCAGCCTTAGCTTGTTCTGGAGCTGAATTTTACTGCTCCTTAGTGGCTAGTTAGCGAGGCTGCTTGATTTCTGTGTGTTGGGGGATCCTTAATGACTAACTGACCTATGCTGAACAGTTGGCCGAGTCAGGCAGGCCCAGGAGCTCTTTAATGGCCAGTTGAAATAACAAATGCGCAATGGGAATAAATAACCAAGTTTAAAAATATTGTTGATTGGTTTGTCTTGTGCAGGGACAGTCTCCCCACATGTACACCTCTCCGGCCCAATGCAGACCAACTTACTCATTTATTCCTGGGATATGGTCAAGGTAAAAATCATAGAGATACATACGGCCTCAGCTCAGCGCCTGGCTATTAACAGCCCAATGTGCTTTGCACTGTTTGCAGGGTTAGTTTCTCTCTTGCATTTCTGTTGGCTTGAAGCGGGGGAAATGAATGAGATCCCTGTTGCTGGGCTTTAGACCCGCTTTCTCCTTCAGGATTCTTGACGTGACAGTGGCTGGGTGGCAGTATCGGGCGGGTGTTAAAACAAAAAAGCTTTCTGCAGCCGCTGTTTGTAAATGGCCGTGGAACATTCTTTTAACAAAACCCAGTCTGAATGTTGGGCTAAATTTAGCTTGCGGGCAGCTCTTTTCCCAAGCAAAAATCCATGCACATGTGAAGTCGACAAGCGTTCCCCTTCCTGGGCTTTGGCTGTATTACCAAAGACATTAACAACATTATAAAGTTCAGCTCCAACCCCTGTCTTAGCAGGTAGGAGAGTCTGATTGGTTCCGCCCCCCACATACATGCACAAATGCTTTTGTTCATCTAGGGCCCGATCTGAAGCTTTTATGTCAAGTGGCACATTAACCAGCAAGCAGCCCTATTAAACTCAACGAGACTCCGCCCGTAGTCAGGGCCAATGGTGGGGGGAAGCCGGTACAAATTACTGAGGCCTGGTGGTCTGGAAGGGGGCCCGGGGCCTGGCTTCATCGGCCCTGTTTAGCCGGTCTGCCCCTGCCGGGGGACCCAAAATTTTTTTTTCACCAGGGCCAGAACCCGCTCTCAGCAGCCCTGCCTGTAGTATGTGGCAGAGTCTGACCCCTAACTGGTGCATGCGGCTGTGTGTAAATACCCAGTCTGTACACACGGTTGTCGTAGTTGGACTCCAACTGCTCCTGCTGGCCAGGCTTTTAGGTTTTCAAAGCCAGCCCCAGGATCCCTCCTTTTCAGACCCCTTTGCTTTCTGATGTCCTGGTAACTAAAATGGGAGAAGATGAGCCGTCTTGTCCTTTTGTCTGTCTGTCTGCTCGCTGCGTCTGTAGCTGGCTCCCGAGATGATTGTCTCAGGGAATGATGGGCTGGAGGGGGAGGGATGGCAAAGCATCTCTGAGAGATTTTATATTTATGGTAAACAAGTGGCATCCAGAAAGGGTCATTCTGTTTTTCTCGATGTGATGATTCCTCTTTGCACCTACTCTGTCCTGTCTGTCTCTCTATCAATCTGTCCTCCACCTGTGGCACATAATTCATTCTAATGATATCCAGCAAAGCTGGCATGTCAGCTTGAAGAGAGCCAGTTCAGAAGGGCAAAGGAGTTTGCATGGGAGGGAGGGAATCCTAGCGGCTCTCAGGATGGAGCTGTAGCTCGCTGCTGGGGATAAAGGAACTCAGCCTTCCCTAGCTTTGCATGCATCTGGCTGTGGAGAACTCATCCTTGTCTAGACGTTAGCAGCTGCTTTCTATGGTGTGGTCCAAGGCTTGGGACTGTGGCATCCGCAAAGCGGTCCAGCCACTCCACGCTGCTCTCCTGAGCTCCCTCCCTCTCACAGCATGAGTCCCACTGGGGCGGTTGCGTTGCATCTCTTGGTGGGTTGACGCCCCTGCTCTCAGGGTGGTGATGGCTTGTGAAAAGGCTCCGTGTAACGCCAGCAGTAACGTTCGCTGTCGCTCCCCCATGGGTTACCCAAGAGGTGATGCCATGAACAGGGGCCAGCCACGTCGCACTCCACCTGGCTACACCAGTGAAAGCCTCTTGGAGTTCTAACCACACAATGTTTATGCAGTTGGGCTTTGGGTCAGGTGGCCTCTGGCACAGAGTTTCTATGAAGGCATAAGGCTGTTCTGTTGTGCTTTGCTGGCGAGCATCGCACCAAGGGCAGGGTGCAAAGGGACTCCGAGAAGCCACAATTAAATCAGACGGCTTCGAATAACAGGGAAAACATCCATTTAAGTACCAGCTTAGAATTTGCTTCTTTAAAGGCAACTGTCAGAAGCCAGTGAACCAATACCTGTTTTCAAGCGTGCTTTGAGCACACGGGCCAAGATTTTCAAAAGTGATCTGGGCCCTAGATTCTAGGGTGCCTCTTTTTGGCTGCTCGACTTAAGACACCTTAAAGGGTCTTCCTTTTTCAGAGGGTGGGTGCTCAGTTCTTTCCAGATGTAAGGCTCCTGTAAGATGTATCAAGCGAGGCACCTAAAATCACTAATCACATGGGCGACTCGTGGGGAGGGACACAAAGGGGGCAACAGTCAAAGGGAGGCATTTGGCCTTACCACGTGACACCTCCACGTGACTCCTCTCTACCTCAACCGCAGCCCGGGGCCCCCACGCTCTCCCCATCCCGTCCCTTCCCCATCCCACATTACCCAGGCGGGTGTGTGTGTCTGTCCCGCTGCACTGCCCTGCGCCGGGCAGCATCCCCTCCAGGCAGCGTGGCCGGAGACTGCCTGGGAGAGTGCTGCTGCCGGGCAGTGGGAAGAGGAGAGTCTCCTGCCCCACCTCTTCCCTTCTGGCTCTGGGTTCGCCGTCTGCTGGCCCCTTGCCTCCCCACCGGTGTTTGGGGAGGCTCATGTGACCCATCAGGTCCCTCCCACCATCACCCTTGCCTGGCCGTCCTGGGGCAGAGAGTGCAGCATCATTCAGGGCACGGTTGGGGCTGGGCAGGGAGCTGAGGGGAGTGGAAGGCCCCACTGTCACCCCTTGCCTGCCTGGATCTGGGGAGGAGGGAGCAGGGGTTGTGTACACCCCCCTGAGGCAGCCAGGCAGGGATTACGTCCAGCCACACTGCAATCCAGTGTGATTACAGCTCGTGAAGACGTGCCTGAGCTAGCTCTGCTGAAGTACTAGGGCAGTAGCCTGGATTTCAAACCCGGCCGGAACCCTGGGAGATGACTTGTGTGACCAGCTCGCGCTGCTACCAGGAGCCGCACCCCATGATTGCACGATAGACACATCCTTAGAGGGCTGCCTGTGTGCATTATAGTCCCAGTTCCACCACAGGCAGCCTGGGCAATTAACTCCTGTGCCTCAACTTACCTCTATAAAATGGGCATCCTGATCCTTCTCCCCTCCTCACCCACCTGTGTGCAGGGCTTTGGGATCCTGTGCCCCTGCCCGGTGTGGTAATGGGAATTAGAGTTTAACTGAGAGACTGAAAACGGTTGCAGGAAGCATTTCGTGTATCACTCCTGTTCCCGGGTGCCTCCACAGCAGCTCTGTGGCAAAGGGCAAGGAGTCAGCGCCGCTGGGGGAGTGTTCCTTCACTCGGCTGGTCTCTGGGTGAAATGTGGAAGAGATTAAATGACAGACGTAACACCAACCACTCGCACGCCCAAACTGAGATAAAAGTTCAAGGTTTGCATTCCGCTCTTGCTGCGTGCGGGTGCTCAGCGGGAGATGAGCGCTGAGTCCATCAAACCAATTGTCAAACCACCTAATGAGCCTTAATGCACTCGGAGAGCCAGGCATCAACCCTCAAGGACTTGCAGATATTAAGGGCTCCGTCCTGAGGTCCTCACTCAGGCAACCCCCACACTGACATTGCTGGCAAAGTGGCCTGAGGATGCAGAACGAGGCCTTACATGGCTTAATGTTGCAGATGGGCGAGCAGGGAAAAGGCAGCAGGGTTTTCATATTCCCACCCCTCAGCCTTTCTCGGGCCCTGGGGAGGCTGCTCAGAACCTTGCCTAGTTTTCTGTATTCCTCCCTCTTGTGACATTAAGCCCCCCAAGGGCTCGATTTTTACATGCCCTTCTCAGTCGCACCTAGGAAACGTCCCAGGGTATGCACCTGCATGTACAGACTGTCTTGGGGAGGCAAACACAGGTGGACGTGAGCATTAGGGTGACCAGATAGCAAGTATGAAAAATTGGGACAGGGGTTGGGGGGTAATAGGAGCCCATATTAAAAAAAAGCCCCAAATATCGGGACTGACCCTATAAAATCGGGACATTTGGTCACCCTACATGAGCATGCACAGTATGAGCTTAGAGAGTCCATCGAGCATTTTGGCCTTTCCATGTGTTTACAAACTTGAGCTAAGATGCTGGGTTCTAGTGGGGGAGGGATAGCTCAGTGGTTTGAGCATTGGCCTGCTAAACTTAGGCTTGTGACTTCAATCCTTGAGGGGGCCACCTAGGGATCTGGGGCAAAAATCAGTACTTGGTCCTGCTAGTGAAGGCAGGGGGCTGGACTAGATAACTTTTTGGTCCCTTCCAGTTCTAGGAGATTGATATATCTCCTATTATTATTATTGTACAGGGCATAAAAGCCCATCTGCAGAGAGGGGCAGTGCAGGAGAGCAAGGTCCAGCAGGCGTGGCCGTCTGTGGACAGAGGCTGTGGAGACGAGAACCACCAGTTCCCATGGATGTTACCTTCTCTCTTGGCCGGGTACTTCGTGGCGCCGATGGCCCTGTTGTCACTTTCCCATTGGCTGCTGCTGCTGCTGGATTCTGGTGAGCTTTGGGGCGCCAGGTGGTGACCAGGCTAGTTTAGGTGTTTGTATTGCAGTAGAGCCTGGGGCCCTGAGGTGCTAGGCACTGGACAACACAGTGAGAGACAGTCCCTGCTCCAAAGAGCCTGCAGTCTGGACAATACACAGGCAAACAGAGGGGAAGAGACTTGCCAAGGACAGTGACTGAGCTAGGACTGGAACCCAGCTCTCCTGACTCTTTCTCTGGGGCACAATCCACTTGGGGTAACATTTTCACAAGTCCCATCAAAAGCCTTGGGGACTTGGATTCCTAAGTCACGTCCAACCCTTTGCACGTTACCCTAGCTCGGGATGTACAGGGACAGATTCACAGCAGTGTCCCATCCCCCGCTGGACAGCATTGGGGCAGAGGAGGCTCACGGAGCAGGAGAGTTGCTCTAGCCATTTCAGTTCCACACTTGTTGCTTGGAAGCAGGTCTGCCTTTTACCTGCTGCCTAATCACACTTCTGTTCCTTTCTCCCTCCCTTTTGTTTTGGATTTGTTCCTTTTTAGCAGATTGAAGACTTTATATATTCCCCCACTCGGCCTGTTAGCCCTATGAAGGGAGGAAGAGAGAGAGAGACAGCTTTAGAAGAGCTTTCCCCAGTCCTCTCTCTGTTCCCATTTCTCAAGCAGTTTGCAGCCACCCTTCCCTGAATCCATGCGACACCAGGAGACGGACAGATGATGTCAATCAGCTGTCATCATTCATCCTTTTTAAATTTCAATTTTTTTTTTCAGAGCGAGAGGGGGGAATCTCTGTCCAAAATCACTCATCCTTCCTAATAATGAGAGCTGTCACCAGCCTGGCTTGGCTAGGAAATGATCCTCTCTGTAAATATTTGGTCTGTAACTGATTTATGGGTGGAAAAAAAATAAGATTAGTAGTTAATCACCAGGCTGCAGGAAGCTCTCTTGGGCTGGATGCCTGCGAAGAGCACGTTGAGGAGACAATGCCAGGGGCTTTGTCTGGGATGAGCTCAGAGGCTGGGCAGGAGCTCAGCTTTGTCGCAAGTGGAGTGCACTCCATGGTGTCTCTTTAGGCCATGTGTTTCCAAAAAGGCTGCTTACAATGACCCTTGGCGTGGTCCATCAGCAGGATTGGAACCTAAGAGTTTCAGGTCTGTAGTAAAGATTTCCACTACTTGAGCTGCAGGAGTAACTCCATTAGCTAGTAGCAGCAGTAGGCTGGTATCTTCCATGGGGACCCGCCACTACTGTGTATGCGACACACTCTCTGTAAATGTGGGTGGCGTTTAAATGGTACCACGGGAGCAGCTTGTTTGTATAAATCTTTCTGAAGCTGCTCTGGATTGTGTCTACGGAAAGTGCTATGACGGAGGGATACTTGGGGATCCAGGTGGGAAAGGAAAATGTGGGGATGAGAAATGGAAACAAGGGACACTCAGGAGGACTGGTTCAGGCCATGCTGCCAACCTGCAGCTGCTGGACTCCCTATGGACACATGGGCTCCACCCCAAGGCTGGAACATTGGTGTGAACTTTCCTGTGGCGCTTCAGTGTGCTGTGGTACCCGGGGACTGCCTTGGGCTGTGTGGCAGCTCTCTGTTGCGACAGTAACTTGACCCTCCTCTCAGAAATAGGGAGACGTCCCCTCTTACTCTCTTCTCCTGCTCTAACCATTTGCTACCCTTCCTCCTGGCAGTGAAATCCCCTGCAGGATTGATTGTCCTGCTGAAAAGGGAATTGTCCTTGCCATATCCCTTCCTGCCACTGCTAATGGGCTCTCCAGTGACAGCGGTCCTAGGATCTCAGGAGTTCTGGGACCACAAAGGGGTTTAGAGTCTCAGCTGCCCCTTGTCTCCAGGCTTGCCTTGAAATTGCAGCTGGTTTCAGAGTCAGCTGTATTGACCAGATGATAATTGGGGATATTTTTAAAGGTCCGACTAACTGTTGCAAGACTTAGCTCATCCCAGGGTTTTCTGTTGGTCTCTGTAGAGGATAAATCTGTTGCTAGGGGCTGCAGAGACCTGGACTTGTCACCATGGAGACAACAGCAGAGGGTACCCTGGAAACATGGAAGGCTTGGAAACCTGGGGACAGCTGTCTGGGATTGGGCTGGCTCTTAGCAGGTGAAGACACATGATTACAGGCAGGTGTATTAGAGTGTCCAACTCAGTGGGAGTCCCGTTGAGGGCGTTCTGGGGCCATTACTCTCAAGCGTCCCAGCCCTCTGCTCCAGCCTGCTTCAGAGACAGGAGGCTACATTGCCGAACCTCATCTGATTCAATTGTCTGTTCGGCTAACGAGCCCACATGCCACGCAAAACAAGCTCCTTGATGGCGAGTTGTTTGCACAGAGACATTGAAATGAGCAGCAGCTTTTCCTGTGCAAGGAAACAATTAGTGCATTAGAGTTGGGTTTAATTGTCACATGCTATGGAGGACTGTAAAACGTTTGGGGTGCTGCAAGGCAGTCATTTCCTAGCAGTTGGCGTCTCCAGATGCCCGTGGCGTTGTCATGGATTTGGGGTTATCGAAGATGTGCTGTGGTTGAGAGGAAGGGAAGGATGCTGTTGTGGAGACGGCCCAGGGCAGCGAGCCAGAGTGTTCTGGTTTTGGCTCTGACACTGCCTTCTTGTGTGATTTTTGGGAAGCCACTTCACCTCTCCAGGCCTCAGTCTCCCTCTGTGTGCAGTGAGGGTGATAATGCTGGTGACCCCCCGGCAGGATGGGGGTGGGGGGACATTGCTGTATTATTAATGGAGAAGGGCTCACATTACAAAGTCCAGATAGATATTATGTCTTGAATTGTTATGAAGAGGGACAATCTGAGATCTGGATTTCAAACTGCTGCATGTTCTTGTATGCATTTAGACCTGACCCATAGGCTCACCTCTACTGAATGAGACACTTGCATATCTAGTTAGTTGAGCAGTCATGTCACCAGAGGGTCTGAACACCTGCTGGGAAGTGGCTGAGACATGAGGGGACATAACTCAGAAGTTAAGGAAACTAGGAGGAAAGAGAGGCTTTGGATACAGCATTAACAGATGGAGTTAGCTACCTAGGAAGGCGATGGAGCATGAGACTAATCTTAAGACACTCTGATTTTTTTTCTGGTAAAACCAGGGGAATGTGAAAGAGGAGGAATGTGTGTGCGTGCGGGGAGAGGAGGGGATTAAGATAAATCAGTAACATCCCTTTGAGTTGGATGGTTTTGCGGGGCAATGACTAGCAAGCACTAGTCTCCTGTAACTCTGCACTCACTGAGACCACGTTTTCAGAGGGACGATGCTCCACCTCCTTTGGAAGCTCTGCCTGCTAGTTTCCTCTGATTGTTGAGGTTTGTCCAGAGCTTAGTGTGATCGATGTTGGTCTTTCTCCCTGCCCTTGCTCTCTCTGTCATAGCACGCTTTCCCTTCTCAAGCTGCTGCATGTAGAGTGACCAGATGTCCCAATTTTACAGCAACAGTCCCAATTTTCGGGTCTTTTTCTTATATAGGATCCTATTATCCCTGTCCCGATTTTTCAAACTTGCTATCTGGTCACCCTAGTTGCAAGCTGCCTTTCTGCAACTGCCTTCCTTTGTGACACATAGCCTGACTGTCCTAGGGGCTACCCCTCACCTTGTCCCCCTGATCGCTCTGTTCTAGGGGGGCTAGGGTGTCGACAATGCCCAGAGTGCTGGGAGCTGGACGTTCCAAGATTGTGACTCCCCCCTCCCCAAATCAGGCTGACACTAGATCTTTCCAGTTTTAGGGTGACACGTACAGCATTTCTGATGGCTACGGCCTCTTGAACCATCCCACAGAGCACTGGATGGACATAGTGGAGTGAAAACAAAAGGAATGCAATGAGCAGCAGAAATAATCCAGTGTTAAAAAGAAAATTAACAGTAGAAACATCCAATGTCTAAAAATCCCTGACAGGGAGGCTTCTGATCAAACCGTGCTATAAATCATCCTCTTGATGGCCAGACTCCATGGTGGTGGGCAGGGAAGGAATACTTAGAGACTGCTTGGTGTCAGAGGGCTCATGGTGTAAAGAAGGTGCCACCTCCCTATTTCTTTATCAGCTCTAGTTTTTGCTGTGTTGATGCAAGCTGCCTTTGGGATTCTCGGGGAATGTGCATGTCCAGTGTTTGAAACAGGAAGATGAGGGAGTTCTGTATGGTGCGGAGTTGGATCTAGTTACAGCTGTCAGAGACCTACTGCTGTGTCTTTCCACCAAGCGATGTCATCTCACCACTGGATAGATGCTTACTTCATGCCAGGGCATGGCTGGAGCTGCCGGCCCTGTCTGCAGCTGGCCTCCTAGTAAAGCCCCACTTCAGCAAAACGTTTAAGCATGTACCAAAATCACGTCTGTTCAACCGAGCACTCAAACACATGCAAAGAGTGGGACTTAAAAATATGGGTGTAAAGTTAAGCACACGCTTTGGTGCTTTGCTGAATAGGGGTGTCAGCGAGGAGCGCTAAAGTAGGAAGAGAGTCACTCAGGGATGGGGGTGGAGTGATTTAGCTAATCGATTCCTGGTGTCCTGTCACCCTGGTATCTGGGCACCATTCTGTGTTCACACCTCCAGGAAGCTAGCTTCTTCCAGTCCAATCCCTGCCTAAAGCAACAATTGCTGCCAAGAGCAAATGCTCTGGCTTTTGTGGGAAAACATCCATTGAATGCAGGGAGGAGAGTTTTCAAATGAACTCTCACCAGGATGCGGGGACAGTGCCAGGGCACACACAGGCATGTGCCTCACCACAAGAGGGCTCACTGGGCTACGTTAAGAGCAGAACATGACAAAGGTGCTATGCCCCTGTATGTTCTGAGTGCAGCTCAGGGCTGCTGGCATTGGAGATGGGGTGGCCAAGGAGGGGGAGCCTTGGCAGGAGCTGGTGGCACTGTCTGTGGTTGAGGGAGCCCACCGGGTTGGTGGAGATGGTGGGCATGGCAGCTCCCTGAGAACACTGAGCAAATACAGCCAGGGTCCTTCTTCGTGATGTCTGAAACCAAACCAGGTGGGAAAGGGAGGGCACTCAGTAGCACCCACAGAGCTGTCTGGGCTTTGGGGTGAGCTGAGCTGTTCTCTGGGGCTGGAATGTTCAGAGGGACCAAAGGGAATTAGGTCCTGGAATCCCACTGAAATGCTTTGGGATTTGGTGCCTGACTCACTTAGGCTATCCCGGCACCTAAACCCCGTTAGGCTATCCCAGCCTGAATGCTTTGCAAGGATTGTGTGGGGTTTCACCTTGCTTAGCCGCCCAGCCCTTTCTTCTGCTTCAGTAAAACTCCTCTGTGCCAGGGAGGACAGTGCTAGGGGTGGTACAGAACAGAACTGGGCACCCAGCCCTGGGGTCCTTTGTAAGATTGCGTGCTTTTTTGGGTTCTTCAGCCAAACTCCCAGGGATGGGTCGGGTGAGGAGACCCCCTCTGTCATACTCTCCTACTCAGATCTGAACCTTAGAGTTCAGAGCATGAGAAGCTAGCATGAAACCTCCAAACTTAATTACCACCTTGGATCTGATATCGCGGCCACCAGCCAGAAGATTCCAGTGTCTGGCTCACTCTGGTCTCCCCAAAACCTTCCCTGGGGGGACCCCAAGACTCAAATGCCCTGAGTCTCAACACAAAGGGAAATAACCCACTTCCCTTCCCCCTCTTTACCTCCTCCCAGATTTCCCTGCCCTGGGTACTCTAGGATATGTCCTGCTTCAAGTCCTTGAAACACAAGTACCGAGAGATCAATCTCTCTCCCCCCTCACCCAGAGGGTATGCAAAGTCAGGCTTAGTAAATCTAACACAAAGAGATTCTCTCTTCCCCCCTGTCTTCTTCCTCCCACCAATTCCCTGGTGAGCTGCAGATTTAATCCCCCTTGAGCCCCCACAAAAAAAAAATCCAACAGGTCTTAAAAAGAAAGCTTTATATAAAGAGAAAGAAAAAGACATAAAATTGGTCTCTGTATCAAGGTGACAATATACAGGGTCAATTGCTTAAAAGAACAAATGAATAAACAGCCTTATCCAAACAGAATACAACTTAACACAATCCAGCAGCTACACACATATAAATACAAAAAAACAATAAACACCTATTGTCTTACTTACTATCCTTGTACTTACAACTTGGAAACAGAAGATTAGAAAGCCTGGAGATAGAGAGATCACTCTCATAGCCGAGAGGGTCACCAAACCAAGACAAAGAACAAAGAACTTACACCCAAACTTCCCTCCACCCAGTTTTGAAAGTATTTTGTCTCCTGATTGGTCCTCTGGTCAGGTGTTTCAGGTCACTGTTTGTTAACCCTTTATAGGTGAAAGAGACATTAACCCTTAGCTATCTGTTTATGACACCCTCTGCAATAGATTTCTGGAGACAAGAGCATTTCCCCCTGGGGGAAAGGTGCTGTAATTCCCCATAGGAGACATCTCCTGCTGTGGGGGGACTTATTCTATGAGATGCTGAGTTGGGGAAGATGGAGGAAATCCCATGTATAAGAGTCTCTTGGGGGATGGTCCTATCTCCCTCAGGCATCTCCTGTATCCAGTTTTCAGGGGTCAGTGGACCCTGCTGTGAAGTGTGTGAGAAGTTAGCCTGTCTCACTTTGGCTTCCCTCAGGAGCTGGCAAGTTGGGTTTGTGGTGGAGGGATGGGGCACCTCACATGCTGGACTTGAAGGGGGCTGGGTGGATCCCTCAGCCATGGGGGAGGCCACTTGTTGGATGTCTGCCCAGGTGCAGAAGGAGACTCTGATACCATGGCACGTGGTGGGGCTGGGCTGGCTGGAATCTCTCTTATGAGCTGCTGGACGAGGGGTTGGGTTTAGTGGCTTTAGAAACAAGGAAGGAAATGCTGCTAATGGGCAGAAGAGCTGTGCCAAAGCTGCCGGCCCATAATGCAAACGTGCACCACAGGAGCTGTCTCTGCCTGCCCCAAGCGCTAGAGAAGACCTCTCGTGGTCGCTGGGCCAGTGGCAGCAAACCTGACGCAGAACCTTGGAGTGACGCGGTCCCTGGAGCGTTCGGCCTTAGTGATAAAGTCTGTCAGGAGACAGACTTGGCTGCCAGTCTCACGCCCTCTCCAGCCGTTACTGACCAAGCATGGTGAGGTGCTGGCCCGACCCATCAGCAGGAGCAAGGCTGGGGAGGCCTCTGCATCTTTCCCTGGAGCTGTAGAGGGCTGATCCAGCTGGATCCACCCTCCGTCATCGGAAGGTTAATACGATTCATTCTCTTCCCTCACCACCCCTGCATTGTTGTTAACTAATTAGTTACAACAGTATAACCAGAAATCAAATGCACCTGATTGAATAAAAGGCTGTAATTCAAGCAGGAGTCAATGCTAACCTCATAAATCGTGAGAAAATATCGCCAGCGGTTTCTGAGTGTCAGAGCCTGGGCAGCTGAGTGATGGCCCTGGGAGCCCCTCCAGGCCCTGGAATTGTTTATTGATAACATCAAGGGCTATTGCGCTGCCTCCTTGCTGCCAGGGGACAGAAAAAACGCCAGCAACCACCCAAAAAAACCTCTCCAGGATTAATGAAAGGGGCCTGGGCTTCCTTAATGGACGCTGCAGCCTCAATGGGAACATTGTGTGCGTGAGAAGAGCAGAAAGTGCTGTAACCGGAGATCCCAGGGACTGGGGCAGTGAGCAAGGCTGGGAAGTGCTACAGCAGAACGAGCTCTCTCTAGCAGCTCCTCAGGGCACAGGCTGGCTGTAGCAGCCAGTGAGGCACCTTTCTTCTCCCCATCCCCATGTTAATATCCAGGCCAAATCCTGAGAGGGGCTGAGCACCACAATCCCGGTGACTTCAGCAGGTGGCGGGAGTGTTTCACCCCTGTGCAAAGGCCCCATCTGAAGTCTGCGTGCCAGTCGAGTCCCACGCTAGCCCTGTTTTGAGAGCTGAAGTGATGCCACGTCCCTGGGCTGAGTCCTTGCACAGGGTGAATTTCACCCAAGGTGCTCACATCACTCGGGGTCTGGCCCTTTATACCCCCCTTTGCCCTCCGCCAGTGCACACTGACTCCCCATCAGTCCTGGTTAGACAGTGCCAGGCAGGATCTCATTCAATCCAACAAGCTAGCAGAGCGGAGAGAAAAATCTGCATCTTCCCTCCGCCTCCAAGAACAGCTGATTGTGACTGGGGAGTCCCGAAACTTTGGCCAGCGCATGGCTGGCTAAACTGCCCACTTGGATGGCTTGTGCCCTGCGTCAGATAAATGTGTGTGTGTGGGGGGGGGCGTGCTTTTTGGGGCACCCACATAAATGGTTTTATGGACTGGCCTCTTGCTTTGAAAGTTAGCCCTTAGCCTAGAGGCCCAGTGGAAAGTTGTATGGATTTTTTCATAGTCCAACTGCTAGCCTGGGGCTCAGGAAATGTGGCTTTACCAGACTTCTTGTGTGACTTTGGGCAAGTCACTTTAGCCTCCCTGTGCCTCTGTTTCCCTTTCGTACAATGGAGACAAGAGCACTGGCCTGCATCCCCGGGCTATGGTGCGGAAAGCCAAATTAGAGTGTGAGGCACTCAGACATGACACCAATGGGGGCCACCACTGCTGGTGTATTAATTTAGATGGCATAAAAGAACCAAATGTGTTAAAGTAACCCAAGCACTGTCCAGCATTAACCAGCCTTAACTAAGGCCTGAGCTTTGGTATACAGAGCTCTCAGCCTGCTGAGTGCCATGGCAAACACACAATTGAAATTCCTTTTAACCTTTTAGTGAAGACCAAGACAACAAGGAAAACCAGTTCCATCCTTTGAAATGTAAAGTATTAAATAAGACTTGAATTGCATCGATATCCCTTGTTCTCTTTCTCTTTAGCTGGAGAGAGTTTTGGAAGGAAAAACCCCTTGTCCGACCATCTCTTCGATGGCATCAAAGATGGGACTAACTGTCCTTTAGGGGAAAAGAGAAAGAAGTTAGATGAGATGAGCTGGAGATGTTGCTGCTGTTGAAGTCTGATCCCATTTCGTCCCAGCTGGTGGTTGGGATTTAGCTGGAGCTGAGAAGGGTGGCAGGTATCATCTGGCCTGGTTTGGTCAGGGCATCCCTCAGGATTAGGACGAATAAGGTCCAAGATCCCAGGAGATGGCGGGGGTAGCCATGATGGTGAAACTCACACCAGTAGCCTCTGACTTCCTCTTCCATCATTTCCCTGCCAGAGTCTCTTTCTTTAAGGACCCCAAAATGGAGTGATGGGTGGAACAGCCCATCCGCTAGGCCTATGTTGATTTCATTCATTGGTTTCTGGTTCTACATCTTCTGTTTTTATCAAGTGTGATTTCAACACAGTCCATGGATTATATCAATAGCCTTTTGGTTTAGACAAATCCATTCTGTCTCCCGTTTGTGCCTTTTCCCATCAACATTTATTGGAGGTTGTTGTGACTCTTTATGAACTTTCACACAGTTTTTACAGTTGCGCTCACAATTCGAGTAAATGTGTAGGCTCCGCCCAATTACCACAACAGAACCTCTGTTGTAGCACGGGGCCAGATCCTCAGCTGGTCTAAATTGGCGTAATTCTACTGAAATCCATGGAGCTGCACTGATTAGCACCAGCTGAGAATCCGGCCCTGGAATCATCATCTCATTCATCAACTTGCCAAACTGGGCAATACATTTTAAATTAACTGGAATGTAAAAATGTTAAAAGACTGCAAAGAAATTCCAATTGAACACCCATAGGTGCAGTAGAGCTCTCGTCTCTCGACATGTCCGTAACACAGTCGGGCTACTGTTGGCATTATATTAATGATAAATGGTGCCTGTTTGTGTGGCCAAAGAATCCAGGAGGAGATTTTGAAAGATACCTAAGGGATCTGAGTTCCCAGTAACCTAAAGGAATGGCAATTGGGTGTCTAGACCCCCTAGGTAACTTTGAAAATCGCAGCTCCAAGGTTTACTGGCTCCAACAATATTTGCATATCTGTCTGTCTTAAGGTTTTATACTGCCGCCCATCACCATGGTATCTGGACTCCTTCCATGTTAAAGCAATAGCATTATCAAAGTCCCTAGTGCACGTCATGGTGTCTCTGGCTTCTCTCCTGCATTGGGATATAAATTTTGTTTGGGATAGGGTGGTTTTTTAATTTCATTTTGTGGATTTGTGAGGCCGTTTTCAGGGTTTTTGGTGAGAGAGGGTTTGGGTTAGTGTCGGTGTGTCATTTCTGGGATGGTAGATAGACCTAACCAAACAGGGAAGTTTGGTACCCAGATTTGTGCACATAAAGACCCACTTGCATGGAGAGTGCAGCTGGGACAGGCATAGTGGATGTGTTTTAAAAACAAACCTTTTGTAGGAATAGCTTAAGCACCGAGTTTTGAAAACGTAGCGCTGGAGGAACAAGCTGGTAAGAGAAGATATTTCCAAAATTCTCACTGGTCAGTGCAGACTCCTGATTGATTTGTTCCTTTCCAAGTCTTGACTGAAAGCGGGTTTGAAGAATGAATTATGGTGAGGCTCCAGTACCCCAGCATGGCATCACATTTGTCTGTCCCAGGCACTAAAGATTTTTCAGGTAGCAGTTGAGTGTAATTTCTGTAGGATGCTGAAGATTGATGTGCCATGTAGCGTTAGCATGCCGTAGTTTCAGAACTGTGAAATGCAATACGGACTTAGCAAGGCTGGTGTGTGAAGAAATGATGTGATTTTTATTAGCTTGTGTTACCATGTGGGTAATAATAGTTTGCATTCACATAGCACCTGCCATCCAAGGATCTCAAAGCACTTGATAACGTGGCTTGAAGGTAAGCCTCGGAACTGAATCTGACTTTGGAAATGGGCTCATTATTAAGATAAGGGGCCACATGCAAATATGTATCTGAGCCCAGGTTTGGATTTCACGGCTTCCAATGTGTGAGGACATGGGTTCGGGCCCATGTCTTCCTGTGCTTGTGTTTTAGTCAGACACATACTAGTGTTTCCCTGCCTGGCTTGCTGGCACTTCTTCCCTCTCCTCTGTTTACCATGAGAAAACATATCGTTTCCTTTGCTGCTTTTCTTCATTTTTTCTCCTTCTCTTTCCCTTAGAGCCAAGAAAAAGAACAAGCCCCTGAACTTAAAGATTCACAACAGTGTGGGAAGCTGTGAGAACATCCCCTCCCAGCGCTCTCCCGTCCTGTCCGAGCGCTCCCTGCGTTCCTTCTTTGTGGGACACCCGCCTTGCATTCCTTCCACTCCTCCTATCCACATGGAAGCCACCTTCTCAGCAAGTAAGTCAGACCAGCTCAGAGGGGAGCCTCTGCTTGGGATCACGTGTCTCTTTCCTTGAAGGCTCTTGGAGTTAGGCACCTGTCGCACTCCACTGCTGCTCAGGTCGGCAGGGAAGAGGAGTCTGGAGGTAGGAGGCTCCACGATTCTGTTCTGTAGCCAGTTGTAGATAAATAGCTTAGAAAGCATTGGGTACATTTTGCTGGCCTGTGCATTTCTCTCACTGGTTTGGCAGAGGGAAATTTGTTGCTCTAAATATTGAGGGTGATCTGTGAGTAGTTAGAATGAAGTCTGGTGCGTGTGTGTAACTATAGATATGTGTACATGTGTATAAATATTGAGGGATTAAATATAAGCATGTGTATATAAAATATGAAGACAGACACAAATCCAGCCCTTACTATAGCCCCAGCCATAGGTATGCATTTCAGTGCAGGTGTTGGAGAGCAGTGGCTTCAGGCTCTGATTCAGGAAAACACTCCAGCACTTTGCAGTGGTTTTCAACCAAGGGTACACAAGGTCTTCCAGGGGGCCCATCAACTCGTCTAGATAGTTTTACAATAAGCTACAGAAAAAGCACTAGCAAAGTCAGTGCAAACTAAAATGTCATACCGACAATGACTTGTTTATGCTGCTCTTTATACTATACAGTGAAATGTAAGTATGGTATTTCTATTCCAGTAGATTTATTTGATAATTATATGGTAAATGAAAACGGAAGCACTTTTTCAGTAATACTGTGCTGTGACACTTTTGTATTTTTATGTCTGATTTTATGAGCAAGTGAGGTGAAACTTGGGGGTGTGCAAGACAAATCAGACTTCTGAAAGGGGGTCAGGAGTCTGGAAAGGTTGAGAGCCCAAAGGCATTGAAGGATTAAAGAAACCTGTTTCATTTTGGATATGCAGGTCTCCCATGAGATTGCTGCCGATTCTGGCTCTCAGCTTTGAACATACAGGTCCAGTTTTTCCAATGGGTCTCCTTTACCATACCATAAACCTTATCAGCAAAGACTGGCTCTGTGTCTGTGACTTGTTTTGCATACAGATTTTTTCAGACCCTTTCGAGGAAGCCTAAAGCAAAGTTGGCCCCTGAGGTAAAAGTTTTGGAACAAACTGTATTGGGTCAGTGTCTTTTTCAAATTTCTTTATACACGGTCTGTTTTCTGCTCCCATTGATGCTAGTGGCAAAAAACCTCCACTGACTTCAGTGGGAGGAGTGGGCCCTGTTTGCAATGCCCAGAGCTAGATGGTATCAAAGCACAATGTACTGTGTTCCACGCTGCTGGGTGGCTTGTGTAAATTCTGCCAGTGTTCAGATGGCAGGGTGGGGGATGAGTGGGTCGCAGGTGGATGGTTAGCCCTGGATCCAAGGGGAGGGGAAAACACTTTTAGATCCTGACCCTTATTTCCCAGCCCCAAGCCAGAGTTCTGGTTAATTTTGGAGCTTTTGAAGCTTTTACAGCAGAGCTGTGAATATAAAGGTAAACAGAACCCACCCAAAAAATACAGGGAAAGTCACCGGAGAAGCAGAAATCCTACATATGCCAAGTGCAATGGATGTGGAAATATGGCACTGGGCCTGACACTTACTTACCGACTCTTTCTAGTTACTAATGTTCAGCTAAACCGCCTTTCTCTAATTCTTTGCATTTGCCTTCTACTAGCTCATCGCTTTCTCCCCTCTCTCGCTCTCTGTCCTTTTCTTTTTCTCCCTTTACCTGTTCTTTTTACTTTGTGTTCATTTCTCCTTTTTTCCTCCTCTCCAGAGGCTTTCTTATTCCTCCTCTTTACTTCCTGTTTTTTTCCTACTCTTCATATTTCGATCGTCTTATTTTGCCTTTCTCTGCTCTCCCTTCTCGCTCAGTTTCTCAGGGCACTGGGCAGTGCTGTGAAATGTTGCTTGAACAAGCTGTGGCATCTTCCACGGCATTGCACATCCTTACAGAGACACCCACCCCCCCGTCCCAATCCTCCTCTGACAGTCCTCCTCCACCAGGGAGCACATGCCAAGGTGGGAAGGTGCCAAGAAACTGGCACCTAGATACTGTGGTATTTGGCGCCCTATAAATATCCAAGATAGAAGAAATGTGATCTGGAGCAGCTGGCCACGGGGTCTGTGCACATAAGCCTGTTGTCTTTGAGGCATGTTGTGGTTGGGGGTGGATGGTACTGCTGTTGGGTAGAGGGGCAGATCCACAAAGAACTAGGCCGTGGGTCAATGGAAGGTATCCCTCAGCTAAAAGGCAAGCTGGTCCAGTAAGTCAGCTGTAGCCATACTTTTCTCCAGAGAAACAACACTCCCCCTCCCCATAGGAAGCAATGCAATCATCTGTCTCCATAAAAAGCTGCTTCTAGCCATGCAGCCAAAAATAAATGGATGAACGGGGAGTGTATGCATGTGTGTGTTCTCTCCTTGCCCCGTTGGTATGAGGCCTTTGTGAGTGAGAGGCTGATGGAGCAACATGGCAATCAGGAGGGACAGAATTCAGCATGCAGGAGGTTAAATCTTCAGTGCTGCACCTGGCAGATGACACACACAGCGTCTCATGCTGCTTTTAATCAGAGCTGCAGCCTATCCTCCAGGCAGGGCACTGGGAATTTACCAGGCGTTCTCCTGGCCCGGATAGATCCAGCTGATATCTGGGTACTGCAGTCCCTCGGGTGCTGGGAGTGCAGGGACCCTGTGTCCCAAAGTCACAAGGCAGCGCTGCTGCAGGCATGGCTCACCGTGGAGAAAGCGCAGGATTGTCAGTTTATTTCAGACACACAACCTCGGTTTTCCCCCAGTTACAGAGAGAGCATTTACCAGTTATTTAGCATCCGGGGCTTCCGCTTCATGTAAAAGGGGTGGGTGCCAGGAGTTCCGTTTCACTCCTCATGAAGGGAAGGGAGAGTTACCATTTGGAGCCCCCTTGGGAGGCAGGAGGGGCTCTGTCAGCTTCAGATTCCATAGGCAGCTGCAGGACAAGAGGCCGCGGGAGGCTGAAGCCGCTGCTCTAAGTGAAAAGCACGTGATTTCCAAATGGACTCTCAGACTCTCTGTGCTCCAGGACAGAGAAGGCAATGGTTCTGAGTATGTGGGGGTTACCTGAAGCCAAGGTGGATTAATTTAAATCAAGGCAATTTAAAGCGGTGATCTAAATCACCAAGTGGAAAGCCTTGATGTAAATCATTGATTTTAATCAACTTTTCCATTTGTACTTCACTTGTTGTCTAGAGAAAGGTTCATTCTCTTTGCTTGATAAAACCACTGAACCATGGTGATGCACAACTTAGTAGAGCCTCACACTAGATTTAGTATTTGGGTTTGCTACCTAGGAGGGTTCACCATAACTGTATGCACTTATTTAAGCAATTACATAGCTTAGTATTTTCCCATTTTGATTGATTGTACATTTTGTGTGTGTTCGAAAATGGTGAATGATGTATTGCTTATTTACTAGATAATTAACTTTTTGCTCAGGATTTGTGTCAAGCTGCATTAGGATGGTAACTGGAATTTAATTAAACTCACAAAACCAGCATACTTATTTTTTATTTAAACGTTTTAAGAGATTGTAGTAAGTTTAGGCCTTAAAATATTTTGTATTCAATTCAGATTTCGTTTTAAATAGGTTTATTTTTAAAAAGAAAAACGTCTGATCACTTAAATAACAAAATCAAAAAATAAAATGTAAATAAAATAAACCATTTTTTTTTAAATCATCAATTTTTATCTATCCCGCTTTAATCTTTTCTGCCCCCTCTTTATTCTCCCCCCTCCCAGCAAGCATAGCCATAGCCATCCAGTGGTAACACTTTCAGACCAGTCCCATTATTTCCTCTGCACACTGTCAGAACTCCACGTGCTGGGCTCATCGGACCTGGAATGCAAATACCAGAAAGGTCTTAGGTGCAAATGTCTCAGTAGCTTGAGGTTCGATTTCCTCTTGCACAGGACAACGCTCGATCTGTTTGCAAATAGAGTGTGAAAAACACTTAGGAACTCATCCTGTCTTGTCCAGCTTTGCATTGTCGTCCTCAGCCTTGTCTGCCTGCTTGTCCACTTCTTGCACCCTGGTCCTTTCTTTCACAGGGCCCTCAGTTCATGGGGCCACCTCCCTCAGCACCTTTGCAAGGAATCCACCCTGCCTGCCTTTTAGTCCCTGAGTCTCACTTGTGCCATGCTGCCAAACTGAGTTGTCTGTCCATTGCCTATTGTCCTGCCCTGTTGTCTGCTCCTATCTGTCCTCAGATTTCAAAGGATCATCCTCAAGTGTTTGGAAAGCACCCAGCATGGAGTGGATGTTACCTTAAACCAATAGCTAATGATAACGTTATCAGTCACTGAGCTTTGCAAAGGATCCACAACAGACTCCGCTGCCCTCCTGACCCGCTCAACTAGCACTGGTGGCCACTGATGTTCTATTCTTATCACCATCTAGGTCAGACTCGCTCAGAGCTGAGTGGTTAAAGACGCTGGTGTCTTGTATATAATGGAACCTCCACCGTTGCCAGCAACAGGAGAGCTGCACCGGGGAGTATTGCAACAGCGGGGAGTGTTCAGAAAACACTCAGTGTGGATACTGGGATGCAGCTCCCCTTCGCTCCTTGGAACACATGAAGACAACATCTGGGTGAAGAGCTTGAGGATCAGCTTTGCAGGCTGCCTTCAGAACTGGAGCTTCCTTTGAGGCCATTTGTTTGCGTATGCTGTACGTCGGCAGTGTCATGATGCAGTACGCCTGGCTTCTCTGCTTATGCCCCAGCACGGCACCTGGGGAGAGAGCAACCCTGCAGACCATGGCTCCCTTGGCCCTCCTGGGAAGCAAGAATCTTGTGATCCTCCCACACAAAGCATCTGCCTTCTGAAATGGTTCAAGATTCAGCAATCTGTTCCTGGCATCCCCTTCCTCCCGTTTCTTAGGCTGCCGGGTCAATGGGACCTAGCAGCAGCGCTGGGGGCTGGAGATATTATTTATGGAGATATGTCCAACTACCTGACTCTCAGCGGCACAGCTAGGAGATTTGCCTGGAGTGAGGATATTTTTATGTATTGCTATTTCCCCCAGCATCAAACCAATGTATCTTGCTGCCCAGAATGAGTAGTGGACCAGAAACCAAGCAATAAAGGCCATTCTCAGCAAGGCATTGGTGTGTCTCATTGCATTAGGTTCCCTTATGCATCACTGTTGGGTTGCACCATGTGGTGGGATAACCTGATGCAATGCGGCATACACAGGAATGTGACACAATGGGATGTGATGGACTAGCAAATGCCTGACCATTTTCTGGAGCGGTGGGGTTTTCTCTTCCCCTTCCGTCCTGGCTGGTCATCCCCTGACAGTCTGGGGTGTAATGTTTGCATGATCAGAGCATGGGAGCTGTGCCTAGTCTGGCAAATTATTCACAACAGGATGGTGGCTCTGCACTGGTGGATCTCGCAGTCCACCCCTTACCCTGTTCTAGGGGCTTTACAGACGAGATCCCAACACCAAAGATCTCGCATCATGCAGACTCCTGGGAAATTGTCAGTTCCATAGTGTAATTTACACTCCTCCCACTCAATCGATCTTAACACCCTTTTAGAAGAAGAACAATTGGAGGCAGTGTGGTCTAGTGGGTAGGGCACTAGACTGGGTGTCTGGAGACCTCGGTTCTCTTCTGAGCTCTGTTGCTGATTGGCTAAGTGGCCTTGGGCATGTCACTTTGTCATTCTGTGCCTCTGTTTTTCTTTCCCACCCTTTGTCAGCTTACAATCTAACTACACAGAACACTTTGGCCAGGGTCTCTCTCTCGGTACAGGGCCTAGCACAGCAGGTCTCAACTGCAGCCTCTAGTTGCCACAGAAATACAAATAACATTTGTGAGCACGCTAGGGACATTCCTGCCTTTCACCCCCCTGCCCATGCCAGGAGAGGTTAGTTGCTTCTGCTTACTCAGCTGTCTGCAAATGCAACTCACAGGAGCATGTTCTTCCAAACCTCGTCTGTTCAGCTTTTCACGCCCCTGCTGGTTTTGACTGTTTGGGGGTAATGACAGGAGATGGGATGTGTCCTGCATTTCTATCTGTCTTTGTCCCCTGAGTTGCCTAAAAGGGACATCTTTCTACAGAGCAGGCAGCTAAAGAGCAGTGACCCAGCAGAGAGAAGGTGACTGATCATACAAGCGGACTGCAAGGAGCCAGCGAGGATGCCAGCAAAGCCAACCGCTGTTCTCATGGGGGAGAAATACATCCCTGCTCCATAGTGCGGAGCGATGCCTTGCCATTCGGTTGCTGCTGCTGAGCCTGGAGTTACAACCAGAGGGTGACTTCAAATAATGTCCACCTTCCAGAAAGCTCTTTGACACTCCCAGAAAACAGACAACACGTAGACAGCAGCCGGATGATTGGTGTCGATCCTGAGGAATGCTGACAATGGCCTCATTTGCATGGCAACGAAGCACACTGCTCACCACCCTTCCTGCAAAATAAGCCGTTGGGGGTGTTAAAAAGAGAGTGATTATCCGGTGCGGTTTAATGGCGCTCGACACCAAGGGTCATTATGTCGGGGAGAGGAGACGAGCTGTGACACACAGCGCCGAAGCATATTTGTTTGGGAAAAAAGCATCCCTGCAGACTAGCTCTCCTCTGGCCCTGAAGGGTTTGTGTCTGTCACAGGCAGTGGTTAGGGGCATTGTCCTAAGGGAGGCATGTGTTACATCCACCCCTTTGGAGCACTCTGCATTCCCCCTTGTTCTGCCCAACAGACCTTACTTCAATCTACCTAGTGACATGGCCCCCATTTCTGAGCTAGCGCCTCGCTGTCCTTAGCAAATCACTGACCCTCTCTGCGGTAGGTTGGCTTTAGTCTCCCTGTTGCACAGATGGGGAACAAAGGGACAGACTGATTAAGTCAAGGACATGTGAGGAGTCTCTGATACGGTTGGGAATCGAACCTTGATCTCCAGAGTCCCCATCCAGCCTTAACCCCGAGACTACGCTTTCTCCTGGCCTTCATGTACCTAATCCCTTGGTGGAAAAAGCAGGCTCCTGGGGAGTGTTCACCATGCTCTGCTCCTCTCTGAACGGCAGGACTCAAGCCACATCCTCAGTTGTTGCCTGTAAACAGTGTGTAATTTGTGCTAGGTTTGCCAGGGCAGAGCCCCGGCACCTCTGGGCTCAGCAGTTCCTAGTCCCCGTGTCACACTCAAATGTCCCCTTCCCTCAGGGGATCCTCTGAGGAGGCAGATCAGCTAATCCAGCCCCGGCACCTCTGGGCCTGGCAGTTCCTAGCCCCGGCACCTCTGGGCTTGCGCATCATTTATGAATATAAAAACATTGCTTGAGCCCCATCACCTCTTTCATTGCAAATTAAGCACTGCCTGTACGGGTCTGCCCCGACATAACTGGAGACTTCAGGGCAGCACGAGCACTTTTGGACCCAAAGCCACGGGGCCTCCCTTTGGAATTTGGACTCTTCATTTCGCTGTCCCTTCCGCGGTCCCCCTGTCAGTTGGGGGACGCCCCACCCAGCTGCAAGCAGAAGCTGCACGTTCATTGGGTCCGAAAGCCACCTTTCCTGGGCTCCGTCCTATTAACAAAAAGGGTAATTCCAAAATCTCCCTGCACAAACCCCCAGCCTAGGCCTTCTCCCTAGGGTTCCTGCTCTCAACTGCTCTGCCCCACACCCTCACATCCTCTCCCACCCCCCACTACCTACCCACCCTACCTCTGATCAAGCTGCTGTGTTAGTGTAGCCACGACAGTGGCAGGGGCTTGTTGCCCTGAGTTATGTACCTGTCTGAGCCGTATGTGGGCTGGCCAACCCCGCCTGCTGCTTGTGCTGCCATGGCTACACTTTATGTTTAGCGTACTGGCTCAATCAGAGCTACCGCAGGTATGGCTCCTTGAGCGGGGAATTGCATCCCAGCTCCAAGGCCAGATGTACCCACCACAGTCAGGGGGGAACCTCATGAGTCATGCCTGTCCCACCCACTCAGCAGCTCCCTGCAGGGCTACCAACACCCGCCAAATGGAAACCTGTCCCCCCCCATCAGAGGTTACACTCTCCCTGTGAGGAGGAACAGGGAACATTTTGTCCCCTAGCTGTTCCACTGTCCTGCGAAGGAGGCGCATTGATACAGGTCAGCAGCGAGGACCCTCACAAATAGTTTAGCTAGGAAGTCAAGTGTATTTCTCTGTTTTTTAGAAGACTGCTTTGAAATGCTTGGTCTGTGTGCCAAGGAATACTTGTTTCAGCAGCTTGTACGGGCTATTACTGCCAGAAAAAGGCACTGTCAGCGCATTAAGAAAAACCACTCTTTTTCTGGCTGAAGCATAGCCTCGGGTTGCTCTTCTTGTGACACCCGGCTAAACACATTGCTTGTGTGGGCTGCGTGTGCCTGTCTGAGCTCTCGGCAGTCCTTAGCAGATCCCTGGTGAAAGTGGTTTTGGATGCTTTTATTTTTTTAACTGCTGATGGGCCCTAATTAGAATGAGTCTTAACAGATGCACAACTCCACAGGGCAATGGAAAAGGAGGGTATTTAATCACCTAACCGCTGTCCTTTCACTGGTTTCAGAGTGATTCTTGGTGGGGGGACCTCAGTCATGGCACAGGCAGAATTTCAATGAGCAAAGGTCGGTTTGTCTCTCTGGACTGTGCCCTTGCTCTAACTTTCCTTGTCACTGGCGAAAGGCAATGGAGAGGGGAAAGCTGTCACAAATGGGGAGCGTGTGAATTCAAACCTGGCTGCAGATTAGCATGGAGCTGTTGCATTTCGTGATCTCATTGGGTTACGGTGACCAATGGGTGCCTTTTTACATCTTTGCCATGTGTATTGCTGTTTAGGAGCTAGAAGTGCCTTCTCCTTTGGGCTGTACATTTTTCTCCAGGCTGTTTCTTTCTTGAGCTTTGGTAGAATGGACCCTTTTTTCCCATTGGCTGCAGGGTCTCTGCAGTTTTCCTGCTAATCAAGTGGCATTACGTCTCTCTTGCTTTTGCTGCAGGGATTTAACTA
Organism: Gopherus flavomarginatus; assembly: GCF_025201925.1. NCBI lineage: Eukaryota > Metazoa > Chordata > Testudines > Testudinidae > Gopherus > Gopherus flavomarginatus. The sequence continues at coordinate 9,445,573 of NC_066631.1, read as the reverse complement.
CCTGGGATAAGCACTTTTTACATTGTCTTTTGTCCAGTAAGCTTGAAGAACTTTGCACCCATTAACTAATTAAGGCATCACAGACTCCCTGGGCAGCTGAAGAATAAATCTCTGAGTGGAAGGGGAGCCTTTGTTCTGGCTAGATCCAGTTACTATGCCCCTGTGGTCTCCACACCTCTGCCCCACAGCACTACCGCCTGTTTCCCATGAATGTGTATCAGGGCTGGTGTTTTTACTCAGGGGTGGCTACATTACTGTTATTGCCCTGTGAATTTGCTGTGGCGGGTCCCTTTCTCAGGCCTTTCCTGCTTTCTAGAGTGGGTAGCTATATTAATAGTCCAGGTCTGGCACATCCAGCATTCCTTAGCGTCACCTTCATCAGGGTGTCTTGGAGAGGGTTGGTGTCATTCATATTTTCCTGTGATTCTGTGTCTCTTTAGCACTTGGGATTCTTCCCTCTGCAGCACCTCAATCTTGTAGACGTGTATCCAACTGCTAGCATCCTGTGGGGTGGATTAATGATCAGCTCTCCTTGATATGTCCTCCCCGAAGGCCATGTGTGCTAATCAGCTCTCCTTTCCCCTCTGAAGGCAGTAGGACACACCATTTCATTCGGTTAGCCAGAGCGTTCCATGCCCGGACCCTGAGTTCAAAAACCTTTGTTTTGGGGTCTGGCCCCTGAACAGGGGACTATTTTCTGGCCGCACAGTCTGTATACACCTCTCAGTTTTAGAGACGGTGGCCCTGGGTAGAACCCAATTCCCTTTAGAATTTCACCAAACAAAAGTTATTTATTTTCCCAAATGTGTCACTTGAAAATCTCAGTTACTGCCAATTATTTCTTTGTGTTTTAGTGCTTAGTAGACTGAAGCATTGTGGCCCCAGAGAGAACAGGCAGGACTGAGGTGCCACCATGGCCCGAGGCCCCTGCAATGGCAGGGAACTGATTGGGTAGGTTAGGCCCAGATAATCCTAGCAGGAGACCGCTGCTCCATGCTGCAGAGGAAGGTGAAAATGTCCCCCGGTCCCTGCCAATCTGACCTGGGGAAAATTCCTTCCTGACCCTAAACCTGGTGATCAGCGTGAGCCTGAGCATGGGAGCCAGGATCACCAGCTAAGCACTTAGAAGCAGAGGATTCTGTGTACCACCTCAGAACATTGGTCCATCCTGCCTCGTATCCTGACTCCAGCTGTGGCCAAAACTTGATGCTTCAGAGGAAGGAGGAAAAACCAAACACACCTACAATGCATCTCACCAATTGTGTACCTAAGGGGAAAACAGTGCTTCCTGACCCCTGCAGGTGTCTGGCTGAATCCCTGAAGCATGAGACTGAGACATGCTATCTATCAATGGAGAGCTGCAAGTGAACTCATTGTTAGAGTAAGGCAGGGCGTCTCTCCCTGTGACCTGGAAGAACAGACTCAGTGAACTCCTGCCCCCGCACCCCGGGGCTTTGTGGATGGTCTCCAGTCTCTCTCTTGTGTTGTTGCACACATACGCTTTCTATCGTATATGGGCTGTAGATGCTTGAGCACTACGAGGCCTGGGAAAAGAAGTTTCAATAACAGAAACGATACTGTTCTGGGGCACTGTCTGTGCTCTTCCCTCCCCCTAGCCTGCCACCTAATGAGGGACATCAAGGCAAATATTATGCCACCTTCACTGTGACATCCCTGAACTGCTCTAGAGCAATGAAGCTGCTGCATTTTAACCTCTGTCTCCTCCTAGTACACACTTGGGGCCTATTTGTCCAGGCAGCTCCCATCAGATCTGAGTTCAGGTCTTCTCCTTTTGCACCTGGAGTCTGTTGGGATTTTCATGCAGACAACAAAGAGCTCTGGGGCCAGTGGCTGTAGTTACCAAAAAAAAGTAACCTTTAGCCAAGATGCTTGGACATCATAACCGTGATACAGATGGATTATGCTAATAAGTTTCCCTTAATGTGTCAGACCAACCTTACCCTATTTGACTTCAGTCCATTGCTCCTTTTCCTCCTCTCCCAGCTTGCCAAGACTTCTCTAGCTTTACAGTCTCACCTGGTCAATCTCCCTCACCCCTTGAGCTCTTTTCTTGGCTCTGTTGTGTAGATTTATTTCCCAGGGTCATTCCCCGGATCTCTCCTGCTCTCTCTCAAGCTGCCCCACTCAACCTGATTTCAGAGATTCCTTCAGTCTGTGGAACTTCAGATCCAGACACACCCACACTTTGTGGGTGGGTGGGTTGAAATCTGGATCTGAACTTTCTGACTCAGCCCCAGAACTAGTATTAGTGAGATTGCTCCGAGTGGGATCTGGGAGGCTTTGATGTCTCTTTGCCCTTTCTCGGCCTCCCGCTGAGCCCAGGGGAGCTGGGGAATGGGAAGCTGCCTTCACAAGACTAGCTGCACGTGCCCACTGGGAGGTGATGGGCATTGTTGGCAGGCCCTGTCCCCTGTGCTGTCGGCATTGCTGGCTCTGTTAAGGATGGACCAAGACCAATCTCAACACCCCCAATCTTTGGAGAAAGGGTCAAAATCCATCTTGGGATCAGTGTTCTATGCCCCAGGCCCATCTCCAATAGCGACCGGTCCCAGCGACTGGGAAAGCCCTGGAGGAGCTGGGGAAGCAGGGTCTTTCGTGGGGTAACAATGCTGACCCACCACTGTCCCTGCCTCAGCCTGGGACGGATGGGCAGTGTCTGGTCCTGACAGAACATCCTGGAGGGATGCGGTCATGGGCATTGACACACCCCATGGATGAGTCCTGCCCTCTCTGAACTGATGAACATTGAGATCTCTGCCTTTTGACTGGCCTCACACTCAGTGCCTCAATCTTACTGTCTACTTGCAACCAGCCCCGATCCCCCTTGGCGCTAGTTCTGCCCTTTTTACCCTGGGCCCTCTGGTTTCTTTAGAGATGCTATCGTCATCCCCTGGCACAGGAGCCTCCTCATCCCCTCCTATTAGCTCAGAATGAGTCGGGTGTATTGCTGGCTTGGCCGTTCCTCAGGCCAGGCTAGAGCTGAAGGCTTTGGGCAGGTCCGAATGAAGTACCAGAGTCAGCCCTTTGCCTGTGGTGTGAGACTCCCACTGGCAGACACAGTGCTCTGGCCCGGGGATGCATCCAAATCCCCAGGAGCCTGCAGCCCTGGTATTAGGATCCTTCTGGGCTGTAGTTCTTTAAGGAAAGGTGTATTTATACCAGAGGAGAGTGTGTCAGAGCTGCATTAAATCGGCACTCGTAACTCCCCCCTCTTCTTTGCTCTTGGAGGACTGTCCAGGCCTCTCAGTTGATCAGGAATCAACCACTCTGTGTCAGGCTTCCCTTCGAATATTGCTCCAGCTACATAGTCTTGTGGGTCAGGACTCTTGGGATCTGTCACTGGCTCTGCCACTGACTCATTGTGTGATATGTGGCAAATCACTTACCTTGTTGTGGTGCTGTCTCCCTATCCGTACAAAGGCTAAAACTACTCTCCTAGCGTCCAGGTTTGTTTCATCAAGAAATCATTTCTGTGTGAGTTGCAGGTGCTGAGATGCCTACTGTGCTCCTCGTGTATTAGACATGCCTTGTTACCCGTACTTTGATTGCTGTGAAATTCCCTGATGCCTCTTCCCCCAGCTCCTGAGGAGCAGACATTTTGGCATGTGCCTAAGTACATTGCAAACCAGGGCTGCGTCTGCGCTAGGAGGTAGGGGTGTGATTCCCATCCGTGTGGGCACGTACTTGCTCGCATGAGTGTAAATAGTAACGGTAGCACAGGTAGCAGCAGTGGAGGCACAGGGGAGCTGTCCCAAGTACAAACCCGCTCAGAGCCCAAGGGTGCATCTTTGGGGCAGCTAGTCCGTGTTGGTGCCCATGCTACCGTGGCTACGCTACTATTTTTAGTGCATTGGTTTGATCAGAGCTAGCCTGAGTGTGTCTGCACGAGCTGGGAACTGCAGCCCCAGCTCCAAGCGTAGGAGTCGGCAAGACGGACTGCGGGTACATCTGCAGTGGAATAGAACAGGCACGGCTCAGCCGCGGCTGGCCGGGTCAGCTGACTGAGGCTCGCAGGGTTCAGGCTGTGGGCCTAAAAATTGCAGTGTAGACATTCACACTTCAGTCCTGGGACCCTCCGACGTCGTGGGGTCCCAGAGCTCGGGCTCCACCTGAAGCCTGAAAGTCTATACAGCAATTTTACAGCCCCGCGAGCCTAAGTCGGGGCAGCAGTGGGTGTGTGTTTGCTGTGCTGATGGACTGTAAAGGCCCCATTGTTAGTGAGCAGTTCTGGCTTCAGTTCTAGCTGTACATGGGTGCGCACACAGCGCACCGTCTCCTGCTTTCTGTCAATCCCCTTGTGCAACCATGCTGATGGTGAGGGGGTCCGGATCTGTGCTCACCTCTGTGGGTGTAAAGCTGGAGTAACTCCACTGACGCTAATGAGGGACAGTAATGTGAAGTCAGCAGTAAGCGTGGAGCCGCACTCTGGTCAGGCTGATTCAGGAGTTGCCTGTCAGGTGTTAACTGACAGCAGAATATGAGCGTCTTTCTTCCCTGGCAGGCATATCCTGCTAAGACAAGCGCCTCTTCGGAAAAGCCGAACGCTACAACATCATTAACGACGGGCCGCTGTCTGGCTGCTCCATGCATCAGCACTACAAAGCCAAGCTGGCAAACATCAAGTCCTGAATCTGGAGGATTTCCTATTCTGGCAATGTTGTGCAGAGAAGAAAGAATACAGCTTTGGCTGATTAAGTCTAATTGACCCTGAGAGGCTGAGAATGGGGGGAGGGGAATCATAATGTAAGTATTTAAACCAGTAAAGTGACTGAATATGACATGCCTGTGTGACGAACTGGGAATGTTCTTAATGTTTTCTCTGAATACTGTGTTGGTGCCTCAGTGTCCCCATGGCAGTTCTTAAGTATCTGGCAGAGCAAGGGCCAGTGCACCTAAATGCCTGGCACTCTGTCTCCTAGCAAGTGATGGCCTGGGCCCCTCCTCTGCAAAGGTGCCAGCTGAAGGTGTTGGAGACAAAGAGATCAGGTGACCTCCTGGCCCGGGAAAGGGGCTGAGCAGAGAGGAGGGGCTGGAAGGGGTTGTTAGTCTGGAGCTGGCTGAGGGCAGACATGAGGGTCTGGCTCACTGACCCCCAGAATGGACCCAGCCGAGGAGTCCGGTTCTCTGTACCTACAAGCTCTGTTTTAGACCCTGTTCCTGTCATCGAATAAACCTCTGTTTTACTGGCTGGCTAAGAGTCATGTCTGACTGCGAAGTGGGGGTGCAGGATGCGGTGGCTTCCCCAGGACCCCACTGAGGCAGGCTCACTGTGGGAAGCGCCCGGAGGGGCAGAGGATGCTGAATGCTCCAAGGAGAGACCCAGGAGGTGAAGACGTGTGAGCTTCTTGCCCTGAACAAGTCTGCTCCAAAGGAGAGGAGGCTCCCCAAAGTCCTGCCTGGCTTGGTGGGGAGCAGTTCCAGAGCATCGCCCGGTGACTCCGTGACAGCCTGCTATATAAATAGGACTGTCACACTGTAACAATGAGATGCCATTATTATAAAGTGGCTTCTGTTTTCCTCTCGAAGAGAGAGTCTCAAAATAGCTTTGCCTTGTGCACCTCAGATGCTTTTGATGAGCTAATTCGTAAAGGTTGAGATTAAATTTCAATGCTGTCGAGCCGTAAACTCCAATAAAGTATAATACAATAAATGCTGCCTCTGCCATGGTTTAAAGCAAAGCAAACCTGTGCAGAGCCTGGCATCTGTCTAGAAATTGATGCAGATGTTAACGTTTTCAGTGGTTTGCATCTGAAAACCCAGGTGGCAGCTAAAAGCCTTTAAGCTTTAATTCTGCATCAAAATGATGCTATAGAGTGGAATGCTGCCACTACTCTCTGTCTAGATATTACTATGGCTCATAGTGTCTGAGTGCCTTACAGACATTCAAAGTAGATCTGCAGCTGAAGGTATAATGTCCGGCTAAAGCAGATGTCCAGGCGCTAGCTTTGCTTGAGCTAGCGGTGTTGTTGAGGCAGCTTGGGCTAGCTAGCTGAGGACCTCTCTAGGGCCTCGGACGGGCTTGCACTCAGGTGGTTTAGTCCAAGCTGCCACCCACGCTGCTGCAGCTACCCGGCTCTTTTTAGCATGCTAGCTCAGTCGAAGCTAGCGCATGTACGTCTACCCACGCTGGAAATGACCCTTCCAGCTGCAGTGTCCATGTACCCCTAGGGTTAGCCACCTGTGCACCTGGAGTGGGTAGTCTGCATTCCTCACCCACAGCTGAAAATCTGAGTCAAGATGCCTCTGTGCAGGTAGCTCTCAAAGCAGGATTAAAAAGCAGTTCAAGAGGCATGTCACTAAGGGAGTTCAGACCCTCCAGATACCCATGGATGTTTACTTTGTCATCCTCCCCTTAACCATCGCTTAGCCAAGTTCTACTGTGTACGTGTTTAGTTCCCTTAAACCTTTCTTCAGAAGCTGAGCTCTCCAGCTCCCAGTGGCTCCTGCTGCTGTTCTCTGCATCTCCTCTGGTTTGTCCATACCTCTCCGTAGGATATTATCTTTTCTCTACCATCAATCTGGCAATTTATTTTAAGGGCCTGCCTGAAGAGGTAATTAGGAACATCTTTCCCTCTGGATGATTAGCTCTTTGACCTTCTCTGAACACCATCCTTGAGGAGACAAGATATCTGTGATGGGCTTAGCTGGCATAATTTCCCCTCATTACCGAACTGGAATTCAGTAGGTTAAGTGTTTGGGTATGTGTGAAACAATAAAACAAAGGCACTTCTTGTAGCTAAATGCCTTTCCCGCTGACTTTTAGCTCAATTTCCATTCTCTTGTGTATTCAGAAAGTTTTGCAAAGTTTTTCTTTTGCATCAGTCATCTGTGTAATTTGCTGGCGTGAGTTGCCTCGGCCTACCACCAGTATAAGTCAAACCAAACACTAAATCTGCTTGGCAAATGCAGATGTGAGAATAAGCTAAAAAATGTTGTTTTCAAAGCACCAACCTCCCACCCCTGGGCTATGGGTGTAATTTCTGGATCACTTTGCAAATTGCTTGTCTTTTAGTGATGGATTTCCAAGCCTAGAGGTCAGATGAGCGGGGATCTAGTTCCTGGGTTCCCCGTCTATAAAATGGGGATAATTATCTACCATACAGGGAGGGGAGGGTGCTGGGAAGATGAATTCACTAGTTGTAAAGTGTAGCACAGTTCTGATGGCTCTAGAGCAGTGCAAAAAATGAAGTCGTTCAGGTGCATACTCAATTTCCCTCCACTCAGACAAATGCTGGAATGCGGAAGACCAGCACCAGTACCATAAGCTTGATTCCGTACTCAACTGGGCAGCCATTAAAATAATTAGAGCACTTGAGTGATATTGTCATTGATCCACCTTGGCTGGTAGGTGAGCTGCTGTGTTCTGCACCAGTTGGAGTTTCCTTAGTCTGTGGTTTCATTTGCAAGCCTTGAGGACAAGCCCGGCCACCAATGCATGGATCACCATGGCTCAGTCTGTCTAGCAAGAAGGTAGTGTCCTGGCCAGACAGAGGAGGCTTGGTCTAGCCATTTGGGTGTATAGCAGCAAAGAGACGTCCTTGAGGAGCCCGAGTCTGTGAACCACTCTGACAGTTGCCCTTGTACATGAGGGTTAGGCATTGGCCAGTTCTTTGGTTTCCCTCTGCCTGTTAGCGTTACCTTGGTCTGGCTTTAGTGACTTCAGCCAGTTGCTCTCAAGCCAGAGGTTGACCTTGCAGTGGGGATAAGTGGGGAATGGTGTTTGCCTTTGCAATGGGTATCTTGTAGCTGTTGCTGGCATTTCAAGCCACACTCCTCTGCACTGTCTCCATCCTCTGCACCCTAGAGCCTGATGTCAATGTAGAACAGGGTTTAAGGGGCTGTGGGGTCTCGGGAGAAAAGGGAGCTTTGTGAATCCCTGTAGGGGGGAGCAGTCTAGAGGTGCATTGCCTGTCACCCCCGGGTGCTGGGGGTGAGGAATGTGCAGAACCGTCTCTCTTTGTTGCTGTCAGGTCTGAGAAGAGCTTTTACTGGCTGAAAGTGTCAAGTGCTGCAGAGAACCAGGAAAATGCAACTGGCTCTTTGCCCTGGGCTCACCATAAGTGTCAGTTACTTTAACGTTTCACTCCACCTTCACCGTCATCCGTTGGTTCAAATAAGGGGCTGGGAACCAGGACTCCTGGGTTCCGTTGCGAGCTCTGCCTATGGGCTTGCTGTGTGACCTTGAACAAATGCCTTATCCTCTCTCTGCCTCAAGGTCTCCTGGCTGTAAACAGTGGTGAGAGCCTTCCCCACTGCCAGGGAGTTGGAGGTGTAATTCACGGGTCCAAGATAAAGGTGTTGCCTAAGTGCAGAGTCGTGTCGTTTCCCAGCTTTGAGATGATTCATTCCAGGGCTGGTTTCCAAGTGTGAAGAGTTTACTTCCATCAATTTTATCCATCCCATTCATAATTTTAAACTAGACTCGCATTGTTTATTGTAGTAGTCAGAGGAGGGTTTGTTTATCTGGCTGTCACCATGATGGATAACAAATTCATACAAATTCCCTGGGCATCCAGAGAGGTGCCAGTGAATGAATAAGGGGAATCTTATGCCAGAATGCAATCACAATAGATACACTTCAGTACACATCAACGTGATTTCAGGGGCAGCTGCTGCTGTTACTGGAAGAGGACTATCTATAAAGCCAAACCTCTGGATAAAAACACCAGACAGGTAACCAGCAAGGGGCTGAGTTCTTATAAAAGGCTAAGGGGGACCCGGATTCCATAGGCCTTGGCATGGGTGGTGGGTATAATAGGCCAGGGGAGACTAAGCCTCCCCAAACAGCCAGGCCATAGCCCTGACCACGCTCCTCCCTGAGGCCTCATTCCTGCATCCCACTATTCCCCTGTGATCCCACGCACACTGCTCCGCTTCCTGCCTTCGCTCCACCTCTCCCCCGAAGCCAGCTGGACCTCGGGTGGCTCTGGGCAGGAGGTCAGACTAGATGATCATAATGGTCCCTTATGACCTTAAAGTCTATGGGCATGGGCTGGTCAGTGGGCTTGGCTGGCCCAGGACTCAGGGCTGCTGGAGTGGGTGAGCCAGTGTTCAGGCCCGGGTTTGGGCTAGCCAGTGAGACAAGTCTCAGGGCGGGTGGCCAAGGACTCGGGGTGGCTGGGGCAGGTGAGTCAGGGCTCCCCTGGCTCAGGGGGAAGGGAGCGGGGTAGGAGCAGAGCCTCCCCAAATGGGGGGTTCACACACCACCCACACACCTTGGCTCAGGAAGAGTTTGCTCATCGTACCCATCTAGTACCTCAGGAGCATCCCTGCACTCAGCATCCCATTAGCAATAAGTGATGCAGGAAACAGAACTGTGTGAAACCTGCTGCATGCTGAGGCTACTAGTGTTTGTCCAGTAGCAGTTGTGGTCCTGGCTTGCATTGCTGAGAGAGACCCTGCTGCCTCCTTCAGGGAGCTCCTGGAGACAGTGACCTTACACTGCAGCTGGATCTGGAGAGGATTCTCATTAGTAGGAACTTTGAGGGGCCAAACCCTAGTGATAGTGGCAGCAGCAGCTTCCCAGTGGGGCAGAGGAGCTTTGGCAGCATGGCAGCTGTCAGGCCAGTGAAGACACATGTCCCCAGGGAAGGCAGAGTCAGGGCCATTCCTTTCCACCTTGCCCTGCTCATTAAACACACTGGCCATTACTCAGCCCTGCCTCGGACTATTATCCCCCCCCGGTCTGAAGCTGGAAGTTGATGGAATGACGCCAGCTGGGAATTTGGGTCCCTGTCCCCTCTGTGCCGTGCACAGTGCTGGGCACGATATTGTCGCTGAAAGAGCGGATCTGCTCTGAGTGGCACCTTCCACTCCCCATGGGGGTCGGAGTCCGGAGCCTTTAGCAACTAAACCCCAAGTTTTACTGTGGTTTACTCCAGCTGGCCCGGCAGAGCTGACCCAGCTAGGGAAGGAGGATTCTAATCCTTGAGCATTCGCAGCGGGATTGGTTGCTAATCTGCCCCCAGCGCCACCCACCTGAGGTAGTGGGGGTCACGCAGGGGCTAACTGGAAGGCAGTGGGGCTGGACAGGTGTTGCTGAGGCCCTGGTTTGTCCTGAAGCAGCCTTATTGCCTGTGAGGTTTGAGAAAAGAGGAGCCCAGCTTGTTTCTCCAAGACCAGGGTGAGTTTGCAGGACTGGCAACTGGAAAGCTATGTTCCTACTGGGAAACGAAGGTGGTTTGCTGTGGAGAACCTGAGAGATGATAAACGGGGACCCTCCCAATGTCACGTTTGCAGAGCCACTCTTTGGAGCGAGCTGTACTTCACCAAAGACTAGCAGCGTGAGGGGAGTTCTGCACACCAGCTGCAAGCCCCTCCCAGCGGCCTCCCTGGCATGCACACAGCTGGCCTAGCTGGCCTTGTGCCGTACCTCTGGAAGGCGCAGGCAGGACAGGTGGTGTGCCGGGAGATATGCTAGGGACTGGAGGGGGTGTTCCTAAGCCCTGCTTATTCTGCAGTAGCATGGTGACCCACAGAGAAAAGGTATAACTGGGGCACAAGCTGGGGCAGCCTCGGGGCTGCTCTACCTGGCACGGTGGGCTGAATCCAGGATGAGTGAGGCATGAGCCACCTGGGCCAGTGCAGGGATGACTCAGGGCCCTGCTGTACATTGAGTTGAACAGCCACACAGTGACACCGTGGAGCGGCCTGCTGTGGACATGGCAGGAAGCAAGGATGCCGTGTTGTACAGTGAATGCATCACAGCCGAGGCACTTACTTTGCATAGTCTGTGTCACCTGCTTTGCCCCGATCACCATAAAAGAGCACAAGTGCCATTCAGGCGCCTGCACTTGTCACATCTGCCTGTCACCGGCGGATTGCTGGGGCTCACAGGTTCCGTTTGTTGTGTCTCCTGTCACAGCCATGCCAGCACGGCTGTCACCTCTGCATCTGCCAGACTGCTCATTTTCCTCCTCGCAGTTCCCAGCCTCTGAGTGCATTTGATCACCGTCAAGTGAAGTCTGTTGATTCAAGGATAAACTGTACTAGACAAACCAAAAGCCGCGACCTTTGCCAGCTGTCTATTCGGACTGAGCGCCAAAACCCCATCCAGGGCGCACACTGCATGGTAGTCCCTTCCCGCTGTGTAGCCTGGCTCTGCAGCTCGTCTGATGGGGGCACACACAGCAAAGTGGGGGGTGACGATGGCAGAGGAGATCACATGTGAATCAGGCTTCCGGGGAGTGATGTTGTTCCTAGACAGCTCTGCCCCAGGTTCATTGGAGGCAGGGGGCTAAGAAAGGAGCTGGCACTCGAATGGATGTCCTGTTACGACATCAGTATCCTCTGCCTATAAACAGCACATAGTACGCATTAAGGCTCGTGCGCTCCTCGGACAGGAGAAAGCTGCCGCAGATCCAGCCCTGCCTATCCCCTTGAGTTCTGCACTGCAGCTCCATCTTCCAGCCCTTAATCGGAGAGTTTTCTATAATTTCTCCCCTCAATGAATCGCTGGCGGCCTATTTTCAGGGCAATCGCTTCCAAGTAACTTTCCTTCTCCCTCTTCTTAGCCTCGCCCTGATGGTTCGGCTTTGCCCCCTGCAGCCAGCACGATCCATAACTGCCCTGAGCAGCTGCACGGCAAGGCGGAAATGGGCTGGGAATTGCCTGCCTCCGTGACCATGCTGCTGGAGGAGGTGGGGTGCAGGGTTGCGAGTGGCCCCTCTCCACTCCCTGAGGCTAGTGAGGCAGGCAGGGCTGGTTTTATGGCTTGGGTGAGGGACAATGCAGTGGCTTGATTTGCTTATGCCTGGATCTGGGCCTGACCAGAGCTTGCTAGGAGAACTGGGTGGTTCCTAGGGAGCAGAGAAGGAGAAGTCACATTTATGGAGCTGGAGCAGGCTTTGGAATCGAGTCCATCTCATTGGCCCCATTTCTGAGCTGAGCATGGCGTGAGTAGGGGGAGGGAAAGGTCTACGCCGCCATTACTGCCCCGAGACTGGTCCCTAGCTCATGATGAGCTTCGTCATCCCCCCACAATGCCCCCAGAGCAGAAGAGCACAGCTAGGGCTCAGAGGGGCTCCAGACAGGGCCTCCCCTGGCTCTGCCCCGGCATGCCTCTCTCAGGAGCTAGGGGCAGTTGGCTTCAAGCGTGAGCAAGGAATCTCCACATGCCAAGAGGCTGGTTGAGCTGACTTACTCCTTTTCTCTGGGCCCCTTTGGATGCCAGGAGCCAAGAGGAGATGGTGATGGGGCAAAAGAACAGGCAGAGATGCGGTGAAACGCCTCTTCGGACAGCCACGGAGCCTAGAACCACCTGCCCCTGTCCTCTTTGAAGAGGGGCTTTGATTCACAACCTAGCTCCTCCAGTAGAAGGCCGCCTGCACTGGCCCTTCCTGCATCTCCCAGGTGAGCTTCTGCTGCCCAAAGCCAACTGCTGAGAACCTGTTTACCATGAATGTGCTGTGCAGAGCTTAGGCTCATTGGGACCAGGCTTCTATTACCGGGGCAGCTTTTCAACCACTCACATGTCCTCAGCAGCCACTAAACCCGCTCAGGAATGCATTCCACAGAGCAGCTCTGCACGGAGAGAGCGGCCCTTGGTTCTTCTGTGAGCAGTTACCTGCGTGCTTGTTAAATGCAGCCTTGCTGGCTGATAGCGGATAACGCCCTTCTGCACTGATGACAGTTGCTCTGATCAAAGAGCCGTATAATATAAACTAGGTTTCAGGCAATAAATGTATACGTGGTGCATGGCATCCAGCAAGGGGAGGTCAACTACATCAGTCGCTACAGGGCAGCGAAGGTTTATTAAGGAGGCTCAGCAAACGGCAGGCAAAAGAGGGCCGGACGGACCAAAGGGGAGCGCTATCGGATTTCAAGGAGCAGGGGAATCTCCTCTCTGATCCCAATTCACTGGTGTTTCAGAGAGAATGCGCAGCACTTCTGCTCTTCCCAAGCTGCGCCTTAGCCGAGGACTCTTCCTCCCGGTCCTTCCCTGGGTTAATGGGGGCTGCATGCTGATGGAGTGACGCGGTGCATTGCTTCTGACAGCTACAAGGAGCTTTGCTGTGTTAATATTGGCCTTCCCTCTCGCAGGGGTCAAAGACCCAAGAGCTTTTTTTTTTCTCTTTTTGGCTCTGCAAGCTGAACTTCAGTGCGCTGGCAGCAGCTGTCAGAACCCCCGCCTGTCAGCGTGGCACTTGTTTGTGCTGGCACCCCTCAATATGATAGCCTTGGCAATTGAAACTGACGGAGCAGAGGTGGCTCGCTTTCTCCTCCTTCAGGAAAACTCGTGGTGATGGCAGCCATGCCCTCTGTCTGCTCTCATCTCATCCCTGCCTTGAGCTTGAGCTAGCGATGGAAGGCTGCCTTCCAATTATTATGTGCTTTAGAGGGATAATGTGGGCTAGTGGTTAAAGCAAGACATTGGGAGTCGGCAGGGAGGTAGTACCTGTGACGTTGCACTCCATATGTTTATGGAAATATGCTTATGAGTGTAAATATAACGGAACTGGAATATTCTTCATGCAAAAGGTCTCTTGTAAGGTATCATTACAAAGCTTATAATCTACTGAGTGTGTTCTTCCTATAATATATAAATGTATCATTCTTGTATCTAAAACTAGAAATATGAACTATAACTCTGAGGTCCTATTGTAATTATGCAAAATGTGGGCTATTAATGGTGGCTTGGAATCTTAATGGCTCCCATTAACTAGGACAATTGGTTGTAAATTGCTCTGTTTACTTGTAAACCTTCCTCTATAAGTATGTGCCAGCAAATGGGTAAAGAAGTCTCACAGGGCATGGGAACATGTCACATGATACCGGAATCCATCTTTAACCTGGTGCTTTTCCATTTAGCAGGAGGGGTGGGGACCCAGAGAGACAAAGGTTTCCCTCCTTGTGCAAAAGCTATAAAAGGGGGTGAAACAGAACAAATGGGGCTGCCAGTCATGAGAAATCCCCGAGTTACCACCTGAGTTGGAACTAACAAGGGCTGTACTGGGGAAAGGATTGGGCCCAGACTAGGAAGGAGTCTAGTCTGCGAAAGACACTGATTAGACCATCTCTGAGGGTGAGATTTTACTTGTAAACAGGTTCTTAATGTATTAGGCTTAAACTTGCGTGTTTTGTTTTATTTTGCTTGGTATCTTACTTTGTTCTGTCTGTTATTACTTGGAACCACTTAAATCCTACTTTTTATACTTAATAATATCACTTTTGTTTATTAATTAATCCAGAGTAAGTGATTAATACCTGGGGGAGCAAACAGCTGTGCATATCTCTCTCTCAGTGCTATAGAGGGTGGACAATTCATGAGTTTACCCCATATAAGCTTTATACAGAGTAAAATGATTTATTTGGGGTTTGGGTGCCATCGGGGTCTGGGTGCTGGAGACAGGAGCACTTGCTGAGCTGTTTTCAGTTAAGTCTGCAGCTTTGGGGGTGTGGTTCAGATCCTGGGTCTGTATTGCAGCAGGCTAGTGTGTCTGGCTCAGCAAGGCAGGGTGCTGGAGGCCCAAACTGGCAGAGGAAACAGGCTCAGAGGTAAATTCAGCATGTCAGGTAACAGTCCCAAGGGGGTCTCTGTGACTGAACCCATCACAGGACCTTCTTGGTGGGGCTGATGCTTCGGCTGTCCATGCTACAAGCACTAAAGTGACACAGCTACAGTGCTGTAACTATGCCACTATAAGCCCGTAGCATGGACACAGACTACAGTGGGTTTTTCCATCACTGCAGGCACCCCATGTCTCTGAGCGACGGTGGCTAGGTTGGCAGAAGCATACTTCCATCGACCTAGCTGCGTCCACACCGGGCAGAGCGACAGCACAGAGGGGTGTGGATTTTTCACGCTCCTGAGCGTCATTGCTATATTCACCTACGTTTTAAGAGTAGACTAGGCCTTAACTGATGCTTTGTGATCCTGACACGGCAAGTGCTGTGTAAGGGCAGAAGGTTGGTATCAAGGAGAGAGCACCTCTGTGCCACTGGGCCGAGCTGCATTTACTGGTAAATGTTTAAAGCCAGTCAGTGAATGGAACTTCGGGAAGCACAAAACCAGTGTACTCAGAAAAGTGCCTGACACTTCCTTCAAAAACCCTCCCCCTGTGCAGGGCTATAGACAAGCAGCTCTGGGATTGGCCTCGGGGATTTCATGGTGTAGCTCCTTAATGATGGTGCTGGGAGCAGCTGCCACTCCACTGGCACCCACGTACATTGGAAGTGGACTGTGAGGGTGAGCACACTTTATCTTTCCAGCCCAAAGAGCGTTATGTGGTCTTAGCCCCCCCTCCACCTCCTGCGAGGTAGGTAAGTAGTAGTGTGCTATTCAACAGATGGGGAAATTGGGGGACTGCGGTTAAGGGGCTTGCCAAAGGTCCTGCAGCAAACGAGTGATACACATGAACACAATTAGACACACCTGAAAGAAACCTGGGTCCTAACACAGGACCCAGATCTCAACTTTGCATCCTGCATATTGAACAAGAAGGTTTGGAATTTGGGTCTGAACTTGCCCAGTGTTCAGGATGTTTGGGTATTGGGATTCATCCTCGTAAAGAACGCAGGCCAATCTGTGAACCCAATCTGGATTTTAATTTGAATGTGGATTTTTGCACGGTCCAGTCTCAGGTGTTCTCACAGGAGGATTGGTGTCTCTTGGGCTTAGCTTCCCCCACTGCATTTATTTAGGCGAAGGTGAGGAGAGAACTAATCTGTGCTGATGCCTCTTTTCTTTGATAGAGTCTCTGAAACCACTAGTTCAGCCCCTGGGTGTTTATATTAAATATCCAGGTAGCTTCTGAGGGTAGATTCTGATTCAGTGTTGCCCTCCCTAACTATAAATACACAATGTGTGAGAGAGGTAGCACTGCCCTCTATGAGCAGAGCTGTCACAGCATGTGGGCATGAGTGTTGCTAGCAAGCAGGTGTCAGCTCATGTCCATACAGAGATGAACATTCAGCATCATCAGTGGAGAGCCATTCGGTGTCGTTGTACCAGCTAGTCACTTCCGCTGAGCATTGTCTTCCTTGCTTTTCCACCTCCGATGACAAAGAATTCATGCCTGGCCTACAGCTGCACAGCCCATTGCTAGCTGTTTTGGGTGTAGGGGTGGTGACGTTATGATTAATTACAAAATGGGCGTGCAAGAAACCAGGATATTCTGACCCAGCATTGTGGATGGCTCAGCTGAGTGGAACATCTCTTTTTCACGTCGGAGATGGCATTGTTAGGGGTCTTGTTCAGTGATGCCAGGGCACTGGCCCTGCAGAGCTCCATCATCTGGCATTAATGGGGTGCTGCAGTGGACCCCAACCTTTCTTGTTGGGATCCCCCCTTTGGGGTGGATTGTCGGATGGATGACTCTCATGGCTTCTCCTGATAGTCATTGCCTTCTCTCCTTTTCTAATGCCTCCCTCTTTTTTTTCCTCCCTTTTCATTTCCATGCATTTTCCCTCATCTCAATTTTTTTCCCTCCCTCCACTGCCACAGGGCTTGCTGCTGATGCTTCCTCCTTAGTTCTGCAGTTTCATATCTGAGTTCCTTCAGAACTCCTGGCTGGATCCCATCTGGCCCCAGGGACGTATTCCTGTTATCAATTTACCAGTTTGTTCCAAAACCTCCTTTATTGACACCTCAATCTAGGACACTTCCTCAGATTTGTCAGCTAAAAAGAAGGGCTTGGGTGAGAGAATCCCCATCACATTCTCTGCAGTGAAGACTGACGCACAGAATTCATTTAGTTTCTCCACAATGGCCAGGTCTTGCTCTTTTAGCATCTTGATTGTCCCATTGCCTAGCCGATAGTTTGGCAGGCTTCCAGCTTCTAATACTTAAAGTAGTTGCTCTTCAAATTGTCTTTTGGGTTGCCTAATTATATTTTTACCCTTGACTTGCCAGAGTTGATGCTCGTTTCTGTTTTCCTCAGTAGAGTCTCACTTCCAATTTTTAAAGGACGTCTTTTTGTCTTTAACATACACAGATCCTCTCCAAAACCCATCCCTGATTATCCAAGACATGCCTTGAGTCCACATTCGTCTCCATCCTACTGCCAGGCCTGAATTTGTGTCCTGATATTCCTTTTATTTCCGTTCATCATGTTTCTTTTATCTCAGAACGTTAGGCTCCTCTTACTAGATGGAAGAGAGAAGGTTGCTTCCCCTTTCAGAAACCATCTCCAATCTTCCTTCTGGAGCTTGCCACTGAAGTCATGTCAGGTAGGATGACCAGATGTCCTGATTTTATAGGGACAGTCCCGATATTTGGGGCCTTGTCTTATATATGCACCTATTTACTCCTCCATCCCTGTCCTGATTTTTCACACTTGCTATCTGGTCACCCTAAATCAGGCCAGGAGAAGGAGAAACGGACATCTCTCCACATCTACGTCTCTCCCCCAGATTAGAGGGGAGAGTCTGCAATTAACTCAGAGGTACCTGAAATCCTTCAGGTTGTTTCTGGCTACAATGTAAAGCTTTCCTGTGCCCTTCTGCCTTCCCACTCTGGTTGCCTTCTCTCCTGCAAACAGTGGGTCTATTGTGAACATCTCAGATCCTTCATAGATCATCCCTGTAATGAAAATAATTACCTGTGAATCATGTAGGTCTCTCATCGTTTTGTTAGGAGGTTAAAAACCCTGCTACAATTTAATAAATTTTGCAACGAGCACATTGTAAAAGGTAATTAAATACTTCAACCATCCTTGTGCTTCTTTTTTCCCCCTCTCCCTACCATAGCGGGATTTAATTGAGGCCAGCTGAAAGTTAGCTGAAATCAATCATAGATGGTAAAGCGGAGGTTTTAATTTAACTCTGGGACTGTAGCTGTAATTGCTCACGTGTTCGATTAATAAAGAACTGATGGAGGGAGGGATGCTCGTTTGTATAATACGATTTACTGACGAAAATGGCATTTATGAAAATAAGAGCACTTTGCGCTCCCAGGGCCAAATCCTGGTTTGGTATAAATCAGTGTAGCTGCATTGAAGTCATTGGAGCTACGCCGATTAAGGCCCCTGCTGAGGATCTGGCCCCTAGAATACTCTTCATCTGAGTTGCTCAGAGCAGCTCACATCCCTGCGAGGTAGCTAAGTATTATTTTACTTGCTGAGGCCTTTACTCCCAGCTTTGGGCCCTCACTAGGGCTGCCAACCTTCTAATTGCTGAAAACCCAACACCATGCCCCTTTCCTGCCTCTTCTCTGAGGTCCTACCCTCCACTCACTCCACCTCCTCCCTCTGTCGCTCGCTCTCGCCCACCCTCGCTCACTTGCTCATTTTCACTGGCTTGGGGTGTGGGAGGAAGCGAGGGCTCTGGCTGAGAGTGCAGGCTTTGGGGTGTCGGGCCAAAAATGAGGGGTTCAGGGTATAGGAGGGGCCTACGGTCTGGGGTACGGGGTTGGGATGCCGGGGGGGGGGGCGACGGGTGCAGGCTCTCAGGCTCTGGTTTCTGGCCAATGGGAGCTGCGGAGCCGGTGCTTGGGGCGGGGGCAGCACGTAGAGCCCCCATGGCTGCCCCTACACCTAGGAGCTGGAGGGACATGTCGCCAGTTCTGGGAGCCGCGTGGAACCAGGTAGGGAGCCTGCCATCCCCGCGCCAACCGGACTTTTAATGGCCTAGTCAGTGGTGCTGACCAGAGCTGCCAGGGTCCCTTTTCCACCGGGTTTTCTGGCCATAAACTGGACACCTGGCAACCCCAGCCCTCACTAAGTCCCTGGTCCTACAGAGGGACCTATATGGACTGACCCTCAGCCTTGTGTGGAGTTCTGTTGCCTTCAGGGGCATTCCACAGGGGCGTGAAGGTCCATCCGTCCCAGTGACTGGGAGTTAGGGAAGCTCTTTCCCCAAGTGGTGCTCCAGAGGGAGGGATGGGCAGGAGCTGTGCACTTGACAAGGAAGCTGGGCAGCTTGAGCCCAGCTGGCCCCAGCTCCCTAGGAAAGCTGGGAGGCTGGACCTGCTCTAGGGTGACCAGATGTCCCAATTTTATAGGGGCAGCCCCGATATTTGGGGCTTTGTTTGATATAGGCACCTATTACCCCCCCACTCCCTATCCTGATTTTTCACACTGTCTGCTCACTGTCCCCCCCGGCTCCCATCCTATCTTGGGGGATGGTGGCGGTGAGAAGCCGGGACAGCTGGACCCCACTCCCCAGGGACACAAAGCCCCAGGGGGCCTCCCCCTGCTCCCGGCAGGGAACAGGGGGGCGAAGAGCCCTGGGTGGCTTTCCCCCTGCTCCTGGTGGGGAATGGGGAACCGAGGGGGGGCGCAGCCTGCTGGGAGCTTGGGAGCCTGTACTTGATGGAAGTGCTCCTGGTGAGGATGCACACCACCGACCCAAGAGAGGAAGTGTGCTCCTGCACCACTGCAGTAGTTACTGTGGTAGCTGTAAGTCGACCTGAATCATGCCCCAAATCCATAATAAATACTATTGGTAACGACTGTTTCCCGCCCCTCGAGTGAAGCATGTGGCGAGTTAACTTTGCACAGGAAGTGGCATGTAAATGTAACCTTCAGGAGTAGCGTGTAATTAAAACACACCTCAGCTTGATATATTAAAATGGTATATTAAAGCAAACAAAGGTACTCACGGCTTATTGAAAGTATGTTTAGTGAGGGATTGGTTGGCATACTGACTAAACCGCTGGGATTGCAGCTAGGTTCTGGCTTGCAGCCCTCGGTGATAAGTCTGGTGGTCTGAGCTTACATCCGTGATGGACAGCTTTTTGGCTGCAGAGAATTGCTATTGGTTACTGTTTGTACGTGGGAGTCTCTGAAACCGTTTGTCATTAGCAGGCCTGCCTCTGCAGCTGCACTTGCCAGAGCAGAGTGAGCAGCTCCCAGCCTTCTTCCTTTCCAAGGGCTAAGGTCAGAGGAAGACTGATATCTGCTCCCCAGACTGGATGTCTTTCTCGGAGAGATGCTGTAGCTCAACCAGAAATGACTCCAGCTGGAGGCAGGAATGATGGGGGAGGTTCTGGGGCCTGTTATGCAGGAGGTCAGACTGGATGACCTCTCACAGTTCAGGCAACTGCTTCTATGTTCCCCCTCCGTGGTCCAGCAAGAGCACCCACTCTAGGCTTGTCACCTCTCCTGGGCAGAGACCTACGTCTCTCTCCCTCCTGAGCAGGGTTTTTCAAGGCTGCACGGTTCCCTGCCTGCACTGCCATATCCCCAGCAAGTCAGGCTGCCTAAACAGGCCTGGGGCTGTTCTCTTCTAAGGCTATGCACAGCTGTAATTGCCAGACATTGTAAGTTACCGCACAACCCTTATAAGCAAGCACATTCATTCTTAAGGGGAAAGTATTACAGAGAAAATGTATAAAAACCCATCAGAGTTCTTATACGCACGCTAAAAGCTTACCGTGGGGCCGCATTAGGCAAAAGTCCTTCCAACCCCTCCCAGGAAGGATTTGAGGTCCCCTTGGACAGCAAGTCCTGTCTGTTTGCTGGATCAGAACGAAGGCCCCGAATCAGTTTAAACTCAGGCTGTTTATCCAAAAGTTCCTTCTTTGTCTGTTGGTCTCTGGAGAATCCAGTTTGAGCCAGTAGAGTCTCTCCATGTGGTGGTACCTCTCTGGAGTTGTTACAAGCTGAATGAATTTGTCTAATCATCCCCCACTGTTCTGAATTCCTGGAGGGCTGTGGTCACACTTCCCCCTGGAATTACATACAGTCCCTGGCCCACAATGGTACATACCCCTAGTACAGTAAGATCTCCCACAGATAGTGCAGGAAATGGCTGTATCTGTTAGAGGTCCCTTTTGGGCTTTGAATCTGTGGATCAGTTCAGTGCCAGCGCAGGGACTGGGAGGGGAAGGAGCGCACATTCTCGCTCTCAGGACAGCTGGCTAGGCCCTTGGTACAGGTTACAGCCACCTGGCTTCAGTGTCCTCTAAGGAGTGCGGCACTGCCAGGGAATAGCCAGGAAGTCCACAACTTTTATATTCTCTTCCACCCGGCTCCTCCCTCTGGACTCCTCGGTCTTCCTCTCAGTCTGTGCAGGGAAGAGGCACTTTCTCTTCACTCCCCTGCCACAACTCAGGGAATTCCTTGTTTTCCTCCTCCCGGCTCTCTTCCATTGCAGCCCTGTGGGCTCCAGTGGAGCTGCAGCTCTGAGCAGTGCTTGGCCCTTAATTTGTTACTGGCTCACTGCCCCTCGGTCTGCTAGGCCTGGTCCCTTGGTGTGCTAGGCCTGGTCCCTGATCCACTGGTCTCAATTCTGCAACCAGATTTGCTTGGCTGCAGGCCAGGGTCTTCCCACATGGATCCAGCTGCAGGATCAGATATGTAACTAACTCCATAGTCTTCCCCACCCAGGAAAATATTGCACTGCTCATTCTAACCGTTCCTCTAACACCTCCAACTCGTTTGCATCGGAGAGGATGTCAATGATTTGGGCCCAGTTCTGCACTTCCTGACATCACTACTAGTCCAGTGTAACACCAGGGACTTCAGTAGAATAATCACTCCTGATTTACACCAAGACAAGTAAGAGGAGAATGAGGCTCTTTGTGTTTCAGGGGCTGATTCAAAGCCCATCAAAGTGAGTGGGAGGCTTTCCGTTGGTTTGATGGGCAATTAATCGGGCCAACTGTGTGTGTGTTGCACATCTGTGCATGACACAAACACTATGAACTCGATGGCTGGCTTGGCAATGACTTACCTACCCCAGCCAGATCAGCCAGCAAGGAGCAAGGTGCTCCCACTACCCTTTTCTTCCCTTTTCTCTCAGAAGGGGAATGCAAAAGAGGTCTTTTTTATTTGTAATCATGCTATTCTTGCCAGCAAGTTAAAGAAGTTTGAGCTGGATGAATGGTCTATAAGGTGGGTAGAAAGCTGGTTAGATCGTCGGGCTCAGTGGGTAGTGATCAATGGCTCGATGTCTAGGTGGCAGCTGGTATCAAGTGAAGTGCCCCAGGGGTTGGTCCTGGGACTGGTTTTGTTCAACATCTTCATTAATGATCTGGATGATGGGATGGATTGCTTCCTCAGCAAGTTTGAGGATGACACTAAGCTGGGGGGAAGACGTAGGGAAGACTACACTGGAGGGTAAGGATAGGGTCCAGAGTGACCTAGACAAATTGGAGGATTGGGCCAAAAGAAATCTGATGAGGTTCAACAAGAACAAGTGCAGAGTCTTGCACTTAGGACAGAAGAATCCCATACACTGCTACAGGCTGGGGACCGACTGGCTAAGTGGCAGTTCTGTAGAAAAGGACCTGGGGATTACAGTGGATGAGAAACTGAATATGAGTCAGCAGTGGGCCCTTGTTGCCAAGAAGGCTAACAGCATATTGGGCTGCATTAGTAGGAACATTGCCAGCAGATCGAGGGAAGTGATTATTCCCCTCTATTCGGCACTGGTGAGGCCACATCTGGAGTATTGCATCCAGTTTTGGGTTCCCCACTACAGAAAGGATGTGGACAAATTGGAGAAAGTCCAGTGGAGGGCAATGAAAATGATTA
Organism: Gopherus flavomarginatus; assembly: GCF_025201925.1. Classification (NCBI taxonomy): domain Eukaryota; kingdom Metazoa; phylum Chordata; order Testudines; family Testudinidae; genus Gopherus; species Gopherus flavomarginatus. The sequence continues at coordinate 9,423,134 of NC_066631.1, read as the reverse complement.
GGGGGCTGAGGCACATGACTTACGAGGAGAGGCTGAGGGAACTGGGCTTGTTTAGTCTACAGAAGAGAAGAATGAAGGGGGATTTGATAGTAGCCTTCAACTACCTGAAGGAGGGTTCCAAAAAGGATGGAGCTCGGCTGTTCTCAGTGGTGGCAGATGACAGAACAAGGAGTCTCAAGTTGCAGTGGGGGAGGTCTAGGCTGGATATTAGGAAACACTATTTCACTAGGAGGGTGGTGAAGCACTGGAATGGGTTACCTAGGGAGGTGGTGGAATCTCCATCCTTAGAGGTTTTTAAGGCCCAGCTTGACAAAGCCCTGGCTGGGATGATTTAGTTGGGGTTGGTCCTGCTTTGAGCAAGGGGTTGGACTAGATGACCTCCTGAGGCCTCTTCCAACCCTAATCTTCTCTGATTTGAACAGTAGTTAAATTGGTTTCTAAGAGGTTGACATTTGGCTTTTTGTTAAGATAGAGATACAGTCACAAGTATGTGATGCCTTATCAATAAACTGAGTTGCCGGTTAGGCTTCATCTTCCCTTTCTTGTTTGGAAATCATTAACTGTCTCTAACAGATTTGTGTTCTCAGCTGACCAGAGACTGTGTGTGTACTGGACTGAATATATCTTGGAAGAGTAATCAACTGGTGCAAATCCATGCATACTTCTCTCTTCCTCTGGGTTAAACTCCTCCTACCTGTATAAAACTAGTTACTTTCTTATTGATCGTGTTTGATTCTTGTGAGTGAGAGGGGAGAAGAAGCTGCTTCCTTAGCTGAGTTAAGGATCTAACCCTGCAGTACTTGCTCAGCGGCTTAGGAAATGAAGTCAGTAGGAGTTCTGCCTGGGTAAATGAAGTGCAAGAATGGACTGCATTTGATAGAGAACAAATAACTCTGGATCTTTCTGACCTGTAAAATTAGCAATAAAAGGTGTGGGGGCAGCAGGGTGGCACTTACATGCTTTCCCAAGTCGGAATGCAGTGTCACCCCACCTTCTCCCCCACGCCCAGACCAGGTCTTCAGTGCAATTTGGGCTTGGCTGGGTTTGGTGAAAATATTGTTCGGGTAAAGACTTTTTCATTTTCTCTCAGGCTGTCTGGTTACAATTAGAGCCCTGTGCAGATACAAAATTTGTATCCACTTCTGATCCGCAAACATGGCCCGTGGATATCCACCTCTGCGGATGTGGTTCTCCCCAGATAGAAAGCAGATATCAGCGGACTTGCGGGCCTCTAAATATAAAATTTGGATCTGCATCCATCCACGATCCGCATACATGGGCCGCAGATATCCGCAGACTTGCAGGATTCTCGTTATATCCCTGTGGTAACTGATGCCCCTCTCTCTTTGGTTGTAGTGCGGCTACATGCTCCTCTGTTCAGAGAGTAACATCTGACCTTCTCCTTTATTAATCCTTGTTTGTTTCTGTTCTATCTTCTCACCCTGCAGATACACTGTCAGTGCCTCGCTGGTCCCCACAGATTCCCCGCCGTGATCTAGGAAACTCAATCAAACACAGGTACAGTATTTCTGAGAAGTGCCACACGAATGTGTCCCGGGAATTCACACTTGAACACCAGGTTCCTGTAGTTGCAGGCAACAGCCTTTCTATTCTGTAGTATTCTCTATCCTATTCTCCGCAGCCCCTTGGCCCCCATCATCCGGGGCAGAGGCATGCCCCTGGTATGTGTGTGAGAGAGAGAGAGAGAGTGTCACACCTGACCCAGCAATTTATTCGCATTTGATTTTGACCCATGAACAAACTTCAAAACTGACCGTTGTGAAGACTGAGAGCTGAGATCCAGAAAATGTGTGTAGCACATAGGGACTCCAGTCATAGACTGGGAGCCCATGGTGCTAGGTACAGTACAAACCTACTGAAAGACAGCCCCTGCCCCGAGCAGAAAAGCTAACTCACCCTAGGGGGCGCTGTTGCAAAGGACCCAGGGAAAGAAAGAGTAAGTCAGATGTTGCTGAAAAGCATGTGGTGCATGGGGAGGGATGCGGAGTGCTTTCCTATAGCAATCCAGCTTCAAGTCCTAACCATCCTGAATATTGTAATTCAAGATGGAGCAAAGGGGAAAAGGAGTGAGCCCGGGAGACAAACGTCTCACACAGGCAGCAGATTCGCCAAGGCAGCTACAGTATCTAATCTGTTTGTGTCACAGCTTTGCACGCAAAAGAGAAGCTGTTCTTGTTAGAAGCCACTGGCTCTGTTGTTTGGGGTTTCACACCAGCCCTGAATAGGAATCTCCTTGCTGGGAACTTGCTGTCAGAGACCTGATCTCTCCCCTCCCAGCCTTACTGAGTAGGTAGCTGGGGGAGGTTTACATTTTGCTTTAGCACCCGGGGGCCCCTGACATGTTCATGCCAGCCTGACTGACTGGACGGGGGCAGGCTGGTCACAGCCCCCTGTCACACATCTCCTCTCAAATTGTGCCCAGCTGTCAGACCTCGGTGCTCCTTTCTCGAGTCCCACGGCAGCAGGAAGTGGCAGGCTGCCATAACAGAAATGCCCAGCAATATATTAAGGTTGTGGGGACGGTGAAGCAAAGGGGAAACTCGTCAGCTTCATCACCCTCTCCCTAAACGTCATGGAGATAGATCCTCAGCTCCTCCAAATCTTCACTACTCACGTGACATTACAGCTGAGCCACTGTCCCCGGCCTCTAAGGCACAGGTGAGGAAAAACCCTCTGGTGGTCATCATGCCCTAGTGTCCCCAAGCTTGCTGGTCAGGGGTTTGATGGGCTGAAACATGGAGCCCATTCAAGATGCATCTGTTCAGCCACATAACTCAGACTGCACTAAACTCCCAATTGCCCGCATGAAAGAGCATAAATGTGGCCACCCCAATTCCCTCCATCTCCAAACCAGAGAGAAAACTAGTTGCAGAGGGCAGAACGCTTCTGAGCTACTTCCTGGATTGTGTAATTTACTGAGTTAAAACCTCTGACCCAGGCCAGGCCAGGGGCAATAAGCCCCATTGTTTCTCTTTCTGCAGCGCAGAGCTAGTGGGCAGGGCAGGAGGGGGTGCAGAGGGATCCCCTTAGGGTGACCAGATAGCAAATGTGAAAAATCAGGACGGGGTGGGGGGTGGTAGGAGCTTATATAAGAGAAAGATCCAAAAATCGAGACTGTCCCTATAAAATCGGACATCTGGTCACCCTAGATCCCCTTCTACTTCCAACGTGTAGTCACAGCATTCTAGGAGCACATTCCACTTCCATTTCAGGTGATATGCAGTTTAGACAAGGCTTGAGCTGAGGTCGATAGAGATTGTCCGTTACCTGTGGCCTGCCACCCTGCAGTAAACTCCACACCAGCAGTTTGCTGCTTTCATATCTACCCCTCCCCCAAATCATAGCATTCATCTAGATGGAGTGGGAAGCGTCTCTCGTTCTGCCCATCCTCACCCTGCAGCGAGGGCGACTCCTTTCCAGACCTCCTCGAGGGTGCTTGCAGTTATGTACTTTGCCTATCCAATCGTTGGGAGTTGTTTGTATGCCTTGGGACCCCAGCAGTGATCAGAGCCTCCTTGGCAGGCAGACATTCCCTGCCCCAAGAGCTTCCAATCCAACTCGACCAGGCAAACAGGCGAGGCCAGGGAGTGTTTTAATACCCATTTTACAGGTGGTGACTGAGACACGGAGATGAAGGGACTAGTTGGATCACACAGGGAGTCCATGAGCTGGGAGCTGAAGCCTCTTCTGAGTGTAGAGCCTTCACCGGGAGGCCACTCGCTTCTCTTAGCTGTGGATAGTTAGCTGGGAAATGCCTCTCCATGACAGCTGTTCCAGCTTAGCTCTGTGCTGCCTGGTGGATACTTTGAGATGGTTCTATACAGAACATGTTTATTTGGGTTCTCCTTTATGTGGCTCCTGCATATAGTAAAAAAAAGTTTGGACAAAACTTTTTTATTTTTACTGAAAAATGCAGATTTGGGCACTGAAACATTTCAGAAATTCATGTTAAATTCTCCACATTCCCCCTCCGCCCCCCCCCCCCAAAGTTCTGGAAAAGTTGAAACATTTTGATTTAAAATGACTTTTGTTTCAAATTTTCCTTCTATTTTTATTAACATGTTAAAACCCTAGAAAATTATATAAAATGTTTTGTTTGACTTGAAACAATTCCGCCCCCCTCCCCCAAAATATTTTGGTAGGGCCATTGAACCGAAAACTCTGTTCCTGTCAGTCATACTGGCTTTTACTTGTGTGAGCGCCCTGCCTGGTCTGTGCCTTTGGCGGGAGGATGCTGCTAAGTCCCAGCTGCTCGGGCACAGTCCCATGGGTGCTTAGGATTCATGGTCCCTAGCTGAAGGTTGCACAGAATGGGCCAAACTCATCCCTGCTGTAACTCCACCGACTTCATTGTGGACACACCAGGGATGAGTTTCTAGTGGGCTGACAAAGATCAAAATGAGCCCCATCTGTTTAAGACAGACTGACAAATTGACTGATGTGGCTGTGGCTAAGGGCAGATTAACATGAAGGGGGATCTAGTTTGTAATTGTCAAACGCCTTCAAATTTCCCAGTTCCTTCTCCTTCCTCCTTCGCTGAAGTCAATGTCTGTCAAACGCCATTTCCACCCACCTCCAGCTGAGTGGCGAGGCCCGAGCTCTAGGGTCTATCTGCACTGCAATAAGACACCAGTGGCGGCGAATTTCAGAACCCGGATCTGCAGATTTGGGCTTACGAGGCTCACGCTGCTGCACTAAAAATAGCAGTGAAGATGCTCCCTCTCGGGCTCTGAGACCTGGCCTGGGGGTAGGTCTCGGAGCTGGAGATCCAGGCCAAGCGGGAAAGTCTACCCTGCTGCTTTTTGCACCGGGACAGCTGCAGGAAACTCACCGCTCTGGTTTTTGTTTTGGCTTAACTGATCGCTGGACCAGACTCCAACACTGGTGCTGTGTGGAGGGGGCTAAAACGCAGAGGGTAGCGATGCTTATAAATAAAGAGTTTCTCCACCCGGGGTAGGGCATAGCAACCTTGTTTGTTCTTAACACTTATCTGATGTTTTCCTCTGCAGATTTTCCACCAAGTATTGGATGTCTCAGACATGCACCGTCTGTGGGAAAGGAATGTTGTTTGGATTAAAATGTAAAAACTGCAAGTACGTCACGGTTTCTAAGCTGGCTTTGTTGTTGCTTAATGTTGCAAAGGGAATGACTGGGCCGTCATCTCCTAAGCGCTCTGGGTGTGTTTTTTCTGAATGGGGCTCAGGCGTACCTGGGGTCTGCCATTGTCTCCCTTCTCATCTGCATGAAAAAGTCTTTCCATGACTTTGAGATAAGCAAAACGCCCCTAATGGCTGAAGCCCAGAGTTCATCCACCAATTCCCCCACACGGCCCTGCCCGTGCAGCTCAACATCACCAGTCCTAGGTTGCAGGGCTGGCTTTACACTGATTCACCTGATTTCCTGGAATCAGGCCCTGCATTGGCGCCTAAGAGGCCACCGTGCCGGTGCCTTTGTAATTTTTACCCACCCAGCGGCGCTCTGGGGAGGTCTTTGGCAGCATTTTGGTGGTGCGCCCTTCAGTCGCTCCGGGTCTTCAGCGGTATTTTGGCGGTGGGTCCTTGAGTGCCGCTGAAGACTCGGAGCGCCGCCGGGTGAGTACAAATCGGGCCCCGCACTTGCTAAAACCGGCCCTGCTAGGTCGGAGGAGAAGTTTGTTCAGGTTCCCCAGCCTGTTCAGCTCTCTGCTGATCCTGCCACTCAGGGTGGCCAAGCGTGAGGATTGATTTTCAAGAGCTCGGGCACCTATCCACTACACGCTGACCTGAAACAGCAAGGGCAGTTCCCACTGTGCACCAAATGCCCCCTCAGCTGATAACAATTCTCAGGAAGCCTTTTGATTTCCCATCACTTTCTCCTGGTGCCTCCTCCTCACTTTGGTGTTTTACTCCCTCAGGGGCTATATTCTAAAAACTGAAACAGACCAGGGAGCAGCCTCTGAGTGTTTGAGCTTCCCGGGAAAGTCACCTGGCATGCTCCGAGTCCTGTTAAATCTCTGCCTTTCCTCAGCAACAAGAGCGTGCAGCAGGCAGGCAGAGGGGCAGGAATTGAAACACTGCTGAACACGCCGAGAGGCCCACAATGCAGGCTGAGACTGCTAGTCACTGTGTAGTAGCAGCCTGGTCCTAGCTTGCATTGAGGAGACCCTGGCACCTAGCTTGACCCCCTTCTCCAGTTCTACTCCTGCTGCATCTGCCTCACTCAGAAGCTGCCTTTCTCCGCAGTTTAGAAGGTCAGGATCCCCCCCCGGCGGGGATCTCCCTGGCTCGTTGCTGCTGCACCTGGCTGACAGAGCCCAGCTGGTGCCTCTGTTGCAGCAGACTGACATGCTGGGCAGGGCAGGATTCTGTAGGCCTACCTGCTGGTTAAACCCCATTGTGTGGCGCATTTTACATTAGCTTTTCTATTTGATCATGAAGAACGACCTGCCCCTTCAATGGCTCAGCAAATCCAGAAGGGCTTCCTTTGCCCATCGTTAGCGGGTGAAGGTGCAAGGTGCTGCATATTTCAGCCAAAACCACTGCAAAACCCTGAAATGTAGCTCACTTCAGCCAAGCTCCAGAGAGACAGAGAACAGAGCCCCCTAGATCTCTCCTCTGCTCCGAGCCGCTTTCCAGAGAACCAGACTCAGACCATGCTTCCTCCCAGCACATCCTCCTTCTAATGTGCCGGACACGGAGCAAACGAATGAACTCCTCCCTCCTCCCAGCTAACGAGCTGACCTATCCCTACTGCTCCACAAATCCCTGCCCTCTGGGCTGGCGACTGCGGGGCCTTCCTTTAACCAGAGAGGGAAGAGGTAACCCCCCTTCCCAGTCCCTCCGGGCAGGCATGTGTTTGTTTTTGTATAGGGTGCACAAAACGAAGATTACAAAATTCTGATCACATTGAATCAATTTGGGAGAGGGAGGTGGACAAGAGCTGATTGGGAGAGGACCCTACTCCTTTCACTAGTGGAAAGATTGCTTTGAAGGCTAGTAATTTGGAGTGTCAGAGGATGGCTGATGAGACTTGTGCTCAGGTTGCTTGATTCCAGTGGCAGAGACTCCAGCGCTGTATTGTGCCCCTCAGAGGAGGGGTAGGGGAAGGTCTAGGACAACAACTGATCGGCATCTGACTGCTAACCTGTCCATTCCTGCTGTCTTTCCACGAGACTCAGCCCATGGAACACCTTGGTTGAATCTCGCCCTCTTTTGTGTTACCTAGCAATAAATCAACTCCTGGCAGTAATTGTATTTGCTGTACAGCTCTGTGATTGAATCTGAAAGTACATTAGTAATAGATAACAGGGGTAATTTTATGCCTAGGAATAACATGTGTAACTATGCAAGCTGAGAGAGAGGTAGTCCAGTCTCCTGCTCTGGGGTGTAATGCACACTTCCTGGAAGAATAGGAAGAATTCTCTCCCCCCTCCCTGACATGCAGGCTGCACAGCTGGGGAGATGCACTGTCTTACTCTGAAGTTTCAGGTGCGTGTCACTGCTGGAGGAGGGATAACCAGACCTGAGAGACTCACGGTGGTTCTGACAGTGTGGCAGACCTATGGTCTGTGTCCAGTTGATCTGTCTGTAGTGTCCTTCCACCCTAGTACAGAAAATCCACAACGTGCTTAGGTGATGCCAGCAGAACCCTTTGACTGGACATTAAGCCAAGGGAAGTTGTACCTTCCATCTCACTAGGAGCAGCATCAGGCCCTAACTCTGAGGGCTGTTGCAAGGTGCCAGTCACCTCCTGGAAGGTGAGCGCCCTCCGCTCCCACTGACTGTGCAACTCACAGGATCAGGCCTTTTACATGCAGTTGGTTGCTCTGCAGTATCCCACCACCTCTTCCATATCCCTCAAGTTTCCTTCTGCAGGGCAACACTGTGGATTTCTGAGCTTTCCCGCCCTCGTGCCTGGAGCGTTCCACTTGCCGTCCTGTAACGCTTTCTCACAAGGCGCCTCGGCAGCCGAGCAAGCCAGGAGGCGAAACAGCTGTGCCAGCCGATGAGAGTAACTAAGATGAATTGTGCATTACCCAGAGTGCGGCGTAGCTCAGAGCTTTGGATGCATCTCGATTTATGGCACCGTCGCCTTGAGCTGCCGTCTCTCATTTATGGCATCAGCAAAAATCTTACAAGCTCGTGTTTATCCGGGAAGCTCATTGTGCTGTAGAGGATCCAAACACACACAAATTGCAATTAGGATGTGATATAATAGAAACGGGCCATTCTTCGGAGGCCACAAAGATGAGCAGGAGTGGGCCAGATTCTGATTTGTTACACTGCTCTCATTCTGGAGTAACCCTGCAGGAGTTATTCTGGATATCGAAGATATCGTTTGCTTTTCTAAGGCTAGGGAATATGCCATGTCACTGCCCTGTGACTGAGTCAATGCTCACTTCTTATGGTGGCCACTTTTATGTTAATTAAATATCGAGTTAGTAGAATGAGGGCAGGTTTAACCTGCTGCAATACATGACAGCATTGCGTAGTTAAAGCTGATCCCAGTGTTCTGATAGTGATATTGCCAAGGACTTTTTGTAACTTTTTTTTTTTGGTACACCTTTGTAATCTCTTGAGAATTAAACGTAATTCTTTGTTAATATTGTCCTGTCCAGCTTGACAAACCTCTCCCCTTTTGTGTGCAATGGCGTTGCAATGGATCGTTCTCATTAACAGTGGCAGCTAACATTGCTCCTTCCCACTGGCAGAACTGGACACCCGGCAGAAGGAGGTTTGAGGGGCCGGGGTCAGAACAGCGAGGGTGGTGGGATTGGAACCCACTGCTTTAAACAGCAGGAGGGTCTGAGGGGCATTGGCCAAGCAAGAGTAAAGAAGAGGAGTGCAGACCTGGATGTCGAGATTGAAACGCACTATGCAGGAGGCTGTGTCTGCTTCTGTGTCAGCCTCCTACGAGCACTTACTAAAAATCACATTAATTGTGGATTTTAACAAAAAATGAAACACTAACGAACCACTCCAGTTCCTCACCTTCTACCTACCCAGCCAGCACTGGCTCTGTTCTTCCCTGTAAAGAAGCAGGTTACCAAACAAACAACTCTCCCTCTTCCCCAAAGCCTCAAATATCAAATTAATCCTTGGCTCTGCCTCTAGGAATCTATGTATAATGAATCTAACACACAAGGCTCCTGAATTTTCATTACCCAGCTCATTGACTTGTGGCCTCTTTTTGTATTTTTTTTTTACTCCCCTGATCCTGTTTCTTTTATAATATTGTTTTTTCCCTTTGCTTTCCATGCATGAACACTCAGTGCTTATACAGCCCTCCTCTGCTCTGGCCCATTGGGGCAGAATGGAAGGCTGGGACTCTTACATTCTTAATTAGGACCACGTGAAAAGGTTTTAGGGGCATAAGAGCCTGCTTATGTCTACATGTCTGAACCAGGGGTGGAGCCCTGAGTAGACTCATATTCCCGCCTGTGTTAAATATTAATGGCCGCATAGAAGATTAAATGAATCAATCATAGCTTGAAATGGTCTAATCACTCTTGTTAAATGTTCTGGTAATAAAGCCATAAGGAACATTGCAGCAGCAGAGAGAAATTGCAAAACAGAGGGAGGAGGAGCAGGGGGCTACCTAAATATTTCTCCTCTGCAGCCATATGCTGTAATTAAGTGCAGCCCAGCATTAGCGCTGGATCATATTCAGTAGGAAATAGCAAAGAGCGACTCTCTGCTCCCTTTGTCTCAGGCTGGATTGTCAGAAATGTCAGTTTCCGCAGCTCTGAGCAGTAATGAGATTGCTGGGTTTTCCTAGTAGAGGAAGGGTGTTTGGGTGTCTCCCTCAATTCACCATGCCGAATCACAGCAGTGAGCGAACAGAGAGACCCACCAGAGTGCCGGCTGGCTCGCCTTGCCAAGGTAGATTTAGTTCCTCTTTTTAACGAGCTCAGAATGCAAGCTGGCTTGGACCAGAGATGTTCTTGGGAAAGCCCATGGTGAAAAAAGTCCTGATGGTGGAGGAAATTCTGTGGGTGACTGGCTAGGTATCACTGCTACAGTGAGCTGGAAATGAAGCAATCCCCCAGCATGGCACTAGGACAGAGCAGCATTGGGAGGGATCACCATTTTGGGTGAGAGGTAAATCAAGGCATTAACCATTTATGGCCTAGAGTCCATGGAACTTTTCAAAAGCAAGGAGGCAACCCTAACTGAGTTACATTCCTCCAGCCTAAATTCCCTGGTTACTTTAACCAGCTAAAGTTGTCCCTCATGATAACTTGGGTTGTCAGGTGCCTTTAGAAGCTCCCTCCTCCTCGTCCAAAGGAGTCACTTGACAGTTCAAGGGGGGTGGTCCGAGCCAAATGTATGTCTGGGCGCTGGGGTCCATTACTAATGAAGGGGAGCTGGGAGGGTGAGCAGCAGCACGTTAACCTACCACATGACAGGGGATTTCTGTAGAGGGGACAATGGAAGCATCCCAGAGCTCATGGACCACTAGCCGGGGAGCTGGCTTAGGAGACTGTGTTTAGGGATAGCTTAAAGAATGTGTTTTGCAGTTCGCTCATTTTTCGGCTCCTCCACCCCATGCCCCAAGTTGGTTGGGAGGGGGAAGGAAAATAGACCTTGTCTATATGTCTGAGTGGGGTCAGTAATCACAAAGTGATCCAGTTGCTTGGGCCCTGTGAAACTACTCTTTGGCTCTTAAGCAGACAACTGCATTTCTGTGATGGGCAAAATCATTCCATTGCAGTTCTCCCAAACCCGTGGCTAGCTGAACGTGTTATTTTCCTCCAGGATGTTCTGATCGTCAGAATTGTACTGTATCCTTTACACCTCCACCCCCTGTTCAGAGTCAATAGGCATGATTCACCTGCATGGGACTGTGGTGTTTTTTCATCTCCTGCGTGGGATGGGTGGGGGAGTTTTGACTCCCAGCAGCAAGCAGTGGCTATGCTGCAGCCATCCTCTCCTGACGGCTCTTCTGGGGTGGGAGTGGCTCCAACTCTGGCCATAGTCCCATAGGAGCAGATGGACTCAGATTTGCTAAACCAGTGTATCTCCTAGGTGCCCCATCTCCTCTCATCCCAGCCAGTGCCCTCTTGTTTCTGGGAGATGTACCTCCCACCCCCGCTACCTTCTGGAGACCCTTTCTGCCATCTGGGACCTGCAGCCCCAGTTCCACCACTGGACCTACTAGTACAGTGAATCTAGCCCGATCTTTGGATGAAAGGTGCTGAAGGGGGTGCATCTTTTGAAGTCACAGCTGCGGGATCTGGTGGAGCCAGCGGGATGCCGCCAAGCGCTGGTGCTTCCCCCACAACGTTGAGCGGACAACGCCGCACGAAACAAAAGCGACCTGGAAGTTAGCTCAAGTCACCACCATCCCATCTGCAAAAATCATTTCTTTCTGCGTTAAGGTTCCCTTGTTCTCAGCTGGGCCGTGTGTGACAGTCCCTCCTGACCTCCATCCGGGGACTGTGATGGATCCACCTTCACATTTGTTTTTATTGCTTCTTCTCTTAGGCTAAAGTGCCACAACAAATGCACCAAAGAGGCCCCGCCCTGTCACATACTGATCATCCACCGTGGAGGTAAGAACCCCTTTACTAGCTTTGGCTTCCTTGATGTTTTTGCCAGGCAAAAATTTTCAAAAGCGCCTAAGTGACTTAGGAGCCTGAATCCCCATTGACAGCCAGTGGGACTTAGGCTCCTACCTCACATAGGCCCTTTTGAAAATGTTACCGACCGTCTTTTCCGCTTATAGGGAGACGAGCTGTCCGATGCGAGGCAGATTTGCATTCCAAACCACTTCCACCCACCCTCCCCCTGCCACCTTTTCTTTTCAGATTCCCCACAACGCGGGGTAAGTGCAACAGGTTTGAGCCTTTTGCTAACATTGAAAGCTGGCCTGGGTGGAAGTTTGGGAGCCTAGCTCTGCGATGGCTCTGTTGATGCATGCGGGTCTCATTTCACGACATGAAACAGCAGCGTTAATGTCAGGCATTGGCACATTCAGATGCTAATTGTGCTATTGAATTTGTCTGCTTTCCTCTCCTCCAGGAGCGCTGTTCATAAATATGAAAAGGAACGGGGCACATTTACACGTCCAGAAGGGAGGCTTTGCACCAGGAAGAGTTTTTTCTGTTCATTCAAATTCTGGCTACATGTTCCTAGGGCAAAAGGGGGTGGTGGTGGTTTGAGATTACCTAGGGGGAATTAATTTAAATTAAAATAAACTGAAATTAAGATTCCAAAATATGCATATAATTTTAGCTCTAATAAGGCTGTCAGAGTATGTTAAATACCAACTGATTATTAAAAACATAGTCATTGAGAATAACCCTTTTTGCTATTTTTTAAAAAAAATAAGTTACTTTTTGCACCTAAGGAGGCCAGCTGAGCTCTGGAATCTAAAATTCAGAATGGGGCATCATCTAATTCAGAGGTGATTCACTTCTTTTCACATGGGGATTCCCTGTAGCACCCCTGGTGGTAGGGAAGAGACAGGACTCCACTACAGTGAATATTAAAAGGATAGTTCTGTACTGTGACACTTTGACTCAAAGAGACCCTGTGGTTCTCTCTAGCTCCCAGACTGACTAATGGCCAATGCTGCCAGCGTCTCCCAAAGTCCTGGCCTGGAGCAAGCAGTCTTGGACAGGGCTGATGATTACTCGCCCCGCCTCGGGGCTTCTTTGTTAACTTAGCTGCCCTTCCAGTTGCTGGCTTTGTCCACCATTTCTCATGCCAACTTTTCGGCAGGTTATTTCCTTGTTGATTCCTCTGTCCCCGTGAGCTGCTGGCAGTAACAGAGAGCAGGGAAGAGCAGGTGACTGTGCTCATCTGGGCTGCAGGCATGAGAACTCCAGTATCACTGTTGAGCACTGTCCTGGGAGATATTAGACCCGGGGGGCCGTGGAGTAGTAGCATCATAGCAGAAGTGAGGAGCCCTTCCCGGCAGAAGAGCTCTGGGTTGCTGCTCAATAATTCGTCATAAAATCCACCCTTGGGAAAACTACACCTAAGAGTCGAGTGGAAGTAGGGAAGGGCTGTCCTGCTCCCTGTGGGAAAGCGGAGAAGCTTCTAAACATGGAGGCTATGGGGGCCATAGCAAAAATAGGTTGGGGAGGAGCAAGGAGGAAAGCATGCAGGCGTTGGGTAAGATTGGCGAAAAGGGATTCTGAGACTGTCCTGAAATGGGAATGAGGTCCCCACGCTAGGGCTCATTGGAGCAAGGGCCCAGTTGCCTGCTCAGCTAAGACATGGGGATGGGATCCCGGAAACATGAGTGGTGGCAGGGCAGAAGTTTGCATTGGGATGAAGCTCAAGATAGAGGCCTCAAATATAGCCAGAGTCTATGCCATTGTCTGCCTTGGCCACCCCTGGACATGTGCTAGTGGAGCGATGGGAGAGGGTGGAGCGATTTCGCAGTCCACAAGGGCTAGTGCTCACAGCAGGAGAGCAAAAGAGTTTTAGCAGTCAGAGAATAAACACTTAAACTGCCCCTGACCTGGGGGTGGAGGGTGTTGTGGAGTGTGACCTTCCCAGGCATGGTGACATGCCGCAAGCCCAGGAGAGGATTAGCTGAGCTTGAGTTTAACTCCTCCTTCCCTGCTGCACACAGCAACAAGGCCCCGTTGTCTCACTGCTACAGATCAGGAGGCATTCGACTGAAACGGGTGGAAAGCTGACATAATGCAGAGAATCACATCACAGCCATGAAGGAGGGTCTAGTCATCATGGTGCAGAATAGCTCATAGTGTGTCTTGCTCACAAATATTGGCTTCTCTCTGGGTCAGGAGACAGTTCACATAAACCACCTTCTGCACTGATGACATTAGCCATGTGATCAAAATAAACCAGCTTGTTCCTCCTTGAGCTGGGAGCCGCCGCCTGGCAGGATGAAATTCACCCTGGGCACTACTTAAGTGCCACTTGAGCCCTTCGGCATCGAGTCTGATTGGATCCTCAGTGTGTTCTGGTTGGCTGAGGAAGGTTCTAATTGTGGTGGGAGTGGGGAGGAGTGTAGATACAATCTGGCTTCAGCTGGCGCTCTGTGTTCCAAATGTCCCAAGTCGTTATGGTGCCACGGTGGGGAAATTGACAGTTTCTGGAGGAAGGTTAAGCTGTATAGTGAAGAGGTTACTTTGGGGTTGAGCTTAGGTATTTTTAGAAATTCAAGAAGCAGACCTGGATTGTCTTCCACGTGCAGGGCTCTTATGGAGAGTGACCTGCACTCAGGCCTGAAGTTTTGTTTTGAAGCTTTGATGTCTCTCTCTCTCTTTTTTTTCTTCTTCAATTCCTTCCCCTATCGCCCTTCTTCATCCAGCAAGATTAGTCCGGACAGAATCTGTGCCGTGTGACATCAACAATCCTTTACGAAAGCCCCCGAGGTATTCCGACCTGCACGTCAGCCAGACCCTTCCCAAGACCAACAAAATCAGCAAGGTGAGGCATATCCTTCTCCTCCCAGTGGGCTGTGCAGTCCCTCAGAGCCCTTCTCCATGCTGGTACATTGTGACTAATGCACAGGAACAAATGCAAATGCAAATCCTAGGTAATGAGCGAGATGTCAATGGCTTCAAGACACGCGGGGACATGGGTGGGGTTCCTTACCCCTAGGGTGACCAGACAGCAAGTATGAAAAATTGAGACAGGGAGTGAGGGGTAATAGGAGCTTATATAAGAAAAAGATCCCAAAATTGGGACTGTCCCTATAAAATCTGGACATCTGGTCACCCTACTTACCCACTGCCTACGCTCTCCAAAAGAACCAGGAAGTAGTTGTGGTGGCTGGTGTGACCATCTGGTTATGGTATCAGAGTCATGGTCAGAAGTGAAACTAAGCTGGTTCGGGCTGGTACGCTGTACCGGTAAGAACGTGGCTGCTGGCTCGGGCTGGAACAGCGTACAGGTAAGAAAGTGGCTGCTGGCTCGGGCCGGTACACAGACAATCACCATCGGAGGAGGCTCCCAGCTGCCTCCGCTAACCCAGGGCCCTGGCCTCTGGCGGAGCTTTAAAGCTTTAAAGCTGGCATACTGGCTTACTTTCACCTCTGCTCCCGCCTGAGGCCTGCCCCTTCTGGGGGCCCAGAGCCACCCGCCACACCTTGCCCAGGAGCCCGGCTGCCCTGCATACCGATAAGTCCTTTAGATTACTTTCACCCCCGTCATGGTTACCGTACTCTGTTGGGATACTGCATTTGGGGAAGTACAAAGCAGGCACAGACAAGCTGTTGAGAGACCATAGTCCTGCTTCTGTGCTGGTGACCTTAATTCGAAAGCATCAGGGATGAGAAATGCTGAAAGGTGGCGAAGAAATACTGCCCCTAAGCAAGCTGCTTGTCAGAGTTTTCCAAGAGGCATGGGCAGCTGTTTAAGTGTAGTCATAAACTGGGCATTAAAAGATGCCAAGTGTGCAATCCTAGTGGATCAGAGCATGTGAAGTTACACAAAAACTGTTCAGCTGTTTGCAGTAGGTCAGTACTCCTTAGGCTGAGCAGAATTTGGCCCATGCAATTCACTCCAAAGTACATGCAAGCAAGCCCCCACCTTGAATTCAAGTGGATGCCAGGGGTGCAAGTCAGAGCAGAATTTGGCCCCAAATCTGTGGAATCTCACTCCTGATTGCTGTTACTTAACTGCCCACTCTCTTGACTGGACCCAACTGTCATGTGCTGGGCCCTTTCGTGAAGGAAAACTGGTCTTGTGGTGCAAGCCCAGAACTCTGGAAGTCATGTGACCTCTGTTTCTATTCCTTGTTCTATCACTAACTCAGGGTGTGATCTTGGCAAATCACTTAACCTCTCTCTGCCTTGGTTTCCCCATCCATAACATAGGAATGCTACTGATTTCCTACCTCCCAGGAAGGTTCTGAAGCTTAATCCATTTGGATAGAAAGCTCCATAAAATTCAACATGCTGTTACTGTTTGTGTCCTTTTTAGTTCAGGGGCAAGAATTTCTTGACCTATTTTCCACAGGAAAAGCAGTGACTCCCTCTGTACTTCACCCTTACGGTGTATGGCTCAATCCTCTTTCCATCAAAGTCCATGGGAGTGTTGCAGGTGGCCATTGTCTGCCTGGAAGCATCAGAAGTTAGTAGGTGTTAATCTGTTGGGAAATGTTTGTGTGTTTTGCTGAGGGAGGGCCTGTTTACATGTGGAGCTACTGAGGAGGAGCTGTTCCTGAATAACTCCATCGCTGAACACCCTTATTCTGGAATAAGTTGTTCTGGGACAGCAGGAACTCAGAGGCAAGTGGTGCATTTCCTTACTTGGGTATAAGGGAGGTGGGAGGAGATGTCTAGAGAAATGAAGGATGTAGGGTACGGACTGTGCAGTCCTCATAGAGGAACCTTTGGAACAGTCAAGCCTGAGATTTCCCCTCACCATCCCAATGCCCAGGAAAAGCCCTGACTATTAAAGAGCACCCAATAGCACCAATTCCCAGGTGTGATTCTCTTTGGAAAGAATGCATGCATGACCACTCCAGCACCAGGAGAGTGTTTGGAAGGGCAAGGGTATGTGACTAGTTTTAGGACCCAGTGGGTAGGTGCAGAGCTATTCTGCTGATTCACCTTGACAATTAGACCAGATGAGTCTCTGCAGTTCCATATCAGGGGTATAAAGGACTGAACATCTCCACAAGACTAGAGAGCCAGAGGGAGGGACAAGATATCTGGCTTTTATAAACTCTTAAGTTTGCAAGTGCCGCCCTGCCTTAGGGCTCTGGTACTTCAGTTAAAATTGAAGGCAAATGCCAGGAAGTCTGTGTCTTCATTAGGAATAAAAAACTGTTCTTAACTGGAGTTAGCTAAGCTAACACTTTAGGTCCAGTTTTCTTTTTCTTAACTCAGCCTGGTAACTCAGGTGAAAACTGCAGACTCCTTTGTCTTCCCTAGGATTTTACCTGGCATTAGCTAACCCATGATAAGAACACACCTTTTTCTCCTAGCAGAGAAAAGGCTGAAGAAGCAGTGACCTGGTGAGTGTGAGAACTCCAGCCAGGCACAAAGCCACAGTCATAAACCTGCCTACCTCAGCCCGGATGGGCTGCACTTACCTACCAAAGAATATGTCGTATGCACTCGCTGATGCATCTTCCTCTCTCCTGTCAGTGCTCCCACTCCTCTCCTCTGCCCCATTGGATTCCTTCATCTTCTAGCCTCTCCTCTGTAGCCTTAAGAACTCTTAAGGACGAACACTTGTAGGTTGTGCTGTGAGTGCCACAACTTGTGCTGGCTGCACAGCATGAGGCTGAGCCGCGTGAAGGTGAGGAGCTGCTGCTTATGCCTCGTTCAGTTCAGAAGCAAATGTTACCATATAACAGGCCAGCTGGAACACAGTGAGTCCTTGAGAATATAGTGTGAAAGAAGCACCGGTGAGCTGCCTGTTGAGTACAGCTGATCACAGCCTGCAAAGATCTCTGTAGGGCAACAGGGCTGGCTACCCCACTTCATGTGTACTTACAGATCACCCAGACATGAGTGACTTAAATCCTACAACACTCCCATGTGGTATGTAGGTATCACCTCCTCCATTTTTCAGAGAGCAAAACTGATGTTGGGGCACATGGGTTACGTTTACAAATGCTGGTTCACTTGCGGTGGCTTGGTTCCGTGGTTCCTAACACGAGACACCGTGGGTCTGACTTTCAGAAGAGCTGGTCACCTGCAGCTCCCAGCAACTTCAGCTAGAGCTTGGGACGTGCAGCACTTTTGCAAAACAGGCTCCAGGAATCTGACACTGTGCATGTGAAAATCGGGAACGCTTTAAGGCTAAGCGACTTGCCCAAGAGGAGTGAGTGGCGTCGCCAGGGGAGGAGCCCAGGAGTCCTGAATCCCTGAGGCCTTTCTCCCCTAGAACATGAAATGCACAAAGCATTGGGAAAGGATGAGCCAGTGTTGACCATGGATGTCTTACCTTTATTATAGCTCCCTCCTTGCTACCCTGCATTTACTGCTATGGATGTCACTTCCCCGTGAAAGGGAAGAGGGGAAAGTGAGCTCTCCCTGGGCTATTCAGCTGGGAGTTGAGCTTTGGTGAAGTGTCTTCCATCTGAGGATCTCAGTCAGTAATTGAGCTTCTCAACAAGTGTTTGAACTGCTATTATCCTCTAGGAAAATAGGGCATGGAGATCAGCGACTTGCCCAAGACCATGGAATTTGTGAGAGTTCAGCCTGCAGCCCAGATTGCGTGACCCTGTTGCTCTGCGGTAACTAGTAGGTGACACTGCCTCTCTGGCTGTATAATCTGATTATTCATGACTATCTTATGCGACTTTAAAGGAGAGGCTCCAAATCCTTCCTCTTTGATCTGAAGAATAAACTTTTTGAGGTCAGGGCCAGATCCTGCTCCCCTCTAAGTCAGCAGCAAAACTGCCATGAGTAGTCCTCACATTCTGAAACTCTCCCAGCTGGTTTCTTAGGGGCTCTGTACCTTCCCGTTCTGGCTGCTTGGTGGCATTGCCTGCGGATGCCGACAAGGATCATTCTCCTGTCTGCTATGGAAACATGGTTACTTTGGAGAGTGTGCGTGGCTAAGGGAGGAGGGGCCGGTCTGGCAGACTTTCCTCTTTGCAACAGCACCTTCCAGTTTGCTCAATGGTCTGTTCAGCCATCTGCTGGGGCAAAACTTCGCAGATGGCTCGTTGGGTTTCCAGGCACGTCTGCTTCTCCAAAACACCAAGGGACTGATCTGTATTTCAACAAATCTGGTTGAAACTGAATAGAAACCTGTTTAGGGGGTTTTAAACCAATGAATCATAAAGAGCTGCGCTAATTGAAGAAGCAGGCCTGGGCCCTATACAATAAGTGGAGATGCTCAGACCGCTTCTCTAACGAGGGCGGTAGTTCCGCTGCAGAGCAGACACTGCAAACACAAATGTATTGGGCTCTTTCTTTTAAACGCTTTCCCCCTACTGTTGCTCTAGGTCTTCTTTATTTCTTAGGAAAGATATGGACTTTTTTACAGTCTCTGGTCCAAATTTTGCTCTGTTCCCCTGGTGTAAATCTGGAGTAGTTTCATTGGCCTCAAGCGTTACTCCAGATTTGCACCGGTGTAATGGAAAGCAGCACTTGGCTCACCAACTTCCCACCCTCCCCGTCAGAGCTGCTGTATATGAACGGCAGTAAGCTGGGGCTGAGATTAGCTGGGACATAGAGTATCTAACTCTGCACCTGTTGGGTTTTCAGTGTGTTTGCCATCAGGGGAAAGGCAGCGTTTGTCAATGTTATTTGCTTTAACAGCTTAAAAATAAAATGGAATCAGTGCCGTCGAAATGGTTTGTGTTCCACCAGTTCTGCTCGTAACTCTCCAGAGGCAACAAATCGAACCTGAACCTCTGTGCTCTCCAGGCTGTCTAAAACGTTAGTAAAAATATTAAAAAATAAAACCTACAGAAGCACAACAACTTGATCATGTTCCTGCAGGGTCCATGGATGCTGATAAGCCCAGACCTAACCACGCACCTGGCTGGTTCTTTCTCCTGCTCTGTGATAGTAGTGGTAATGGTGCTCAGATTTATTCTGGATTAAATTTGACAGAGCCTGTTGAGTCCAGCCCTGTCTAATAGAGAACTTAGAAGCCCCAACAAGGCAGCATATGGCTTTTCATTCATTCTGAATGGCAAATTTCAAAGTCTTGCTGGCTGGCTGTGCCTATACCTAGAAGTTTAAAGGTCTGATTTTCAGAGATGCTGAGCACCTTTTCAAATCAGTCAATAAGGGGTCTTCGGCACACCTTTCCTCTGCGACTCTGCTGTTCCAGGGACAGTTGGATACTGGATGATTCTCTCTGGGATGCAGCCTCTAAAGCTGCAGCTCTTGGAAAATTCCAAATGGTAAAATTACCTGATTTTTTTAGGGTGCATATTATTTCTGTGGGACCCCAAGCAACAGCAGACCCATATGGGAGTTCACAAGCAAAAAAAGCTACAGGTTTCTTTCAGTGAATTGTGTCATTTTGGGCCCATCATACTTTATCTTAACAGAGGTCATCATGGGAAGCAGGCTGGGCAGTGGGTAGGGCACTGAACGGGACTCAGGTGACCAGTGTTTTCTTCCTGGCTCTGCTACTAGCCTGCTAGGTGATGTGGTGCAAATTACTTCACCTCTTTTATGCCTCAGTTTCCCTATCTATAAAATGGGTATAATGAAGCCCATCATGTAAAGCACTTTCAGCGCTATGGATGAATCGTTATATATGTATTTTATTTTGCCTCTGCCATCATAAAATCACATCAGCCTTAGACAGCTTGTAAAATTAAATAGAATATTTCCCATTAGGCCAAGTAATAGCTTCTATTTTGACACCTACTTCTATTTAAAAAATAGCCCCCCCCAATCTCCTATTGTCTTACCACCCCACTTCAGCCCAGCCTCCTGCACCAGTTAATGGCAGTGATGCTTGTTTTCTGTATGAATGTGACTGTAAGCTCTGTGGGGCAGGGATCTCCTCTTTCATATCTCTAAAGCTTCTTAGCACCAATGGTGCTATACAAATAAGAGCACAAATCTTCAGTTCTACTTGCTCCCAGTGCTGACTTGGAAAAACCCTGAGGACGAGGTGCTGTAAATAAAGTAGAGCACTGTGTTCCCTGAAATGTCACCTCCGTTTAGGCTTGTTTGAGCCCCTCTTGGTGACCTGCTTGTGACTTTGGCCAAGATTTTCATAGTGACCAAAGATTTTGGGTTCAGCTTGAGACAGCTTAGCGGGGACTGATGTTCAGAGAGACGGTGATCAGCAGTGTTCTCTAGAGGGCACTGTCTGTGCTGAGACAGGGAGAATGGCTGGCTGAGGCGCACTCTTTCCTGGGGAGCCAAGTTAAGAACAAGCCGCGGGTTATAAAACACCTTCGTTTGGCTCACCCTGAAGTTGTGTCTCTTGCCTCAGTGAAATCGCCCGCGAGGCAGGATCAGTCAAGAGAGATTAACAGGCAGTGAGGAGAACGGGATGGTGTTTTGTATTGAGAACACTGACCAGTGCTTGCAAACGTAGGTGCGTGAAGTTAGACACGTACATCGCCTAGCCAATGGTTTCATTTCCAGGCATGCCGAGTGTCCATAATGGCTGCTGACATCAGTAGATGCTGCCAGGGGCCCAGCACCCTGAACATCCAACCAAGTATGTCAGTGTCCGACTTCTCACCATGGCCTTCCCATGTGACTAGTTCCTCTTTGGGTGCCCAGCTTTACCACGGCCTTGATTCCCCGAGGGTGATGCCTCAGCAACATCACTAGCCATTTTGGGAAACGGTGGTCTCCGGGGCCTCATTCTTTAGCTACGGCTGCGTCTGAAGCCACTGGAAGCTGCCGGTGTTCAGCACCTCTGAGAATCAGGCCCCTCCATCTGAAACATTGGCGTGGACAGAGTGAGAAAAATGGTGAAACAGGCCCTGGTTTACCTTGTTCGGGGCTCCCAGCTGCTGGGGTGAGCAGAGCGCTCATACCTCACTCTATAAAGCAGAATGTCCGCTGGGACTTGGGGCCAGATGAATTGGCAGAGCCTGTACAGGACAGACTGGGTGGCAGTGTTTGCTGCAGCCCCATGCTCCTCCTGCAGCCCCAACCACACAGTGACATGGAAAGCTGCGCTGGTGACTTGGAAAGCTGCACCACTCTCATAGGCTTGTGTTGTTTTTTCCTTCTTCCTCTCCCCCTGCCCTCCTTGTTCCTGCAGGACCATATTCCGGTGCCCTATCAGCCAGATTCCAGCAGCAACCCCTCCTCAACGACATCCTCCACCCCCTCCTCGCCGGCCCCACCATTACCGCCCAGCGCGACTCCGCCATCTCCCCTCCACCCCTCCCCGCAGTGCACGCGGCAGCAGAAGCAGTTCAACTTGCCAGGTACCTCACTGCGGGCAGGCTGCCCCCACAGGAGGCGCTGTGAGGGGCTTTGAATAAATCGCTCTGTAACAAAGGCAGTTATCAGTCAGTCGCATGGGACTTGCTGAGTCCCCCATCCATGGGGGAGTCCATTCCCAGGGCTTGGCAGGGATCTCGCCTGAATACGTCCTCAGGGCAGGGAGCCAAGCTTCTCCCCTGTTACTGTTATGGGATGCTGGGTCTGCTTCTGGGAGCCAAACAGGATGTTGAAAACCTTGTGAAGGGTTCAGAAAAGAGCGACAGGACTGATTCAGGGTCTGAGAGGGAGCGATTGACAAAGCTCCATCCGTTTGTCCAAGAGAAGGTTAAAGAGGTGACTTGATCTTAATTTAGAAGGGGAAGAGATGTCCGGGAGCAGAGGGCTCTGTAAACTAGCAACAATCATAACTAGATCCAATGGCTGGAAGTGGAAGCCAGATAAATCCAGGTTAGAAATAGGGAGCGGAATTGAAGCGAGAGTAATATACCACTGGAACAACTGACCAAGGGACATGAGGGCTTCTCCATTGCTTCCAGCTTTTAAATCCAGTCTGCTCTAGCTCAGCCAGAAGTCATGGGCTTTGAGGCAGGAGTGACGGGGGGAGGTCCTCTGGCCTGCGTGACATAGGAGGTCAGACTGGATAATCTCAGCGGTCCTTTCTGGCCTTAAGATCTGACTCATCTTGTCCAAGTGCAATGCTCCCTCCTGGGTTTCTTTGAAATTCACAGGCCCCGCAGTCCAGTGGGAGGCTTAGTGTGCACTCAGCTCTGGTGAACGGCTCCCAAGTGGAGGGTGACAGCCTCAGATGAACTCCATGATTTGCGGAGTGTGGTCAGAGGGAACACTGGCTTTTTCAACCAGCCCCTCCTCTGCCCCATAGAAGGACTGGGGGTTGAATGGGGGTGGGGATTAGCGGTATCCTCCCCAAACCTGCTTCCTCCACTTGAGATGCCAATGTGAAGACACAGTTGATCTTTCATAACATGATGGCTCCTTCCCTTCCTTTTGCATGCTTTCGGCAGTGAAACAGTGAGCAGTGTTGACATGTCCGTTGCCATCATTAGACTCCAGAGCTAGTAACGCATTAAAATGTACAGGGGCAGTTCCCCCTTTCTGAGCTGTTGCTTTAGGCCATATGGGTTCCGTTCCATTCATGTTCTGAAGCTCGACTTTACAGCCATAAGGGCGAGGTGTGTCCTAAATGAAAGCCTGGGTTCTGGTGCACAAGCTGGCTGCCTCCTGAAAAGAACAGTCACTGAATCCCCATGGACTGGCCCATTTCAACCCTAGATGGAAGCACCCTGTCTAGGAGCAGGAATTCACTCCCAGTCCATTCATTCTCTAGGCAGACAGGCCACTCTTCATGGCCCAGGCAATACTCGCCTATTCTGGTGATGCTGCCAATTAGTGCCTGCTTGTTCTTGGTAGTTCCTGTGTCATAGAAAAAACCCATTAACCAGGATCAACACCCGTTTTCTTGTCGAAGACCTCTAAACAGCCACCCACTGGTCACCACTTTCCCCTTCTGTCTGCCAGGGCAGGAATCAGGCCAGTGGCCCAGCAGCATGGCCAGTGGCTTCTGAGCTGCACGAGTGAGTTTACTTTGTGGCATGTGTTCTCAGCCTGGGGGTCATACCTGTCCTCATTACCTTTAAGGGAGCAAGGTAACATGGAGTCCCAGGAGGGAAACAATTGGGTCTTAAAGAAACCAGATCTTACACCTTTCTGCTTGGCTACGTTTGATCCTGCCCCAGAGATGGGGTGAGGGGGATTGAGCTGGGAATAAGTAACGGTCACCAGAGAGGTACCAGACTTTGCCAAATGGGGGAGTGGGGAGAGCAGCTTGCCAGCAGCAGCCAGGGTCTCCCGTCTCTAAGCTTTCTGAGCTGCCTCCTTTGCAGACAGTCTGTAGCCTCTCCAGAAATTCATATGAAATTGGCTTTCATTAGAAAGTCAGAATGGACAATTGAGGGAAGCAATGAAGCCATGGGAAGTGCTACAAGGAAGCACTTGAAGCACTGATGGCCTTGTTGAGAGTTGCTTGGGAAGGAACAGCGAGTGCTTAGGACATGTGTGGTATTGGGTGGCATTTGGTTTTTTATCTAGTAACTGCACAGGGCACTCTCTCTAAGATATTTCCCTGATGTAAAACCAGTAAGTCAACTCTTCTGACCTACACACAGGCCCATTAGCGGCTCCTTTTTCACCACAGGTTGTTGGGATGTTTGTTCAACATTTTAAAAAAATGCACGTATGGGACATTTAACGACTAAGTGAACAAAGTCTCCTAACTCTCCCGTGTGATAGAGGCAGTATGTCCAACCTACCCCTATTGCACAAATGGGGAAGCTCAGGCAGGGATGCTGAGCAACCAGATAGGGTCACATCACAAACCACTGGCAGAGCTGTGATTTCGCTCTTGCCCCAGGTCAATCCCAACCACATGGCCTCCTGAAAGCAACCAACCAAAGGCACTGCCCAAGGCCAGGTACAAGACGCGTAAACAGCGACTTCTGGTTGAGAAAACCCAGAGCAATGCTGAGGTTTCCATTCGGGCTCCCCGGCTGGGCTGCTTCCCTAGAGCCAAAGGCTCTGGTTCATGTCGTGGCTGCGTGATAATAAGCAGAACACACACAACGAGTCCTATCTCTAGACTCTGCTTGATGGCTTAATTCCACACTGCTGGATCAGGGGCTGTACAAGGTTTCATCATGCAGGGGCACCAGGCATCACGAGACAGGTTTGCAACAGCCCTGGCTGGGCCATTCCTTGGCCTCCGATGAGCAGACGCAGCCGTTTGTGCTGACCTGGCCTGTGGCTTTATGCTTTGGACAAAGGGCTTTTTTAAGAGTAGGATAAATGCAGACTCTTTGATCATGTCAAGTCCTGCGCTGCCCGTAATCAAGTCCTAGTGCGTGGGAGGAGGCAGACAGGGGCAAGCTTTGAAATGTCCCTCCTGGCTCAGTGCTGGCCACTAAGAAATGACCAATGGTTCCCTGCAGTTCAGAACTGCTGTTGCAGTCACCGGGGTGCATTTGCTGTGGCACAGTGGCTAGGATGTTGGGCAGGGTTCTAATCCCAGCTCTGCCACTGACTTGCTGTGAGACCTTGGGTGAGTCGCTGGGCTTCCGTGCCTTAGTTTCCCCATCTGTAACATAGGAATAATGTTCCTGACCCCACCTTTGTGAAGTACTTTGAGGTCTGTGGATGCAAAGCCGCAGGTGCATGCTATTTAGTATTATTATGTCCAGTAATTAATTTCAAAGGTAACTGCTAGCAACTGTAGTGACTGAGAGGATTTAAAAGCACCTATGCATTGTAGTTGGAATCAGGAATTAGGAGGGAATTTACCAACATGCACTGTGCCCAAACTCAGATGTGCCTGGTTCTCAGGAACAGTTTTATGGAGTGGGCCTAGGATATTCCAAAGTGATACAACTTGGGCTAATGAAGGAGCCCCATTGGCCTGGGTACCCCACTCACTCAGCTCATTGTCTCCTCTCTTTCCTCCCAAGTCAGCTTTCTCACCCTACCTGGCTTCCCACTGGGACCGACTAAACAGACCCAGTGTCCAAGAAGAGCACAAGAGGTTGAGTTCTCATTAACGATCCCATTTTTAGCTTCAGCTCTTCTCCACTGACAGCTCCTTCTCCCCACCAGAGGGACTGGGATCCTCAAAGTGCTGCCCAGAACAGATTCTGTTGCAGCTTTGGTCTACAGTATCATAGAGGCAAAGCTCTTCCTGTTGTCTGACAAGTATGGGACAGGATGCTTTTGCACGGGCGTAGTCCCCTCAGCTCCTAGGAAATGTGAGCACCCCCTCCATACTGTCTGCCTGAGGGAGAGATTTCCACACCTGTGTTTTCAATTGTATGTGTTTTAATGATGATGAATTTTGTTTAAAGTGGAAATAACAAAACAAAAAAAAAGTCAGTGGCAGCAGCTTCTTGTTGGAGGCATATGGCCGTTAGAGCTGCCAGCTTGCAGTGGTGGCACAGATGCCCATAGCATGAGTCATCGCCACTGAATCATACGAGTTCATTCCAATGAGTTAATTAGACAAATTGGCATTTACACGGAGTAAACTCTGGATCGCCAATCTCCAAGGCAGCCCATCCTCACTTCCCCTGCAAGGAGTGGAGAGACCAAGTCAGGAAAGATCAAATTCCCAAAGCTGGTACCTGCATGGCAACTCAGAGTGAGGGACGCTTTCTCAACATGTTTCGTTAGCAGCCTCGCTCTGAGTGAAATGACCCTGAGCAGTGCTTGGGATGCTTTTTCATCTCTGTGCTAGGGCTACCCCCGGGTAGCACGTCCCACTGCTGTCAAGATGCTAGTCTCAAGAATTTCAGCTTTTTTCAGAAGCTTTATACAGGGTTAGGAGGTCTGAAATACAGCGACTTCTCCCTGGGAATCCAAGAGGCGTCCACTTTGATCTCAGCTCAGGGGAGAGTAGTTCCTCTCACACTGTAAACTGTGGTCTCGGGAGTTAATCAGGAGATGCTGAGCCAGATCCTTGGCTGGTGTAAATCAGCATAGCTGTATTGGCTTCAGTGGAACACTGCGGATTTACACCAGCTGTGCATCTGGCCCCATTCGTCAAATTCAGCTCTTAGTGTAGTGCTAGGCACAGCTCCACTGTGGCTTAAGTCGCTGTCTCTTGTGGTCTTTAAAGAGTCCTTGGTGCTTTTCATAGTAACCCAGGAGTCCGTTCTGATGTCGTGGCTAAATTCCTCTGTATAATTATATTTGGGTTCCCTGAGTATCCCCCATTGCTTTAATTGAATCCAATGTTCTTCACTGCCACCCGTAGCTACTGTGTAGTGCTGCTGCATCAGCGATTCCAGAGGTAACTGCCTTTTAGTGGTGGAAGAAGTGACTCTTATGCCATATGGACTTGATTCAACCATGTTGCACCCCACAGACCTGGTGGGAGCAGCTTGGTGTGGGGCTGAGATTCGTGCCAGGGAGAAGGCAGGTGGTTCTGCTGCAGTTCTGCAATGCAGAAGCAGCTTTACGTTTCAGCCCAGGCTCCCAAGAAGCCTTGCTGACAACTGACTCGATGTGCCCTGTCAGTGCAGCTCCCAGGTGCCCTGCTCCAGCTTAGTGTCTGAACTGTGCCCGGGGGCTTTGGACCCAGAGTGGGTGGTTGTGTGCGCTGCTGCGACACCCGTCCCATTCCCACAGCCACAGTCAGATTTTCATTGCCTGGGGACCTCAGTTTGGGTTCTGCCTCTTTGAAAAGCCTCCATTTATCCATGTCCAGGGTCAGCCACTTGCACCATCTTGATCCAGTATTGCGCCCTAGCCTGGGTTTTCATGGCCCTGGCTGGCTTCTGGAAAGCTGGCCTGGGAGGCGGGTGGAGTGGGGGGAACTTACTCTTGGAGTGGTGTTTTGATGTACGTGCAGTGAGCGAGGGCAAGTCTATACTACAAACTTAAGTCGACATAAGTTACATCGACATACAGTCACCGCAGTAATTACAGTGCTTTTGCACATCCACACTGCGCTCCTGGTGTTGGCAGTGAGTGTCTTTGCTGAGAGCACTTGTCCCAATTTCGCTGTCAGTGTGGGGCATTGTAGGATGGCTTCTGAAAGGCAGCCATGGTCAATGTAAGCAATGCAGTGTCTGCACTGACACTGCGCAAACCCAACTACATCAACCTCAGCGCTGTGCCTCTTGCGAGGGTGGAGCTACGTCAGTGGAGTGGGTGAGTTACCTCGGTGGGAGCTACATTTTAGCGTAGGTACTTACAGAGTTAGGTCGACGTAAGCTGCCTAACTCTATAGTGTAGAGACAATGCACTTCTGGAGCATAATTGCATTTCTCAGCTGTTTAAGAACACATGGCCCCAGCCTTCTGGCTTTAAACATCTATCTGAGATGTAAAAATTACCAGAAAAGGGGCCCTCTATTCTGCATCCTTGGTGCATTGTCACATGAGGTGTGATCATCTCTACCTTCGAACAGGCAGTTTGAGGAGCAGTCCCAGCTGCACTTTATGGGTAGGATCAGGCCCTGTGTTTGGCTAGAAGCACTCACCTTCCATTCAGACCGTGGCTATCTGTTTTTTGTGGAGCTGGGGTCAAGGCTGAGAGCACTTACTCCTGGATGAGAGGGGGGAAAGGTGCACCATGGGCTGTAGGAATCCCGTGGAGTTGCACTTGTCTGCTCTTGCCCTAGAACTGAGGAGGAGGCTTCAGTTTGTGAAGTATCAAATGCTTCCTTTCTCACCGTACAAAACACCAACCAACTTCTGATCATCAAAGTGCCCCTCTGTGCTGGAGGAAAGAGGGCTCTCCTGGTCGTTGCCTGTGTGTTCACTGTTACCTTTTCTCTGTGTTTTGTGTGCCTTGGAGCTGCTGTGCAAAGTTTCCATGTGTAGATACTGTTACATAGTGGCCATCATGTACTGCTAGGATACTGTACCATATGCACACTGAAGATCTATATTTAAACAAAACAGCTCCAAGTGGGCAGGGCAGTCTGCCAATTTGGGCAAATCCAATAAATTGGGCGAAGGCAAAGAGACCCCAGAAAGGAGGAGCTGGAGGGAGACAGGCACAGAAAAAATGCAGAAGTGAAATAACCTGCATAGAAAGGCCTGGTAGTGGGTCCTGCAGGCAGCCATCTGCTCACAGAGGGGCTTCTACAGTCAGAGGTGACCCAGAACTGAGAAGGTCCTTCACAGACCTGATACAGTCGGGTACCTTGAGATGGAGAGCAAGGAAAGCTGTGCCCATCACACCCGTCTGTAGGGACAGCATGAAATGGGGGGGAGGGGTGCTTGAGTGTCTCAGATTTAGATTATGAAGGCTGTCAGCAAGACCTAGAACTGAATTCACCTCTGTCCCCCTAGAACCTCTCTGACTGGCTAGCTGCCACTTTCTTCCCTGTTGATCTAGAAAGCCGTAGGCAGTTGTGATACCTGAGCGATGCCCCCTTCTCTGTCTGCCACTGGGACAGCTGAGACCACCTGGGAGGCTGCTAACAACAGTCCCAAGACTGATCACCTAAGAGATGGAGGCAAGGCATTTTCAGAGGAGGGTCTTAGGCTAGAATTCACCTCCCCCATAGTCCTGGTAGAGACAGAGGCCTCTAGGGTATGTCTACACTGCAGTCAGAGGTGTAGACATACCCAGGCTGGTTTTGATCTAGTTTGAAGAACAATAGGGGTGATGCCAGTACCTACACAGGGTCCTGAACTGGGGGAGGCTAGCTTGTGCCACTGCCCATGCTGCTGCGACTAGCTAGCTAGATGTGTCCACATGCACTGTAATCCCACCTCCCGACTCAGTATACACAGACCCTAAGCTCATCTGTTTTCTCACGTTGCTGCCTGAGGGGCTTGCTTGTGAGTTGGGTATATGGGGCTGACACTGGTTGTGCTGATTTTGATCAATGTGTCAGTGTAGCTGTACGGGGTGCGGGGGTATGGGTGTATTTGCATTACAGCAGGGGTCACCAATCTGAGCCTGAACAGGAGCCAGAATTTACTAATGTACATTGCAAAAGAGCCACAGTAAGACATCAGCAGCCCCCCATCAGCTCCTCCACCCCCCCACCCACTCCCAGTTCCTCCTGCCCACTGGCAGCCACACCAATCAGTGCCTCCCCCTTCCTTCCCGCACCTCCCGATCAGCTGTTTCATGGCATGCAGAAGGCTCGGAGGTGGGGGAGGAGGAACAAGGGTGTGGCAGGCTCAGGCTCAGGGGTGGGAAGGGGTAGAGTGGGGGCAGGGCCTGTGGCAGGGCCAGGGGTTGAGCACTGAGCACCCCCCGGTACACTGGAAAGTTGGCGCCTGTAGCTCCAGCCCCGGAGTCGGTGCCTATACAAGGAGCTGCATGTTAACTTCTGAAGAGCCGCATGTGGCTCTGGAGCCACAGGTTGGCTACCCCTGCGCTACGGGGACGATTATGATGGGCACATTTTTATAAGTAGAGCCACTCACTTCCTAGGCAGTGAGCTGTCTTGGCCCAGCTACTGCACTGCGATGGCACTGACAGGGAAGGGAGCGGATGGGCTGGCTGATCTCCAGTGGCATGGTAAGAAGCAATAATATCAAAGGTCATTCTGTTCCCCACACCTTTTAAGAGCCATCCTTGATTGTTAGCTGCCCTCGAGTTACCAGCGGTACCTCTCCTATGCAGTGTTCATTAGTTAGTCAATTGCTTAATGGGTGCCTGGTGCCTTAGACATGTAGTCTAGAAATGTCAGAGGAGTCCAAAGGACTTAAGTGCCCAAATCCCATTGGCTTTCAATTGGGTGGCCAGATCCCTCAGGTGGCTTTGGAAATCTCAGCAGCAAAGTGCTGCATAACTGCTAAGCTAAGAGCTGAAGACTGTAGAATGAGGGAGTTGAATTTTGATAGGTAACCTGGCTCCTAAACAGATCTAGGGCATGTAAAGCAGCCAGATGCTGGCCTGGCGACCTAGCTGTGTCCTGGCTGTTGTTACTGAAGTGCCGTCCACAGACTTGGCATTTGCACAAGGTACAAAATACCCAGTCCCTGCCCTGAAGAGCTTATGGTCTAAGGGCATGGCTGCACTTCAAGTTGGAGGTGTGAATTCCACCTCGAGGAGACATACCCATGCTAGCTCTGATCGGGTTATCATGCTAAAAATAGAGTATAGCTGCAGGAGCATGAGCGGCAAGAGGGGCTAGTCATCTGTATCCACACCTGTCTTAGATATGTATTTGGGGCAGCCAGCCCTCCCGCCCTGCTGTGGCTACATTCTATTTTTAGCATGTTAGCTCAATTTAGAGCTAGCGCGGATATGTCTCCTCAAGCTGGAATTTACATCTCCAACCTGAAGCGTAGCCATACTCTAACAGACACAAAGGAAATGGGGTATGTTTGTGAGAGATTTAACTGAAGGCAAGTCCATGCCCTGAGCTGCCATGTGGGACAGTGGGATCAGATGCCCAATTCTGGTCTCTTACTCCCTGGTCCAGCAGAGGCTGGATGCTCTGTGATGCAGGACACAGAGGTTTTGCAGATACCACCCTTCCAATTGTGCTGTGTTGCCCTTGCTCACTTTTTTAACTTCTTCCTTTCTCCATTGCAAGCTTCCCACTACTACAAGTACAAGCAGCAGTTCATTTTCCCAGGTAAGTCATTTCAAACGTAGTGCATGCAGAGTTACCCCTCTCTGATTTAGGAGCAGCAATACCTCCCTGTCCTGAGTTGCATGCCTTACTGTCATTGTTTAGGGATCTGGATGGTGCATGGGGTGGGACTTAAAGGGTGGGGAGGGGTTTTGGGTGTGTTTCTTCTAGAAACGAATCATATGAGGATGATTTGACTAAATTATTGAGGGTGAAATTCACCCCCTGTGCAGAGGGTCAGCTTCGGTCCCTCAGAATATGGGGGCATGGGGATGAATGATACCCGTGCCTTGTGCTGGCTTTTTGCACAGGGGTGAGTTTCACCCTATAGCGAGTAAATTCACCCAAGAGTTGCAATGTTTTTCAAGTGGGCCGGTCTCTTCTGAGGCTGTCCTTAGGGATAGGGTTTCCTGTGGGGAGGAGAGATGTAGTATTAGATGAGGAAAAGGAACTGGCAGGAAGCCCTGTCTGGAAGGTTTTCCCCTGCCCTGATCGAGGGTAGGTAGCAGAAGGTTTGGGAAGCCATGAGGGTAAGAAACAGATAGTTTTTTTAAGGTTAACTCCATCCCTAGGCAGGTTTGGGTTTTGTGACTGTTTGTCAGCTGAATGATTGAGCCTAGAGAAGAACATTGATTTGACGTTCAGCACACATGGCTGCAAGCCGTGGCGCGGGAGGGAAGGGCGAGTCAGCTGCAGGATGCCAGGAGAAAGCTGCCAAGGGCAAGAAGTAGCTGTGGAAGCACCTGCTTCCTCTGGCTGTGACTGATCCTTTAATGTGAACTTCACATTAAACCAAAGCAGCCAGGGCCAGCTGGAGAAGCTCCTCATTGGCCTTGTTTACTGACTACAAGGTCCGGAGGAACTAGTAGAGTCTCTCAAGGTCTTTTACCCATCCTCTGGGGGTCTCACTTCTAGTCTAACACCAACTGCCTCCGTCAAGCCCAGAAGTCGCCTGATTCTCCACTGCTTTGCTCCTCGTGGAGTCACGGGCTCTTGTGCAAGGAAGTGCAAAGTGCTGAGGGATGTGGAGAATCCTGACGTGGTCACTTTTGATCCATGCTTTGCCCAGATTTCTGTGGCTCCAGTAGGTGCAGTGCCATGGGAAAGTGCTCAGTGGGAGCTGGGATGTAGCCGCTTCATCTCATATTTCCTTTTTCCTGCCAACCTCTCTTCCCTTTCTCCTCTTTCTCCTCCCCAACCATCCTTCTCTGCTTTCCCCTCCCTCTCCAGGGCCCTTCCCCTGCCTTCACCTGACTCCCTTTGAAACAGGACTTCATTTTCTCCTTCTCCCTCTTCCCTGAATGCTCCATCCTGGTCTCCTGCCCCTGTCAGAGGCAGTTCTTCCTCACGTTGGTTGGGTGACCGACTGGAGGTGCCACTGCCGAGGCCATGCTGATGTCAGCACGGTGTCGGTTTGGGTGCAGCTTTGAGATGGGATAGAAGAGAGAAGCAGAGATGCTGGGCTTGATTCTCCTCTCCCTTATGCAGGCGTGACCCCACCTCGGTGAGTGCGAAGAGATGGTGGGCCAGGGACTTGGGGAAACCCCAGAAAATAATATCAGAGGGGTAGCCGTGTTAGTCTGGATCTGTAAAAGCAGCAAAGAATCCTGTGGCACCTTATAGACTAACAGACGTTTTGGAGCATGAGCTTTCGTGGGTGAATACCCACTTCCTCAGATGCATAATGGTTGTCTTACTGCAAACAAAGTGCCTAGCTTGGAAACTAAACTCATGACAGTGTGTCTTCCTCTCTGTTTTCACACTCCGCTCTCCTTTGTTTTCAGATGTTGTGCCTGAGACACCGACCCGGGCGCCTCAAGTTATCCTTCATCCAGTCAATTCTAATCCAATGTAAGTGGGGCTCTTGCCTTGTCTTTCTACATCCTTTTCACGTTGTGTTCTTCTCTCCCTTGCACCCCCGCTCTTGAGGATCACCCGCTAGCATGCTCAGTGAGGATAGAATCTTCAAAGATTTGAGGGGCTAAAAATCTAAGAAGTCTCTTCTGAGCATGAACAAACTAACAGTTTTCCCAGGGCTTATCATTTGGCTAGATGGGGTGCATTTTTACAGAGATGGCAAAAGGCACATTTGTGACCCAAAGGCCAGCCTCCTGCCAAATTTCAGACTCCTATTTCAAAGCACAGGGATGTGAGAGCTGTTCAAATAAAAGGTTGCAATACTTTTCCCCCCTAGCCTGGTTCTCAAAAATGGCTATACCATTTTGTCTGAAATAAAAAAAAACAAAAACAATCTGAAGCAGACACCTATCATGGAAAACTTCATAAGAACAGCACAGTTGGTCAGACCAAAGGTCCATCTAGCCCAGTATCATGTCTTCTGACAGTGGCCAGTGCCAGGTGCTTCAGAGGGAAAGAACAGAACAGGTCATCATCAAGTGATCCACTTCAGCCACATGGTTAAAGTTTGGAAAAATTCGATGCAACTGAAAACAGGAAGCACTGGATAACCTTAACAAAAGCAGCACTCCCAGCTCCACCAATAGTATTTGTTAAACTCCCTAAAGTTTGCATTAGGTGTCTAAATAACTCATGAAACTTGGTATATAACTGGCAGCTAGGAAAAGCTCTGCCAAGTGACCTATGTTTTTGCTTTTACTTGTGGCTGCTTTCCCTGTTTAGCTAAGTGTTCCCTAAGATCTTCCTGGCTAATGCTCTGATCAGCGTTGCATTAGCAGCACCCAGCAGCGCTGTTACATTTCAGGAGCTGTTGCCATTCCTTTTTATAAACTCCACTTTTGGGGGATTATGTAACTCAGAAATTTAGCAGCTAAGATCTCAGCCCAAACAGAAATGTAGGTTCTATCAGAATCGCCCACATTTTTCTAAATAGATTGGTAACCTGCTGGGGGAAGAGGGGGGGGTAAAGAATTGCATCTGTGTCCAAGTGAGACCACCTGCATGACAAAGGCAGAGCTTCTGGTGGCCTGACAAATAATGCCACAATGGTTATTTGATAGCCTGTGTCTGAGTCAAACTAGAGGTTAAAGTCCATTTTGCAACTCAAGCCAATGCGGGAGAGAGATGGAGATCTTACACCCAAATTCCCCTTGCTGCCTTCAAGCATATTTAGACCTTGTGAGATGGGTTGTACAGCTGTCACGCCTGCCTTCTGGTACATAAATAAATACATTCACATCAGAGGCATGCTGTAGTAAAGTAAGCTCAGGTATGTGGATAATTTATAAAGCTTTGGACCAGATTCTGATCTCACTTCCACCAATGAAAATCTGAAGTAACTGCATTGACATCAGTGGTGTTACTCTGGATTTACCACCAGAGTAACTGAGAAGCACTGAATCGATTTGGAAAGCAGGCTATAATCTCTACGCTCTTAGAAATAGGTATCATTATTACTACTATTATTAAAAGCAAGGGGTGGAAAACTGCTTAGCTGACTGTACAGCAGGTATAACAGATGGAAGCAAAATGGTTGCGTGTTAGTCTGGTGTTTGCTACAGTTTTCATCTGCATAGTGTTTTGCCACTTAAACTACCAGGACTCTTCTCATTTATACTGGTTTTGTGCAACTATAACTCCACTGATTCCAGTGGAGTAACTCCAAATTTACATTGGCACGTGACGGGGTGATCAGTTCTTGTCTTAAACATTTCCTCTGAAAGGTTTCTCCTCCACATTTAACACTTGAGACCTGATTCTCATTGACGCTTAAGCCCCCTTTCCTCTGCTCTGGAAAAATAGTCTTGATGTAGGTGAGAAGTACGCTCCAGAAATGTAAATCAGAGCGCGAAGGAATGACCAGAGAACAGAATGTGCAGAGAGGACACAAAGCAGTCTCTTCACTGGATGGAAACTGATACAGCAGTCTGGGTTAGAGGGACCTGGAGGATTTAACTGAGAGTGTGTCTACACTGGCAGAGTTACAGTGCAGGCAGTTACAGTGCTGCTCAAAGAGCGCTGAAGGGAAACCACTGTTGTGTGTTCACACGGTCAGCTGCCTGCACAATAGCATGTTCACACTTGCGGCACTTGCGGCAGTATTCAGAGTGTGGTATATTCTGGGCAGCTATCCCACAGAGCATCTCTTCCTCTTATGCCACAAAGAGTTGTGGGAAGGCAGAGAGGGTTGCGGGGCATCGTGGGTCCTGTCCCAATCCCCATGATGCATTACTTCACATCCCAACAATCCCTGTGCTTCTGTCCGCATTTGGTGTCATCTTTCAACAGTTCGTGTACTGCGCGCTCTGCCTCTTTGGTCTGCAGGAATGGATCCCGCACCGTTGACCAATATGCTGCTTGCTCTAACATGTCACGAGTGGCAGTGAAGTTATTCCTTAAACTACAAAGGCAAGAGGAGTGTGACATTGATCTCGCCATGTGTAGTAGCTATGACACGAGATTGCTTGGGGCATGCATGAAGGTGCTGACCACAGTGGAACGCCGCTTTTGGGCTTGCGAAATAAGCACTGAGTGGTGGGATCACATCGTGAGGCGTGTCTGGGATGACGAGCAGTGGCTGCAGAACTTTCGGATGAAGAAAGCCACATTCATGGGACCGTGTGATGAACTTGCCCCAGCCCTGAGGTGCAGGGACACAAGAATGAGAGCTGCCCTGCCATTGGAGAAGCACATGGTGATTGCACGATGGAAGTTGGCTACTCCAGACTGCTACCGATCGGTCGCTAACCAGTTTGGAGTGGGAAAGTCTTGGACTTGTGTTGATGGAACTGTGCAGGGCCATTAATCGCATCCTACTCCGAAAGACTGTGACTCTGGGTAACATGCGTGACATTGTGAATGGCTTTGCACAAATGGGCTTCCCTAACTGCAGAGGGGCGATAGATGGTGCGCATATTCCAATTCTGGCACCCGACCATCTAGCCACCGAGTACATTAATTGGAAGGGGTATTTCTCAATGGTTCTCTGGGTGCTTGTGGATCACCGTGGACATTTCACGGACGTTAACGCAGGCTGGTCTGGAAAGGTGCATGAAGCACGCATCTTTCAGAACACTGGTCTGTTCAGGAAGCTGCAAGCAGGGATTTTCTTCCCAGACTAGAAGATCACCGTAGGGGAAGTCAAAATGCCCGTTGTGATCCTGGGAGACCTTGCTTACCCCTTAATGCTGTGGCTTATGAAGTCATACATAGGGCATCTTGACAGCATAGGTGCTGACTCCATGGGTGTTCTGGGGCTAGAACACCCACGGGGAAAAATTAGTGGATGCTCTGCACCCACCAGCAGCCAAGCTCCCCTCCCTGCCCCACATCCTACCTCATTTCCACCTCTTCCTCCTCCCCTGAGTGCACCATGTCCCCATTTCTCCACCTACCTCCCAGCGCCATCAAACAGCTGTTTGGCAGTATATAGTATATAGCAAGCTCCGGGAGGGAGGGGGGAGGAGCGGGAATGTGGCATGCTCAGGGGAGGAGGTGGGGAAGAGGTGGGGCTGAGGTGGGGATTTGGGGAAGGAGTCGGAATGGGGCAGAGAACGGGAGGAGTTGGGGCAGGGACTTTGGCGAAGGGGTTGGGAGCGGAGGGGCAGGGGTGGAGTCAGGGCGGGGCCAGGGGCAGAGTGAGGGTCGAACACCCACTGACACAAGCAGAAGTCAGCACCTTTGCTTGACAGCAGCAAGGAGCAGTTCAACAACAGGCTAAGCAAGTGCAGAATGACTTTTGGTGGTTTAAAGGCCCGCTGGCGCTGTCTGTATGGGAGGCTGGACCTGGCCGATGACAATATTTCTATGCTTATAGCCATGTGCTGTATGCACCATAATATTAGTGAAGGGAAGGATGAAAGCTTCTCTCAGGGATGGACCACTGAGGTTCAGCGCCTGGAGGCTGAATTTGAACAGCCAGACACCCAGGGCTATTAGAGGGGTGCAGTGTGGGGCCATAAGAATCAGGGATGCCTTGAGGCAGCAATTTGAAGCTCAAAGCCACTAATATTTGTTGCTGTGCTCGGGAGTGCAGTGCTTGTAATGCTAGGAGTTGATTGTGATTGGTGCAGATGATGCACTGTGAAGGTGTAAGAATATTGCCTGTTGCTTTGCAGGGCTCTGTTTGCTTTCAATTAATGGAATAAAGATTGCTTTCAAACCAAAATAATTATTTTATTAAAAACAACAATCGGAGGAGAGTGACAAACAAAAAAACACATCAACACTGAGGGGGATGGGGGAAGGGGAAGGGTCCCAGGAGGAGGTGGAGTCCCAGGATGGTTAAAGATTTGTGTATGTCCAGGCATCATATCCAACCTTCTCCTTTGGAATATAGTGCAGCGGGTACTGTACATCAGCAGGGCTAAACTTCAGAGGGAGGGGTGTTGAGTGCAGTGGGTACTGGGAGTCCACAGGGCTGGACTGTGACGGTAGGAGTGGAATGCCGCGGGTACAGACTGATTACCACCAGACAGGTCTGCTCAATGGTCTGCGAGGAGATGTTGGATGCGATGGGTACTGAGTTGCTGCGGAGAATTCCTTCTTGGGTGCTGGCTGGTGACTCTTGCCCACATGCTCAGGGTTTAGCTGATCGCCATATTTGGGGTCGGGAAGGAATTTTCCTCCAGGGCGGATTGGCAGGTGCCCTGGAGGTTTTTCGCCTTCCCCTGCAGCGTGGGGCACGGGTCGCTTGCTGGTGGTTTCCCTGCAGCTTGAGGTCTTCAAACCATTTTTGAGGATTTCAATAACTCGGTCCTGGGATAGGGGTTGTTATAAAATTGGATGGGTGGGGTTCTGTGGCCTGCCTTGTGCAGGAGGTCAGACTAGATGATCAGATTGGTCCCTTCTGACCTATGAGTCTATGAGTCTATGAAGCCAGGAGTTGATAAGAGTGTGTTGGCAGTGTCTGGGGGGCGCATGGGAAAGAGTTTTGTGATAGTGGCTGCAGGGTGGGCGGGTGCGAAGCTGCTGGTTTGCAGCGCTAGTAGCACCTGAAGCATGTCCACTTGGCGCTTCATAATGTTTAAGAGTCACTCTGTGGCTTTGTTTGGCGTGCCACATTCTCCTTTCGGTCCCTCTTCTCGCTGTTCCGCCACTCCTTCAATTCCTGTGTTTCGGCCACAGAGTGCACATGACATCACACAGAAAGTCCTCTTTAGTTTTTCGTGGCCACTTTCTAATTCTGCACAGCCGTTCGGCCGGCGATAACAAAGAGGGAGGCTGGGCTCCCAAGGTCTCATCTGTGAAGCCAAAATGCAACATTTCACAGAAACAGCGTTGTTTGCACCACACAGGCCACTGATTTAAAACACAGCCACTGGTTACATACCTGCCACTAACTAGCTGACCCCAGGCAAGCACACATGAGCCACAAGACCCCCAGAATTGTGAGTAGCCGCAGGGGCAGGGGAAATCAGTGTTCCAGGACCGTACTGTACACTGGGCACAGTGTACCCAGCACTGCGGGGCGGCGGGGAGGGGCTTATAATCATTACAGTCCCCACATTTTCCACAGACTGTTCGTTATGGAAGGTATCTCACTGCTGAGGCTGAGCAGGGAATCAAGGGAGGGTCTTCTCCAAGCCCGCGGCTTCCGCCCTGGCCCTTATGTGCTCGGCTGTGTGCAGCAATGGTCCCCTCCCCCCGTGACGGCAGAGTGGCACGGGAAAGTAACTGTTAATGGGGCAAGAAACAAAGCAGCTCTGCCAAAGAACCCGCGGCAGCGGCTTGCCCAGTATCTCCATGAGAGTTTCCTGGAGATCTCTGAGGCAGATTCCCTTGAAGTGAGGGAGTCAATCAACAGCCTGTTCCGCCGCTCAGATTAGGCATGTGGTGGTACGCGCATCACACAGATACAAGCCTGCTTTCTGCAACTCTCCTGCCCCCAACAACTCGCTTCAGCAATTCCCCAAATCAAAGCCACTTACCAGCAGCCTCCTCTTCTGTTTGCACTTCGCCAAGATCTGACAGCTGCGACTGACTAGCCTCCTCAGGGGTAGAGAAGAGCTCCTGACTGCATGCATCTCTGACCTTCAAGTAGTCCCCTGCCGCTGGGTCCCCCTCCCCCTCCACATCCTTGTCCAAGATTTCCTCCTCCTGGCTCGGTCCACTCTCGACTGTCACGCGAGCCACCAAAGTATCCACAGTGGCCTTCGCAGTGGAGGTGGGGTCACCACCAAGTATCATGTCCAGCTCTTTGTAGAACCAGCAGCTCATGGACACAGCACCGAAGCAGTGGTTTGCGTCCCGTGCCTTGTGGTAGGCGTTCCAGAGCTCCCTCACTTTGCCCCTGCACTGCAGTGTGTCCTGGTCATGGCCCCTTTCTGTCATGCATCGTGAAATCTGTCCATAGGTATCATAATTCCTAGAGCTGGAGCACAGCTAGGGCTGGACAGCCTCCTCTCCCCAAATGCTGATGAGGTCCAGCAGCTTGGCATTGCTCCAAGCGGGGGATCGCCTGCTGTGTGGAGCAGGCATGGCCACCTGGAAAGATGTGCTGAGACCACTGCACATGTCACTGAGCAAACAGGAAGGAGACTTTCAAAATTCCCAAGGAATTTAAGGAGTGTGGATGACAATTGGTCACCTGAGGGCAGGGCAGTAGAGTTCAAATCAATGACCAGAGAGGCGAGAACAGGCATTGTGGGATATCTCCTGGAGGCCTATCGCAGCACTATAATCGACCAGGGTGTCTACACTGGCACTGTGGTGCTGTAGCCCCAGCGCAGAAAGCTGTACGCCTCTCGTCGGGGTGGGCTTTTTAAAAGCACTACAACTGCACAGTTTCTGCGCACTAAGCGGCTTGGCAGTGTGTGCGCCTCGGGAGTAGAAGCTTGCCAGTGTAGACAAGGCCTGACGTTAACAGACAAGTGAAAGTTTGAATCGGCAGCTGCACATAATTCAGCCTAAACCGAGCAGTGCATGACAGCGGTTCGCAGAAACCAATATTGTAATGGTCTCTGATACTCTAATAGCAATTACACTAAGGAGGACAGGCAGGGCTATGGCATATGAATGCCTACGGGGCCTGGGCTAAGCTAAGTGAGCCCTTGCTTTCCTACCAGCAAGCTCTGTTGTATCCACTTTCAGTACTGTCATCCTTTGGTACTACAAACTAACCATGCTATTACTGCTAATACTGCTTTGTGAATGCCTTACTGTGAATCCCTATTGATTGCTATTGACACTGTGGTAGCACCTCAGGCATGCACCAGGATCCCCGTGCGCTAGGTGCTGTCCAAGCACAGAACAAAAGTACCATCCCCGCCTCAAAAAGCTGATAAAATACTGTTCCTGGGCAAGACCCCAAGGCTCCTAATCAGTGTTTGTTGTGTCCTTATTCAGGCAAACTCCCTCGTGTCCCTGGTGTAAGGGCAGAGTAAAACCTCGCCAAGGAGCACAGGAGATGGCTCAATAGTTATTTTGCAGCACCGGGGACTCTTCTGTGCTCCAGTCTTGCAAGCACTAATGCATGTGAGGAACTTGACTCACCTCAGTGGTTCTGGTAGCTCTGTGGGCTACTCCTGTGAGCAAAAGCTGGCCTTTGCAAGATCAGGGCCTTACGGAGCCAGTGTCATTAAGGATGTCAGACTCGCAGCCTATCTGAGGCCCCATAGTGACATCATAATTACATCCAGCACTATAAAGGCTATCTCTGTTTCCAAGCCCTGCTTGCCAGGTGCAATGGATAGCTGGTGGAGGAACTCTTTACAATACTCTCTTTTTGGTGACCCAGAAGTTCTAAAATTATGACAGTCAAAAAAATTCCTCTTTTCTTTTATGCCAAATAGATGGGGTTACCTGCGGCTTCATCTTCCAGCACATGTGCTAGAGAGAACTATGCACTTTCCTGCCTTCCTAGGACCAGGGCATCCTTTGATCCTCAGACCCCCTTGTTACATTAACTGGTGATGGGTTCAAGCCACAGATTTGGGGTTGGAATTTTCTTAACTGGGGGAGGAGAGTGGGGGCCATTCAGACCTGTCTCTGAAATTAGCATGTCAACAAGGCGTGTTGCAAGCCCGAGGTTCCTGCACACTGTTTTCTTTTGTCTTGGGGGAGGCTGAGCTGGGGGGAAGCAGGAGCTTACAGCCATGTCCCGGTGCTGCTGTGCAGTGTCCGGGCACAGAACGTAGGGAACTTTCCATGCACGTGGTGGCATATTAAATTTGTTTTATTTTTAACAGCCTTGAAGGAAATCCATTGCTTCAAATTGAAGTGGAGCCAACCTCCGAGGTAAGAGACATGCAATGCTACTTCAGGCTTTTTATTCCATTGAAGATTGAAAGGAAAAGTTTACAACCTGAACTTCGTTAAAACAAGACCCTGCCACGGCCTAATGCTTTGGCATCTTGCCCCCTTTATGATCTATCTCTCTTCTCAGAGGCAGTTATATGGAGCTGGCTGGCCTCAGCGTTGTACTTAATGGACCGTTATATTATATACATCTCAGAGTGCATTGCACTGAAGCTGGCATAAAATTTGCATCTGCACTGTGAACTGGCCTGCAATTGAATTAATGGATGGATCTGATTCTAGTCTGACTTATGCTGGCTTTAGTGGAATTACCACTGCTGAACAGCAGTGGGAACAAACAGAGAACTAGGTTGGAGGGGGCATTGCTGCCCTGCTATCCCCAGTAGCTCAGAGGGAGGCAAGGTATAAGGGGGTCAACGCAGACTGTTAAGCTTTTGATAACAGATACCAGGATGGTGGGTCTCTGCTCAGACCAGGTGCAGAGCATAGATATAACAGGCACATGTGAAAAACCATCCTAAGGCTCTAAGCAATTTAGGAGCACAGGCTCCACTGACTTTCAATGTTACGTGTGCTCTGAAGTCACTTAGGCACTTCTAAAAATCTCATCCTGAAAGCGAAGGGCCTGATTCTTGACTCACTTGCATGACTTTTATGCCCATGTAACTCCATTCACTTCTATGGTGCTACATCAGTGCAACAGAGCAGAAGATCAGACCCCAAATGTGTCACAGCAACAATAGAAATTAGTAAAATAACATAGATACACTCTGGCCTAAATCTCTCTAGTTTTCCCTGATAATTTGTAAATCTTTCAATTTGTCTATCTATCGTAGAGTTATAGATCACTACAATACCTGAATGTCCAAAAGTAACTGCAGTAGCAAAGTCCCTTCATGGCTACCTCCAAGTCTATCTGTCCATCACAATAATGTGTCTATTTGCCAAGGCGCACTGAATGCAGTGAAAAATTATTTGAATTAACAATGAACAATGGCAAAATTCACCCGTGAATCATATTTGATCAGCTCAAGTATGTGTCTATCCTAATAGTGTGTGTCTATCTGATCTTCCACTTACCGCTCTTCTGAGGGATTTTTTTTAATAGGGTCCAAATTCTGCTCCTGTTTACACTGTTGCAACTCTGTTGAAGGCAGTTTGCACCAGTATAAACAAGAGCAGAATTTTGTCCAATAATGTATTTAGATTTCGGTACAATCTGTATGGGAATATCTGTATTTTGTGTGTGGGTGTAGGGGATTAGACTCTCAAATTTACACAAAACTCGCTAAGACATTTCATGAAGAAACAAACTCAGGATAGTTCTGAGGGAGTTTCAGTCTGCAGCCCTCTGGGCACTGCAGTAGTAGTAGGGAATCTTAGCGAGGCGAGGCTGAGCTTTGCAGGCTCCAGTGCTGGTGTCAGAAAAGCTATCCAAGAAAATAAGGTGTTGCATTTCAACCTCTTGCTTTGAGCATTTGGTCTGCAAGTTTCCATGGCAACTCACTGCAAACAAGTGTTTCATTTCCCCCTTCTAATGCCCCAAAGCACAGTCTGGCTAGATCCAGGTAGTCGCTAGCAAATTTTCTGGTGCTTGCCATGTGCACCTGGCAGGTTTCTCTCCATGTCTGAAGAAGTGCTAGAGACTGGAGCTCTGGCAGGTTTTCATGCAATCCAACTTTCCTAGGCTCTGCTTGTGTCCCCTATTAATCCTAATCCCCAAGCCCCTCACTCTTGGTCTCACTCTCAAGCAGCCTCCAAGCAGCACTGCTACAATACTAGCTAATCCCCTTCTCAGCAGAGTCTTGGCACCCCTCTCCAAGCTCCGCTGCCATCTGGTTAATAGACTGCCTTGACGGAGTGGTCTCTTCCAAATCCTCCATCTGCCACCTAACCAGAGGAGGAGGAAGAATCGGGGGAGGGGAGAGGTGGGGATTAGGGCATTCCCAGGATGTGGCTTTGACTGTGCCTGGATTCTTAGAAACACGTGTGCTGGCAAAAAGCAATCCTGGGAGGGAGTGGGTTGGCTTGTGGCCATGATGGGTGCATCGCTGGGAACCACTCCACCTGGTTTAGTGGAAGCACATGTTCCCTTCCCACCCCTGCTCCCTGCATGCACAGACGCTGTGAGAAGGGCTCTGGCTGACCCCACTCAGGCAAACACCCCACTTGTCTCCCCGCAGAACGAGGAGGGGAACGACGAGGCTGAAGAGTCTGAGGATGACTTTGAGGAGATGAACCTCTCCCTCCTCTCCGCTCGCCACTTCCCACGCAAGGCCAGCCAGACCAGCATCTTTCTCCAGGAGTGGGACATCCCCTTCGAGCAGCTGGAGATTGGAGAGCTGATTGGCAAAGGGCGTTTTGGCCAGGTGTTCCATGGGCGCTGGCACGGCGAAGTGGCCATACGCCTCATCGACATCGAGAGGGACAATGAGGACCAGCTGAAGGCCTTCAAGCGGGAGGTGATGGCCTACAGGCAGACGCGGCACGAGAACGTGGTGCTGTTCATGGGGGCCTGCATGAGCCCTCCCCACCTCGCCATCATCACAAGGTAAGCTGTGGGCTCTGCCACTAAGCTGGGCAGCTGTCGTGAATCCAGGCTGTCAAAGCTGTGTGGTAGCCTGGGCAGTCATAGTGAGGAGCTGGGATATCTTTGCCCTGTAACACAGGGTATTGCCTTCTCCAGGCTGAGCTGCTGGAGATGACGCTTTGGCACACCAGAGAGAGGCCTGGGCTCTTGGAACCTGTGTAGGTGGCTGTGAGGTCTGAGACTAGAGGATCTGGAGGCTCAAGCAT
Organism: Gopherus flavomarginatus; assembly: GCF_025201925.1. Lineage (NCBI taxonomy): Eukaryota > Metazoa > Chordata > Testudines > Testudinidae > Gopherus > Gopherus flavomarginatus. Next base: position 9,379,224 of record NC_066631.1, on the reverse strand, counting down.
CCTCAGGGACACATGCCTCTCTTCTTCAGGAACCAAAGATCTAGGGATCAGTCCTGCCTGCGCTGGAGTTGATGGTTTAACTCTGGCTGATGTAACTGAAACAAGGAGCCAGCCATTGGTATGTTACAGCTGTCTGTAGGTTCCTCTAGAGGCAGTTACAGCTGACTCTCCTTGGACAACTGAAATGCCTAGTATAGATTATGCTGATTAGCACCTTGTAAAGGCTTTTGAATTTGGTCATGACCGAGAAGTGCTGTCGGCTTCAACTAGGAGGGACATCACACGCTTTGGGTGTGAATGTGTCAGCGTAGATCTCTAAATGCAATTGATGGAATGGCTACGCTTTCCGCTTGTCTGGTGTGTGAAGCCAAGTGATGACGATTTCTGAAAACTAGCGTGCGAATGGTGCCTCTCTGCTGGGAACGGGTCTAATTATGTAAGCTAGTTGAATACGTGGTGGTTTGCCACTCTGTAAGGACAACAGACTGCCTACAGGTTCCACAGATAACTTGGTGCTTTGCTGGTGCTGGGAAATATTTGCAAGCATCTGATTTCAAGGGTCTGCTGGGTTTGAAGGTCACCCGCACCCCCATGGGGAGCAGTAGACAGCAGTTTTTAATAGTGAACATGGCAGAGTTTCCTGGGCCATCTCCTGAGGGCCTTGCCTCAGGAGCATGTGACAGGGCCCTAAGTAATGACAGTGAAAGCTAGCAAATACTGTGTATCTGGGTTCCCCTGTAATACAGTGCGAGCCATCACGGAAAGGGTCCAACTTAGGAACAGGGAAAATAATCACCCTATAATATTTAACCAATATTTACATGGTCAATGGTCAAGTTATGACATGAGTGGGCAGTTACACAGTTATTGGTGCCTAAACTGGATCAGTTTCTTCACCCTAGCAGAGAGGCAGGTGGTAGCCAGTCTCTATACAATAATAATGTATTTATATATATAACCGTACAGACGTTAACCAATGAATCCTCACAATGTCCCCAAGAAATAGGTCTGTGCATATTGTTCCCATATAGCAGATGGGAGAACTGAGGCATGGAGGTGAAGTAATGTGCACAAGACCATACAAGACGTCAGTAGCAGAGTCTGGATTAGAACTCAGGACCTCCTGACTCCCAACCCTGTGCTCATTTCCCCTGCCCACAGCTGCAAAAAAATGAAGGCACAAGAATGGATGCACCTGTAATAGGCACCTGCTCGAAAGGATTCTGCCTCTGAAAACCTGGTCCAAGTTGTTCACTTTCCTCTCCTACCCCTTACTCAATGGTCACCTAATCTCACTGTGCAACAAGATTAAAGAATTTGTCTTCTTATTGAATGACTTCCATCATGTGACAAGCTCTACAAGGCTGCTCTGTTAGCAGTCAGCACTCGGGGCTTCAGCATCAAATCTTTCCACAGGCTGAATTATCATTGAAAAGTTCCTGTAAGGTGAGGCTTCATTTCCAGACTTCTCTTGGCAGAATTTCAAACCCCCAAAATTTCAAAATGCGCTGACATTGGAAAGCTTCACAGAGCCATTAGCCGTGAAATATTTCATCATCTCTTTCCCTATCTCCCTTGAAATGGCCCATTCCCAGATTGACTGATCCCAGTTCAATTGAATAGTCAGGCACTGTGGAGAAGGGGTTCTTGCTGACTCACTTAGCGTGCTGCACCTAACGTAACGCCAGGAGAGGCAGACACTGTATCACATATGCCAGTACTACTGTTATCAATTGCTGCTCTTGCTCTGTTGAATTAAGTTGTCATTTGCATTCTATCTTTTTAAGACGTGGTTTTCAGGTGGCTTGAGTATTTCCCAGGGAAGAGGAAGAGAAGAATTCTTCAGGGCAATCCAAAGAGCAGGGGAGGTACAACTGAAGCAGGGTACAACAGAGGGGAAAAACTTGGAGTGAATATTGGGTATAGGTTCTTCAAAGTGAGACTTTAGACTCCTCTCCCAAGGGAAGTATTCAGAGCCCAATTGCTTGGGACACCACAGATTAAACAACATACTGTAGGGAACAGTCCCGCACTGGCCTTGGAGGATAGCCTAGATCTCAAATGTCTGTGGTTTCCATCTGATCCTAGAGAGGCCTGCAGTTCTAGATGCCAAGGAGGAGACTCAGGCAGGCGAGGGGTCTCTGTGGTCCTCCTTGATGTCTCCCACCTGGAGTTGTCACTGTGGATTGCTGAGGGGTGCGTTCTTTTCAACCCTTCCTGATGCTGGATGTATGCAGTGAGCCAGCCCCAAGGCCATGCAGCACTTGTGGCCCATTGGACCCCCTCAAAATAGGGCTGATGGAGGACTGACGCAATGCCTAGTCCTTCGGTTGGCACTCTGCACCGGGGGGACTTACCTGCAATGCAGCACTTACTGTGAAGTCAGAGGGGCAGCTCGAAGGAGCATGTGCTGCCGTTCAAGGTACAGAGAGTTGCAGAAACAGAAAAAGCCCCAGAAGTTGTTGAGTTGGCTCTAATGACATCTCTAATTTAGTTGGGGGAAGATGTCTCTTTCCCCAGTGGCAGGTGATGAAAAGAGGGGTGAGTTTAATCCATAGATGGTATAAAAATCAGTTTTTGGGACATGAGAAGTAAATGCCCTTTTTTTTCCCCCTGGAATAATCCTCATAAACCCTGGCAGTGAAGTTAAACTGGATTTCAGCTCTCTGACCCGTTAGCGAGTATTCAGTCAAAAATTAAAAACCCAGACTGATCCATTTCTGTAGTGTCCAAAGCCATGTTGCTGTGTTACATTGCATGGAATCGGCTGTTCCAATCACTGGTGGGTGCGGCTTGTGTCCATTGTCCCTTTGATACAAATACTGTTGAATGAAGCCCTTTGGATGTGTATTTGCACAGCATTTAGGTTCCATTTCATATCAGGACTCGTGCAATATTTTTCTAGCTACAAACCATTTTCTGTCCTAATGCCTTTTATGTAATCCCAGCAAGGTGCCATTTTTGACATCTTGACAAAATAAATATGTGCACTGTGGTAGCTTGATGCATTAATATTGGGTCTGGAGAGCTTTCCGATCTGCTTTTTCCCATATGTTTTCAGTCCTTTTTAAGGTCAAAGTACAGCTTTATTGGATTGCCCTAAATAGAGCTGATGTCCCTCATGTCTGCCAGCACTGAATGCTTCTGGAACTGACTTTACTCTGTGTACAAACAAGGCTGAATTGGTCTGTACGGCTGGTTTTTAAATCACAGTTGGAACCATTTTTTTGTTTTCTGCTGCTTGTAATGGTACTGGATGGTGGAGTGCTCCAGTGCCCTTGCGTTATGGACTCTGTAAATGTCCTTTATTATGTCTGGGCTGGCTAGTTTGGGAAGGCGTGAGGGTCTGAGGGGGAAGGAAGATTCACAGATGAATCCCAATGAATTTTCAATCAATCCTAGATTTAATCATATTTGTAACACATCAATTATTTCCTCCATTGCTTCCAGACTTCTCTGTTCTTCTGCCCGTTCCTCTCCATATCGGGTTCCTCTCCAGGATCTGGCTTAGGGAGGCCCTGGCTATGGAATGAGTGGCGTCACATGACACAGGAGTAGGGCTTGTTAAGGAATAAATCTGAATGACCAAGGGCAGTCACAAAGCTTAGGAGAACTGGCTTTCATCTGCAAGCTCCTGACACTTCAGCCCTTGCTCTCTGACTGCTGTTCCGCATGGGTTCATGCAGACATTGGGAAGGGCAAGGGAGGATCTGAGCCTCAAGGGACCCTGCACGGGGAGGACTTGCAAGGGCTGGAACAGTTTTTCATGATGGGTTCAGTCGGAGAGGAAACTCTGTGTCATTGCCAGGGCATTTCTGTTCACTCTGCCTCCTCTATTGGTCTGGACAGAAAGTTTGGTGGTCCATGGTATCAAATGGCACACAGAGGCCCAGCCAGATTAGTCTGTGGGCTGGAGGAGATCATCAACTGAGGGATCAGTGCCGTTCAACCTCATTCCCTGGCCTGAGGCTGCATTGGGTGGGATCCAGGACACAGACAGCAGAGAGGTGGCACTGAAGAGTATTTATAACTCACTTCTCAGCTAGCTTTGAGGGGAGCCATTGTAGGAGCTTTCTGCTTTACCCTGTGCTCCTGCCGCAGGGCATGCATTGCAGGGTGGCTGCCTACCTGCATTGCCTGCGTGTGCATTGCGGGGATGGATGCATACGTGCATTTCTTGCATGTGCATAGTGGGGCGGGGGCAGGGGCCTACGTGAATTACCTGTGTGTGCATGGCGAGATGGATGCATACGTGCATTTCTTGCATGTGCATGGCGGGGGCCTACGTGAATTGCCTGCGTGTGCCTGGCGGGGGTGGGAGCAGGGGCCTACATGAGTTACCTTGTGTGGAGGTGGGGCCCTATGTGCATTGCTTGTGTTGCACTGCGAGGGCAGGGGCCTATGTTTATTACCTGCCTGTATTTTGACTCCTGGCCCCTAAAAAGGAAACTAGCATCAATGGGAAAACGCTTCACCTGGTGAAGTATCCGATCCAATCAGAGCCATTGTTTTTAGTCCTGGGCTCATTCATATAATCAGGTGACTGTGTTATGTAGCCTAAATCTGCCTTTCCCTAGTCCTGTTTGGGTCAGGGTTAGGGCAGGTATCATCCTTAATAGCAACATAATATTTGTGATCTCTGTGCAGGAGATTTACCCTTCATAGGCAAAGAGACAAGGTTTTATTTTTTCTTTTAACAGGCTTACCTAGGAGCAAATACAGTTCTTACTGTGGCCTTCAGGGAGCGAGTAGAGGGTGCATTCAGGAGGGGATTGAGGCACAGTGCTGGGCTCGAGGGATGTTAGTTTGATGGCTCTACTTGCCACTTGGGGCTCATTAAAGATAAAATCAGTTGAAAAAATTCTGAATTTCCTATCCTGATTCCCACATCTAAGCAGCCTGGTGGTGACGAGTGGGGTAGTGTTTGCAGGGATGTGCAGAACTCCAGGGCACAGGCTGTAGGGTTGCACAGCTGACTGGGCAGTTAAAAGTCCGGTCGGCGGCGCAGTGGGGTTGAGGCAGGTTCCTTGCCTGCTGTAGCGCCATGCAGCTCCCAGAAGCAGCGACATATCCCATCTCTGGCTCCTATGCATGGGGCAGCCAGGGGGTTCTGCACACACCCCTCCCCCAAAAGTGCTGGTTCTGCAGCTTCCATTGGCTGAGAACCATGGACAATGGGAACTGTGGGGGCAGTGGCTGCGGACAGGGCAGCGTGCAGAGCTTCCTGGCCGCGTCTCTGCATAGGAGCTGGAGAGGGGACATGCCGCTGCTTCCAGGAGCAGTTTGAGGTAAGCACCAGCTGAAGCCTGAACCCCTGACCCCCCCCCCCCGTACCTCAATCCCTTGCCCCAGCCCTGATCCCCCTCCTGCACTCAGCCCCCTCGGTCCCAGCCCGGAGCACTCTCTTTCACCCTAAACCCCTCATCCCCAGCCCCACCCCAAAGCCCACACCTCCAGAAGGAGCCCTCATCCCCTCCCCTGTGGCCCAGCCCCCTGCCCCAGCCCTGATCTCCCTCTGAACCCCTCAATCCCAACCCAGAGCACCCTCCTATACCTCAAATTCCTCATCCCTGGCCCCACACCAGAGCCCACACCTCCAGCCAGAACCCTCACACAACCCTGCACCCCAATACCCTGCCCCAGCCCTGATCCCCTTCCCCCCCTCCGAACCCCTTGGTTCCAGCCTGGAGCACCCTCTTACACCCCAAACCCCTCATCCCCAGCCCCACCCCAGAGCCCACACCTCTAGCCAGAGCCCGACCCTCCCCCTGCATCCCTGCCCCAACCCAGAGCCCCCTCCCACATCCTGAACTCCTCATTTGTGGCCCCACACCTGAACCTGCACCACCAACCCAGAGCCCATACCGCTTCCCATACCCCAACGCCCTGCCTGGAGCCTCCTCCCATACTCCAAACCCCTCAGCTCCACCCTCCAGCCTGGAGCCCCCTCCTGCACGCCAAACCCCTCTTCTCTAGCCCCGCACCACAGCCCACACCCCAAGCCGTAGCCCTCACCCCCTCCCATACCCCAGCCCTTTGAGCCAGCCCAGTGAAAATGAGTGAGTGAGTGAGGGTGGGGAGAGTGAGTGACGGACGGAGAGGGGATGGACTGAGAGGGGGCAGGAGCGAGGCCTCAGAGGAGGGGCCGGGGCCGGGTCAAGGGTGTTTGTACGAGAAGAAAGTTGGCATCCTAACAGGCTGTCATCCATAGAGTGTGGATTGGCTTCAGCAGGCCTCCTTCGACACTTCCCTCACATCGCCCCTAGACACAGGTGTCTCCAGGTGACTGCCAGTTGCTGTTTAAAAAGCCCCTTTTTCTTCCTGATCACACAGCATTTGCCATCGAGGAAGGAAACATTTCTCTACATTTGAAAACAAATGTCTCCAAACTATTAAAGAAATCTCTGCTTCCAGCCCCTCATTTTCCAACCCAGCGTTCAGAGCACTCAGCTTCCTAGCAGGCCCTTCAGCAGAGCAACGAAATCTGTGGTGCAAGACACAAGGAGGAAGATTTGTGTGTGTGTCTGTACATTTTCCATAGCCTGTGTGTGGGTGTTGTTCCAGCGTCAGCAGAAAGGTCTCTCCTCCCTCACCCAGATACCCTTGTCTGGGGGACATTTCAGTACCAAACCAGACAAGCTTTGCAAGCTTTGTGCACATGATGTGACATTGCAACAAAGTACAGTAGCTACTACGGCCTAGGGTGGTTTATCAGACCATCTCACTGCTGGGGAACAGGCATGGAGAAGTTAAGCGATTTGCCTATGAACGCATTGTGTGTCAATGGTAGACACTGAGTCAGTTCTATGCTTTAGCTGCTAGACTGGGGTAGTCAATAGGCGGCCCATGGGCCAAATCCGGACCTCCAGATGCTTCTGACTATACTTTGACCAAGGGATTCGGACCTTGACAAAAAGTAATTGGCTATTCCTATTCCAGACTACCCTACTTCTCTCCGTGTTTCCTGAAATGTCTCTGAATATGACTGGTCTAACAAGGCAACCCTATTACCCATATAGGAAAGGAATTATACTCGGTTGTTTCATGACAGTTGTAAGCACCAGCATTTTGATATGACACCTCTCGGAAGCAATGCGGTGGGAACTCCTACGAGAGTTTCCATCAGAGCTGCTAATAGATTTTCCCGGAGGTAATGAGCAGTGTGGACATTTAACATTCATCTTAATTTGACATTAGCAAGAATGAGTGGGAGCCGGAGTGTCCCAAGTGCTGCATAACAGATGGTGTGAAACCACAAAAGAGAAACAGCATCAAACTCCTCAGCCCTGTGGCACTGAAGGATTTAAAAAAAACAAAAACTTTATACTGCAGATGAAAAATTCCAAGTTCCTTTTACAGGCTTTGAAAGAGAGAGCCTGCACTGTGAAATCCTTAACACGACCACACCACAAATACACAGAACACTCGCTAGGAAGGGTTGTCAAGTGGTGAGAGTGGAGTGTAGGGTGGGAGAGAGGAAGTGGTCATTGGGATCTTGCTGAACTCTGCCACTAACCTCCATGGGTGACCTCAGGCAAGTTACTTCACTTCTCCACTCCTCCATGTGTCAGCACTTACCTATCCCACAAGGGGTTTGGGAATTTTGATTAATGGTTTTCCAGTGCTTTGAGGTCCTTAAAAGGACAAGTCATCAGTATTTGATTATGTTAACGACAATTGTATTGGCTCCAGCCGTCACTGAAGGAGGGAGGGTCGCAGGAGTTACAGAGCTGTAGGACCTAGTTCTAGGTTCTTCTAGTCAAAAAGAGGAGACGTGAATATTTATTGTTCCTCTTTCATTCTGTGTCTCATTAAGTCTTGACTGTAGAACTACGGGGACATATAATATTTGTGCACACTGAAGCCTTTAAAGAATCTAATGATATCCCCAGCTTTGAAAACTGCTTGCGGGAGGGAACAAGCCTTTGAGCTGTCAATCTTTTATGTAGAAAATATGAGATTTGGACCAAAGTTTGCTGAGCCCTTCTAACTCCCATTGGCTTGTGTGGGAGCTGCAGGTGCTTACACATCTGAAAACAAGCCCACTTGTATTTAGGAACCAGCTATAGGCACCCGGGTTTGAAACTTTTAACCTTAGACTCTTCGGGCCTATGTACCAGTGTACATCCAGAACGGCTCCAGATTTACAGCGGAGTAATGGAGAGCAGAACTGATTGCTGCTTATGTTTGTCAGACTGCCTGGCATAAGGAATTAAAGGATGGTGTACCCAGGAGCACCCACAATGTGTGAGGAAAACCCAAGGGAGCACTGAAGAGCAATACCAAGTAAACCTGAAAATACAAAATGAAACAAGAAGGATTTATGGAGGCGCCTTTCACCAGCAGGACTGCTAGCATGTTTTACATTAGCGAGAGCAGCCCCATCACACTCCCATGGTGGGAGTGGTTGTTGTTCTGAAGGAACTGAGGCATGTAGAAGTGAAGCAAGTTACCCAAAGGCAGACCGTGAGCAGCAGAGCTGGGAAAGGGAATCCCACCCCTCAGCCTTGTGTTCTAATTACACATCTTCCATTTCACTGCAGCGGCAGTGGTGGGGATTTTCAAGGGAGTTTAAGGGAATTAGATTCCCAAATCCCAGTGGATTTGGGTGCTGTGACAGTTCTCGGGGTACCCAGGACTGTGAGTCACCTCGTTACCTCCTGCCTCCAATGAATCTTTCTTGTGATAGCTGGATGTCAACTCCTACCATCAGCAGCCACTCAGGCATTCTCCTCTGGGCTCTGCCCCACCCAGCTTCACTTTACAGGTTAACAATAGATGCACTCCACTCCCTGAACCTCTTTGAGGAGTTTCCCTATGATATACAGCCCCTGACACTGGCTACGCACAGAAATTCCAGCTCCTCTGCCCCCAAAGGTGCAGTGTACCCCAGTGCACCATCTTTGCCTTAAACCACCGTGCCTGTACACCACACAGTACTTGGGAGCACTTGTAATAACACAAGAGAAGGTTTATTTACGAACGCATAGAGGTTCCGCTAGAAACAAGAGAGTTGTGGAAACAAATGGTTACAATACTAAACACAATCATAAAACACAAACCTGGGTCTACACTTCCTTATCTCATAAAGTAGACTTCCCCTCCCAAAGTTCAGTCTGTTGCAGAGCTGGCTGCTTTCTTAAGAACCAGGATCCAAACATTCATGAAAGCATCCCCATTCCCCTTAATGAATAGATACAGAGTGCTTCTCCCACCTCTGCTTTGTACTGAAAACAGCCTGTGGTTTCTATTCACAGGCAGAGCAGAGCCCTATCTTGATGTAAAGTTTCTTTTTTTTTACCCTTAGGTTGTTTTGGTTGTTTGTTGCCGCTGATGGTTTCCCATCCCAAGCCTTAGTAGCGCTTAAGCTAACTAGTTGAACCTTGCATTGCATCACCATCCAAAGAGGGCAGGGTAACAACTCCCTTTTGCCTGAATGGGCCACCACCGAGACACATCTCCTGGTGACTAATTTTTACGCCCAGCCCCTGAAGCATACTTTCAATATAAATACATTATTCCTTAAATACTACCCCCACAGACATCTTGTGAGGATTATGAATTTTGACAAGTTACAAGCTTCCTGTAGATACCTCACGTTACTCTTCATGGATGAATATCCTGTAAGACGTATTTGGTGGAGTGAGTTTGTCCGCTCTGAGATGAGAGATATCGGCAAAGAACTGGGGACCCTTTACCAAGGTGTTGCTGTCACAGGTACCTCTCTTCATTCAGCTCCTTTGAAAATCCAAGGCCAAAAGCAGACCCAGGCCCATGCTGCTCAGCGCTTTGGTTGCACGTTGATCATGCTGAGAAGCACTTGACCTGTGAACTGGATTTTGACAGTAACTTTTTAAATGACACTCATATTCCAGAATCCACTAACAGTGGTATCCAACCTGAATGCACAAAAACATGGCACAGTATGCCAAGCCCATGTCATAGGGGCTAGAACTAGGAATGCTGCGGGGGCTGCTGCATCCCCTGGCTGGAAGTGGTTTAATCATACGCAAGGTTTACATTTGGTTCATTGGCTCTCAGCCCCCCCCAGCATAAAAACTGTTCCAGCCACCTGCCCACATTGGAGTCTGTAAACAAGTTTCTCTCCTGGTCCCTGCAGTAATGCTGATTAAATAATCATAGAAGGAAGTGTAGTGTTTAAACCTTCAACATTTTGATGAAATATTAAACACAACCATTTTCCATCGAGTAGGATGGAAGTGGGTTTACATTCTCTTACCCTGGGCTCCCACGCTAGCCTTGTCACTAACAATGTCTCTCCTTGTAGAAAGATGGCAGTCAGCTCAGAAAAGCCAATCAGAATTAGGGATCTTAGGCTCAGGTTCTTCTTACTGTTTCTCAATTAATTATGGATGCACCACAGAAATATCAGAAGACCCAGACCGCCTTCTCATAGGTGACTTATCAAATAAACCACCAAAGATGAAAAGAGTATTTGCTGTGTTCTTCCCTCATGGCAAAGCAAGCATGTTTTAATGACATGGAAATCATTATGCACCACTAATTAGCAGTCGAGATGAGAGGCTGAGGGACGGAAAGAAGATCCCGTAAAGTATTTCAGTAGCATCTCATCCAACTTCCATGCAGTGCATGGTTAGGCAGTAACCTTGATAGGCTTTATTCTGAGGCCTGTCATCAAGAGCCCCATGAGTTGGAGTCAATAAAAAAAAATCACATGGGATTTTTTCAAGAGTTATGGGCATTAACCCTTTCTTCCCTAGGCTAGACAGTGCCTATTTTAAACGCCCATGTAATATCAACCAAGCAATCAATGTTTTCGCTTCCTAGCAGGAGCAAAAAGTGTGGGCTTGTCCTTTAACTCAGGCTTTCCAGGATGGAAGCTTTGGGATTTCAATAACTGTTCTGAGCAGCAGCGATAGTTCTATGGGATACTCTTGTGGAAGTGATTTAGGAAGAACATTCCACCTTTTTTTAAGGTATACAAGTAAAACTGGAAGCAATAGGCTAAATTAATTATATATTGCAAACTCGGTGCTTAGACTCCCTGCAACCTGAATTGCAAGTCCCAATTTACACTGAGTACCAAGCAAGCTACTGTGAGGGTTCGTCACACAAGACCTTTTATAAGAGGGGGAGCAAGACTTTCCCTGCTATGAGACATTTCAGGTGCCATTCAGTAGTCACGTTGTTTCCCGTACTATCAGAAGGTGCTTGTAGGGGTATTGCAGTGCTCTTGCCCTCCAGTGCAATGCATGCCCATCATTTGCTTGGCGGGTGCCTTGAATCCACCAGATGGCTGTGTTTGAGTGGTGCTGCTTCCTGCCTGGCTTTGTGAAGCCCCCTGGAGAAGAGCTGTATCCGCAGGAAATCCTGACATGAACCAGTGCACCCCCAACCCACCACTCTTCCCTTCTGGGTTTATTCGTTTTTTTAAGCAGTGAAGAAAAACAGCGGTGCTTAGTTAGCAGTCGGCCGATGTGCACAGAGATGTCGTTGTGAGGCGTTCAAACGCGTGGGAGGCTTGTAAATCTCAAAGTTGGCTGGAGTTGCAGGGTCATCATCCACCGGGAAATGTTTGCAAACTAGATGCCGTCTGGAAGCATTTCGAGGCTAAAGGTGGAGGGAGGGGGAAAGTGTGATGGTCCCATCACCAGTTCCCCCTGTCAGGACCCTGAGATTTCCCTCCTGACCACATCTCTCTCACCGCCTCTTGAGACCCCTTTCACATGCTCCATCGTGCTGGAGGGGGCAGATCTCCCCACACTTTCCTCTTTTGGAGCTGTCAGGGGTTCTCTCTGGTCAGCCGAAGGGGTCATTGTTGAATGACGTGAAGCGTTCTTTTCCCTCGATCGGCTGGGAGCATGGGCCCTTCAGAGATCTCCCTTGTGTCAGCTTGGAGATGACTGGGCTGTAACCCTGCATGGCAGTGCAGAACGCTACGTGGCAGTTGGACTCCTTCATAACCTTCCCTCATGCTGGGATTCAGCAGCCAGGGCAAGGGAAAGGAGCCACTTTCCTCTAGCACGCCCTGCCTTCCTGAGGGGCTTGGCCCAGAAACACCCCTTGTTTCTCTCTGGTTTCAGTTTTCCTAGCATAGGCTGGGCTATAAAGCAGCTCTCCGTCTGTCTATCATCTCACCTCTGGAGGAGCTCCTTGGAGGGACCCATTCCTCTCACCACTGCGATGAATCACAGCAGTTAGAGCTGGAACCAGCCCTGCTTGCTCCTTTCGGTCCCACCTCCGAAGGGGACGATGCCCGACTGTTCCCTGCACTGCCTTTGCTAATGCTTGGTGCAGCCTTGCTTTCGCAGTCCCCAGCAATGGGGCACCCACCACTGCCCTGCGGAGGGCGCTCTAAGAACTCTTTCTGTCAGGAAGACTTTCTGTTAGTCGACCTCAAACTTTCCTTTATGCAGTATCATCCCCCAGTTCCTCCTCACGCTCCCCTGCACCCCACCCAGTGCTCCATCCCCTGGCAGCCACTTCACCAAGGTCTCCGAAGTCAGGAGTCAGTCCCCCCAGCCCCTGCTCAGTTTTCGTTGCTCTTCTTGGAGCAGTCTCCCATTAGGATGAATCGTCTGACTCCTCTTCCTTGGTTTCGAGTCCTCTCCAGTTGTGTCTTCTCTCTTCATTGCATCCGATGAAGTGGGCTGTAGCCCATGAAATCTTATGCTCAAATAAATGTGTTAGTCTCTAAGGAGCCACAAGGCCTCCTCGTTCTTTTTGTGGATGCAGACTAACTCGGCATTCAGATATGCTTTCCTTCACCACATCCTTCTGCAGTTTCTCCCCTTTCCTTCTTCCCTGTCCCTTCTGCTCCACTCCCTTCCCCACTCAACAGCTCCCCGATGGCATTGGCCACTCCTCTGATTGTCTCTTCCTGCAGCGTCTCTTCTCTCAGTAGGGAACAGATCGGCACATGCTAGTCCCTGTATGGGTAACCCGCTACACACAGCAGCAGGGTGGAGATGACTCAGGTGTGGAATGCAGGAAGGTGCCAGTGTTCAATGTGCTGTGATACACAAGCTGTAAGCTTGTCTCGCAAGGGGCATGGGAGGGGATTCTCCCTGACCCAGTTCCTTCAAGGCAAACACAATGCCGCGTGGGAGCTCTCGACAGAGACTTGAAACTCTCAGCTCTTCAATGCCTCTGTCTGTGCCAAATCTGCTGACATTCACAATGTCTCATCATCTCTGCTTGTAAATCTTACTGCATAAGGGGAGCGGGGTAGGAGGCGTATGTCACATATTTAGAAGGAGAGGAGAAATGTAGATATCTATGGAACTCAATTACTCATTACACAATTCAGAAGATTTTGTATTTCTTTCCAGTACGGGTACTTTGCAGGGTCAGTGTGTGATCATGTTTGAAGATGAGGTATAGTAAGGGGAGGAAGATATCCAACCCTGCAACTGATGCTTTGAGAGGGTAGGTTGCTCTGCTGAATAGATCATGTCTGCGCAGAGGTGTCTTCTGTATGTTTTTGTTACCTTTCCTTAATGCATAACAATATTTGTCCCCTGTGGTGCTTTCCATCTGAGGATCTCAAAGGACTTTCCAAACCTTATTCTCAGTAGCCCTGCGAGGTTAGAATAATAGAATCCTAGAATATCAGGGTTGGAAGAGACCTCAGGAGATCATCTAGTTCATTCCCCTGTTGAAAGCAGGCCCAACCCCAACTAAATCATCCCAGCCTGGGCTTTGTCAAGCCGAGCCATAAAGACATCTAAGGATGGAGATTCCACCACCTCCCTAGGTAACCCATTCCAGTGCTTCAGCACTGGGTAGGACTTGTTATTCCCACTTTACTGATGGGGAAACCGAGGCACAACTTGGTTAAGTAACTTTCCCAGAGTCACACAGTGAGTCAGGGACTGTATCCAGAACCCATGTGATCTGGTTCCCTGGTCCTCGCTCTGCCCATGACACTGCACTCTACCCTTTTTCCTCAGGCGAGTTCTCTTTGGAAGCCTGCCAAGGGACTGGCGTTTGTTAAGATTTGCAGTGTGGGTAGATGGAGAGTTCAGTGCGTCCCATCCATCCTTCCCCCTTTGCGACTTGTGTCAGTGTCAGTGAGCTGGAGTGATAAACTCTTTGCCCTTGGTATCCTACTGTTTTCAGACACCTTGAATGTTTGGATTTGGGGGTAAGGTCCCTCCCTGGACTTTAGTGCCTTTTCTCCTCTTGCTTTCTGCCCCGTCCCCTCCGCCCCTGCTGCATTTCAAATAATGAAGTCCATAAATCACATAATAAACAGCTATTGACGTCCTGCCCCAGGCTGGATCATGATTGACTGACCCGTGGGAATACTGTTTTCCTCAATCAATAAGAGGCCATGAGGGGGAATAAATCTTGATAATAACTGACAACAGGAAAGTCAATACGTGTATTAATATATACATTAAGTGAGCATATATCTTCCAGTGAGAGACAGCCTGCGGGGCTGTGGGTGAGAAAAGTGACTGAAACATCCTGGCTGTTGGGGGGGTGAGGGGTGCGTGGGGGTGAATGGGGGCAGGGGAATTACTGCTAGAGTAAAAGCATTCAGGCCTTCCAGAACTGTGTCGGGAGGCGGGATCAGCACAGAAAAGCAGCGCACATGATCGGTGAGGCCACACCAACCTAGCAGGGGATTGATTTTTGGTCAGTGCCAGGAAAGTGCTTTGTGTTTATCCAGCGTGTTGTGGTGTCGTGGGACTTTCAGTGACTTTGTGTGGAAAGCAGGCATGGAAGAACGCTCTTGTGCTTTCCATTCATGCTCTGCCCCTGCCCTCCTAGGTGCGTTTCTCCCATCATGCCATGGGCTATAGCCCGGCTTGGAAAGGCATGGTTTGGGGAAGAGAGAGAGATTGTGTCTCCTGCAGATGAGTGCACAGTGCTTGGCAGGTGAGCACTGTGAAATGTTTTCCTCTCTTGTGCACTGCTCTGACTCACTTTTTCTTGTGCTTAGTTTCCTCAGAGGCCAGGCAGAAAGAAAAGGTTTCCCGGTAAAGATCCCCAGCTAAAAAGAACCCTGCTGCCGGGGCAGTACTTGGTGGGGAGCACCAACAGCCAGGGCCGGCTTTAGGAAGTGCGGGGCTCAATTCAAACAGATTTGATGGGTCCCCGACAGGAATGACTAAAAAAAAAAAAAAAAGAAAAACGTAAAAAAACACATGGGGCTTGTACTTACCGGGTGGTGTTCTGAGTCTTCGGCAGCACTTCAGCAGCGGGTCCTTCATTCGCTCCAGGTCTTCGGCTGCACTGAAGGACCCACCGCGGAAGACCCAGAGCAAGCAAAGGACCTGCTGCCGAAGTGCCGCCGAAGACCCGGAACGAGTGAAGGACCCGCCGCCAAAGTGCTGCTGAAGACCCAGAGCACCACCAGGTGAGTAAAAGGCGCCTCTAGCCAGGGAAGGAATTCTCACTGGGCGCGGGGCCCTCTTAGGTACGGGGCCCAATTCAGGGGAATTGGTGGAACAGGCCTAAAGCCAGCTCTGCCAACAGCCACCTGCATAAAGCTTGCTCAGCCATGCTGTGGCAAAGCACATGTTACAGCCAGGCTTGGTGATTTGCTCTGGCTTCTGGGCACAATCTGAGGTGATGGATTTAACCTGCTAAGCCCTTAACTGGCTTGGGTCCCGAGTTGCTCTGAATCACCTCTCCCCCACTTGGACACCTTGGCTGCTCAGCCAAGGTGCGCACTCTAACAGCCCCCTGATTTAACAAGGAAGGGCTCCAGCCTGGGTCCCACCTCCCTGAAACTCCCTGTACCTGGTGCTCAGCCAGAGCCCCACGTTGATGACTTCCTGGCCCTTAGAGCTGTCAGGAGGGTGACAGTTCTGTTCTGTGGCAGTTTTCGAGAGCTTGAAATTTGCTGAACAAGTTGGAAATGAAACCTTTTGAACATGGGCACAAAAATGGACCTGTGCTGAAATGACTATTTTCAGATTGGAACCTGAGCTTTTTGATTCAGGGCAGCTATTTGGGGTGAAGAGAGAGGGACTCTGATGCTCTCTATCCCAGTGTGTGGGACACGTGCACTGCTCTATTCAGAGTGACTTGGGATGCAAAGCTCTGCTCTGAAAGAACAAGGGCTTGAACCTGGGTTTTCCGCGTCTCGGGGCAGTACCCCAGCCACCAAGCTAGAGAGTGTGTGCCCGTCATAAACAGATAGCTAAGGGTTAATGTCTCTTACACCTGGAAAGAAATACCTGAAACACCTGACCAGAGGACCAATCAGGAAACAAGACTTTTTCAAATCTGGGTGGAGGGTTTTTTGTGTGTGAGTCCTTTGTTCTTGGTCTTCTGCCTGACTCTCTCTTGGCTATGAGGGGATTTCTATTTCCTGCTTTCTAATCTTCTGTTTCCAAGTTGTGAGTACAGAGATCATAAAAACAATAGGGGTTATTGTTTTTTTCTTTTGTATTTACATGTCTATAGTTGCTGGAGTGCTTTGAATTGTATTCTTTTTGAATAAGGCTGTTTATTCAATATTCTTTTAAGCAATTGACCCTGTATTTGTCACCTTAATACAGAGAGACCATTTTTATGTATTTTTCTTTCTTTTTATATAAAGCTTTCTTTTTAAGACCTGTTGGAGTTTTTCTTTAGTGGGGAACTCCAGGGAATTGAGTCTGCAGCTCACCAGGGAATTGGTGGGAGGAAGAAGTCAGGGGGAAATCTGTGTGTGTTAGATTTACTAGCCCGACTTTGCATTCCCTCTGGGTGAAGAGGAAAGTGCTTGCGTTTCCAGGACTGGAAATAGAGAGGGTGGACTCCCTCTGTTTAGATTCACGGAGTTTGCTTCTGTGTATCTCTCCAGGAACACCTGGAGGGGGGAAGGGAAAAGGTTTATTTCCCTTTGTTGTGAGACTCAAGGGATTTGGGTCTTGGGGTCCCCAGGGAAGGTTTTTGGGGGGACCAGAGTGCCCCAAAACACTCTAATTTTTTGGGTGGTGGCAGCTTTAGCAGGTCCAAGCTGGTAACTAAGCTTGGAGGTTTTCATGCTAACCCCCATATTTTGGACGCTAAGGTCCAAATCTGGGACTAGGTTATGACAGTGCCCAGCTCTCTCGCTCCTTGAAGCTTACCTGGGTGATTGACACTGAGGCCTGAGTGCCTGGCTTAGCCTTGCCTGGGTCTGCGTTTCCCCACTGCGGAACCATACCAGAATGACTGTGTCCTCACTATTTCTGTACTTGCCCGGGTGTGTCTGGGAGCAGGTCCCATTGTTGTGTGGAGAAGCTCTAGGGTTCTTTCACAATCAATTGTGGGAGAAATTGTCTGTCCCTTGGGAGGAATTGTGGGAAGAGTTTGGAGGACTATGGGCACTTGAGTGATTTTAGCCTGCGTTCTTGCTAGGGTGACCAGGTGTCCGGTTTTCGACCCGAACACCTGGTCAAAAAGGGATCCTGGTGGCT
The DNA here is from genome assembly GCF_025201925.1 of Gopherus flavomarginatus. Classification (NCBI taxonomy): domain Eukaryota; kingdom Metazoa; phylum Chordata; order Testudines; family Testudinidae; genus Gopherus; species Gopherus flavomarginatus. The sequence continues at coordinate 9,361,840 of NC_066631.1, read as the reverse complement.
ACATCAGCACTGGTGACCAGGTCGTTGACTGTCCGGTCAGTGGCGCTGCGCAGCAGGGCTGGCAGGCTCCCTGCTAGCCTCTGCACTGTGCGGCTTCCGGGAAGCAGCCGGCATGTCCCTGCTCCAGCTCCTATGTGTAGGAGTAGCCAGGGCAGAGGTGAAAGTAAGTTGGTCCGGTCTGGTACGGCGTACCGGCAAGAGCCAGTACGCCGTGCCGGACCGCACCAGCTTCCATGGCGGGGATTGAAAGGGCTCTGGGCTGCCTGCAGCTGCGGGCAGCCCAGAGCCCTTTAAATCCAGGCCGCGACTCCAGTAGCCAGGCTGGGGCTGAGATTTAAAGGGTTCAGAGCTCCCTGGGGTTGTGGGCAGCCCAGAGCCCTTTAAATCCTGGCTGCCGCTGAGATTTAAAGGGTTCAGAGCTCCCCGGGGCTGTAGGCAGCCCAGAGCCCTTTGAATCCCGGTCGCGTCTCTGCCGGCCGGGCTGGGGCCAGGATTTTAAGAGGTCGGGGCTCCCCTCAGCGGCAGGAGCTCTGGGCCCTTTAAATCCCAGCCCCAGCGTGGCAAAACTCGGGGTTCTCCCCACCCCGAACTCCCAGCCAGCTCTTCAGCTGGGAGCCCCTGGTTGATTTAAAGGCCCTGGGTCTCCCAGCCACAACTGGTGCCCCAGGGACTTTAAATCTTTAAAGACCACGCCTCTTCTGGATGAGGCCATGCCCCCCTCAGGACTCCAGCAAATCCTGTAAGTTACTTTCACCCCTGAGCCAGGGGGCTCTGCATTCTGCCTCCGCCCCAAGCACCACCCCCGCAGCTCCCATTGGCTGGGAACCGCAGCCAATCGGAGCTGTGGGGGTGGTGCAGTATGCAGAGCTGCCTGGCCGCACCTCCGCATAGGAGCCGTAGGAGGGACATGACAGCTGCTTCCCAGGAGCTGCGCAGCGCAGAAGCAGCTTCTGGGAGCTGCTTGAGGTGAGCACCACCTGGAGCCTGCACCCCTGATCCCCTCCCGGGCCCCAACCCCAACCCTGATCCCCCTCCCACCCTCTGAACCCCCTCAATCCCAGCCCGGAGCACCTTCCTTCACCCCAAACCCCACATCCCTGGCCCCACCCCAGAGCCCGCACTCCCAGCCGGAACCCTCCCCCCCATGCCCCAACCCCCTGCCCCAGCCCTCATCCCCCTCCTGCCCTCCAGTCCCCTCAGCCCCATTCCGGATCCCCATCCTGCACGCTAAACCCCACAGTCCTGGCCCCACCCCAGAGCCTGCACCCCCTGCAACACCCCAGCTCTGTGAAAGTGAGTGAGGGTGAGGAGAGCGAGTGGCAGAGGGAAGGGGGATGGAGTGAGCAGGGTATTGGGCCTCAAAGAAGGGGCAGGGTAGGGACAGGGCATTGGAGGGGAGGCGGGAAAGGGGACAGAGCAAGAGTGTTTGGTTTTGTGTAAGTAGAAAGTTGGCAACCCCTAGTCCTCACTGCAAAGTGGGTGGGTTAAAGCTGAGCCAGAGTTTGAAGCCACCCCCTCAGCCAGGTCAGTTAGGCTACGCTTAAATCACCTCTTAACTCAGGGCACAGGTTTTTCTGTGTGGACAGTGGGAGGGTTTGGACTAAAACCCAGGTAGGAGCCCAGGTTAACCATGTAGTGTAGACATACCCTGTGCCACACCCCCAGCACCACCTTTCTGTCCCTCTGCCTTTCTCTATCTGCTTTGGGAAGGAGGCTTAGTATGAACACTTCGGCATTTTATTATTTAAATGTCCTGTGGGCCCGTGCACCCAGCGCTTGACCTTGTAAGCAACTTGTAAACGCCTTGACTTCTGATGTGGTTTTTGAAGCAGACAGGATATTAACCTTCCAGAGGAATAGGGGAAGGAATGCTGACACAGCCTTCACTGCAACAGTACTATCAGGCGCCGCTTTAATTTAACCCCCCTGGGGCAGCCACTGGCAAGAATTGCCTGAAAGTAACCTAAATAGCTGCCTAATGTGAGCTGAGGTTCAGCCGGATTCTGCATTAAGTGGGTGTTGTCTAATACAAGGGAGAAGTGACATTTCGCTGGTTCATACTGTCTGAGTGCCCCTTATACAGAGCTAGTGCTTGGATGGTGTTTCCAGCCAGAGTCACTTCCTTGTTAACATGCATTAACATAATGCTGCTGGGTTTAGGTTTCCAGCTCTGAAGGGGAATAGTTAAGGGAAAGCCTTGGCTTTTTTTAACTTTAACGTTTTTTTAAAAATGTTCATGCTGATGACGGCAACCCAGGCTCTGATACAACAAAGCACTTAAATCAATGGGACATCTGTACATATCTAAAGCAAAACACTTTGCTGGAGAGGAGTAGATGTGTTTAAAGCTGAGTGCGTGCTTGAGTGTTTTGCTGAACTGGGGTCCTATCCAGGCTTCCTCCTCACACCAGTACAATTTAAATTCAGTATTGCTATTAATCTCTGCTCCTCCTCCTCTCCTCCACATCTGACTTCAGGGTTGTTCCTTATCTGCAGGCTTCCCCAGTGTGGGGTCATCTTGGGAACTAAGCAGATCGTTGGTTCAGGAGGACAGGCTATACTAAAGGTGGAGTACAGAGGGGTTTTGCTGGGCACCTTGTATGCCTTCATGAGAAGTACACAATTGCCACAGAGTAAACCGTTCCACTCTGCAACACTCTCATTTCTCAGTGGCTGGTCAGATTTGTTTCCCATCTGCCCGTGTGAAGATGAAGTACTAGGAAACAACTCATCAATCTTGTGGGGGCTGCTTGATTTTTTTGCTATCTCTAAGGTGGAGATGAATTCCAGGCAGGCTACTTTTTTAATCAAAAGGTTTTTCTCTTCACTCTCTTCAAAAGAAGATACTTTCTACTTCTTCTTCTTCCTAAAGTTCAAAAGACCAGGAAGAACACGAAGCAGAGAATATATTAGGCACCTTCAAAGGGAAGGAAGAGGTCAGCATTGCTTTCCATATCCCTGTACATCCCGCCAGCCCTCTCCAAGCCAATTATAAGCACATCTTTTCAAACGGAAGCGAGAGCAACAAGAAGTGTCAAGCATTCTCAGTTGACTTGTTTGCAACAGGGGGTTGAGATAAACCATTTGGGACTGTGGTTGCTTTCCTGGATCTTAGCTGTTTTCCAAATGGCAGGAGAACAGCTTGAGTTCCCTGACAGTATCTCAGAATGGGAGGCGTTTCTTGAAATAAAAATGCATTGAGTTTGCTTCCTCTAAATGACTTGTTTCTTCTAAAGCCCTGATGGAATTGTAGCCACTTTCCAGGGAAGTTGATCTCCTCCTCCTCCTGCCCTTACCTTCGAATCAGCTGACTCTCCTGTAGTTATCTTGCATGCCAGCTGTTGAAAGTTCAGTCAAGAAAATTCTGCTGCTTAAGTAATATCCATCAAAGGGCGGCGTTTCCATCAAGAGGAGGTAGGCAAGGTGGGGAGATAGCGAAGGAAGGACAAGAAAAGTAATAGTCTTCAGGTCTGTTCTCTTTCTCTGAGCTAATTTCCCCTTCAAAGGCATCTCCATATGGAGCTGAATGGTTGCAGGGTTTGGCCAGTAGATGTTTGCCATTGTAATGGCTTGAAATGTTGCACTGGAGTTGAATTAAATCCCTACTTTGCCATTGGTGTTGCTTTGGCAGTTCCCCATTCTAAGTAGACAGTGTGATTGCTATCTAGTTGATAAAACTGGAGTCTATGGCATGTCTTGTCTGCAGAGTGATGAGCCACTGTACCAAATGTTTGTGTTTAGGACACAGCCATAAGCATCTGTCTAGGCCCCCATCTTGGATACATTCTTGAGTAGCTTCACTCACACAAGCAGTCCCCTCAGATGAGTTGAGGCAGAGGTTCTCAAACTTGTGTACTGGTGACCTCTTTCACATATCCAGCCTCTGAATGCAGCCCCACCTTATAAATTAAAAAGCACTTTTTTGTATATTTAACACCATTATAAATGCTGGAGGCAAAGCAGGATTTGGGGTGGAAGCTGACAGCTCACGTCCCCCCCATGTAATAACCTTGCAACCTCCTGAGGGGTTCTGACCCCCAGTTTGAGACCCCCTGAGTTAAGGGGTTTGCAGGATCAAGGCCTTACTTTGGAAGTACATGTATGCACTAGTGTTGTAGCCATGTTCAGTCCAGGGTGTTAGACAAGGTGGGTGAGGTAACATCTTTTACTGGATCTTTTGTAGGTGAGAGAGATAAGCTTTCAAGCTACACGGAGCACTTCCCCACCTCTGGGAAAGGTACTCAGAGTGCCACAGCTAAATACAAGCTTGGACAGATAGTTAAGCATCAGCAGTTAACACGCATTCTAAAAGGGACCATTCAAAGGGAAGTGAACACCCCTGTAGTTATAGGACAAAAAGAAGGTTACAGATTGCTATAATAGGCCATAAAGTCAGTGTCTTTATTAAGAATATTATAATTTGGGAGTTATATGGCATTTTGCGAGAGCTTCACAAACATTTCTCTCAACACTTCCCACTGCTATGCCTCTAAACCTCCCATCATTCTACCGTTGTGGAAAGTGGGATGTGCCTCCACCCCAATAATGCCTATGGCCAAACAGTGTAAGAAACAAAGGCATCCCGAGAGCTGCTATTAAACACCACTTCCATCAGAATCCTGGGAGAAACATCCAGGTTTGCGGAGTGGAAAAAGGAGAAGACCTGGGAGGGAAGGAAGTGTTACTGCCACCTTCTCGGAGAGTGTAACACAACAAAGAAAATAACATTTAAAACATTTTGAGAAGTTTGCCGTTAATGGTTCCACTCCCGAGATTGAGTGTCCGTGTCAAAGAAATCCCTGGTAAACGACAGCAGCACACAGAGGTCTCAGCAAGTGGAGCAGCACAGCTTCGTGTGCTCTCATCCGCTGCCGGAGAACTCTGCCTGGCCCACAAGCCTCTTACTGCAGCAGGCTTGGATGGAATCTGCAGCAGAAAACATTGGATTCTGTGGCAGCCCTGAGTGTGCCTGCCGCCAAAGAGGAGAGGGGAAAATCACCCTCCTGAGAATGCTGGTATTGCCAGAGGGAAGAGGGGCCTGCCAGCAGCCTCGCTCCTCCCAAAACTGACTCTGGGGTTGGCTTGTACATCTGCGGAGGAGCTGGGGGGTGCTGCGAGCCTGGATTATACTGGGAGTTAGTGCTGGAGGACTTTAGCAGTTGTGCCGGTCATGTGGAGTTGAACATAATGGAAGGCTTCCCCCACCTCACCCCATCATCGTAGAAAAGTAACAGCATGGAAGTTGAATAGCTTCATTACTAGGACCTGTTCCTGCTGCCTGTTGGCGTCCCATGTGCAGAAAGGCTCCCACATCAGGCCCTTCTAGTGTAGTAAGCCATGTAGCCCTCATGTGGACCTGTGGGTTCAGGTCTCTGCCCACTTGCGCCAGTATAAGTCAGAAGCAACACTGCTGAAGTTGGTGGAGTTATGTTCCGGTAAAGCTGCTGTAAACGAGAGGAGAATCCAGGCTTGTGTCCTGGACATTATGATCAACTGTCGTGTCTCAGCACAGACCTGCTTGGGGATAATTTGTTATTTGTATCCCAGTGGCGCTGGGGAAGCCCACCTAAGCCCGGGGCCTTGTTGTGTGGACAGCTGTGTGCGCACGCAGGAAGAGAAAGTCTGTGCTGGGGAAATCTTTCAGCCTGCATAGATGAGGCAGATGTAGGCTGTGCAAGGGTTGGGAGAAGTGTTATCCTCCCTGGTTTACACGTGGGGATCTGAGGCACAGAGAGATGGAAGATTTGCCCACATAAGAGTTCCGTAGCGTGCTTTGGCATATCGCTGTTTGAAACAGCCATTGTTCCAAGTGGACCGTGGAGCTTTTCGTGCACATCAGCAGCGTCCACATGGCGACTTGGTGCGTGGTGTGCTAGAACGCTGTAAATTTACCCATCTCGAGATAGATAAGCCCCAAGTGACAGGCCCAAGGTCACACCAGAATTCTGTGGCAGTGTCATAACTTTCCTACTCAGATCTGAACCTTAGAGTTCAGAACATGAGAGGCTAGCATGAAACCTCCAAACTTAATTACCAGCTTGGATCTGATATCGCTGCCACCAGCCAGAAAATTTCAGTGTCTGGCTCACTCTGGTCTCCCCAAAACCTTCCTTGGGGGGACCCCAAGACTCAGATGCCCTGAGTCTCACCACAAAGGGAAATAACCCACTTCCCTTCCCCCTCTTTACCTCCTCCCAGATTTCCCCGCCCTGGGTACTTTAGGATATTCCCTGGTTCAAGTCCTTGAAACACAAGTACCGAGAGATCAAATCTCTCTCTCCTCTCACCCAGAAAGTATGCAAAGTCAGGCTTAGTAAATCTAACACAAAGAGATTTTCCCCCTCCCTTCGTTCCTTAGCCTTAACCAATGAAAAAACTCAAACAGGTCTTAAAAAGAAAGCTTTATATAAAAAGAAAGAAAAAGACATAAAAATGGTCTCCGTATCAAGGTGACAATATACAGGGTCAATTGCTTAAAAGAAAAAAATGAATAAACAGCCTTATCCCAAAAAGAATACAATTTAAAACATTCCAGCAACTACACACATGTAAATACAAAAAAACAATATAAACCTATTGTCTTACTATCCTTGTACTTACAACTTGGAAGCAGAAGATTAGAAGGCCTGGAGATAGAGAGATCACTCTCAGAGCCGAGAGGGCCACCGAACCAAAACAAAGAACACTCACCCAACAACTTCCCTCCCTTGACATTTGAAAAATCTTGTTTTCTGATTGGTCCTCTGGTCAGGTGTTTGGTTCCCTTTGTTAACCCTTTACAGGTAAAAGAACATTAACCCTTAGCTATCTGTTTATGACAGGCAGAGCCGGGAATCAAATCAAGATACTCTGAGGGAATGTCTCCACTACAAAACTAAGTCGACCTAACTTACGTAACATACAGCCACCGGAGTAATTACATCACCTGTGTGAGTCTACACTTTGCTCCTTGTATTGGCAGTGCGTGTCCTTACCAGGTGCGCTTGTACTGATGGTACTGTCAGTGGGGGGCACTATGGGATAGCTTCTGAAAGCCAGCAACAGTCGATGTAAGCAATGCAGTGTCTACACTGACGCTGTGTCAACCTAACTGCATCGACATTGACTCTACACCTCTCATGGAGGTGGAGTTATTACACAGCAGTTACATCGAGGAGAGTGACATTCTAGTGTTGACACTTACGTGGTTCGTTCAACATAAGCTGCCTTGCATCGACCTAAAACCAAGCCTGAGTGCTAGGCCAGTGCCTTAACCACAACACCTTCTGTCCTCTCTGAGAGCCCCCTGTCCTCAGACAGTGCAATAATCTTCGCTGTCTCAGGGTTATTTTAGTTAAGCTTTTGTATTTCAAACAACCAAACAGTGGACGTTATGTCCTCGTGAGCTGGCTTTCTGGGCTCTTCGACGAGGCACCAGTCTGCAAAGAGCATGTTTTGGAAAATCTTTTCATTTAACAAGACAATGAATGGAAGTCCCAAATTGGCTGTTTAAGGGTTTGACTTGCATTCTAGGCCAGTTTGGAAACTGGAGACAGACTTCCCTTTCATTGCTGGGCCAATGCAATTGGGCTTTATAGGATTGTAGGATGATTCTCCATTGGAAGGGATTCCTGGGGGAAGGTGATGGTTCTAGCAGAGGATTACATTGGGGATGTATCTTTGTGTGAAACGTAGCATGATTATCAGAGGATCTCCTCATGGGTCCTGCTAACCTCTTCTGGACCTTGATTCTATGAGCCTTTTCAGCTGGTGGAATTGGCATATCCTGGGTGTGAAATGCTTTTTATCAAAGCAAGATAGTGGCAGGGAAAGATAGTAAGAGAAAGCAAATCTGCCCTCCTATTTCCCACTTCGGTTCAGTGTGGATGGCTGCTGAGTGCTGTGGAGCAGCCAGCCCCAAGGCAGTGACAGCACATTACACACCGGTGCTCTCTGAACCCCACATGGACTGGGGTGCGGCGTACCCTGCAGCACAGACTCTTGGGGGCTGGAGTGATGGATTCTGTCTGCCCTCCCTGGGATCCTAAGGTCATGTCTGTGCCCTGAGCTGGGGGAGCGATTCCCAGCTCAAAGAGACGTACTCATGGTAGCTCTGCGTGAGCTACTGTGCGAAAAATAGTGTAACTCCAGTGACATGAACGTTGGCATGGGTTCGCCGCCCACCCGAGTATGATCCCACCCGAGAGGCTAGGCATTACTCGAGCCTGCTAGACCCTCCCACCGCCACAGCTATGCTGCTCGAGGTTGTATTGGTATATCTACTCGAGCTGGGAATTACACCTCCAACTATTCTTGTTGATTTAATTGAAGACAGTGCTCCGTGCAGTAGTCAAAGACACACATGCAGTGCCAGCCCCAAGGAGCTTTGCTAAAATAACTGAAGGGGCGAGATGAACGTTGGTTGACAGCTTCACAGAGCAAAGTCTCGCTTTTCTCCCCAGAATGGGTGCGACGTAGACAGCAGCAGCGCTGGCTTCATAGTTTCATAGATTCCAAGACCAGGAGCAACCACTGTGGTTCTCTAGTCCAACCTCCTGTATAGCACAGGCCAGAGAACTTCCCTAAAGTAGTTCCTAGAGCAGATGGTTTAGAAAAACATACCGTGGTGATTTAAAAATGGTCAATGTGGGGGATTCTCCATCATCACTTGGTAAGTTGTTCCAATGGTTGATTACTCTGATTGTTAAAAATGTACCCCTTATTTCCAGTCTGAATTTGGGTAGCTTCAACTTCCAGCCATTGGATCGTGTTATGCCTTTCTCCGCTGGATTGAAAAGCCCATTGTTAAATATTTGTTCCCCATGTGGGTACTTAAAGACATAAACTTCTCTTTGTAAAGCGAAATCGATTGAGCTCCTTGCGTCTATCACTATATGGCAGGTCTTCTAATCCTTCAGTCATTCACATGGCTCTTCTCTGAACCCTCTCCAGTTTATCAACATCCCTCTTGAATGATGGGCATCAGAACTGGACTAGTATTTCAGCAGCAGTCTCACCAGTGCAAAATACAGAGGTAAAATAACCTCTCTGCTCCCACCCAAGATTTCCGTTTGTACATCCCAGGATTGCACTAGCTCTCATGGCCGCAACATCACGATGGGAGCTCATGTTCAGCTCATTATCCATCATGACCCCCAAATCTCTTTCAGACACTACTTCCTGGGATAGAGTCACCCTATTGGCCTGCATTCTGTGTTCTTAGATGTATACATTTATATTTAGCCATATTAAAATGTATATTGTTTGCTTGTGTGCAGTTTACCAAGCAATCCAGATGGCTCTGATCAGTGATGTTTCCTCTTCATTATTTGCCACTCCCCTAATTTCTGTGTCATCTGAAAACTTTATCAGTGGTGATTTTGTTATCTTCCAGGTCATTTATAAAAGTGTTAAATAGCATAGGGCCAAAAATGATCCCTGTGGGACCTCACTGGAAACACACCAGATTGATGATGATTCCCCATGTAACGTGCTTGGAATCTCTGCAAGAACGAGGCCCACACACACTGTGAGTTATTTGGCTTTAATGAAGGTAAAGTGACACATTTGCAACGGGGACCCTGGGCGTTGCTGTCACTTTGGCGGGGAACCCACCACTGAAGCTCAGCTCGGCCTGGGTCGGAGTCCAAAGGCGGGACCGGGAGCATACAGCTATATATACACAATACAAAAGCAACTCATACATATGCAACAAGGGACTTCCCACAAGCTATGCCCGCCCTTTGGCCTAAGGCCATACAAACTGGTTTCAACCAGTTAAAAGCAAATTATAATTGGCATGCCGTGTCCTACAATGACCGGCCACTTAGCAAGCAGGGGCTTTCCACAAGGCCGGCGAGAAAGTGTAGATACCCTAGCTAGGCTGTGACACAGTCTTCCGCAGTCCCCTACATTCCCCCCCTCACTTTCTTGAGTGACGCCAGTGACCATGACCCAAGGGCTGGGAGAGGGTCCTCAAAATTAAAGGTGTGATCAAAAAATACAGCATAGCAAACAGCAGCAGGATTCTTAATAGCCTGTAAATCCTATTCAATTGAGCCAAAATAATTGACATAAAAACAGCAATTTTCCCCAATGCAAGTACAAGCCCCCCCCCACTCAGGAATGAGTGCACGAACAAAAGAATGAAATCCTGTTTGTCTGACAACTAAGGGATTTGGGCACTGACTATAAATCAGTTAGGTATACCAGGTGATCTAATTTCCCAGATGTCTTGGTGAATAATCCAGTTCCATATGCATCCTCCCCATGGACCTATCAGGATTCGGTATGTGGGAGCCCACACCCCCCTAACTGGTCCAAATGCTTGGAAGGAGCACTGTGAATATCCACACTTCCACCCAGAAAGTGTCCAAGTATGTCTCCATGACCATAGATCAGATGGTAATCCTGATGTGTCTGTAAGGGCAGTGGGCCAAGTCTGGTACTCAAGATCGCTCTGAATGGCCATCAGCTGGTCATTCAGGAAATCCTGAATTTCTGAACATACTAGATCCCACTGCAATGCCTTCCCAGCCTCAGTGATATTTAATACCATCTGTCCTTGGTGTAGTATAATACACCTGTTATTTAAAATCCAATTAGAGAGAGCAATACATGCTGAAGGATTTATCCAGAACACAAGGCGCAGCCTGTAGAATAAACCCAAAAATCCAATCAATACCACATTCCCAAGCATGGGTCCCACAAATTTCTTTCTGCCAGTGTATAATTCTTTGTTTCTTTACCAGGGTCAGTTCTTAATGTCCTTTTTAGTCAGGAATTCCTGGACTTTGGCAATGTCAGTAGGGTGAGTGTTCCTTTATCTTTCCCGAAACAGTTGTGGTTCAGCATCCTACAGGGGAGAGGTTACTAGCACATCACCCTGTAATGGTTTTGCTGCTTCTAGAACAACGCAAAGGCACAGTAGATCTGTCAGTGGACAAGGGAGAGGTTACTAGCACTTCACCTTGTCCTTTTTCCCCTGCTGTCCAGAAGGCACAGTGGAGCTGGAAGGAGAAATAGGCTAATCATCAGTAGGAGAATCCTCCCAAGGAGGAGGGGTCTTTGGGTAGCGCTTCGTTACCTGTGAGAAAAGGAACCTAACACATTTCATTAGTGCCTGGCAGTGTTTTGCAGATCTCATAGCTGCTTGGGCATATTCACACACCCCCGCCCTTTTCTTGGTTATTAGCCAAGTCTTAGCTGTGAGCAGTGTCCTTGAGTGGAGCCAGTGTCTTATCTTCAGCCTGCTCGCTATTATTTTTTCTTTCCAATTAACTCATTTTGTTCCTTTTTCTTCCTCCTTCTTGGCTTCTTTTTATCCTACAAAGGGAACTTTTACTTTTCACTTATACACCTTTTTCCAACAACGAACACATAAACATTGCCATTATACAGTACATTAGTCTTATTGTTCAGTGTATGCTACATATACCCTTTCACTAAAAATAACCTTGTTAGAGAGCTTTGGAGCAACAAGCCAGGACAAGCACACCCACTTTGCGAAGTTCATTCAATTTAACCCCTTTTGCCTGATTCCAAACCAACCCATCCTATAGAAACACTAAACACAACAATGCCGGCCACAAGACAGACACCACAAGACAAAACATAAAACACAAAACATAATTCCTAACATAAGACCCACCCATCTGTCTGCTAACACTTAAACGAAAAGAAAATTACACAGAGAACAGAGGGAATTACAATTTAATCCAGGTTTTCCCACTTTATTACACTGATCGCTACAGGGGACGGAACAGAAGGATCTCAATTCGACCTCAGAGCTTCCTCGCACGCATGGCTTCCACTCCGAGGAATTATGAACGAGAGGTTCAGTTCCGCCCACACTCCTAACACCCAAATGTATACAAACCAAAAAACAACAGTAACCAGTTAAACAAAACCAAACCAGCTAGTATTTCCTTATCCTATTAGGGCTCACCTTATCGGAGCACGAACCCCAGGGGCTGCGGGGAAGTGAGGAAGAGGGGTTAAGCACCCCAGTGGCGGCACTCCTAGTTCGCTGCAGCCATCCGGAGTTCAATGTCCGAGCTAGGAGAGTCCTGTCTATAGTCGCCAGAAACTGTTACCAAAATATCGGGTCTGCCTAGCTGAGAGCCAATTAACAGCCTGACAGGGATAAGGAAAAAAAACGCAGAGGAAAAGAGGTAGTGTAAAAGTTCAGGCTGCTGTGTCCATGAGCAGTACTCACCCCCCGCACCCACCTACTGGCTGCTTGTAATCTATTGGGGGGGTCAGCCAGCTTTCACAATCCCCCTCTTCGGCAATAGTCTTCCAGGGCCCGCTGTAAGTGGAGCACCTCCTCATCCTGGGCCCGGAGGGCGGTTAGGGAGAGCCACCCGAGCTCCCCCATCGCTCACCGTTCCGTCCCAGAACGCCGGTTCACCCGCACCCGCTGTAAGGCCTCTGTCAGCTGTGCAGGAGTCACTCCGGCCACCTGCCAGAATTCCGGCCACTCGGCAGGGGCAGTCCACCCTGCCAGAACCCGCGCTACCGGCCCCCAGCGTTCCGTCTGGGGCCACTTGGGTGTGCGCTGTAGGGACAGCGGCAGCTCCCCTGCTTCCCCTACCTTCGGCCAAAGCGGCATCGTCTTCCAGAGCACCCTGCTCGCTGCGCCAAATGTAACATGCTTGGATGCTCTGCAAGAATGAGGCCCACACACACTGTGAGTTATTTGGCTTTAATGAAGGTAAAGTGACACATTTGCAATGGGGACCCTGGGCATTGCTGTCACTTTGGCGGGGAACCCAGCACCGAAGCTCAGCTTGGCCTGGGTCGGAGTCCAAAGGCGGGACCGGGAGCATACAGCTATATATACACAATACAAAAGCAACTCATACATATGCAACAAGGGACTTCCCACAAGCTATGCCCGCCCTTTGGCCTAAGGCCATACAAACTGGTTTCAACCAGTTAAAAGCAAGTTATAACTGGCATGCCGTGTCCTACAATGACCGGCCATTTAGCAAGCAGGGGCTTTCCACAAGGCTGGCGAGAAAGCAGAGATACCCTAGCTAGGCCGTGACACAGTCTTCCGCAGTCCCCTACGCCCCATTTACAGTTACATTTTGAAATCTACCAGTTTTTAATCCATTTAGTGTGCACCATGTCAGGTTTATACCATTCTAGTTTTTAATCAAAATGTCCTGTCCCTGTGCCTTAGCCACAAACTGTAGGGAGAAGGGGTTTATGATTCCCACGTCCATCCAGTGTTTGACAAGTCTACTGGAACTGTCAACGCAGGTGTGATGCTGATTTCTTGTGAGGTGGCTGCATTTCCATTTGAAACAGAGTCCTAGCAAACTCATTTCACCTACTTCACGGAATAGCTCTCTGGTTGTGATGACTGTACACTGCTGCTCCACACTAGTCAATGTGGAGACCTAAAGGTGAAAGGTTGTGTAGGCCACAACCATCCCCATTACCTTCGTAATCCAGGGTGCATTTTAAAGGTGAGCAGGTACTGTATTGTGGGTGTGGTTCCATCTGATCATCCTGCACTGAACTCAATGATTAAGCTCCCGTCAACTACAGTGATGCAGGATTGGGTCCCTCTTGCATGTCCCCCTGCAGTATTTTCAGGTCTGTATAAATAAGTGAGCTGTGTAAGTGGAACAGTTGACAGCTACCCTGAGGGATGTAGAATTTATCAGGACTGGAAAGGGTCACTCTTCACCCTGTGCTGTGGCATTTCTGAGGAATCTGGTCACCCCGATTTCACAGAGATACATTCCATCTCTGCAGTAGTTATAACACTGTGTACAGCACAATATATAACAACGTCAGATGGATGGTCCCTAAGCGCTGTTTCCCTATGGCAGCTCCTCGGGGCAGACGTGGGCCAAGGATGTGATTTTATACTGGGGCCTGAACCCCCCTCCCAGCGGTGGCTCCAGGCACCAGCGCTCCAAGCACGTGCCTGGGGTGGCAAGCCATGGGGGGCCTCCTGCCGGTCCCTGCAGGGGCGGCAGTCAGGCAGCTTTTGGCGGCTTGCCTGCAGGAGGTCTGCTGGTCCTGCAGATTTGGCGGCAATTCAGCAGCGGGTACGCCGAAGTTGCGGGACCGGCGGACCTCCTGCAGGCAAACCGCCGAAGGCAGCCTGCCTGCCATGCTTGGGGCAGCAAAAAAGCTAGAGCTGCCCCTACCCCCTCCCTAAATTATGAAATGAACAAAATAATCAAATCCTAACACCCTGCCCCTCCTCCGCAACCAACCAAACCTCTCACCTGCCTTCTCTCCCTGCTTAGGTCACTGATCTTTATTTATTTTTGAGTTTTACAGGAAGCGCTCTTTCCTTTCCTTTCGGCATAGCACTGCCATTTTTAAAACTGCAATCGCTTGATGTACCGAAATCGGGGGAGGTGGGGGGGAAAGGGGGAGGGTCATGGGGGAGGATTCAAAGAGAACTTCTGAAAACTCCCTGAGCAATTCAGAAAACTCAGTTCCCCCACAAACCATGGCCTGTGGCAAAGGTCTGAGTAAACACACACCTGTCCGCTTTCAGCGTGGCCTGTAATTCAGATTGTTTCAGGCTAATGATGTAGTACAGGAAGTCATCTCTCTCTCTCTCTCTCTCACACACACTCTACTCTAGCCACTTTATCGCAATACCAGTTAGGAATTAAATACTTTCTTGTTGCTTTTAACAAATTCCAGGTCATTCCTTCCTGGATTCATTTATAGCATCTTTCTCCCACACTCGTACCCACAGATCTGCTCTTTTGTGTTGCGGTAAAATAATAATAATGAATAAACGCTCAGTACGTATCAAAAGAGTTTAAATGTCAGTTATACCCTATATAACTCCGTGGGACTCCTTTTTCTTTGTTGCATTGTCTACCTCTTCCCTAGCACAGATCCAGCCCACAGGTAGTGGCATAGCAGACTTTTTAATTTTAAATGTTTATTAGTACTAATTCTTCTCTCTGTCTCTCTGGGTTTTATACCTATCACCTTGGTACCTGAACTCCTTCCACATAAAATCAATAGCAATAGCAAAATTGCTAGTGGATTGCATGGAATCTGTGGCACTTGTCTCTTTTTGGGAGGTAAAAGTCTGACTTTAATTTACTCTCTGTTAGGCTGCTTTGTTTTGGGGTAATTTTTACTTAATTTTTGGTTGATCGGGGTTCTGCAGTGGAAGGGGGATGTCAGTGTTGTGAGTGTCGTCCTTCGGGTGGAAAAAGGTCTTTTCAAAGATGAACATCTTGCTGCTTTTCCTAAGGACATTCAGGCTGGATTCACCTAGCTGTGCCTGGCATTTAGGCTGCATGCAGCCCTGATCTCTATTGCTCTGTGGGTTGTCTTCTCCCCTTTTCGCAGATAGTATTTATTGGCTTGTGCTTCATTAAGTTTCAGTTCAATTTCGCATACAATATAAAGTCTTCGCGCTTTAAACTCTGCTGTTGGTCAATCTTTAAACTTCGTAAGTGTTTGTGCTTCTTGTCTGCAGGATGCATAAACTGTACCGTCACTCTGTGAAGTGGGGAAATGAAGTAGTAATACCTGTGGTGGGATGCGGGTGGAGTCGCCATGGTTTATCTTGGAGACATTTGAAGATGCTCGGATAGAAGACACCATAGAAATGCAACGTATTATTAACTAGGCAAATTCCAGCATGGGTAACTACATTCTGTCCCTCTAAATATTTCTTGCAAGTTCTGCTCTATGGTGGAAGAGTCTTCACTTGTGCTGCCTTGCTCTGGTAAACAGTCCCTGTAATACACCCTGAAAATGGCTGTAAGTCTGGGGTATGTTAACTAGAAGGAAGGGTAGATCTGATTCTCCTCTCACCTGCCACAGTTATATACCTCTGTATCTCCACTGACCGCAAAGGAATTGTTCCTGATTTACGTCAGTGTGAGCAAGTGAGGATCAGGCTAATATATCAAAAATGATGGAAATTGTGGTAAACAATGTTTTAAAATGTGCCCAATTGCACTGACTTCACTCCAGATCAGAAAACTTGAGGGGAAGTGCCCCAGTCCTTCCTCTAAACTGAGCCTCTGCAAGTCACTTTTGCTTTTATCCCATTGCTGATGTCTTCAGCCCACGCTGGTGGAATGCTTATAAAGCAATTTGAGATTTGGTGTGCTTGGCTGAACACTTCTGGAACTCATTTTGAATGGAGAGCACATCAGTAATGATCTGGTTTTAGCAGTGCTAGGAAGTTTCCTGCTAGCTAGGGAAAGGATGGAGAGCTGAAGGCTGTTAGTAAACATTTGAAATTGCATTCATTTAAGTGTTTAAGGGTTGTGGATGGTTATTCAGGCTGGCTGCTTGTCACAGCCGTAGCTTCACCACTGAAACCAATGACTTTTAGAGGGTTTTGATTAAAACAAACTGGGTGTTTTTTTACCCTGGCCAGCCTGCCACTGAGTAAGACCCCAGCGTGAAGTTTGACACACTTGGCTCTGCTAGTGCCTGATGTGTGTATATCTCTGTCTACTTGGGCTGTCTGGAAGTCTGCATGGCCGTCATCTCCAGAGCACCTAATCATGCCTGCCAGTGAGGTCTCTTGTAAAAGGCAGGACATTGATTTCTATTTTTCATAATTTCCTCGTGCCAAACAACTTAATATTTTAAAATATGATTTGCAACAGTCTTTTAAATTAAAATGACGACTTTTGCGTTTGGTGTGACAAAGCAGCACTTTATGGGCCAGTCCAAGGATTATTTCACTTTGGTTTAGAGGGGGCCTCATTCCCTCATTAACAGTGTTGTCAAAGGTTAGCTGCTTAACTGACCTGAATTTTCTAATTCCATGAGAAGGAATCTTCGGTGTACAGGGTGAGCAAGCGGAGTCTATCTGAGGGCACACTCATTTTATCCCAGCAGTACAGAAAGGCGACAGGTTCTCTGGACACTGGCTCAGCCATAGTCCCTTAGAGGTTCTGGAACAAACTCTGTTGGCATTTTACACTGGTGTAAAGCTGGAGTTACTCCGGATTTACTTTGGTGTAACTAGAACCTGAATGTGGCACTGTGTCATTAGTTCCACCGTGTGGATTCTCCCCAGAGTTTCTCCTTGCTCTTCACTTCAAGGGTGCTATCAGTTAGCTGAGTGTCTTTGCAAAGGAGCTATGGTATATCAGGTACCACAGTGAACAGCAGAGTAAGTTAGGTCCTCAAATGATTTGGGGGGGTTGCCAACTTTCTCCTTGCACAAAACTGAACACCCTTGTCCCGTTCCTACACCGCCCTTCCTCTGAGGCCCCGCCCCTGCTCACTCCATCCCCCCTCCCTCTGTCACTCATTCTCTCCCACCCTCACTCACTCGTTCATTTTCACCGGGCTGGCTCAGAGGGTTGAGTGCAGGAGAGGGCTCTGGCTCTGGCTGTGGGTGCGGGCTCCAGGGTGGGGCCATAAATGAGGGGCTTGGGGTGCAGGAGCATGCTCCAGGCTGAGGCAGTGGGTTGGGATGTGGGAGGAAGTGAGGGCTCTGGCTGGGGGTAGGGCCCGGGATGAGAGGTTTGGGGTGCAGGAAAGGGCTTTGGGCTGGGGGGTGGATCCAAGGGGTTCAGAGTATGGGAGGGGGCTTCAGGCTGAGACAGGGGGTTAGGGTGAGGGAGGGGGTGTGGGCTCTGGGCTGGGGCCAGGGATGAGGGGTTTGAGTTGCAGGAAGGGGCTTTGGGCTGGGGGGTGGAGCCAAGGGGTTCAGGTTGCAGGAGGGGGCTCCAGCCTGAGGCAGATGGTTGGGGTGTGTGGTGGGGTGACGGCTCCAGCTGGAGGTGCAGGCTCTGGTATGGGGCCAGGCATGAGGGATTTGGGGTGCAGGAGGGGGCTCTGGGCTGGGGCTGAGGGGTTCAACATGTGGGAGGGGTCTCCGGGTGGGGGAGTGGGTTGGGGCACAGGAGGAGGTCAGGGGTGTAGACTCCAGGCGGCCTTTACTTCAAGCAACTCCTGGAAGCAGTGGCATGTCCCCCCTCTGGCTCCTACATGGAGATATGGCCAGGCGGCTCTGCATGCTGCCACATTTGCAGGTGCCGCCCCCACAGCTCCCATTGGCCGCGGTTCCAGCGCTTGTGGCGGGGAAGTGTGCGGAGCCCCCTCACTGCCCCCACACATAGGAGCCAGAGAGGGGACATGCAGTTGCTTCTGAGGGCTGCGCGGAGCCATGACAGGCAGGGAGCCTTAATCCTGCTGTGCTGCCGATGGACTTTTAACAGCCCAGTCAGCGGTGTTGACTGGGGCTGCCAGGGTCCCTTTTCAACCGGGCGTTCTGGTAAAAAACCGTACACCTGGCACCCTTAATCAGACAGCCCTGGCTGCCTTAGCACATACCTCTCTCCTCGTGTCTTAACTTGGCAGATGAGATCAGCTAGAGCTTACAATGCCTTTGTGCATCTAGGGACAGGATGCTCTCAGCAGAAAGTTCTCAACCCTGGAATTTGCGCACGCTCACGTTATCTGATAACGCCCACGTTTGTTTATTTCAGGCTCTTTCTGTGGAAGGTCGTTGTGTGGAGGTTCATCTGTGGTAGGGGTGTTGTTTCATTTGCTGAGCTAACACTGAGTGGCTCGTGCACTGTACCATTGTTTTTATTGTAAAAGGTCTTGAAGTTTGACTGGGTTTTGCACAGAAAAATAACATGGCCAAAAGTTTGCTCAGCTCCCTGTCTCTGTACATCTCTGTAGTGCAGAGTTCCATGTGCAGCCACAAGAAGTCAGGCACTCGGTGTTCTGGGGCTCGCGAGAGGAAGCAAGAGTTTGTGTGATGCGCGAGGCACCTTCTCCTCTGGTATTCATGGGCCGTGAGTTTCTGTTCACTGGCACATTCAACGGTAGCTCAAATCCACAGGGAGTGCTTGCTGAACACAGTAAAGTTGGATTGTGTTTCACAAGCCTGGATTTTCTATTAACCACCGCAAGTGTGTGATTATAGGCTGAGGATGAGGTGAAGCGAACATTTGGTTATAAATACACACTTCAGGAGTGAATAAGCCAGTGTATCTGAAGAGGCATGTCTGCGCTCCTTTTGTTCATGTTGTGAAGCACAGACAATCTTTGGCCTCTTCACCCTGATGTACCCTTGTGATGTGGAGGAACATCTACTCAGGGCTGGGTAGCTATCTCCATCCTGCATTTCAGCCCAGGTCTCCAGAAGTGAAAAGTGAATACGTTATCTGTGCACTCTTGAGGCCTCTCGTTGTTTGCTTCATGAATGTTATTTGTGCTCTGATGGAGGGGGACTATTCAAGTCAGACAAGAAGTAAGAGGAAACATAATTGTGGAGAGTTGTCATGAAAAGATTCTGCAGGTGGATTGTCAAGTGGCTCAGGTGCTGTATAATAGTTGTAAACAAGGCTTTGTGTGTTGGTGACTAGCTTCTTCTCCACCAAGTAATCTCATTGGCTGCAATATTTGCTAGTTTAATTCATTTGGAGGAGTTACTCATCAGCCAGTGGAAAGCATGAAGAGCTGAATCACCTGGGCTGATGTATAGTTATTTTCCTTGGGGTCCAGTGAGCTTTTGCTGCATCATCTCCCACTCCTACATTGCATGGTACTTTACCTTGTGTGGGTACCTTCTAGTGCCAGGCTTGACTTGCACCTGATTTCTGCTGCCTGATTTAATATGGACCTAACGTCTAATGTAATGGGCCCAATGAGTTTGTAATCTATCATGCACTTCTAAATGATTGAAGTGACGGGATCTTGTCTCAATAGAGACTGCAAGAAGTCTGTATTCCCAAGGTTCTCTCTGCAGTTCAGAAGTGCTTGAAATATGTTTTTTTAAAGTTCATCCCACTGCAACTGATCACAACTCACTTTGGGGCTGAGACCAGATCCAGTTCTACTCAATCTCTTTGTTTTGTTTATGGTGATGGTTCATTACTTATTTCACTTCCTTACCAAGTTTCTGTTGTGGTCAGTTTTCTTTGGGGGATAATATGAATTACACCAAGAAGGACTGATTGGAAGTATTGCTACCATGACTTAAGGTGTGCTAAGATTGCAGAACACAGCAGGAAGCATGTTGTGTAGTAGATCATGTTATCCTGGTTTCTTGAATAGATCTGTATAAAAGACTCCATATCAAAAAGGTGTCAGGGCCAGCTTTTTAGAATGTGGCTTACTGTTTTGCACCCCCAATTTTAGTTGCAAATAACTCATGGCACAAATTTTCACCAGCATTTATTTTCAGGTGCAATTTAGATCACTCACTTTCCAAACTACAAAGATAACCATGTTTAAACATGATTGTAGCCAAACTATTTTAGAGCATCATTTAATTTTCCTTGTTCAGACCGAACAAAACATGATTAAAATTATGTTAGGCCTGGTCTACACTTATATACTATTTTGACTAGGAGTCTTGGGTGGTTGTTTTTTTTAACCAAAATAGTTATACTGGTAAAAGTCCTAGTGTGGACACAATGATACTGGTATAAAGGTGCCTGATGCTGGTCTTGCTTATTCCCCTTCCTGCATGCAGCAGGTTCATAGAATCGTAGAACTGGAAGGCACTTTGAGAAGTCATCTAGTCCAGTCCCCTGCACTCATGGCAGGACTAAGTATTATCTAGATCAGCCCTGACAGGTGCTTGTCTATACTGGTTATACAGTTATACTGGTATAAGCACATTTATAATGATTAACTGTGTCCACACTAGGCGGCTATTCCCTATTGCTGGAGCGGTACAACTTTTAAACATAGACAAGCTCTTAGATAACCACATGTAACCTGGGTATCTGTATGGGTTCTCTAATCTGTTATAACCTGCCATTTTTTCCTAGCCATACAAACACAACATGGTTTGACCATATCCATCGTTCACTGTTCTCTTTAAACCTGTTTGTTTTTGTAGTGTAAATGGGTTGTAGTTCGATAAATACTCGGTCTGTGGGTGCAGGTGAGGAAGCGACTACAAAGGCTGGTGCAAATACAGAGGCTGGATAGATCTGGAAATCTGCTACAAAAGTGTTTTCCTGGTTTAGTTATATGTGGAGTCATCATGGGAAATCTCTAGGGAGCCTACAAGGCAGACTGGCTTGGCCTAAGAGAAGGTTGACGTGTGCCACATTAGAGGAAACAAGCCAATGGATATTAAGTGAACTGGGTTAAATGCCACTTCATTGGTACAACTAAAAGCATTTGACTTCTGACCAAGCCCAACTGGAATGTGAGTCTCTAGCAGGGAAGACTAATGCTCTCCGGAGGTGACGGGAATCGGCGTGTGCATTAATTCGCTCTGCTGGCTGGAGTGACATTAATGAAGTGATGCATTCGTTTTCATTCCATCAAGGAGCATTTCACAACTGTTCCTTCGTTCTCTTTTAATGTGCCCAAGTCTCCCTCTCCTTTAGTTTGTTGTATTCCCTGGTGGCTGACACGTCAGACACGGGATCATCACTAGGGCTTCTGAATAGAAACACACATTTCCCATCTGCACCAGGGGGCTTTTAGACATTGTGGTTTCTATAACAACTCGATGCAGTGCTTTCTAGGGTATTCATTTCTTTCTTGTTGTATGAGGGCCAAGACAGCAGATTAGCCGAGGCTTTGTGACTGATTCTCTTCTCGCTGACGCTGGTGTAATCCCAGCAAAGTTACACTTCAACACAACAATGTGAGTAGCATCAGAATCAGGCCTAACGTGTTTCCATAACCTGACTGGGATTACAAAGAAACCCCAGGAATATGAGTACCCAACTCTCACTGAAATTCAGTTGGAGCTGGTCATTTAACTCCCTTTGGAAACCCCAGCCCTGGTCATCGTATATTCTCATTCAGACGTAGTCATCTGTAACAGCCATTAACGTGGCAAACACAGAGAGCTCAGGGTGGATTCTAATTTGCACTCAATGTGGGAGTTCAACCTCTGTGTTTTTCTGTGAAGTATACAGTGTGTCTGCCCAAAGCATTCACCCTCTAAACACTGAGTAAGACTTAGATATTCTGAGGAGTTCCTTAAGCTCTGATCAACTTAAAAATTGGCCTTCAGATAATTTCACTTTCAGAGTCGCATGATTCTGGGGGAGTTGACAACTGTAGAAAATCAATAATCTGTGCACAGTGAACAGGGTGCTTCTTCGCTCTTTGGTTAAGATTGCATTGCTTGCCCATCGTGCCTGCTCTCTTCCATGCTAATTCTTCAGTGCTCTGCTTTATTCGGTCTATGTTTTTATGTGGGCGCTTGCCCCTGTGGTACCTGAGACCTCCCATGAGGAGTAAACACAAATTTATCAGCTGGGACCTCTTCACTTCCCCAACACAAAGCCCAGGAAAATGCCTAATGTTTTCTCTTGCACTTGCTTGTATTTTGATTATAAGGAGTTTAATGCTCCTGATCGCCTGGGAATGGAATTTTGTGTAAATGATCAGTAAGGCTAAGTTTTGGTCAAGGATATTTTTAGTAAAAGTCAGGGACAGGTCACAGGCAATAAACAGAAATTCACGGCAGCCCGTGACCTGTCCATGACTTTCACTAAAAATATCCCTGACAAAAGGGAGAGGTGGGGTCAGCACCCGCTGCTGCTGGGGCTCCCGGGTCCCCACACTGCTGCAGTGCGTGGGAGCTCCGGGGTCCCCCTGCCCGCGGGGCTGGACTGCTGCGGGGACCCCTCACCCCCAGGAAGTGGCAGGTGCAGGGAGTCCCCCCGCCAGTCGCTGTGGTTGGGTAGCTGCAGGGGGTCCATCACCAGCCCTCTACAGCTGGGCAGCTGCAGGGTCCACTTGCCCCCTGCCACCTGCCATGGCTGGGCAGCTGTGGGGTCCCCCCACAAGGGTAAGGGCTGGGAGCTGCAGGGGCAGGACTATCTGGGAGCTCCAGCCCCAGGCAGAAAATGTCACAGACGTCAATGGAAGTCACGGATTCTGACGTCCACGACCTCTGTGACATAATCCTAGCCTTAATTATCAGCGTAAATGGGAAAGATTATGCCAAAAAGAAGGTGGGAAACTATTTAAGGTGGAGTGTGGTGGGTTTTTTGGTTTTTTTTGGTTTTTGCTGTTGTATAGCTTCCAAAAGGGTCAAACCCAGCATCCATATCTGAAGGTCTGGCCATCCCATTGGCAGTGGGACTGGTAATTCTGTTACACCAGGGGGCCAAGGGGACTATGCAGTTGTTGTAGTTATTTATTGCAGTAGAACCTAGGGACCCCAGTTATGGCCCAGAACCCTGTTGTGCTAGGCACTGTACAAATACAGAACAAAAAGTCCCACGGAACTTGCAATCCCAGTATAAGACAATAGACACCTGTGAGACTGGCAGACCAGGTGCCAGCTCATGCCAAGGTCTCCATGTCTCAACTGGATACTGATAACTACAGAGCTGGAATCAGTCTGGTTCACCTGCATGTTAGTATTGCTAAAATAGGTATTAGAATTACAGTATAAGAATGCATTTAGCCTTTAGACTTTATGAATGCATGTAAGTGTCTGCCTGCATTAATCTCACTTATCCCATTGGTATTCTATACTATAAGGTGGTAATTGAGTGTTTTGCATTGTAAGCCTCCATAACTGTGTAAATCACTAGACAGGAGAGAGACACTAACTGGTGTGAAATGCTGCTCTCTCACAGAAGGCGTTATGTCTCGCCTGACAGGGATGGCTCATGGACACCAAACAGACTAACGTGGAACATTAAAGAGGACAAGTGTCTTTGTTGTTCACTCTCCCATCCCCATGGAGATGAGTCATGCAAGTGAATTCCTCCCATCAGCTGAGTCTGCAGCTCAGGCAGAAGTGAGGGAGGGAATAAAAACTCCTAGGAAGAAGGAACTGGATCTCTATGCTGCTTGGACTATCAGAGGCAACATTTTCTAAGCATAAACAGAGGATCCTCAGCTACTTAGCTTAAGTCAGCCCTAAGAACATATAGAGCTTGCATATTCTAGGAGTGTCTATTACATTTTGAAACTGAATCTTGTAACTCATTTTTGTGTGTGTGTGTTTACCTGCTTGTAAATAACTCTCTCGTTTCCTTTTCGTATATAATAACTCTTAAGATAGTTTATTGTAGGGTTGGCTACAAATGTTGTCTTTGGCATGAGAGCTAAAGTGTGATTGACTTGGAGTCAGTAACTGGTCCTTTGGCACAAGGAGTAACCTGAACCTGACTGTGATTCACGATAGAGAGACAAGGAGGGTGAAATAATATTTTTTATTGGATCAACTTTGGTTGATGAGAGAGACAAGCTTTCGAGCTACACTTGAAGTGATTCATGGTGTAAAGGACCATCTGTCATACAAGCAGGCTTGCCTGGGCAGCAAGACAGATCTGAGTACCTCAAGGAACTGTCTGTGACTCCATGTTAAGGCTATTATCATGCCTGAGGAGTTTACACTCGATGGTTGGTCGGTGATATGTAAGTACAGAACTCACAACTAACTTGGGGTTTGTGCCCTGGTTCTTATCGGTCTGCCCTGAGTACTTATGTTCTTGAGCCACAGCTGGACAGCTTGACAACAACAAATGGACACAACAAGGAAACTGTCTAGCGCCCACCATGATGGGGTCCTGGTTCATGACTGGGATTCTTAGGTGCTACAGTCATGATCATAGTAATTAATAACCAGACAAAACCGGTCAGCGTGAAAAGCACACCCATCTGTCTAATTATTGTCATGTTATTGTGCACTCTCCCTCCATGGTAAAGAGCCCAGCTCTGCAGGGGGCTTTCTGCACAGGGGGCAGCATGTGGGAAGGCTGGGGGAGAGGCAGGCCCAAAGAATGTGTCACTGGCTAGATCTGGCAGCCCTCTGTCCTCCAATGGTGTCCACTCTAGGATAGTGCAGGGCCACTGCAGCCGTTGGGCTGGAGTAGACCAAAAGTGGCCCCTAGTCCCGTTTGCAGGCATGGGAGGAGGATGCCTCCAGCACGCAGCCTGCCTAGTCAGACTGGACGTAGAACTCTTGGCACTTTTTCAGATGCCTAAATGGGAGCTGGACTCTCTTGGAGATGTGGCTGTGCCTAGGAATAGTGGGGTTCTTCGTGCTTCTCCCTGGCTTGTGTCTTACTAGAAGGAGGCTTGAGTTTTTCCTTTTCAGTCATCTTATTTTTCTTAGCGTCCATCTGGTAAGTGACATAAACCTGCTCGGCAAAGGCTAAGAAAAATGAAGCCTTTCAATTTGTTACGAGCTCGTCTCATTAATTCCAACTGGAGTAATGTCCAAGCTGAACTGAGTAACTTCTGAATCCTCATTGGCCATGTGTGATGCAGTAGGGACTGTCTGTGTGGGGAGCGGAAGAGCAGGGGAGGACTTTAGGGAATGGACAATGCCAGGGCCTGTAACCTGAGCTAGGTAAGGGAGGGGAAAGGTCAACACCTTTCCCCGGGAAGGGAACAAAGGAAGGGAGTGGCAGGAGTGAAGCAGTTTGAGTTTGGGCTTGGGGCTGTGTGGGCGAAATTCAGGGTATCCTAGCTAGGATCCAAGCACCCTGAAAGCCCAGAAGGACTCGGGGGAGGGGTCCTGACTGTGCCTGCAAGCTCTGCTGTAACCTGTGTTCCTGTTGTCCAATAAACCTTCTGTTTTACTGGCTGGCTAAGAGTCACTGTGAATCCCAGGAAGAGGGGTGCAGGGCCGGACTCCCCCACACTCCGTAACAACTGGTGGCAGCGGTGGGATATACTGCACCCCGTGGACGGCGCTTCCTGCAGTAAGTGGCTGGGGAGCAGTAAAACGAAGGGGTGATTAACCCCTGGGAGTGTGTGCCCAGTGAGAAGGACTTTGCAGTAACAGGGTCCCCCGGGGGATTGCAGCGAGCGGTCCCAGGGGTGGAGGAGTCTGCAGCTCGACCCTGGCAGAGAGGTGGTGACCTCAAGAAGGGCTGGTGCACTAGGGGTCCCCCTGGAAACCGTGGGGAGCGGCGAGCACCCCGGCCTGTGAGTGGCCAGCAGGAAGATGTATGCCAAGCGGCGCAAGTGTAACCTGGTGGAACTGTGTAAGCAGAGGGGGCTGCACCCAGGGAGGCTCAGCAAGGACCAGCTGATTGCCCAGCTGGAGCAGGGAGACCGCATGAATGAACGGAGCCTTGTCTCTGAGGGAAGCAGCCGGGCAGATGCAGCACAGGCACCAGTGTCTGTCCCCGCTGGGAGTGGTCAGGCGGCGGACGAGGGCTTCCCGAGACCCCCCCTTCCTAGGCGTAGAGGAAGGGCGGGGAGGAGCCCAGTGTATACCGAGGGCACCGTGACACCCCCGGCCAGCAGGGGATCCTCCCGGCAACGCTCGGCATCCGTGGAGCGGACGCGGCTGGAATATGAAAGGGAGAAGCTCGAGTTAAAGAGGCAAAAGCTGGAGGAGAAGGCGAAACAGCGTGAACATAAGCGGAAGGAGGAGAAACAGCGTAAACATGAGCGGGAGGAGAAGGAGAAACAGCGTAAACATGAGCTGGACCTGGCCCAGCTGACGAGCAGTGGGGCCCCGGCTGCGGTGAGTGAGGGGGGACCCAAGCCTACAAAGAGCTTTGATAAGCACTTGCTGCCCCGGCGTAAGGAGGGGGAGGACATAGATACCTTCCTGATGGCCTTTGAGAATGCCTGCGAGCTGCACAGGGTTGACCCTGCAGACAGGATCGCAGTTCTCACCCCCTTACTGGACTCCACAGCTGTGGAGGTGTACAGCCGACTGAAAGGGGCGGAGGCAGGGGACTACAAACTGTTCAAACAGGCCCTGCTCCGCGAGTTTGGGCTGACTCCTAAGATGTACCGGAAAAAGTTCCGGAGCCAGCGTAAAACCCGTGAGGTCACATACCTACAACTGGTCAACCGGGCGCAGGGGTATGCCCGCAAGTGGACAGCTGGGGCCCAAACTAAAGAGGACCTGCTTGACCTATTCATACTGGAGCACCTGTACGAGCAGTGCCCGTCCGACCTGAGGCTGTGGTTGATGGACCAGAAGCCGGAGAACCCGCAGCATGCAGGCCAGCTGGCCGACCAATTTGTGGACAGTCGGGCAGGGGATGGCAGGGAGGAGTCTCGAAGGAGCAGGCCTGCCTCAACGCAGAGAGAGAGTCAACATGGGACCTCCCAAAGGGGGCCTATGGAGAACCCCCCCAAAAGGGGAACATCCAGCGGCAGGTCCCTCCGACCCACTCAAGGGGACCCACAAGACATGGGCTGCTATCGCTGTGGCCAACGAGGTCACATACGGGCCCAGTGCCCCAAGCTCAGGGACAGACCAAGCAGACCCAACCCGCAGAGGGTGGACTGGGTAAAAACCCAATCGGAGGAGGGGCTACGTTCCCAGGAAAGGGGGGCTGGCAACGTACCACCTGTGGATGCGCCAGGCTCCGGGTTTGTGGTTTACCGGGTGGGCGCGGGGCTGCCCCTCCGGAAGGAGTGCATTGTTCCCCTGGAGGTAGATGGGAGGAAGGTCACTGGGTACTGGGACACGGGCGCAGAGGTGACGCTGGCCCGGCCCGAGGTGGTGGCCTCAGATCGGATGGTGCCCGACACCTACCTGACCCTGATGGGCGTGGGCGGGACCCCATTCAAGGTGCCTGTGGCAAGGGTACACCTGAAGTGGGGGGCCAAGCAGGGCCCCAAGGATGTGGGGGTACACCGATATTTGCCCACTGACGTGTTAATGGGAGGGGACCTCGAGGACTGGCCTAGTAACACCCAGAGTGCCCTGGTCGTGACTCGTAGTCAGAGTCGGCAAAGGGCACTGCACCCTGACAACGGGGAAGGTACTCGACCCGAGGTGCAGGACCCTAACCCAGGGAGCGGGGAACGCCCAGGGGCACGGTTCAGAGAGGCTGCGGCCTCAGACCCAGCCAGCAGGGGAGAGCCGGTCCCCATCCCTGTCCCAGCTGCTGAGTTCCAGGCCGAGTTGCAGAAAGATCCCTCCTTGCGGAAGCACCGGGACCGGGCTGACCTTAGTGCGGTACAGACCATGAGGAGAGGTTGCAAGGAGAGGTTCCTGTGGAAGAAGGGGTTCCTGTACCGAGAATGGGCTCCCCCAGGGGAAGTAGAGTCATGGGGGATCAGGAGGCAGCTGGTGGTTCCCCAGAAGTTCCGTCACAAGCTGTTGTACCTGGCCCATGACATCCCTCTCGCAGGGCACCAAGAAATCCGACGCACCAGGCAGAGGCTGCTACAGAACTTTTACTGGCCTGGGGTCTTTACCCATGTCCGACAGTACTGCCAATCCTGTGACCCCTGCCAGAGGGTGGGGAAGGCCCGGGACAAGGGGAAAGCGGCTTTGAGGCCTTTACCCATCATAGAAGAACCTTTCCAGAAGGTGGCCATGGACATAGTGGGACCCCTCAGCAAGATGACCCGGTCAGGGAAGAAATACATCCTGGTGGTGGTGGATTTTGCCACTCGCTACCCCGAGGCGGTGGCCTTGTCCTCTATCGAAGCCGACACAGTGGCAGATGCGCTGCTGACAATTTTCAGCCGGGTGGGGTTCCCCAAGGAGGTCTTAACGGACCAGGGGTCCAACTTCATGTCGGCCCTGCTCCGGTCCTTATGGCAGAAATGTGGGGTCCAGCACAACTGGGCCTCAGCATATCACCCCCAGTCCAACGGGCTGGTAGAAAGGTTCAACGGGACGCTGAAAATGATGCTAAAAACATTTATGAACCAGCACCCGCAGGACTGGGACAAGTACTTACCTCACCTGCTGTTTGCGTACAGGGAGGTGCCCCAGAAATCTACCGGGTTTTCACCTTTCGAACTGTTGTATGGAAGGCGGGTAAGGGGGCCCCTAGACCTGATGAGGGACGAATGGGAGGGGAAGGCCTCTCCCGAGGGAGAGTCAGTGGTGGAGTATGTCCTGACCTTTCGGGAAAGACTGGCCGAGCTCATGGGCCTGGCCAGGGAAAATCTGGCCCGAGCCCAGAGGAGGCAAAAGGTCTGGTATGACCGCACGGCACGGGCCCGTGCCTTCGCTACCGGAGATCAGGTGATGGTTCTTATCCCCGTGAGGAGAAACAAACTCCAGGCCGCCTGGGAAGGGCCCTTCAAGGTTATCAAGCAACTGAATGAGGTAAACTATGTGGTGGAGCTGTCAAACCGGGCACATCACCGTCGGGTGTACCATGTGAACATGATGAAACCATACTATGACAGGGGGAATGTGGTGTTGGCCGTGTGTGGACATTGGGAGGGGCAGGAAAATGACCCCTTAGTAGATCTATTCCCTGGGACAAAAGCTGGTTCCCCCCTGGAGGTGATTCCCCTCTCTGATCAGCTGACCCCGGGCCAGCACGCTAAGATCAGAGGGGTGCTGCATCTATACCGACAGCTGTTTTCCAACCAGCCTGGACGCACTAATTTGACTGTCCACCGGGTGGAGACCGGGTCACATCCCCCTATAAGATGCTCCCCTTTTCGGGTCACTGGTAAAACTGCCCAGGATCTTGAAAGAGAGGTCAGGGACATGCTGGCTTTGGGGGTGATCCAGCCGTCTTCCAGCCCTTGGGCCTCGCCAGTAGTGCTGGTTCCCAAGAAGGATGGGTCAATCCGGTTCTGTGTGGACTATCGAAAGCTCAATGCCATCACCGTATCTGATGCCTACCCTATGCCCAGGCCTGACGAGCTCCTAGACAAGCTGGGAGGTGCTCGGTACCTCACCACTATGAATCTTACCAAAGGCTACTGGCAAGTGCCGCTGGACGCAGATGCCAGGCTGAAATCGGCCTTTATCACCCCTCTGGGGCTCTATGAGTTTTTGACCCTGCCCTTCGGCCTCAAGGGAGCGCCGGCCACCTTCCAGCGCCTGGTGGATCAGCTACTAAGGGGGATGGAGAGTTTTGCCGTGGCGTATATTGACGACATCTGCGTCTTCAGCCAGACCTGGGAGGACCACGTGTCCCAGGTTAAACAAGTCCTGGACCGACTCCAAAAGGCTGGGTTAACAGTAAAGGCTGAGAAGTGCAAGGTGGGGATGGCTAAAGTATCTTACCTGGGCCATCGGGTGGGGAGCGGCTGCCTGAAGCCGGAACCAGCCAAGGTGGAGGTGATCAGAGACTGGCCTGCTCCCCAAACCAAAAAGCAGGTCCAGGCCTTTATTGGGATGGCGGGGTACTATAAAAGGTTTGTGCCCCACTTCAGTGCCATAGCCGGCCCCATCACTGAACTGTGCAAAAAGGGGAAGCCAGACAAGGTGATCTGGACTGAGCAGTGCCAGGAGGCTTTCCGGGCGCTGAAGGAGGCTCTGGTTAGCGACCCAGTTCTGGCAAACCCAGATTTTGACAAACCCTTTATGGTGTTCACCGATGCCTCAAACACGGGACTGGGGGCGGTGTTAATGCAGGAGGATGAAAAGGGGGAGAGACACCCCATCGTGTACCTGAGTAAGAAGCTGCTACCCCGGGAACAAAGCTACGCGGCCATTAAAAAGGAATGCCTGGCCATGGTGTGGGCCCTTAAGAAGCTAGAGCCATATCTCTTTGGGCGACACTTCACCGTGCACACCGACCACTCTCCCCTGACCTGGCTGCACCAGATGAAAGGAGCCAATGCCAAGCTCCTGAGGTGGAGCCTGCTCCTGCAGGACTATGACATGGACGTGGTCCATGTGAAGGGAAGTGCCAACCTGACAGCGGATGCGTTGTCCCGGAGAGGGGACCCTGAACTTCCCCAGGTCACTGGGCAGAGTGACTCCGCTCAGTTCAGTCTCGAAGGGGGGAGAGATGTGATGCAGTAGGGACTGTCTGTGTGGGGAGCGGAAGAGCAGGGGAGGACTTTAGGGAATGGACAATGCCAGGGCCTGTAACCTGAGCTAGGTAAGGGAGGGGAAAGGTCAACACCTTTCCCCGGGAAGGGAACAAAGGAAGGGAGTGGCAGGAGTAAAGCAGTTTGAGTTTGGGCTTGGGGCTGTGTGGGCGAAATTCAGGGTATCCTAGCTAGGATCCAAGCACCCTGAAAGCCCAGAAGGACTCGGGGGAGGGGTCCTGACTGTGCCTGCAAGCTCTGCTGTAACCTGTGTTCCTGTTGTCCAATAAACCTTCTGTTTTACTGGCTGGCTAAGAGTCACTGTGAATCCCAGGAAGAGGGGTGCAGGGCCGGACTCCCCCACACTCCGTAACACCATGTGATTTGCAGAGGCTCCCTGGGACTGAATATGATTGCCAGGGTCCCTGGGGCTGATAACTGCCGCGTCGTTAGCCAGCTGACATGTGGCCTGAGGATGTGGCCAGGGAAGTTCCCTTCACTCTATAGACCTTAACAGTCTTAGTGAAACTTCCCATCTACAACTTCGTTGGCCCACAGTCACCTCACACAATCCGTCCGCTCAATCCCGCTTGACAACACAACCATCCTCTCAGTTCTTCAGACTTGTACAGTGCAATGGATAGGGGACTGGACTGAGACTCGGGTGACCTGAGTCCTGTTCCTGGCTCCTGTCACAAACTGATGGTGTGACCTTGGTCACTTCACCTCTCTCTGCCCCTGCTCACCTTCCTACCCTTGTCTTGCCTATTTAGATGGTAAATTCTTCAGAGCAGGGACTGTCCCTACTATAGGTGCGTACAGTGCCTAGCACAGTGAGCCCCTGATTCCAGGCTGAGACTTCTTGTCACTAATCATTTTTGGCTCTGACTTCTGTCTAACTCCACTCACCAAGGCTGTGTCTAAATCTGAGCAATTTCTCCTCTGCAGCCTTCCAAAGGGTTGGTCTTCCTTGGCTATGCACAATGCCAAACCCAACAAAGGCCCTTATCTCTGGTCTTGACTCCTGCACCCTCGTCCTCTCTGGCCTTGACTATTGCAACATCGCCTCCTCTGCTGCTAAGATCATCTTCCCAGCCCCTCATGCTGACCCCATCACCTCTCCCCTCCCCACCATGCCAGATACAAGCTTCTTGTCCTTTTCCTGTTGGCCTTTCATCATTTAGTCCTACGCTACTCACTAACATCTTTCAGATCCCTTCTTCAGGCTCAGTGGTACCATGAAGCCTGCAGAACCCTGATTACAGCTCGGCAGCATCAAGCTAGGGTTACTGCTACTCATCTGCTCCTTGGCCTCTGTTAAAGTACCTCCCTGCCTCTCCAAACCCACACGCCTCTAGCTAAATACTGTGCATGCTGCCAGTCCATGAGAAACAAGGCTCCAGTCACGTTACTCTGGCATCCCATACCCCTTCATTGTGTCTGTTACACCTTGTCCTAAACCACATTTGTGAGCTCTTGGGGGAGATTGTTTTACTACATCTGTACTGCACCTATCTCAATAGGGCCTCAGCCTGCATGGGTGCTATTATAATACAAGTAAATCTGATGTGCTGGGTGAGATTGCTGATTCACCTAGCTGACAGTCAGCTTGTTGTATTAATGTCTGGCCATGTCCATGCTATGGGGCCTGTGTCGGCGTAGTCTCCTAGTATGGACGCAACAGATGCTGACAGAAGGAAGAGTTCTGCCGGTGTA
Source organism: Gopherus flavomarginatus (assembly GCF_025201925.1). Lineage (NCBI taxonomy): Eukaryota > Metazoa > Chordata > Testudines > Testudinidae > Gopherus > Gopherus flavomarginatus. The sequence goes on along the minus strand of NC_066631.1, from coordinate 9,329,506 downwards.
GCAACACCATCTGTCCTGCAGGTTTTGTCAGCATAGCTATCTCACTAGGGGGTGTGATTTCATTTTCACACTCCTAGCTGACATAGCTCTGCTGGTCCATTGTAGACCAAGCCTATGAATTGCAACTTGTGTCCATGCATCTGGAGACTGTCAGGAACATTTAATAAATAGAAATAGATTAAATTAATCATTGAACAAAATAGGAATGAAATAACCTTATCACTAAATCGGCTTGGAATAATAGCGATAGTCATGATTAAATGGCCCCTCTACCCAAAAGCTCAACTGCCCGATACAACATGGCTAGGGCTACTAGGCAACATGGCACCATGGTAACCAGGGACAAGTTGCAGGAAAACCAAAATCCGCAGCTTGCCCAACCACCAAACCTAAAAGAATGACAGCTCTCACCCATCAGATGTGAATTCTGATCGACCTAGGGCAGTGGTTCTCAATCCATGGGCCGCGAGCTGCTTGCAGCCCAATCAGCACACAGCTTCAGCCCATGTGAAGTCCTCAGGGCCATAGAGGTAGTGTAAATATTGTGTGGATGTGGCCCACGTAACACATTGAGAGCTACATATGCGGCCCACACTGGTAAATAGATTGAGAACCACTGACCTGGGGCTCTCCAAGGTTCAGCTGTAGAAGGTAGAAGGAAGTGCTTCAACTCTGAGTAATGGAGGCTTGAGGCCTGGTGAACTTGGCTCATTTTGTCAGTACTCCAGAGCTACTCATAGACTCATAGACTCATAGACTGTAGGACTGGAAGGGACCTCGAGAGGTCATCGAGTCCAGTCCCCTGCCCTCATGGCAGGACCAAATATTGTCTAGACCATCCCTAATAGACAATTATCTAACCTACTCTTAAATATCTCCAGAGATGGAGATTCCACAACTTCCCTAGGCAATCTATTCCAGTGTTTAACTACCCTGACAGTTAGGAACTTTTTCCTAATGTCCAACCTAAATCTCCCTTGCTGCAGTTTAAGCCCATTGCTTCTTGTTCTATCATTGGAGGCTAAGGTGAACAAGTTTTCTCCCTCCTCCTGATGACACCCTTTTAGATACCTGAAAACTGCTATTATGTCCCCTCTCAGTCTTCTCTTTTCCAAACTAAACAAACCCAATTCCTTCAGCCTTCCTTCATAGGTCATGTTCTCAAGACCTTTAATTATTCTTGTTGCTCTTCTCTGGACCCTCTCCAGTTTCTCCACATCTTTCTTGAAATGCGGTGCCCAGAACTGGACACAATACTCCAGCTGAGGCCTAACCAGCGCAGAGTAAAGCGGAAGAATGACTTCTCGTGTCTTGTTTACAACACACCTGTTAATGCATCCCAGAATCACGTTTGCTTTTTTTGCAACAGTATCACACTGTTGACTCATATTAAGCTTGTGGTCCACTATGACCCCTAGATCTCTTTCTGCCATACTCCTTCCTAGACAGTCTCTTCCCATTCTGTATGTGTGAAACTGATTGTTCCTTCCTAAGTGGAGCACTTTGCATTTATCTTTATTGAACTTCATCCAGTTTACCTCAGACCATTTCTCCAATTTGTCCAGATCATTTTGAATTTTGACCCTGTCCTCCAAAGCAGTTGCAATCCCTCCCAGTTTGGTATCGTCCGCAAACTTAATAAGCGTACTTTCTATGCCAACATCTAAATCGTTGATGAAGATATTGAACAGAGCCGGTCCCAAAACAGACCCCTGCGGAACCCCACTGGTTATACCTTTCCAGCAGGATTGGGAGCCATTAATAACTACTCTCTGAGTACGGTTATCCAGCCAGTTATGCACCCACCTTATAGTAGCCCCATCTAAATTGTACTTTCCTAGTTTATCTATAAGAATATCATGCGAGACCGTATCAAATGCCTTACTAAAGTCTAGGTATGTCACATCCACCGCTTCTCCCTTATCCACAAGGCTCATTATCCTATCAAAGAACACTATCAGATTAGTTTGACATGATTTGTTCTTTACAAATCCATGCTGGCTATTCCCTATCACCTTACCACCTTCCAAGTGTTTGCAGATGATATCTTTAATTACCTGCTCCATTATCTTCCCTGGCACAGAAGTTAAACTAACTGGTCTGTAGTTTCCTGGGTTGTTTTTACTTCCCTTTTTATAGATGGGCACTATATTTGCCCCCTTCCAGTCTTCTGGAATCTCCCCTGTCTCCCATGATTCCCCAAAGATAATAGCTAGAGGCTCAGATACCTCCTCTATTAACTCCTTGAGTATTCTAGGATGCATTTCATCAGGCCCTGGTGACTTGCAGGCATCTAATTTTTCTAAGTGATTTTTTACTTGCTCTTTTTTTATTTTATCTTCTAAACCTACCCTCTTCCCGTAAGCATTCACTATATTAGACGTTCCTTCAGACTTCTCAGTGAAGACCGAAACAAAGAAGTCATTAAGCATCTCTGCCATTTCCAAGTCTCCCGTTACTGTTTCCCCCTCCTCACTGAGCAGTGGGCCTACCCTGTCCTTGGTCTTCCTCTTGCTTCTAATGTATTGATAAAAAGTCTTCTTGTTTCCCTTTATTCCCATAGCTAGTTTGAGCTCATTTTGTGCCTTTGCCTTTCTAATCTTGCCTCTGCATTCCTGTGTTATTTGCCTATATTCGTCCTTAGTAATCTGACCTACTCACAAACATGGCGTCCAAGTTTCTGCTCTCCACCCACTCTGTGGTGGTGGAGAATTGGCTAATAGCATTTGAGCACACGGGTGTGAATTGCGTGGTGAGTGCTCTCTTTGGACCCATCTGTTACCCCTTTGACTGATTGATCAGGAGAGTCGGGCCATCCCTTTCTGTGAGGCTTTCACCCCTGACCGCTTCTGCACCCCATTAGCTGGACCCCAGAATCTCTCACTTTGTAGGGCTGGCAGGGGATCCAGGCCACTCGGAGCTCTTAAGTGATACATTAAGTGATATGGACTCACTTGTCCTGAGGTTTCATTCCACTCAGCCTGACCTTATCACGCAAGGTGGTAAAGACAAGTCTTGCCCACTCTCCCTAAGATCGGTTCCAAACAGCCACACAGCTGCGAACATAATTTCCACTAAAGACACTGTCTAGAAGTTTTTGAACACTGCCAGTGTTCTGCCTCCTGTGTCAGGGTGAAGGAGGAGGACGATGATGAAGAAGAAAGGAGGAAGATGTGGTGGGTGGGATAAAGGAGTCATTAAAAGCCCAAACTTTTGTTTCATTAACTAGAACAAATTCAAATTAACATCTGTGATTCTTGAAGCCTATTTAAATAGAGATTTTTTTTTTTGGTCTATTATCCAGACACAGGTATTTAGTCTGTTCTTTCTCAAGTTGCCTGTAATGAGTGTAGGTGGGTATAGATGGGGAAAAAAAGCCCTCTTTCGTGGGAGGAAGCCGAGGCAGAGTCCACCCACATACTCCGTTACGATATTCAAATGTCAATATATTTTTAATTGGTTTAGATGCCCCCTTCCCCCTGCAGCTGCTGCTATCAATTGCCTTTGGTAATTAAGGCCCTGTAAATAGATTTTACTGTAACTGGTACAAGAAGGAAAATCGGAGGACCCTGTACAGTGTACAGGCTTTTCTCTTTTTTCCCTCTCTCCTCTGAGATCTGTGAGAGTTTTATCCTGTAAAGGATGAGGTGGAGAGACACAGAGAGTTCTGCCCAAAAGTCTGAAGCCCCAAAGCCAGGAGCTTTCTGCCAACTAGAAAATGGGGAACACAGTAAGAGAGAGAAGAAAGGGTTATCGGGTATTGCTCAGTATCTGTGGGGTGCTAGCAAAATATACTAGAGAGCTAAGATATTCCCCTCCCAACATGCCGAAGAGAAGGAGTGAGCTCCAAGATTTATTCCAAAGTCTGTCGTCATCGTTTTGGTATGAAGCCAAAATACTGTATCTATTTTTAGCCCCCTTTACAGGTTCTTTCTTTTTAATCCGTGTTTAGATTTAATGATGTTTCTTGGTTTTTTATTTATATCCGCCTGTTTGTGTATCTCCCCCTCTTTTTTTTTTCAGTTTGTGTAAAGGACGGACGCTCTACTCGGTGGTGAGAGATGCAAAGATTGTCCTGGATGTCAACAAAACGAGGCAGATAGCTCAGGAGATTGTGAAGGTACTGTATACCACGCGGACAGCCTAGTCTCACTGGGTGAAACTCAGCCACTGCGCATAACTCGAGTTAGCAGACTCCGGGTTTGTTAACACAGGCTTGAATGTCCACTCTTATTTGTAGCCCCAGATTAGGAACTGCTGAACCCTGTTCCCAAGCTGGGGCTCCAGCGTCTACACTGCATTATGCAGGCTCAAGTCCAACCACCCATATCCCAGACTTCCTAGTGCCCTCCAGAGGGCAAAGAAAGTCAGCTGGTGGAATTGTGGGATACTTTAAGTGGACTCCCAGAGCACAAGTCAGTGGGGCTACATCTACACTGCCAAGCAATAGGGCTAGAACCCTGGGTCCCAGCTTGACTCAGGCTTGGAGCCTCCTCCCTCATGGGGTCCTGGGACTCTGGGTCCAAGCCCTGGGTTAGCGCGATTTGTGTGTAGATGGAAGAAGGGTTAGGCTTGAGCCTGAGTTCAAACCCTGGGCTTACATTGCAGTGTAGACATACCCTTAGAGGCTAGACAGGATGATCACAATGGTCCCTTCTGGCCTTAAAGTCTATGAAACTAAAGTCCTACTTAAGCCCTTAAAATGGGGCTTAAGCGGTGCCTAAGTCTTGTGCTTGCTGTCTGCATGGTGGTGATCTTCACACAACTTGACCAAATTCATCCTTAGTTTGAAAAAGAACAAATTATAGGAGAAATCTGAAATATCAGCTACTTAAGTACTGTCAGCCAGTTCCTCAGCTGGTTGGAAGTTTGGATATTACTGAAAAATTCTCCATTTTAGCTGTAATTTTTCATGCTTGCTGTCCAGAGGGAACTTCTCTTTTTAGATTATTAAAATAAATGGAAAGTAAATCAGTTCAGCTACATTTGAGGTAGGCATGCATGTGTGTGGGCGTGTTCCAAAACCAGAATACAAATAGACTTCTGCTCTCAAAATTTGCTTCCACCTTTTGCTTTCACAGTGATAACTGAAAGTTCAACTTTGCCAATTGAAACTTGGCCTATAGATAGTTCTCAGCGAGGAGCATGGTGGTGGTCAAGCTAGGGGGGAAATGGGTTGGAAACTAAAAGGTTATGTCTGCACTGGACCTGGAAGGTATCATTTCCAGCTTGTGTTGAGATCTGTCAGAGCTAATAGACAACAGTCCATGTCTTTGGTCAGCGCATTCCAAGGGACGTGCACAGAGAAGCAGAGCGGTAAAATAATGCCTGTGTGTGTCTCCGAATGGGAGAGCTTTGAGAGGGATTTTTTTTAAAAAAATGTGCTGCGTATGCTCTGTACGAAGCTTTTAGCCATATGGAACTTTCTCTGGGTATGTCTGCACCAGAGCTGGAAGGTGTAAGTTTCCAGCTCAGGTAGACATACTCAGGCTAGCTCAGATCGAGCAGCATACTAAAAATGGAAGTATAACAGCAGGACGGGCTAGCCACCCCAAATACGATCCTGTCCAATACCCTAGGAATGTACTCAGGCATCTGGCCCGCCCTTGCTGGGGCTACACATCTATTTTTAGCATGCTGGCTCTATTACAGCTTGCACGAATATGTCTATTCAAGCTGGAAATTACACCTTCCAGCTTTGGTGCAGACATACCCAGAGAAAGTTCTAAACGCTTGAAAGCTTAATACTGAGCAGATGCAGCAAACATTTTTTTAAAATCCCTCTCAGTGCTCTCTCATCCAAAGAGATGCAAACACACATTTACAGCTATATTTTTCAGTGCATGTTCCTTGCCATGTGCCGGCCAAAGATATTGACTGCTTCCTGTTAGCTCTGCCAGGATACAGCACTTCCAGCAGGACACCAAGCACTAATGGCTGACTGGTGCCTATCTCCTTACGTGTGTGTATACGGAGCACTTGCATATGCAGATCTCAAGGGAAACAAACTTTAAAAAACAGGTTGAGGGATGCAGTTCGGAGCACCTGTGTGTTTACCCCAGGTTCCCATGCGTTACTTGCTAGAGCTGCTCGGCAATTTTTTGACAAAAAACATTTTTTGGTTGGAAAATGCTGATTAATCAAAATGAAAACAATTGGGGGGGGGGGGGAGAATTGGTGAGTTTCAGTAAAATACCTGTGCAAATCAGTTTCCAAATTGTCAGTATGTCCCAATCTGACCGTTTTTTTAAACAAAGAAGTCCCATTGTTATGTTTAAATGACTTTTTCTTAAGAAATGTATGTTAACTTACAGATTTTTTTCTTAAGTTTTTTTTTTTTAAGTTGAAATTGAAAGGAAGTGTTTTGATTGACCTGATCTGAATTTTTGGTCTGTGAAAATGTTTGATTTTTGGCTTTTTGTCTCAATTTGGGATGGAAAAATTTCTCAAAATCTCAACTTCTCAGATGGTGGGAAAACTGTTTCCTGCCCACCTGTGCCCCTGGCTCCCTTCACAGTTAAAGACACACATGTGTGGTACATGCAGACTTCCAGTGGTGGTTGTGGTTAGAGAGCTTGGCTTTTTCTTTTTAAAATAAATAAATTAAACTAACTTTGGGAACCAAAATGCAAAAACTGCATTTGTGCATTGCAGAGGCTGCTCAAGACAATCTGCCTCCCTAGGCAATACCTCAGTGTGCCACCCCCTCCAACCTCCTAGAATAGAATCATAGAATATCAGGGTTGGAAGGGACCTCAGGAGGTCATCTAGTCCAACCCCCTGCTCAAAGCAGGACCAACACCAACTAAATCATCCCAGCCAGGGCTTTGTCAAGCCTGACCTTAAAAACCTCTAAGGAAGGAGATTCCACCACCTCCCTAGGTAACCCATTCCAGTGCTTCACCACACTGCTAGTGAATAAGTTTTTCCTAATATCCAACCTAAACCTCCCCCACTGCAACTTGAGACCATTACTCCTTGTTCTGTCATCTGGTACCACTGAGAACAGTCTAGATCCATCCTCTTTGGAACCCCCTTTCAGGTAGTTGAAAGCAGCTATCAGATCCCCCCCATTCTTCTCTTCTGCAGAGTAAACAATCCCAGTTCCCTCAGCCTCTCCTCATAAGTCAGATTTGCTGAACCAGGAGGGATGATGAGTGTCTGAGGTGGGGGCATGACAAGCCCTCTGATGGTTCTATGGTTATGGTAGAAGGGGTAGGGGGGCAGGAGGTTGCAGTGCCACTCACTCAGGTTTGGCCCTGCTATTATGACAGAGGGGTGGCCAGGCCAAATCTATGTGAGCATGTTGCGATCTGGCACACCAAGTTGCAGTCCGCTCAGGTTTGGCCCAGCTGCCTAGTTTGCCTATAGCTACAGCAGCCTCTGGTGCAATGTGGAAGTTGCACAGTTAAAATCACAAAAAGTCGGGAAATGCTAAGGTTGTTTCCTCTCCTTGTCCTGCCTGGGCTGCAGTGCACCTGTGTGGTATCTCTAGCCCTGTTTACTTTGTAGAGCTTATACCTGTTGCAACACTCAAATGCATGTCAAAGAGTAACATCTAGACTCTGCAGTGTAGCCCACGTCACGATAGGATCTTCACTTTTCTCTTCTGGTTCTGTATTTTCACTTGTGCCCTCTTAATGTTTTAATACCTAGTTTGGGTTTATTTAGGCCCAGTTTCAGCAACACATTTAAGCACATTCTGATCTTGAAGTATCTTATTAAGCCTTATTGAAGTCAATGGGATTTAAGCAAGTGCGTATAGTTAAGCACTTCTGTTTTCCAGAAGCTGGAAATGAGCGACAGGGGATGGATCACTTGATGATTCCCTGTTCTGTTCACTCCCTCTGAAGCACCTGGCATTGGCCACTGCTGGGGAGAAGTGCCTGCAGATGGTCAACACCAGCAAAATGTCTTGCGGCTTGCAATCAGATTACTTTGATGGGCCGCAGGTTGCCCACCACTGATCCAGACTAATGAGTAGCTGTGTCACCCCTACCCTCTAACCTGGGGTGCCCTTTACAATGTCTTGCTCCTGTAGTCTCCAGTGTGGACTGCTCACAAACAGCCTTCTGTGTGCAAATCACTCCCAGCTATGAATGTGTGCATGCTGCAGCCAGCCACCCCTTGGATCTTACCAGGTTTTGTTATACTGCAGGGTGACCTCAACACACTCTCAGCCTTATATTTCCCCCCAGACATGTATTTCCTGTAGTGCCTAGCCCACTTCTGGACAATAAATGTTTATATAAAGTCCATCATTTCATCAATAGAAATTAAATGCACACATTTTGTTACCCCAAATGGAGTTTCCCAGAAACTTCAGTTTAAACAAACCAGATTAGATAAAACAATAAAACAAGTTTATTAACCATGAAGAGAGAGATTTTCAGTGAGCACAAGTAGGGAGGCATAAAAGTCAGAAATGGTTACAAGAAAAATAAAGATAAAACACACTTGATGCCTAACTTAACAAACTATTTCAAACTCAAAGTAAAGTTTTCTGGCCACATGCTTTCAGCAGTCTTACTGACTGAACTTTATTGGTCAAGACCCCTTCTCCATTTAAATAGCTGCTTCCTTTGTCCCTTCTGGTGCAGTGAATCGATAGGCAGAGATGGAGAAAGGAGGGTCCTTTTTATAGTATCAGTTCCCCTCTTGGAAAACATTCCCAGATGAGATTCAGGGGACTGAGTCTATAGGGAAGGATGTTCCCTGCTGCTTTTCCCTCACCTGTCTGAGCAGCCTTATGTTTTCCTTCCTGCTCAATAACTCTGTTTATTGCTTAAACTCAGTTTGGAACATGTGTTAAGAACACCATACAGCAAAATCTTATAACTTCACATACACATTTTATTAGGACAATAATGATCAGCAAATTATGAGTTTTCAAATCATACATCCCAAGGCATACTTTGTTCAAAGATTATTACAATAGTATGTAGCGCGTGGACACAGGGTACATTCTGTCACAGTGCCCTAAATGCCCAGGCTGACCATCCACAGCTCCCATTGCAAGTGAGGGGCCTCCCCCATCCTTAAATTATAGCTGCCTCTGTCCATGTGTCCTTGGCGTACAGACCAAACTATGTAGTGGTCACCCACTGCAGGGGGGACACCATGCTGTATCACCAAACCTTTCAAGCTTGGCATATTGTTCAGTGCAGCCTTTGCTGTACCTCTGCATTGCACTGAGGCTTTGCTCTCCAAGCCAGCCTAGAAAAGGCTCAGCGCAGCCTGGACTGAGGGAGGAGAGGTGACTCGGAGTAAGACCAGACAGGGATCCCTGACTATACTGTATCAGTCACAGTAATTGAACGACTCTATCCTTTTAGTCGCCTTACTTGATTGAAGATCCTTTAAGCTTATTGGATTATTGGGTGCAAGGGTTCCTGTTGTAATGTGATCCTAGCTAACCTCGGGTTAATTCGTTTAGAAAGCTGAGCCAGCAGGGGGAGCTGACTTTTCATATACACAGGAAGCCTGAGACAATTAGTGTAGTACTTAGCGAAGGATGTGCTTATCATTACAGATGCAAAGGCTGGGGCTGTTGCAATCTGGTGTGGGACCTGGGATGTCAGATGTAGGGGAGAGGTAGAGAATTGGGGCTGGGTGGTAAAGATGCTGTTTGCTAGCCCAGGGCTTGTTCCAACTTTGGAGAACTATCCTAGGCAATACGTTGGATAAATTCCTTCCTCCTAAACTGCACCCACTGTCTGAGCCAAAGCAAACAAATCACGAAGAGCCAAGTCCTCCCTTCAGATACACACACGCGCAACTCCCAGTTTGAGGGTGCGTCTGAGAGGGGAGTTTGGCCCGCCAGTGCAGGTTCCTGTCCTTGGGTTTGGGAAGGATCTGAAATAACATGTCCCCTGTGTGTAAAACGATAATGCTCTGGCTGAACAGGGGTCCTCTGAAGTTTTATATACGCAGCATCAGTGCTTTTCCTACAGGAAACTTTTAGCCGAAACCAAGGCTATAAATAACAGCGCTTTGCAAAGCCACCTCTTCCTTTCATTGAGAACTGCTGCCTCTTTCATAAACACAGGGGTGGCACAAAGGAACAGGGAGAGAATGACCCTTGCGCAGGCACACCCAGTGACTAAGCACTGACTTACCATAGGATGTCTGCTGTTGTCAACACACTATAAAATCACTGCTGTGCACCCTAGGCCAGCTGTGACCAAGCCCAATCTCAAAGTCTTTCACCCAAACGTCACCTTTTTTGGGTATGGAACAAAACCCTGAGTCTGGACATCTTGCCCAGCAGCTGAGTCAGAGAGGGCATCTGCCTTCACAGTGCTTCAGTATAATCCTTACAGGTCCCAGTCCCTGGGTCCTGACATGGATTTTGCTGACTTCAGTTCGTGTTTGGCTGAAAATATCCCTGGAGGATTTGGTCTATAATGAACAGTCATAGGTGGTGATGGTTTGCTTAAGGTAACGAACTTCTACTGCAGGGGTAGGCAACCTATGGCACATGTGCCAAAGGCAGCACACGAGCTGATTTCCAGTGGTACTCACACTGCCAGGGTCCTGGCCACCAGTCCAAGGGGCTCTGCATTTTAATTTAATTTTAAATGAAGCTTCTTAAACATTTTAAAAACCTCATTTACTTTACATACAACAATAGTTTAGTTATATATTATAGACTTAGAAAGAGACCTTCTAAAAACGTTCAAATGTATTACTGGCATTAAATTAGAGTGAATAAATGAAGACTCGGCACAGCACTTCTGAAAGGTTGCCGACCCCTGTTCTACTGCATGGGCCATTTGGAAGCTGATTGTCACTATAAGTGTGTGTGTGTGTGTGTGTTTGTGTGTGTGCGTGAGCTTGCATGCATGCAGCTCCTAGCACAGTGATCTTGGTTGGGAGCCACTCAGTGCTACTGCAACAAAAGCAAATTAATTTCTTTTCTTACCCTTAGTTTTTTGGCAAGGTGATAGTAACGGTCATTCAAAAACCAACTGGCATAGAATGTTACTACATGTGTTAGGGTGTGCAGGCCCCTCTTTGGGCCTGTAATTCCAATAATAATCGCCATGTTCAGCTAAAATACTTTACACTTCCATGGTGTCTTTCATCAGAGGCTCTTGGAGCGCTTAGCACTTGTTGGTGAAGTAAGCCTGTGTGGGTTAGGAGAGTGTCTGTTCTACAGATGGGGAAACTGAGGTATGGAAAGCAGATGTCTCTTGTCCAAGGTCCAATAACATGACACAGGTAGAAACCGGGATGGAACCCAAGTGTTCTGACTCTGTCCTCTGCTCTAAACAGTAAACCACAAAAGAGCTCATGCTTTGGTAGGAACCTGTTGTACACCTGGTGTGGGGTGGCAGAGGAGAGACTATTTAATGGAGAAGCAACTGGGTTCTCCTTCCTTAAGCCTGTTTATGGATTCTTAAAGTGTCAGGTCTCTTTATGACTGGGCATTTCCCATGGCACCAGCCATCTCCTGCCACTTGGGCTCTGTGGCTTGGTCTACGCATAAAAGTTGTATTGACATAGCTACATTGGTGAGAGGTGTGAAAACGCCACGGTCCTGATTGACATAGCTACCATCCTCAGGAAGGGGAGTTCCTACACAGACAGAAAAACTCCTTAGAACATAACAAGAGCAGCCATACTGCCTCAGACCAATGGTCCATTGAGCCCAGTATCCTGTATCCAACAGTGGCCAGAATCTGAGCTTCAGAAGGAGTGCACAGAACAGGGAAGTTGGAGTGATCCACTCCGTCTTCCACTCCTGGATTCTGGCAGTCAGAGGTTTGCATTGCCCTGAGTATGGTGTTGCATCTCTGACCATCTTGGCTAATAGCTATTGATGGGTTTAACCTCTATGAATTTATTTATTTAGTTATTATTTTGAACCCAGTTGTACTTTCAGCCATCACACCTTCCCACGACAATGAGTTCCACAGGTTAATTGTGTGTTGTGTGAAAAAGGTCCTTCCTCTAGTTTGTATTAATCCTGCTGCCTATGAATTTAATTGGGTGACTCCTGGTGTTTGTATTGTGGGAAATTGTGTTCTGTCAGTGTGGGCTGAGTCTACACTCAGGGGCTATGCCAGCATGGCTATTCCGAAGTAGCTATGCCAGCACAAGCTCCTTAGTGTAGACATTGCCTGAGAGCTGGCTTCAGAGTGTGAGTTCTTCCAGACACGACACTTATAACATAACCTAGCATCACAGCCCAGATGTATTCCTAGCAGAACTCGGTCATTGGCTGGCTTTGACCACCTCAAACAGGCTCACTGCAGGGAAATTCTGATCTCCCTTCCCCCATTTCTTCACATCACTGGTGCTAATTATAATTTTCCACCATGTAGGTGTCAATAGGAAACAAAGCTAAACCAAGCCGCTATGTGCCTCCTACGCTGCTATGATCTCTAGACCATGAGAAATTATTTCTAATTATTTCTAGACTAATCTTGGGGTGCAGGTAGAAAACATGAATTAATGATTCAGACAGGGATGGTGGTGGTGGAGGTGGAAAGCTTTGAATTACCTTCCAGCTCCTCAAATCGAAAAGAAAATGAATACAGTATTCCTCATCCTCAGCAGAGGATTGCAAGAAAGTGAATGCGATTTGTTATGCTGTTGTTTTTTTCTGAATAATGAATTAATCAGGATGTTGAAATTGGAACCAGCTTAGCAAATAGGCATAAAATGATAACAGAGTGGCTCTTTTTTGGCAGCATCCAGCCAAGGATCTCAATACACTTTGTAAACATTAATTGATTCTCACAGCACCCCTGCGAGTCATCCCCATTTTACAGATTGGGAAACTGAGGCAGGGAGCCTCCAAGTGCTCCAAGTCAGACAGCGAGTCCTGTGCAGCACAGGGAATAGTCATTCCCTCGCATGCCTGGATGTCCTGTGACTACCAAAGACAGAATGGCTCCTGGAGCTTTCCCTGGAGCAAGGCAGTTCCTCACTGCCCTTACACGGGCAATGGCCAGTGGTCATGACTGAGCAGATAGTAACTAGTGAAGCTGCCCCTCTGCATGGCTGCACATAGCCCTGGCTGCAGGCTTACTGGTGCACTGTGTGGGAAGAACAGTTCCATTCCCTGTGTCCCCTAGGGCAGAGCTCTGCTGGGGGTTCATGCTCCCGCTGATTAGAGCTTTAGGGTGCAGGAGTGGGCTGTGGATGGCTGAGTGGATCCGGGCTACCTGAAATCTTAGTTTCACCCTGCTCGTGCTTACACTCGAGCATCACGGCCCTACGCACCCTGCTGTGTGCTGCCCAGGGCATGTGTGCAGGGCAGGAGCCAAGGCCTAGGGGTGAAATGATGTCATGTGGTTTTCTCTCACAGCTGAAATTCTGTTTTGCAAGCAGAAGGGTGATTCAAATGTGTGTGCCCTCACCCCTCCTGGACCCCTCGCTTGGACTGGCCCAGCTGCCTGGAAGTGAAGGAGTGCTCATGTCTGAAATCCCTTCCCCTCTCTTGCGTTCAGTCCATTTAGAGATGGCACTGGAAGCCATCCGTAACCATGCTGCATGCTAGCACGAGCTGGTGTTGTCCCCTCAGGGATTATGCTATTCCAGTTGCTTGTGTCTCCCTTCCAGTTCCTTCTCTCTCCTTTCTTGCAGGGAATGGGGTACCTGCACGCGAAGGGGATCCTTCACAAAGACCTCAAGTCTAAAAACATTTTCTATGACAACGGGAAGGTGGTGATCACGGACTTCGGGCTCTTCAGAATATCGGGAGTTCTGCAAGCAGGCAGGTAGGCTGTAGCTGCAGCCGGTGGGGTCCTGGAAATGCTCCTGTGGGTGTTAGTCCTCTACACTGTCATTTGTCTCTAGCATCTTCCAACCCATCTTCTGTGCCAAAGAGTAACCTTCCTTTCTCTGCTAATACCATCCTTCTCTCGTGCCCCACCCCCAACTATCCCTTATGGGATAGGCCCAAGGAGGGGCCACGGACCCACACAGGAGTCGGCCGTTGGAGAAGTGGGTTTGGGGCACTGTAGACTTGCTTTGGCCTGGGGGAGCTGAGGGGCTGGCTCAGAGAATTACCCCCCTCTTCCTTGTGTCCCTTTCCCCCTGCAGGGGCACAGTTTGGTTTCTGGGAACCAGAGTTCAGGGTGTTGCCAGCTTACCAAGAATGGCCTTTTGAGTCAGTACCTCCAGCCTGTTACCAAGGGAGTGGTGGAGGGAAGGGCAAGGCAAACCACTCCCTGGATGGAATGATGCAGTGGCAGCTTAAAACTCCCAGCGCTCCCAGTCATCCTACAGAGGGGATGATTTTGACCCAGAATTTTTCCTGGGGCAGAAGCCATTGTGACTCGCTATCACCTGCTTTCTCTTTTGGTAGCGATGTACCAACGGGAGGAGAGGGCTTCTTCATCCTCGAGTCTAGGCTGAGCTAGCTGTTGCTGTTGCATTGAGATAGTTAGCAAAATCTTGCTTTCATGAGCGCCGTGTGATGGATTTGTAGTTAACCCCCAAAGCAGGTGGGCGCACACTCAAAATTCAAGTCTAGATACCAATTCAGATCACAGCCCAGAGCTCATAGGTCTGTGGACTGAACATGGACATAGTTTTGAGCAAACAGTCCAGTTTATAGTTTCAGTTCAGAACTATGTGAAATGGGATTCCCTGTGATTTTGGTGCTGTGCTGAAGGGCATTTCATAGGGACATCGTGTCACCTGTTGATGTGATGATAACACTTAGCATCTTTAAAGCCTGTTAATCAACCAATCCTCACAACTAGAACTGGGGGACATTCTTTGGACAAATAATTTAGTTGCTGGGAAATGCAGTTTTGGGTCAAATTTGCTGAATAATTTTGGCCGGGCCTAGATTCACAAGGGACTTCAGCTTGTCACCATTCACAAGACGGGAGGTGGTGGTGATGGTGTTCCCCCCACCCTTCTCCTTATAACTTGAGCCCAGTGACACTCACCTGGAAGGAGGACACCTGGGTTCAGGTCCCTGCTCTCCCAAGTGAGTGTCCCACACACTGAGCTGAAGGTTATTCGGGTACCAACACCACCTCCTCCTTTGCTTTCATGAAAAAGGTTAAAAATGCTAAAGGTTTTGTTCAACTCAAAACTAAATTTTTCCAAATTTTTGATTCAACAAAAATTCCCCAAAAATCTCATTTTCACCCCAAAAGAACCTTCATTTAAAAAAAAAAGCCAGTGAACCAAAAATCAATGATTTGCAGCGCCCTTGTTGAGGAAGTCGTATCCTCCCCATTTCACATGTGGGCTATTGAGGCAGAGAAGCTATGATATGTTGATGGCCATACAATGAGTCAGGGGCGGGAGCTGGGATTGGGGAACATCCTCATTCTCAATCCTCAGCTCAGTTCCACTAGCCTGCGGTTGGTATCCTGCCTCACCCAGCCAAGAATCCATGTGCTGCAGTGATTTACCTGTTCTGTCCCACAGCTCCAGTTCCTATATGGAATCAAGTGATCAGACTCCTCCCTGGTGTTCCTTTCTTAGCCAGAGCCTTGGGAAATGTGGTGCTAATTCTGGAGCAGGAATATTTTTGCGTGCAGTCTGAGGCTGCACTGGGGACATTTCAGTCTGGATCAGCCACGTCACAGAACTGAGGCTGTGCATCTCTTGGTTTGGAATGATTTCAGACTGGCTCCAGGAAAAGGGTTTTGTCTCCTTGCTTTGGCAGTTGGATTTCTTTGCTGGTTTTAAGACTGGGAACCATGAGTTATAGTAGAATAACTGGAATTTTGGGCCAGAATGTTGGTGGGGGGGGATCCCTCGGTGGCTTCAGTGTTACCTTCAGAAGAGGACACCTCATGGACAGGTGTTCATCTATTATAGCTCCCAGAGGTTCTCTGCACTCTCTCCCTTAGTATTGTGTTCTCCAGAGAAGTGGCTTCGGCTATTTTATTTGTGCACCTGATGTGCAGCTGCTGCAGTCTGTCCCTGCAGATGATCTCTTCTCTGATGAGAAGTACCAGTCCAAACAGGACTGCAGTGCTGCTGCAGCAGCTGGTTCCCTTCGCCTGGGCCAGAAGAGCATAGAACAAAGTCACTTCCAAATTCTTCCTCCCCTGATCTCTTGGTCCTCTATTGAGATCAGCTCTAGGCCAATCTATGCTGCCATCAGTTAAGATAAGAACAGCTGAAGGCAAACTCCACTTCAGGTGCCTCCTAATTTAGATTTAATTTGTTGTATTTTAAAAAAATTCTTCCTATATTCAAAAAAACTCCAGAGAAACCCCCTCAGTATTGTAGAGATTTGTTGTGGTTAATTATTGCTTTATTGCAAAGCCACCTGTGAGATAAATGGCAGATTTTTAAGTAGTTTTTATTTATAGTGTGTCAAAGTCAAAGGATTCAAGAAAGAGATAATGGGCCACCTATTTCTATCCCCCACCCCTCTTGCCAGTGTATCCAGTGTCCAGATAAGTGGTTAACTGTGCGATGAGCTTTTTTCTTACCCCCTGCTTAATTAGATCATTGCCAGTTTTTAGCCTAGACATTTCCCAAAGCTTTAAAAGTCCTAGGAGTACCGCTGTTTTGGCACTTTCCACACGGTATCTGCAAATGTGATACACTGGCCAGTGGTGTTTCATGTCCCCCTTTAGTGGCTGCACCACTAGAAGGTAACAACTTACTACAGCTACCTGCTAATGAGCTTGCTCGTTAGGCTGAAGTGGTGGTTATCTATGTCCTCGGACCAAGGATTCCGAGTTCAAATCCTACTGTGATTAAAAGGGGTGGTTACAGAATTGATCCTCCACACATTGGCTTGTTCTGATTGATGTTTTGTCTTATTCTTTTTAGATAGTTCCTGACCCCAATGCAGTCCATCCCTTAGACCTTCACACTAGGTGTTCTTCCATCCCTTGCCTGGGAGGCTGATACCTTGGAACACTGGGTATGTTAAAATAGTGCCCAGAGTTAGGGTGACAACCAGTGGGTACACTTCCTCCTGGGATCTGGAGGTACCGCACACAAACACAAACTGAGGATGTAAAAAGCAACAGAGAATCCTGTGACACCTTTAAGACTAACTGAGGTTGTTTGACCTTGTTGGCGGTGACCGGACAACAGGTGAAGACATTAATATTGCACTGATAGATGAATCCAGGACCATATACACAGTGTCTTTCTTCCCAAATGACAGGTTTCAGAGTAGCAGCCGTGTTAGTCTGTATCTGCAAAAAAACCCAGGAGTACTTGTGTACTCCTGTTCTTTCTTCCCAAAGCACTTCATAAGCTGTACCCATCTGTCAAGGCAGGGATGCAGCTAAGCAATAAGAAGAGATGGAGGGATATTTCAGCCAGGACAACAGAACAAACCCACTTTTCCGCACGGTGGGATTTTTAATGCCCATGCAGAGCAGAGACAAAGCCTTCACTTCTAATGGCATCGGCTGAAAGACCTACGCACAATATACTCAGTGCATCATCCTGGGAGAAGGAAAGGCTGAGTCAGCTCTCCCAAGATCCCAAGCATCCTGTTTTCATTAGGGCTGCGTGACTTCATACCAGAAGACTGGACAACAAAGCTTCCAAGGATGGCCAGATCTTCAGAGGAGATCCTATGGAGATGAAATACTTCTTCATTCCTCTGAGGCCCTCCCACAGAACAAGGGACTAATATCCATAACGGTTTGAATTCCATGCCCTTTCTGAAGGTGCAGGGTGACAAACCTCTCTGCCTTCCAGGACTTACCTGGACATTTGCCCTCAAGATGTGGCCACTTGTATGTTCCCTGAGGTGGTACTAGAGTGCCTAACCTGCTCCTTGGGGCAAACGAGCTTGATCTCACAATCATGTCAATACTGTGCCCTGTGACTCAACGTGGGCGTATCTCAAGTGTCTGCAACGTGGCTTTGCAAACATCTGTGCCAGCGCAGCCCACCCCTACTCCCTGCGTGAGTCAGGCATGCCAGAGGGCTTCGGCACCTGGTGCTTGCTGCTGTTTGAATGCCCTATTGTGTTTGCCTTTAGTGGGCTCTGCTAATGCACCTATCTAAGTGCATCTTCTTCTTTATTTGTTGTTGTTGTTTTTCTTCTGCCGAGTAAATTGCAGGTTTCATTTACAGAGGGTGGTGTTTTGACAGAGCCGAAAGGAGCAGGGAATGCTAATGAGTTGTGGTAGGAGAGGGTCCTTCCAGTTGGTGTTCAGTGACTGCATGAAAAGAGCCTTGCCTGACTTCTCTGTTCCTCACCCCAGTTGTTGTTTGCGTTGTGGTTGCACCGAAGGGCTCCAGGAAAGGATTGGGGGCCTGAGCAAACACTTGTTTAAAAGACAGTATCTGTCCCAATGAGTTTACAGTCTAGGTTATTACAAGTGCACAGCAGGTGGACAATCAAACAGGACTGGAAATGGAGGATGAGCTCAGCTCTGTGGGGAGTGACAGTCATTTCCTATAAATTTGTACAGTGCCTGGCACAGCTGGGCCCCAACTTGGTAGGTCTTCACACACTGCCACAATATAAGTGTTAAATAAGAATAGCAGAGAGACAATGAGCTTTGTGCTACATAGCTGCATAAGATGGCTAGGTCCCTGCCCCAGAGGGCTTTCAATATAGTTCAGGCACCAGGTCTCTCCTCGCGTGCACCACTAACATGCAGCTCATAGGCTGGTTCTGAATTAATTCTCTATTCTCAAAGGTATGAAAAACATCCAATTACATAGATCTACAGTTATCAGACTCTGCAGTTTTCTAAACTGGAAAGGGGTGTAATGACCTGATTTCTCTTTGCATCATGGCCTCAGCCAGATTCATCCTACATGTATGAAGCAGACTTTTCTGCCTTCCTGAGAGAATTTTTCCACTCACTGCAGTGTCCCTCAACTTTAATAACAACAATACAGGCCCTGCTTTGTGGGTGGCCTTGGAGGTTTGCCGTGGTCCTAATGCAGTTGCCTGAGCTGGGAAAGGAGCAGAGACCAGATGCTACCAGTGAATTTTTTTTTAAATTGCAATTTTGTTAGGGATTCTATTGGCAGGTCAGTATGCTCTGCCCACCAGTTCTGGGGTGGCTTCTAACATTCCATTCCTTTCCCAACACGTTCGAGAAAACTCTCTAGGAATTCTCAAGAGGAAGCAGGTTTGCACCTCTAATGTTGCAGTGTGACGGGGCATTCACCTCCTGGGCACTTCCTCTTGGCTGGCTGTGGTGCTGCAATCTCCCCCTGGCCCCTCTCCCACTCCTGGTGCCCTTTGTAGGTTGTTGACCTTGCTTGGTAGGTCTTCAGTGGCTCAGCCCTCCAGCCAAAGTCACACAGTCAAATGGTGTATTCAGGTCCAAAATAACACAAAACAAAAGTTTTCCAATCCCACTACTCCTGGTCCCAACTCAGGGACCCTTTAAACAGCAGCTGCATACTACTGCCTCCAGTTCACTGCTGCTGTTCCCTGGGCTTTTTGCCACTTAGCTCCTTTCTCTTCACCCTTCTCTCAGGGCTGAAGTTCTCAGATCCTCTTCCTCCTCGCTGAATGCCAGTGCCACCAGAATCCATCTTCTGGTTCTCGCTTGAGCTCCTGAGGCCAGCAAGGGGCATCGAGCCTGGCTTCTCTGGCCCCAGCCAGGAACTAACCTACTCAGGCCGTGCAGCTCCTTTTATCTGAACCTGCTGGGCTTGGATTGGCTGCTTCCACGCAGCCTCTCTAGGCAGCCTGGAAGACCCACCTTCACTGCTCCTTTCCTGGGGTAGAGTGTGATAAGTCTGTGGGGCCTCCAGCAGGGCACCTTGAAGAACCAGGTACTGCCTGTCACATGCAGGCATCAGTATTTGCTGTATAATTTCCCTTTTACAGAGTCATAATGAACCAAATGAAGCCCCTCATCTTACAAAGGGTCCCACCAAGGAAGAAGGGTCTGTCCGTACAGAGACCATTGCAGGCTGGGCACCCAAGTCTGCTGACACAATAAATTGACTTTTCAGTGGATTCCATCACACGCTGGTTTATACAGGAGTGAGGTAGCTGATGACCTGGCCAAAATTGGAAGATTGGAAACTCAGGTTGGAATGACAGGGGTTAAGTATACTAACGCCCTCTCAAGGGAAATATTAGCTGAAATTAATGGTCAAAAGATGAAAGATCCTCTGATTGATACCAAAACATCTAGGAAAATAATATCTGGTTATGAGTTTGCAGATGGGTCACATTGCTGGAATGAAAATCAATAGAGATGAGACCAAACTATATCCACTTTGCAAGACATGTCAGGAGCAGGCTCTAATGCCTGCTCAGGCTTTTGAATTCAACATTGTAAGGAAAGTGACGTGTTTTGGATTGAACACCTTGAATTGATCCCTCACAAAGGAGCCTGGACAAGTTGCTGAATTCATTCTCAAACTTCCCGGCCTGATCTGATGATTGCGGGACAGGACAATAACAATAACAACACCTGATGCACCGGCACAGACCATGCACAAAGTGCATGTGAAAATCACTGAGGTTTTGCCTTCACTAAGGAAAAAAAGATGTGTTCTTTCTCACCTCATGGTAACCGACGCAGGGTAAAATCCTAGTGAAGACAAGGCAATTTGTAGTTTTCATATGTGTTACAGCAGGATGAAGTAAGGACTATGGGGGAGCTTAGGGTTTACCTAGATGTGCTAAAATGTGTGAAAACAACACACTGCCTGGTCTTCACAAGGATTTTACCCCATTAGCTACCACCTGTTATCTACCTTGAGGAAAGAACACACCTTTGTTCAGTGAAACGCACCCTGAGTTGGCAGGAGCACGAGGCATGATGCATTTACAATCTAGATGTATGCAAAAGTGCATATGCCTGTCTGATGAATAGGCTTGATGTGATCATTCAAATCGGCACTGGAGAGACTTACTTAAAGTCTTAGCTCAAGAGAGATTTTTATTTGTTTTATTTTTCTTTAAACACTTGGTTGCACTGAGTGGAATTCTTCTGAGAGTAGGAGTGAGGGGAGTGGATTTTGCAAAATTTGGCAAGCTCGTCTCCTCTTTTAATGTAAAATTAATAAACCCTTGTGTTTAAATCACTAGATTTTGCAAGGCTTTAAGTCAATAACACATGTTCATTTGAGTCTAAGGGGACAGCTTATTTACAAAGCCAGGAACAACTTATGTCAGGAAGCCCAAAACCGCATCAAATTTGCCCAGTTTCGGCTCTCGATACAATCTCCGAGCCCAGCCAAGTTCAGTGGCAGGCTCGTAAACCCTGAAACCCCAGACTCAAATGCACCTGGATATCAGGGAAGTTTGGAAATGGATCTGTACCAGAACTTCCCAGCTGAATCCCAGTCTCGTGATGGGCCAACGTGAAATCCTGGCACCCCAGAGTATCGCTGAACTGGATGGCTTGAGCCCATTGGTACTTTCAGGCATACCTCTGCTGATTCGTGGTTTTGTGTCAAAACTATGGGAATCTCCTGGATTCAGGTGAGCTTTGTTTGGAGTTTTTGGACTGCCGAGCAGAGGTGGGGACCACATGGGTTACAACCAAAGGAATGGCTCAAAGGAATGGCTGAAACCTGGGAGCTGCTGCAATCTGAGCTGCAGAGCCCATTTCAGAAGCCACTCCATTGTATTTGCGAGGCTTTGCTTTTCAGAGCCCTGTGTGCGCACTCTATTACTTGTGCTTGTCTCTCTCCCCCTCACCCCCCATTAGAGAAGTGCTGTGAGCACAGACTTCAGTAGCGGGGGGAATCTTTGTGCCTTTTAATTGACCTTGGTGCTTCGTAGCAACTCGTAATTGAGAGCTGCACATGAGGGCCAGCAAACAATCTCAAAGCCCGCTGCTGGGAGTTGAAAGCTTCCCTTCTGTTCCAGAGCACTCTCACCTCTGACTCCTGGAGCATGGAGGCCTCTGAGCGTAGCTGGTGCTACTGGTTGCCAAGGCGCACTCCCCACAGCCAAGACGAAGAGAAGCTGTCAGGTTTCTGGAGTGATGGCAGAGACTTACTAAGCCTTGTGAGCTGCTTGTGCTGTTGTGAACTCTTCGTTATGTCCCTTCACGCAGTGCGTCGGGAGGATTGTGTTTTTAATTGACCTACCTCTTGGTTGTTTTTCTCACTACCTGCCTCGGAGCCTTTTGGGGGAAAACAGGGTGGAGAGTTTGCATCTGATTTTTGATCTTGCTCATGGCAATGTGAACTTGTTGATTCCAGCGGCTTTTCTTCCGTTGTCCATTGGTGTGATTGAGATCCAAATCAGACTGTGTGCTATCAACACGCACGTGCTGCCTCGGAACAATGGTACATTTTTGTGACGAAGAGGAATTTTTAAAAACAAATGACTGGATTTGATCACGTCTCACAAATGGAGGCGGGCAGGTAACGACTGCGAAGAAATAGGAAAGGGAAAAAGCAAACCTCCCCAGGGGTGTGTGTGCGTGCGTGTGTGTTTGTATGCATGCTGTGTATACACAGCTATACAAAACTGTGTTACGTTCTAAAGTAGGAAGAGGGAACGTTTGCTTTGGGAGTTTGTCGTTCTTGAGCCTCCCTCATGGCCTGGCCAGTAGAGGAAGAGGACATGGTTGGGTGGAAAAAGACAAAGTAGAGTTGAGCCCAAACTGAAAAGTTTCTATCAGGATCTGAATTGTCCCCAAGTTTGGTGGGAGAGTGTTTGGTTTGGGCCCTTTGCAGAGACAAGCCTGGACTGTGACGTTCAGAGATAAGAGTGCCCATAGCCTGCCTCTTCTCCTCTAACGACTGTAACCTAGGGATGAAGTGGGGGCAGGGAAAGGAGGAAATTTCCTTAAAACCAACCGGCCAACCATCTCAGAGGGTGACTGCATTTACAGCAAAAACCTGCCCTCAGGTAACAAGCTTTCCCGTTTCCCTTGGTTGTGCCAAACATTCTCTGCTGTTAGGCAGCACACTCCAGACTTAGGAACTCTTCCCTGATGTGAGGTTTTTCTGCAGTTGCCTTCAGAGCAGGCTAGTGTATGGGGAAGGCCCTTCATTTTCACTTGGATTTAGTGTAAAGTTTTCTGGGGATCTATCTCTATTTATTACAAAATTTAAAAAATGGGTGAAAATCAATAAAAAATGAAACTGAAGGGCCTTGGGTGCCTGGTATTCATGGGGGGCAGTGGGCGGGAGGGGAGGGATGTCCAGGGGGGCAGTGGGTGAGGGGTGCCTGGTACTTGGGGGGGCCAGTGGGCGGAGAGGTGAGGGGTATTCAGGGGTGCAGTGGGTGAGGGGTGCAGTGAGTGAGGGGTGCCCAGTACTCATGGGGGGCAGTGGGTAGAGAGGTGAGGGGGTGTTTAGGGGGGCAGTGGGGTAAGGAGTGCAGTGGGTGAGGGGTGCCTGGTACTCATGGGTTGGGATGCGAGGGGTACCTGGTACTTACAGGGTTCTTGGTGGGGGAAGGGCTGCCCAGTATTTCTGGGGTTCAGCAGGTGGGAGGCACCCAGTGGGGACGTGGGGCCGAGTAGTCCTGGGGTGCAGCTGTTGCTGTACTCATTGATTATGGTCTCAGTGTAGCATCTGAGGAAGTAGCCTGCTCCCTGCTGGCCTGTTGCTGCAGAGGTTGGCCAGGCTCGGCTGCTGGGCTCTGGCCTCCACTCATCTTGCTCCCTGACTGTGAAGCAGTCACCACAGACTAGCAGTTCCTCTCCCCTGCACAGGTGTGCTGAGCAGTCTGATGGAAACTCTGTGAGGGGGACCCCCCCCTGGCATCTGGCCCCGGCCCCCCACTCCGGACGGAGAGGTGGCAGTTCACGAGCCGTCAGATCTCCTTCCAGAACAGGGAGCTGGGTCCAGGGAGTCGACACTCCCAAAATTTGGGTGAACATTGGTAAAACATGAATAATGGCTTTTCTTTATAACTCAATAATTTTTTTTGGAAAAAATCAGTGAAAATCAAAACCAAAGGGCCTTGTGTCTGGGCTACTGACTGGCTGTGCCCTGTGTCATGCTGAGGGGCAGAATACGTCCCCTTATGGACACAGCTTGGCTGAGGAGACAGCTTTGTTGAGCAGCCCCAGTGTGGCTTGGGGAGCAGATTCAAGTGGAGAGCAGTGCCCGTGGACTGGGGAATGTTCCCATGTGACTGATACCTCCTAGGCTCCAGCCTGGCATGTGGAAGGAGGAGGAAGCCTACCTGGCATGCTGGTATCATCCATTTGCTAAAGGATCATAATATATGTGTATTGATTAGCCGGGAACTTGAGGAGGTAAAGGGAGTGACTGGTAGATGAGGTGGGGAGCAGGATTAAAAATGAAGCGAAATTCCTGAGCTACGTGCTGGCAAGAGCTCAGGATTAATAGTCATGTCACCAGAGAGATTGGCAAATACATTTACTGGGGCAGCTAGTTTTAATGAAGCAGGATGTGACAAGGGGAATTAGAGTGAGGATGGACTACTGTTTGGGGAGCAATTACAAATGACCCTGGCTGAGTGCTTGCAGGGGAGGACGTGTGTGATTTGTGTGTAGCCTTGGGACACAGGGGTGGAAATCTAGTGCATGCAGCTTGACTGAGGGGCGGGCAGAGATGTAAGAGATAGGAGCAGGCCGGGGGTAATGCAGAAATGTGGAAGGCAGATGTGTGGGTGAGTTAGGAGGCACTTGGAGTTGATTCTGTGTGGTGTCCCTTTATAAAACACTGAGCAAGACAGATTCCCTTACCCAACGGTCCTACAGTCAACAGTAATCCAGGCAATGGTAATTCAGCTTGGGGTAGGAAGCACAGAGGTCATCACCTTGGATGGAAATCAGTGTAAGGAGCAGGACACTTCTGCTTTCATTGTTAATCCTAGGAGTCAAATGATGCTTTACACTGGATGGTGTGCATGAGGCAGATGGAGATGGGCCATAGGCGGGATTTGATTATAGTTTAGGAGGCTTCTTTGAAAATATTTCCTTTAGCATCCTGCTAGAAAGGAAGGAGGAAAATCACTATTTACTGGTGAAAATGTCAGTCCAGCTTTACTATTCCTGCTTTTTATTTTCTGCTCTGAGATGAAATCTAGCTTTATGCCAAGCTGGATACTCCTCCCACAACCCTGGCGCTCCAGCTGGAGCATCTGAAGTCCTTTCATCTGACCGACCAGCTGACACTACAGCATCCTAGCTACTAAAAGAAAGCACTGAGGCTGCCTCCAGTTCCCCTTCTGCAATTAGAAGGGGGTCTTGGAGCAGTAACATAAATCTCGCCTTTGTCCCAAGGTTCTGAGTCTCACCTATTCAAAGTTCTGCCTGATGCTCCCAGCACCGGCCAGCAAAGTGACAAAGGAGCTGAGTTCATGACACCCCCCCGGCCATGTCACTTTACACAACCCAGGTGACTCAACATGCTATTGCTGAGTTCCCAGGCCACACACCTGACTTCCTTGAGACAGTTACAAAGCAGGCAATCGGTATTTTGTGCAGGTCCCGCTGCTTGCTAATGCTGACCTGAGTTCACTTCATTAACTAACAGTTGTTTAATTGCTGTCAGTGATGGCTTCCCTAGGGATTATTGCTCAGTGTAATATGGCATCTGTTTTTCATAAACAGGACTCCAGGGAAGGAAAAGGTTGATCTCTGGGTCCTAGACTGTGCCCTTGCTGGGACGTGAGTGATGAATGTTAATGTTCTAAGTGCCAGGCAAGGTCAGTGGCCGCTTCTGGTGCCAGCACAGATTACAAAGTGTCCTTTCAGGCCAGCCAGTGACATAAAGGTTATTGCTGGAGAGGAGACACTGGAGACCCAGTGAATCTCAGTGGTCATGAATTAGGCCTTGTGTGAACCGATGTGGTTCACTGGGTGAGACACCAGCCAGGTGTTTAAGAGACCTGTGTTCTGTTCCGAGCACTGCCTTGCTGGGTGACCTTGGGTAAGTTACTTTACTGTTATTACCCTTACTTATTATTTGTGTTGCACCAGTGTCATCTTCGGCAGCACCGGCCACAACGGATACTAATGAGGCTGGTCTTTCACCCTGGTGGAAAGGAGATGATAATGTTCCCCCACCTATTTATACAGCGCTCTGAGAGCTGCCGACAAGCAGCACTGTCCAAGCACAAAGCATCATCATTATTATTGGTTGATTGATACATTGATTGATTTTATTATTTCCCCAAGATGCTGAATGGGCAAAGCTCAAGTCATCGGGTCAGTGAAAATCAGCTGAAGGGTTGTGCACCGCAGTGCGAAGTTAAAAAATCTATTCAAGAATAATGTTTGTGAAAACAAAGGGCAAAGTGGCCTCTAAATTTGGCATTGCATTACCGGATGAGTGTGTGCATATCCATGGACCCTCACCCACATATATATGTCCGCAAAGCTATTGGTAATAAAAATATAGGGTGAGATTTTCAAAGCCAGCTCAGAGATTTAGCCATGCAACTCCCATTCAATGAATGGCCACTGTCTGTTTAGCTCCCCTACTCAGTGATGAACATGTTAGCCCTCTATTACTAACAGCACTGGAATAGCTCTCCTCAAACACTCCTCCTCCCAACTTACAGATAAAATGTGACTTTTTCCTTTGAGTTGCTAGTTCACTCGCCCATCTGGACCTTTCTGCTCTATTTAGATTTCCTGATAATTTTCCCTTTTGTAATATGGTGTCTTGTCGCTCTGTAGCAGATGCATGTAAAGGTCTTTTCTGTGATTCGGTTGCATTTCTTATATTGTTCTGTACAAAATGGTTTGAGTCAATGAGGAAGCCACTTGCTAGGATTGCTTTTTTGTGTGTGTCTGACGTATTTCCTATATAGACTCATAGACTTAAAGGCCAAAAGGGACCATCATGATCATCTAGTCTGACCTCCTGCACATTGCAGACTACAGAACCTCACACACCCACTCCTGTAAAAGGTTTATATTATGCATATATCAGGTATTGCTGTAACGACGGCCTGAAATTCCAGTGTGTCTTTTCTTTCACACAAGCTGTCATTTGCCGGGCAAATTCTTCTCTGTTATAGCAGTGTAAATTTGGAGGCCCTTTGCTGAAGTCAGCGGAGTGACTCCAGAATTACACCAGCATACCAGAGCAGAATTTAGCCTTTTGTCCATTTATCCCTAGCCGCTTTGTTCTGTTTTAGGACCTGATCCTACCTGGACTGACTCCAGCGGCACTGTTTCCAAATACAGTTTATTACTGGATAAAGTTTTATCTTTTGCTGGTGTGGATTTCGGAGACAGTTGCTAATGTAAAGAACAGTGAGACAGTAGGGCAGGCACTATGCGTGGTTTCTTCACACGACGCTCCTGACTAATCTCAATCCCAATTGAGCTACATCTCTCCATTTCTACCACCCTGTGTGAGTCCTGATCTTCCATGAACAGAGTCTGCCTGTGCCCCATTGTATAGTTGTTTTGTGAGATGGCCAAACATGCACTAGGGACAAAAGTGAGGTCACTCATTTTGTTTCTACTTGTGATTTATTTAGAGGAGTTAGAACACAGGTCCTACCCTAGAATAATCACTTTATTGACCCAGTGGGGTAAACCCAGTTTGCCTCTGGACTGAGTAGATGCAGTGAGGACGTGCAGCCTTAGCCAGTTGCTATCCCAGTTCATCACCTCATGGTCAGGGGACCTCATAGGAGGTATGGTTGAAATGGCAGCTCAGTGATGCTCTCTCTATTGCCTTCCTGTCTCCTCAGGAGGGAGAATAAGCTGAGGATCCAGAATGGCTGGCTGTGCCACCTGGCCCCGGAAATCATCCGCCAGCTCTCGCCTGACACGGAAGAGGACAAGTTGCCCTTCTCCAAGCCCTCAGACGTTTTTGCACTTGGGTAAGTCCTGTTGTGGGCCCAAGCTAATATTTGGCTTTGTGGGGAGGGGTTTGTGGTTGGGGATGAGTCCCTGGGCTAGCACAGTGTTTCTGCATTCTGGTGCTGCTGCAAAGCAGGCAGGAACGACGGGAGGGAAGTGAAATGGAACTGAAGAAATCCATTTTATTGCAGCAGGAGTTAAGTAACTCTCCTGGTCTCCCAGGCAGATTTTAGGTTTGTGAAAAAGTCCAAACAGAGCGACAAAGAGTCCTGTGGCACCTTAAAGACTAACAGACATATTGGAGCATAAGCTTTCATGGGTGAATACTCACTTCGTCGGATGCAAGTAGGAGGGGGGAGTAAGTGGTGTGTGTGGATTCCTTGCTGGGGCGAGGAGTACCTTCTTGCCTATAGAAAGGCTGTGGAATGCAACAAAGCCTGCAGTATTCTTTGAGCTGCAGAGCCAAGGTCCCGCCAGCCCAGTACATATGTGTTGGGGTTTGTGGAAAGGCCAGGGAAGTGGCTGAACCAGGCCAATCCAGGATGGCTGGTTCCATCCATTAACTGTATGGATGTGTTGGCCATCATCGCCACGTTGAAGAAGGCACAGAGGAGATAAAGGAAGTGACTGCTGCAGCCTATAGGTCATATAGCATCTGCCACCTGGCTGCCCCACACCCTGGGGTCTTGGCCAGAATGAAGGATTCTTTCCCTCTTCTTCCTGCCAATGCTTAAACTAGTTTGAAAAAAGTGGCGGCTGTCATAACCTGGGAGCAGCAAATTTATTAAGAGAGTGGTTAAAGCACCCCCATCAGCAACCCAGCTCGATTTTTTAAAATATTGAAATATTTGTTTGCCGGGTCTGTGACCCCTTGCAGCCTTTCCTCATTTTAAGTGCCATTCCCTGAGTTGCGTGGCGGATGAGATTGTCTCCATGCTAAACGCTGCCATAGGGAGTGCTGGAGCAATCTCACTGACCAAACTAAACTGGGGATGGGCCTCAACTTAACCTTTTCTTCTAAATGATGGGGTGTTGCATCGTCCAGAGCCAAATTCCAGAGCTGACCCTTGTCTCCAGCGGACTGAATCTAAACCATATTCCAGATGCCATCCTCCAGCTTGGGGAAAGATCCCATTTGACTTCAGCACTTCCACTTTGTTACTGGGCCCAACTCTGGAAACTAGATCCACCTTCAGCTCTCGGGTTTTTAGTTCAGACCCATCTCTCTCCTATAAATACTACATAACATGAACATAAGTGAAACATTTTAGAGAGCCCAGCTGTTTGCGTGTGACGCGGTGGGTAGGAGAACCTAGAAGAGTTCTATACTCTGAATTCTCTATGAACATTGATCTCATGCTAGATAATCTAGAACTTTTTAAACATTAGAATTTTGCTCTAAAACTACAGACAGTAGGGGGAGAGGATGCTAAATGACAGGCAGTAGAGTAAACGGTGAATTTTTCTTCCAGTTAGAGCATCTAGTACACCAGTTAATCATTCACACTATTTATCTAATAGAAAATAACCTTTGTGAAAGTGGCTCAACCATTTCCCAGATCAAAATCTTCCTTGAGTCAGACATAGGACTATAGGTTTTATCTGGTGGATTAATTTTCCTTTGTGCCATATTGATGGACACCTTAAAGACTTCAGCATACAGTGATTGGTTTATGTGAAGCTGTTATCTGATGAGATATTTCCATTTTAAAATGCAGTAATTAAACCAGTAAATTTCTGGTGTAACTTCATCATTTAAAAAAAAAAAAGAAGCAATTAAGGGATCTTATCAAACTAAGCAAAAGCCGTTTGCTTAAGGCTTAAAGTTATTAGCTAAGAGCTCTATGCTTTTTAAAGTAGCTGTCAATTTCTTTTAAAAGTTTTCAGTGTTTTTGTTCTTCCTGGTTTATAATATCCTCTCAGCTGCTGGGAATTGTTCGGCCAGATCCTCAGCTGCTGTAAGTTGATTTTAGTGGAGATTTGCCAGTTTACACCAGCTGAGGATCTGGCTCAGAGATTCTTGTCTGAACGGAATTGGGGACGGAAATCATGCCCTCTCTCTGGGACTAAAAGTGGCAGCAAAGGGAAATAGTCATAGGACTTGGTAAGACTGCATTGCCTTTCTGCTCCCTTTTGGTCTCTTTCCCCAGCACACTGCAAGACAGCACTAGTTCTTCTCCTTTGGTAAACATCAGTGAGCAGATCGTCAGCCCGGGTCATTGATTTCAGTGGCGCTATGACAACTGACCCCACTGTGACTTTGCCCCCAGATTTGGCTGGCATTCTGTTTCTTCTGGAGTTATGGGTGACCTGAGGAGATCCGGGCACCTGGGGCACTGAGAATTACCAGGGTACAGGGAAAGCCTGCATGGCTCTTTTCTGCTAAGCCTTAGAGAGCAGGGTAGTGTAGGCACTGCTCTGCTACTTCAGTGCCTCTGGTTCATTCCTCGAAGCAGGGATGGTCTTGCTGGTTGGCTAACCTTATAGGGGCTGCTTTGTGACCCAATGTGTCTGCAGTGGGATCTAGGCTCTAGTCCCTAGGAAAAGATTCTGGCATAGAAAAAGTTTTATGGAGAAACACCGAATGTCCAGGTGATTAAGACCTTGCTTCACAGAAGTTCTACGTTAAGGAGGAGCAAAAATAAGGAATGGAATCAATCAATTTAGCAATGTTAAGTGTCAAAAAGCTAAGAAATGCCTTCAGCTCCAGTGCTGTAATTAATGTTATACATCTGGTCTGATAGTTATGGAATAACCCTACACAGGTCTGGGCAAGGGAAAATCATGCTTAGAAAAACAGATTAATTAAAGCTGGTTGCAGCCATCAAAATAACGGAGGCGACTGTAGGATGTGGTCTAAAATTGAAAAGTAAACTCTGGAAAATAAGTTTTCAGAGTGGGCCTTCTGAAAATTCTCTCTGGAATCCTAATCCTCTTTGCATTCAGGAGATGGACAGCTGCAGTCTTTGGATCTAAAAACTGCTTTGCATTGAATCGCTGACCATCAGTAATGACTCTCAGCTTAGCTGGAAGGAGTACAGCTGCCTGTGAGATGGTGATGTTAGACTCAGCCTTTCAAGACACTCTTATCCCTCTATCTAAACTGCATTGCCTGAGCCTAGGAAAGGGAACATATGAATATATTTATACCTACAAAGCTTTTGATTTTCCCTTCATGTCAGACAATACACATTTATCAAGCAGATTAACGCAAGAAATAGTTCAGGTATGAGAACTCATTAGAAATACTGCAGACCCCACAGTAATGTTTCAGGTTCACATTCTGTTGGGAGTATAAGCCACTTAGGCACACTAATTTCTTGAGGCGGGGGTTTCACATGTTGGGTGCCCAATTTGATATGACCACGGCTCATTTTTTCAGCAGCATGGAACACCAGTAGATCCTGTTGACTTTGGTAAGGGCTGCAGGTGCTCAACACCTCTGAAAACCAGGATCTAGCATGTCAGATTTGGCACCTGAAAACAAGCATCCAAAATTAATGAACGCTTCCCAAGACTGAGGCCTTAGCTACCATTGCACGTAACATACCGCAGTGACAGACAACTTACAAATACCATTGGCAGACAGCACCTCTTCCTCTACTTGTGCTGTATCCAGTCCAGTGGGCCAAATTGTCTCGAAATTATTGGATACTGCCAGCTGGACCTGCCCCCCTGAGCCAGGCACAGTTCTGGAGCAAGAAATATTTTATAAAATGTCTACCCTGCCTTTTGCTTTTCACTCAAGGCAACTTTAGAACGGTTTGTATTTATATTATTCACAGCCCATGGAACCTTTCAGCTATAAACCATCAAGAGTTCCAAACCTGGGGCCTGATCTTGCCTCCCCCCTGCTCCAGTGACGGTCATTGATGAGAATGGCACTTCTAGGCTACCACCACTGTCTTCAAAGAGGAAGCCACTTACTCCCCTAACGTAACTAGTCCAGCATGCGAGGAAAGGACTGAGACATGGTGGATGTACCTGGGGCCAAAGGCTCTGAGCTCCCCGGTTTACGCCAGAAGGGAATTTTGACCTGGTGCCCAGGTTGGTGACTGGCACGCTAAAAATCTGCAGCTAGGCCTGCCTCATCCCTGAGTCCCCTTTTAGAAATTTGTACCTTGAACATAGTGAATGTGAAGAGAGCTCCTGGCATTTGTTGTTGGTGCTGCTGGGCTTTCGTTCTCAATCAGTTTTATCGTAACAACAACAAAAAAAAAAGAAGAAGAAGAAATGAAGCTAAAGTTCAGTAGATGCAGAAACAAGAGAACCCTTCTTACAAAAGCACTCTGTGTGCAGCCTGCTACGACGATCCCGGTGAAATATTCCTTTCTCAAGCACATTATTTCAAAACAAAGCCATTCGGGGCCCAAGGGCCAGCAACACTAACACAGTACAGACAAGAATTCCTCAGGAAACCTTCCGATTTATCCCAAGAGTCCAGTTAAAAGCATGAACATTTACTTTTTCGTAAAGTCCCATCCTCCAGACACCAGATAATAAGCTTGGTTGTCAAGGGGGCAGGGAGCAGACAGCTGAGTGAAGGCAAACTAGCTATTGAATGCATCTCCTCTTGGAAGAGATGTTGGAGGCTGTCTCTGGTCCTAGAGCAGCAGTGAGAAGTGTAGGCAGCTGGCTATGGGGAGAGAAGCTGATGTTTCATGCCCTCCCCTCCCACTAGTTCCATCTAGGGAGCAGGAGACAGCTGTGCTGGTGGGGCAGGAACAAGGAGCCCAGCCAAATTGTCTGCCTTCTGGATACTTCACAACTTTGTAACTCTGCCCCCAGCTCCAGTTATCAGATCCAGTAGTGTTGTGAGCAAGAGAAGAAATCTCAGTGGGGTCATGAGTGGGGGCGGGGAGGAGGGGAGTTGATGTCCAGGGAGACTTAGATCTTCCTTTCATGCTGGCTGATGCTTTTCAGGATGTCTCTCATTACCCTGTCAAGGTGCATTTCCCCTTTGACTTGATGGATTTCTGGTTTTCAATTAATACCTGAAAGATGAAGTGCACAAGGCTGTATTCCCTTCCTTCCCTTCAACCTATTTTGCATGGCGCTGCGATTGCTGCTGTCATGGACAATCTTTTTTTTTTCTTCTCCCCCTCAAGTCATGTCTTGGTGGTGAATATTATAAATGTGAAGCAGAACAATGCCCATGGACAGGGCTGTCTGCCTCGGAGCGCTTTTGAAGCAGAAGATTGATGTTTCTTACAAAGCTGAGGAAGGTGGCTCAAAACTCCTCTCCCTCCACAGTTGTGGGGGTGGGGAATCAGGGAAGAATATTGCCCTCTACCATGGTTGGAAGCCATGGGGATGGGACTGCACCCAAGTGACTTCAAACACCTTTGTCCTTAGCTCAGCTGTGCCAGACATCAGGAATTGAGCCCTAAGCTTATATTTAATAAAATGGGTTTGCAACCCTCATAGTTGTGCAGAAAACCTTATAAAACATGAGCCCAATATCAGCCAATGAGTTGTGGTCCTCCTGACCCAGCGGACCCCGTGTCAGTGGATTTTTGACTCTGAAACCATAGGGACCTGTTTTAAATGCTAACACTGTAAACTGATGATCACTGGAGCAGATGCTACCAACACGGGTCTCTTCCACAATGTCAGACTCCCAGGTGCTGAAAGACCCAGATGGCCCCCACTCAGCTGCCAAGATCCTCAGCTTCCCCCCGACAACACAGTTCAGTTCCATCAGGACACACGCCTGTGGCACATTGAAACCCTCTCATGCTGGGGCAATGCACAGCACATGAGATTATGTACAAAATTAACTGTGCGGCCTATGCTATCCATGGCCACATCAACCAGCTCAGCTGTTGACTTGAAATGAAGCTGCTGCAGAATGTCCAGTGGGCTGCACCAGAGTGATGCGGAAGTCAGGTGCAGCTCACTGCAGAGTACATGGGGCCTTGGCTCATTGTCTGGAGTGGCCAAGTAGCAAATGGGTGGAGAGTCTGACCCACCCTTTCCACTCCAGGAGGTGGCTGGTCCTGCCAGGTCAGGAATGAAGATTGCAGATGGGGTGGTGTTGGGGAGCTTGCATCACTGTTCAGACAGTCCCTGCGTTACGGACAATCTA
Organism: Gopherus flavomarginatus; assembly: GCF_025201925.1. Lineage (NCBI taxonomy): Eukaryota > Metazoa > Chordata > Testudines > Testudinidae > Gopherus > Gopherus flavomarginatus. The sequence goes on along the minus strand of NC_066631.1, from coordinate 9,295,771 downwards.
CATACCACATATCTGCCTCTGGGGCTCTTGAGCTAGCACTGAATTCCCGTTGGGGAAAAAATGGAAAAGCAAAACCTCCTGTTTCTACAGAGCTTGCTTCCAGATCCAGCTGGAGCAGGTGGCATGAATGTAAAAAAGCAGCTGCGAGGCATATTTATCCCCTGCATTAGCTATTAAGCTGCTCCCTATGCAGCAGGTTCAACCACTATTGCAACACTGCAGGAGCCTCCCACTTGAAGTACCAGGCTCACTAGTCAGTCTGTTTGTGCCTCCCATCAAAGAGGCCTATTCTCTTCTTGGTGGGCCAGATTCTTAGCTGGTGTAAATGGATGTAGCCCCATCAAAATCAATGCAGCTACACCAGTTTTACACCAGTTTGAAGATCTGGCCCAATATGTGCTAGAAAGGGGGTGTGGGGCGGGGGGAATGGCACAGTTTCCTTTTACTGTTAATGAGAGTTACATTCACATGTAAAATTCCTGCAGGTCAAGGTGAGACTGTGACGAGAATCCCTAGCAAAGGGGAGGCAGTGTATTGGAACCCGGGGCTGGCAGTCAGGACAGCTGGGTTTTCATTCAGAGTTTGCCTTCGACTTGTTATGTGACTTTGGTCAAGTCACTAGCTTGTGTGCCTCGGTTTCCCCATCTCTGAAATGGCATTAATACCCACCTTTGTGGAATGCTTTGAGATCCCTGGGTACAAGGTGCTATCTACATAGGAGGGGGTAGCGGTGGTGTGAGAACATGCCTTCTCTGAGAGGTCTACCTCGGATGCTGAAGAAGGACTGCCTCTGGCAGGACATATTCTATCAGTGCTGATGGGTAGGGAGAGCATGCGGCCTGGCTCCAATGTTCAGAGTTACCCCCTGCTTCATCTTTGGTGTCTAGGTCATTCTAACGCCCAGTGCGATTGTCTCCTAACAGCACCATCTGGTATGAGCTGCATGCGCGGGAGTGGCCTTTTAAGACACAACCAGCAGAGGCAATAATATGGCAAATGGGAAGAGGGATGAAGCCCAACCTCGGCCAGATCGGCATGGGCAAAGAGATATCGGTACGTCAGGCGGCACTGTGGGCAGGTGTGTGTGGGGGGCAGGTGCCCCCATTGTGATGCAGCCAGGAACCGCTCTAGCATCTCCAAAAATCACCTTTCAGGGGGTGGCCCCTGGGCCAAAGAAAATGCGGTGGTGTTGTGTGGCAGGATCTAACTTCTCTTCCTGCTGTCTCAGCCAGGGTGGTGGAGGCTCACGCAGTCCCTGGAGGGGAAGGAGCGCTTCAGGTCACTCCACACCAGCCATCTTTAGACCCACTTGACCTGTTTTTGTGGGCCCCCTCCAGCTCTTATTGGCTGGAAGGAGGAAGGTGTTATGTGTAGGAGGAATAAAGGGGAGAGCTGCAGGGCTCCAGCAACAAAGACAGGGAACATAGCTGCTCCGTCCTTCCTGCATTTACCCAGCCAGGGTCTGGGAGGTGGCATATGCGCCTTTGAATGAACTCCACCTGTTTTTGCAAGAATATGGAGCCCAAGCTACAGAATTCATGTCAAGATCTTCCTCAAAGTTTGGGACCTTGTGGGCGGTGGGGAGTTTGTTTCAGCCCATGATAGAGGTGGGGAGCAGATGCAAAGTTCTCCAAAGCACGCAGGTGCTGGGATCCAGGGCTTTGTCTCGGCCGGTCGCTGTCAGGGTATGTACAGTTCCAGTAAAGTGTGTGGAGAGGGCTGGCTCTGTTGTTTCATTCTCTGTCTTGTGCATGCTGCAGGACATCCTTCTCTTCTGCTGGGCATATGAACAGGAGGAGAGACCCACCTTCACCAAGCTCATGGAGATGCTGGAGAAACTGCCAAAGCGGAACCGTCGCCTTTCGCACCCTGGGCACTTTTGGAAGTCGGCAGAGTAAGGCTTCTGCCCTGTATTTCCACTGATTCTCCCCTCCCTGTGCCAGGTGCTCTTCCGTGGGTTAGCCCCTTACACAAGTCTAACACTAATGCTGCCCATTGGCATTAGGGTGGGTGGAGGATGGGAGTGGATCCGGATTAACAGGGACGTCCTTCACCCCCACCCGCTCTGGGCATTTCCAATGGTAGCAGTCCTCTGCTGCCTAACCCAGCAGTCCCTGGTCTGTGGTCCATGGACCACTGGTGATACAGGGAACGTGTCAGTGATGCTTCGGGAGCTGGCTGGTCACATGGTGACCATCTGTAAAATGGGAATAAGGATCCTTACCTCCCTTTGTAAAGTGCTTTGAGATGTGCTGATGAAAAGCACTATACAAAACTAGGCATTGTTGTTATTATGGTGCTGGCTTTTCTTGGTACCAGCTGCTGCTATGGGTGAGAATCCTGGAGCCCAGGTAAGTTGTTGGAAACAAGCAGGAGGAGCCAGTTAAGCTGCCTCCAGCGGGATTGTGTCTTGATAGAGAGGAAGAGGGAATGGGCTGCACTTGGGGTCTGGGGTGACTGGAGCTCCCAGGTGCTAGTGGGAAAGGACTGTTCAGAGGCCACTGGTGAATGGGGTGTGGGGAAGACGGGGGGGCCATCTGTGTGCTGGTGAATGAGGGGAACGGAGGTCTGTGGGGTGGTGAGTGAGGCAGGGAGAGAGAGGTGGCCCATATGGTGGTGAATGGATGTGGAGGAGGTGACTGCGTCCCAATGTGGCCCACGCTCAGAAGAAGTTGGAGAACCCTTGCCCTAGACATAAAGTTCTGCGTTTAGCTGTTACATTCCAGGCACAGTTACTCATCAGAGACAGACAAGTTTTCCAAAGCATCAGCATGCCTTTGTTAGTTAATCAGACAGAGAGAGGTTACATGCATTCCCTGCATCCACCTCCCCCACATATCACCGGATACTGCATTCACAGTATCCAGCAGGAGCTATCACTGAGTCAGCAATGGACCTCAAACTGGAGTTCCTAAAAGGTGTCTTATAGCAAAATAATGCCCATCCGTGTGTTGCTGAGACATGATGCACAGTACGTATGCTTCCAGTATAGTCATAAATATACTTGCCGTCATGGAGAAGACTTGCTTGGCCTTTCCAAAGGCCGTTAATGTCTGGCCCATGATTGTTGAGCACTGTGCCATGGCTTCAGAGAGAAACTGCTGCGGTTTCAATACGTTATTGTCAAGGATGTTTTCATTTCTGAGGTTGAGAAGTCAAGAGAGGTGGTGATTTGTGGGTAGCCCGTTGTCTCCAGGGGGCCATTCTCATGTGGGAGTACAGCATGGGTCAGTCTTTCAGTATCAGTGGGAGAGTTTGCAGAGCCAGGAGAAAACTCTCGTTCTGATACAAGCATCTGTCAGCTGAATCCTGTCCTCACATCATTTTGGCTTAATGCTTAGTCAGATCTCCCACTGGCTTCAATGAACACTTTGCCTGAGTAGATCTCAGGTAAAGGACTCCAGATCTGGCCCTATAATAGCTCCAGGGAGAATGCAGAAAGTCAGACCCCCAACTAAATTGTTCCATTTTCTCCCCCTAAGTTTCCTCAGTGGGAAGGTCCTTCTCTCACTGTCTATTTTTCCTTTACAATACCTAGTGCATACACAGGGAAATACATTACTTCACAACATGGGGAGCAGCATGCACAGTTCCATAAACATACCAAGTTGGAGGGGAGAGATTTTGCCTTATCTTGGAGTATATTTTCTGTCATGGAAACTGTAGAACAGAATGGCAGGACAGGACACTACAGGTATAGTGGGTTGGGGAGCGTTGTGCTAATCCACCTGCAAAAAGTAACCAAAGAATTCTTGCATTTGGACTCATCTAACTTGTGCAAACGTCTTTCTGGAAGACAATGAAGAACTCTGAGATGCTGATTTCTCATCCTGCATTGGGCAACCTAATCTCCCAGCCTAGCATTCTAGCTCTACTCTGTAGCCCCAGATGAGCTGCGTAGGCCCTCAGTTATTGCCTGTGCGCCTCTCTCAGAGCTCTTTACATTGCAGAATGTCTCATGCTCACATTGGAGAACAAGGGCTCGGGAAACTCTTCACCATAGAATCTCCCTGTTTAAAGTTCTCATCTACAGAAGTTCCTGTTGCCCCGTCTTTATTAATGTTTGGAGGCAGAGCACACCAGCAATCCCAGAGATCATAAAATATCAGCCTTGAGAAGGCTACAGTCGATGGCCCAAAGCCTGCCATGAATGTAGGTGGTTTGACAGGACTAATGTTAACTGACAGTGCGTGGTGGGGATAGGCAGTAGCTCCAGAGAGCTTCCAAGGAAGGCCAGGGGTTGATGAACCCGAAGTTGGTAGGTTATGTGCTTGCTTTGTTGCGTTTGGTCATTTGAACAGCTGCCCTTTAGGGTATTGCACTCATTTTGCCCTTGCTATGACGGCTGGCAAACTTCTGGCTGGCACTTACCCTAATTCCTGCAAGTCTGCCCTCTGTTTTTGGTAGCTGCGTGGAGATGGGGAGTGGGGGAGGATTTCGAAGCTGCAGTTGTTTTCTGTCAGGTATCTCTCTGGCTCCCTCATTAAGGAGAGGTTGGCTGCTGCTTGTCTCCTTGGTGTTGCTGCTTCCTCCAGAGCAGTGTGACAGGTTAATGAGAGCTGCATTGTGCATTGTAATAACAATTTGCTTACCGCTCACCCGTACTCTCTCCCAGCAACTGGTTACTCATCTCTCTGGGAGGTGGAATTCAGGCAGGCCCGAATATGCCTGAGACAGCACTGCTGTCCCGTCCCCCATCACTGAGCCAGCTGTACGCATGCTGCTGAGGTGAACATGACAAGTAGGGTGTTCCCATTCCCCACCCTACTTGGTTCATGGACATGTTTGCATGGGGGGCTTGGGAGAAGGTGGCTGCTGGCCTACACCCTGTCTTCCAGCAGCCTGGATCCAACACCTATAACATGGTTGTTTATTAATAAACACCCCCCTGACTCACTGTCCTTGGCCTATGGGCTAAGACGACATACGCTGTCAGTTTGATACGTGGTATTATACCTCCTCTGGGGATTTTATGCCCCTCTTGGCAACAGACTAGATGATCTGACAGTTCTCCCCTGACTCTTACGACTGTGATGTGCCTGCTGTATAATCATCTCTCTCAGACAACAGTCACAGACTGAGTGAACAAAAATGTTTCCATGAAGCCGTGCCATGTTTGGGCCCGGATCCTCAAAGGAATCTATGCACCTATTGATTGATGGAGCCTCATACCTTCATACCCTTCATGTCTGGGCCCAAACCTCTAGGTGCTAGAAATAATGAAGATTCTCCCCCTGCTGCCATGGTCAGGCCTAGTAAATCTGCAGCTTACTATTCCTGCTTATCACCGGTTGCTGGGTAGTCGTGGGTGAGGTCTGGGGATAATGGGGTTCTTGTGTAGCTGTTATGAGATGAGCAGGATGATTGTGTGTGGGAATGGACATGGGGAATCATGGTCAAAAGAGGTCTCGTAGCTAAGGGTCTGATCTGGAATAGAGACCTATGATAGGGCTGCCTGGATGCTTGCTGCCTGCGCCCTGAAGCAAAGGGTGCATTAGAGATGATAGCTTAGGTACTTGGATGCTAACGGTAACTGTATTAAAAACCTTTGTCATTTATCGTAGTCTCGTTTATGCAAACACACCGTGTATGTCTGGAACAATAGAATCATACATATGCAGGGCAGGAGCGGTGCTCAAGAGTTCTAATCCATCCCTCTGCGCTGAGGCAGGAGATAAAGGGACATCTATATAGACAATTTTCTCCCCCCACCAATCTGGGCAGTAAAACAGAGGGCTCCTTATACCAAACAATAATGTGAATCTAACTGATATGGGGGTACTCGGGGGAAGTGCGATTGCTTAAGCCATCTTACCATCTCCATGGTAACCCTCCTTTGCATATGAACAAATGGACTTGTTGGAACTTTACCTGCCACACATTCCTTCCATCCAGTGAGTAACCCCCAGGTCATCATTAATCCCCTGATGTGAGTAGGTTAGTGTTCGGAGAGGTCTATTCCTTGGTGGGTGGCACTTTGGAGTGAACTCCTCTCAACAGAACGTCCAGCTGTCATTGTTCAGGTGCTGACTGCTGTGTGTCTTGTCTCCCCTCTCCAGGCTGTGACAGACGGCGTTGAGGGATGGTGCCTTTCTCATCCCTTCAGTTCTCCTCCTCCCCTTCCTCGCTCTTTCCTCCATGCACTAAGGAAGACCAGAGGGTATCATGGACTGGGAGCATGGAAGGAAAGATGCTTCCTGCTCATTCTCTCCCCATCCCCAGATGCTTACCCACTCTCCAGAATAATCAGCCAGCTCGGATTGGACAGGAGGAACGCAGAATTCCCGGCGGTGGTCTTGAAGGGATACTAGGGGGAAATGTCTGGGGAGAGAACAGGTTGGGAAGAGCAATCACCAAGCATTGTATAGACTTGTCATGGAGTCCCCCTCCACGCCAGCAAAGGCCATGAGTGAGGGGGATGTGAGAGTGTGTGTGTGTAACTGATCTTTTGAGATTTTTCCACTGGTTCATACTGAGCGGGAAGCAACCAGCTTCAATTGAGCACTGTGGCTTCCTGAGACCCCAATCAGCTGTTCAGTGTGAATGTGGGTCATTTGGGGAATAGTTTTCTTCCTCTTTTTTTTAAAGAGAAATCTTGCTGCTCCATCAGTTTATCACTTGAGACTGTGCCTGCTCAGTGGGGAGGGGGGACTTTTCACTGCTGTCAGCTGACTCCTGCAAGGAAACGTGTCTGCAGGGACAGTTATGAGAGCCCTGCTCCAACACTGCTCTGCAGAACTGTGATAAACACCTTTCACAAGTGGCGTCTCTACCTCCCATCCACACCCATTCACTCTTATCCTGTCCCTCTCTGCCTCTCTGCATGGCACGGATCATTTTAGCATTTTGCACTGTCTTGTAGCTAACCAGCAAATCTTCCTTTCTTTGCTCCCCAGTGCTGCGGCTTCCCTACTTGTGCCCTCCCCCCTCTCCCTGTTTACCCATGTTATATGTGCAGGGGATCTGGTTTCCAGCCACATTGTGCACTGCTGAGCAGATGCACCCATGCAAATTGACGTTCAGGTCCATGCCTGGATTGTGCGCACACACGTGCACACACACACACACACAAAATAGGGCTTTGCAGTAAGGCATCTAGCAGTGCATTGGAAAAATGTGTGCTGGCATGAGGTCTGAAAACAGACCCTTAGCATGCAGAGTGCATATGTGTCTGGATTTTAGAGAAATGCAGAAAATAGTGTGACAATGTATTAGACAAGCCTATGAAACCCTCACATGTCAGTGCATAAACTGGCCGCTAGCTTACTTTGGTTAGAAGAGACTTTCCTTATGGACAAACCATTGCACGGTTCTCCACCGTGGTTTCTTGCATCTTCTTCTGAAACATCGGGCCCTGGCCACTGTCTGACAATACTGCACTAGATGGACCACAGGTCTGTTGCCATATGGCTGTTCCTGTCGTGTTTTCCCCACAATGTATTTCTTTGGTGGATTGGATGGTTTAGGGGGTTGGTAATGGAACAGAAGTTTTCACCTCTAGCCCACCTGTTGCAATCCAGACTGCGCTAGTAGTAGGGTTTCCAACCCTCCAGGATTGACCTGGAGTCTCCAGGAATTAAAGATTAATTTTTAATTAAAGATCATGTCAAGTGATCAAATCTCCAGGAATGCGTCCAACCAAAACTGGCAACCCTAGCTAGTTGTGACCAGAAATCACCGCCAGCTGATAACTGGTTGATGGCCTGTGTACAATGAGCTGATGATCTGAGTTAAGATCAAAGAAGACGCAAGCTGCAGTGTTGTCTGCAGTCACAGCAGCTAGGCCCAGGGTTTGAATGACTCTCTAAACCCTTGAAGTGAATCCCTCCAAGTCAGGTTTGACGCTCCTTGGTGAGGTGCTCAAGCTGTACCTGTTCTGTAGTTAGCTAGAAAGCTTCCCTTTTCAAGCTGTCAGTCTTGGACTTTTCACAGACACAGAGCTCGCAGCTATTTGTCTGCAACATTCGCTTCTGCAATAACCTGGGTTCTCTCTGTCCCTGCCAGGGAGTGAGATACGCGGCCTGGATCGTTATCCATTTTTCTGTACGTTCCTCTCCTGTCAAAAAGATCCCGCAATCCTCTTACTCTCCACTCTCTGAAGTGCTGCTTCATGGTCAGCGTCTTAGTGCAGTTGTTTTCACTGGAATACCACATACCAGTGTTGCTCTATCACCGTCAGTCTGGATGGAACCTTGAGCCCGTCACACGAGGTATCAAGTAACAGATGAGAGCAAATTTCATTATCAGGCCTTTATTAAACATAATTGCTTGACAGGAACCATGCTGAATCATTTAATGGTAGTATAAGTTAGCTTTAGTGTGGAGGTATTACAAGGCTCTGAAAACTAAGCAGTCCTGTTCTATCTCCATGAATTACTTTAACCCACTTTTTCTTACATTGTAACTGTTTTAGCCTAAATAAATGAAGGTTAAAAACTTATTCAAAAACATTACCTTTTGCGGGGGGAATCGCTTTGATTGCGAGAACAAACAAAGTGGGCTCATTCTATTAAATTTGCATGCGTATGTGTGTCTAAAACTTTGAGATGGGCACAGTATGTAGGGATTGATTCTGGATCCCAACTTCCTCTGAGTTCAATGCTCTTTGAATTCAGGGCATTTTGTTCAGTCTTGTTTCTAATGCTTTATTGGGGAGAGTTTCAAAATCACTCAGCGCTGGACTAACTGTGCTCCCACACAAATCAAATAAGTGAGAGGCAGTGTGGCCTAGTGGATAGATTTGCTGGACTGGGACTGAGGAGACCTAGGTTCTATACCTGGCTCTGTAAGTCCTGCTTGGTGACCCTGGGCAAATCATTTCCTGCTCAGTGCCTCAGTTTCCCCATCTATAAAAGGGGGGTGATGATTCTGAACTCCTTTGTAAAGTGCTTTGAGATCTACTGATGACAAGCATTTCACCATTGACTTCAATGGGAACAGAATACATTCCACCAGCTATACCCTGCATAGTCACATTCTATCTTGCACTGTCTAGGAGTTATGTGTGACTGGCCAAGGGGTCAAACCTGCCTTTGCTATACCTCGGGACTGCAAATGGAGTGAGCAAGGGCAGAATCTGACCCTCCGAATGTGTGTCACACAACATGCTAGGCAACTGCACAGGCTGTCCAGTCCATCCCTTAAGGCTGATGAATCTGCAGCTCACTGCTGAGTTGCTTTGCTGTCACCCTAAAACCCACAAAAGTAATAAGTTTGTTCTGTTGCTCTGTGCCGCCTCTCTTCTCTCTTGGTCGAGATGTATCCATATGATCATGGCTGGGCCCAGTAGCTTCTGTTCCTTATTCCTCTCCTGTTTCTCACCTCCTAGCATGCAGCAGCATCTTCATTACACCCTGGGCAGCAAGAGAGCTGTTTTCTCTCAGCCTTGCTTTCTTCACCCCTTTCTCTCTTCCACTTTCCTTGTCCCTTCTTGTGCTGCACTCCCTTATCCTGCCATCTCTGCAGGCCTCCATTTGTGTGCGTGTATCATGTGCCATAAATGTCATTGCACTAATCCTTGGAATCTCTCTAAGGAGTTTTCACCAATGCCTTCTCTGTCTCGGGGTGGAAAAGGCAGTTCCTCGGGACTGTGGGAGCAGAGGGGATCTGCTGCAGGGAAAGGCGATGGGTTTGGACTTGTCCATCACTCCGCCCCCTGCTTCCTTTCCACCCAGTACCTGAATTCGTGGTTCCTGGGTTGTTGTCTGTGCGTGTGGGACGAGTGCATGGAGCTGCTTGGGCGTGTCTGGGGGAGGAGAGGGGAAAGTGCTCGCAGTGTGTACAAAACAACTTCATAATGGATTCATTTTTCTTCCCACCGTTCAGCCTTCCCAGTTCGGAGGTTTGTGTCGTGGCATTTGAGTTTACATAACTGTTCACAGAGGGGGAAAAATTATATGTTGGTGTCTTGTCTTTACTGATTTTTTTTTAATGATGGTTTTGTTTGTAGAGTAATGGCTCAAATAGATTGTGCACAAACCAAGCGGTGGTGGGTTCCCTGGACTCCACGTGGTAATAGACACAGTGGCATGCGTGCTTTTCTGACCCTAAAAGAAAAAAGTACGAGGATGCACACCCGTGCGTTGTGGTGAAGAGTAAGTAACTCTCTACCCAACCTCAGTAGCCAGTGGTATCTCAGCTTCTCTGATACGGCCTTCATAGTCGGTCACAGAACGTTGCTCACCAGGCTTTGCAAGCTCATAAGCAGTCCCTGTATCTAATGTTGTGTTCTCTGCTCTGCCCCCTTCAGGTGGAATGGAGTGGTGCAGAGACAGACTTCCTCTTCTTTCATATGTTGAGTGGATTGTAATATTTGAGAAAGGTGCATATATTTACACCCTACTGCCTGAAGGACTCTGTTTAGCTACCTGGCTAGGTGCAACATGGGCTGCAACAGTTCATTGCCTCCACCAGTGTGCCTCAGCCTCAGCCATGGGCATGGTAGGTTGATCTCTGTGCCCATTCATTCCTCAGCCTTTCTTCTGAGTGCCAACACAGGTGCCAATTGTGTGTGTGTGGGGGTCCCAGCTCCCTAGGAAAGTGGGCTGCCATCGCCCTTCACAGCAGCAGCCAAAGCAGCTTTAGATGGCAATGACTATAGTTGGCAATGACTTTCAGCCACTGCTGACTTGGTGACCCTGGAAGTTGACAAGGACCTTTACATGGGTGCTGACCAGTCCCCAAATATACTGCTGATGGCAGTGCCTGACAAGTAGCCCTTTGCAGCAGATGATTGCCGAGGTCTGGATCACCCCGAGAGAATGCTGATCCCATTCATCTGTTGTCACCCTTGTTTTGGGCAGGTACAGTGGTCGTCATTAGAAAAGTCAACAGTGGTACCTGACAATGCTCCCTTTTTCCTCTGTACATGGAACAGGAGAGAACAGTGATGTCCCAGGTTCATGTGTGTTAACCCAGCATGCTCCTCCACAGGCACGCCTCTTGCCAGAGGAGGCCCTGCAAACATGAGGAGCCATGACAGCAGAGGAAAGATCTGGTATCATTAATGATTTCACTGTAGCTTGAAAGAGGGAGCCAAGCTGAATTTCAGGCTGTGTCATTAGCTGTTCCCTGGCGCGTGTAGGGGAAAAGGATTGATTATATTGTAATGACAGCCAGTGCGTTCTGCTAGATGTGAGGTTGTGCTGGCAGCTCAGGATTTAATGGATGGGGAGCATCCATTCCCCTCCTCTGTCTCAGATTATTTATGCTTCCTATCATGCTGTTCAGCTGTCTCCTAGATCGTTGGGAAAGCTAATCTGGAATCCAGCTTCACAAATCAGAGTCTGCCCAGAAAGACCGTTTTGTTCCTATTAAACTGTTTTAATTTAAAATTTGATAGGACTTCAGAGCCCTAGAATTAACCAGTGGAACAGGCCAGAGAGATATAATAGTTGGAGAGACTATGGACCAAACTCTGTCTTGACATTAGGGAATACAACTTTCCTTGGCATCAGTAGGAGCTGTGCATACTTATGCAAGAGCTCAGTGTGGCCCTATGTGTACAGTGTCCTGCTTGGTGGAGAGATGCAGATGTGCAGCCACTGACCTGAGGACTCCTGCACCTAAGTGACTTCCTGAAGAAATGTCTCAACTCCTTTAGCCACTTGCCTACAAGAATTTCACCATAATGCAGTAGACACCACATCTGTTTTATCAGCTGGCTGACACCTGAGCAAACGAACACTTCAAATGGTAACTGGGTAGAGGAAGGGCAGTTTTGTTCATATATCAGCTCCAGCATCTATGTGAAAGATTTGCACCCTGAGGCACCTCACTACAATCAAATGATAGCTAGCCAGAAGAGTCAAGTGTCTTGTAGCATATTTGGGAGTGGAAGATGAGGAACCTGTGGGTAGCCATGTACCTAGCCATTCTTCTCTTCTGCAGGGAGACCACCCTGTTACTCCCTTCCCATCCTGTCCTCAAAGGCATTCAGACAGGAGACCAAAACAGAATGTGCTTTCCGCAAAGTAAAGTTCTATATCAAAGACAACCCTAGATCAAGTACATAAAAGATTGTTACAAGGAGGAGGGAGAAGAATTGTTCTTCTTAATCACTGAGGATAGGACAAGAAGCAATGGGCTTAAATTGCAGCAAGGGAGGTTTAGGCTGGACATTAGGAAAAACTTCCTGTCAGGGTGGTTGAGCACTGGAATAAATCGCCTAGGGAGGTTGTGGAATCTTCATCATTGGAGATTTTTAAGAACAGGTTGGACAAACACCTGTCAGGGATGGTCTAGATAATAGTTAGTCCGGCCTTGAGTGCAGGGGATTGGACTAGATGACCTCTCGAGGTCCCTTCCAGTCCCATGATTCTATGATCAGCATCTAGTTTGAGTGGAAATGTGCCCACATGCCCAGGCTGTAATTTGGTCTTTGGAAACCACCTGAATAGCTTGTCAAACGATGGCTGCATAAGATCTGGTTTGCACGTGTCACTTATTAGGATGGATCTTTCCAGCAGCACTAGATTTTGCATTCATTAGGGTGAGGGGAGCAGGGTATGAAGCCATCAAAATCTCATTAGAGAAGTTCTGTTTACTCTGTGCTTACCCTAGTTTAACAGACCATTATTCAGCTAAACGACTGCAGCTTCCTCCCTAGTTTGTGGGCTGTCCCCAAAGACATATACACGTAAGATGCACATCAAAATTAACCAGTCTGTGTGTCTTCTTCCAGTGGCATGTTTAAACTAGAGGCTTGGGAGAATGCCGCCTTCTGACCTGGCTGCCTGTAACGTGTGTTGTCATTCACTGACGACGCCAGTGAGCATCGCGCTTGGCCCTGGCCCAGGAAGAGAGAGGAAACTAAGTGCACGGATAGGCCTTGTCCATCTCTGCTTTCTACAGCTGTGAAAAATTGGAATCCCGTATGTGCCCCCTCCTCTCCCATCCCACACGTGAGAGACCCGGATAAAATGTGATGTCCTGAAAGCACCTCACTCCTGTTTCCCATTTCTGTTTTGAAACAGAGAGATGCTACAGTGAAAAAGTCCAGTTCCCCCTCTGAGGGCCAGTGTGTTTGCACAGATTCAGTGAGGATGCTGGGAGATTAATGCCAGATTCAAGGTGTATTAACAGAGAGGAGTGAATAATCCAGCCAGGAAATGTTATCTTGTTTCTGATCTCACCATGGGTCTGTTTGGAAGACCAGACCTCTCTCTGAAACTGGCGTTTTTGTACATTCTGAGAGCAGTTAGGTGAATGGTGGGCTCTCCTTTTGATGGATGGGAAGTCATTGGGCCCCTACCCCTAAAGCAGAGCACTACAGAGAAGAATTGCCCAGGGACATGGTGACCTAAGCACAGGGACAGTTTGTTTTTGACTGTACAGGAGCAACAGGGCTCTACTTATCATGCATCCTCTGGCCATTGATGCCCAAGCATCTGGGCACTTCAGATCTTGATGATATTTCTTAATAAACGCCCCTTGCACTCTGCAACAAAAATATCTCCAATCGTTTCCTCCATATCTTTCCTGCTTTCTTCCCTCGTGATAACGTCTCACCCAGGCCATGAGCAGCGAAGGCTGTTGCACAATAGTGTAGATGAAAAAATAGCTGCCCTGTATTTATCGTAAATTAGCTCAGAAGAGCAGCTCCTTTCCTCCATTCAGCCCAGCAACAATTCTTTATGCAAACGTGTGATTTGCATCATGCTTTCTTATTTTTGAAAGTCTTAATTATTAAAAAACAATTTTTTTTCAGTCTTTGTTTTTTAATTCCAGCTTTGTGTATTATTTTTTTCCGGTTTAAAAATATCCACCCCGTCAGCGCAGAAAGAATGTAGGAGAAAATCTCCACAATGCCATGTAATAGGAGAGCCGAAGGAGCAAGGAAGTTCATCCGGTTGCTCAGTTTAGCTGTGCAAGCTACGGTGGAGACATGGGCTATTTACAGAAGTGTCTTGTGACTGTAGAGTGGAGATGAGCCTGAAATAAACCCCAGATCCAGTTCACAACTTCAAGTCACCTTTTTACGGAGCCGCCTCAAAGTAGCCTAAGATTTAGGAAGGTTCAGGTCTGGATTTTGCAGCGCCAAGTTCAGGAGTGTTCTGGTGTGGAGTTTAATTTCAGTCAGAGATGGATCTGGCTTATCTGTTCTGTTAAGAGCCCTGCACACTGCTCTGGCAATGTTAAGTTCTTCTTAGAGTGTAACTGAGAACTCCAGCCAGGAAAGTCAGAGAGATCTGAGTTTGGGTCCCGCCTTTTGACAGCACATTTGGGCAAATGGCAAATGGCATAAAATGTAGTAAGATGTAGTAAGAACTCATCTGAAATCTTACCTAAATATAGGGTGACCAGCTGTCCCGATTTCATAGGGACAGTCCCGATTCTTTTTTCTTATATAGGGTCCTATTATCACCACCGCCTGTCCCGATTTTTCACATTTGCTGTCTGGTCACTCTACCTAAATATGAACTGAAACATGGGCCATTGCAGGGGGAATTTCCATGATCTCTTTTGGATGTGGGGTACCAGACTGCAGCAGAATCTTATAAGTTGGTTTTGTCAGCCACAGTCACGCAGGGGCATTGCATGATACAGACCTGGTTGACCCCAGAAGATGTTTGCAAAGGCAGAATAGAAAAGTGTCAGTAGTAATACTTTATAAACAAGCAATGCAATGCTCCGGCACACCAAAAAAGCAACGTCTGTCTTGTTTTCTTCAGCCTATCTTGCAAAAAAAAACAGGGAAAAAAAGAATAATGTGAGTTGAAGTAACTATACTTCTTCACTTTCCTGAGTATTCAAATTTCACCAGTATTTAGGGAGAAACCAACCTGTCTTCCTAACAATACCACCCATAATAAATAAATCAATCAACATCTTGCATGTAACAGGAATTGTAGACAACCTCAGCTGATTATTTGGTCTCTTGAAAGTAGCACAAAGTTAAAATAGGTTTCCAAGACTTCCTCATTTTGAGACAATCTTCCAGTTCACAGGAGAGGTTCCCTAAAAAACCCATTATCATACTGGTGCTCTATTTTAAAACAAATAATAAAATATCCTTTTGGTATAGAATTTTCTCTTACATGACTAGCTCAGCTATTGTATGACACTCCCCTCCCCGCCCCCCCAGGGCAGTATTTTAAATAGTGTTTTTTAATAAAAAAGCCAGGGCTTCATTTCCAGTATGTCTGTTTTGGCTATTAGGTGCCGCAGTTACAGTTCTGAACAGGTGCACCTCATGTCTCAGTGGGAATCTTTTTTTGAGAAGAGACTTTGGAGGAAAGATGATGTTTACACTCGTTAATGCTTAACATTTTAAGTGGGAGAAAAAGGTATTAGATGAATTAGAAAGACAGCTCCACTATTCACATCCAACATTGGTTATTTTTTAATCACTGTTTACTACAGATACCCAGGTATCATGTAAAGTCCACAACAAGGCATCTGGGGCAAGGATGCGATAACTCCTGTGGCTGTTAAAATAGTCTGGTGCTACTGCCCTGTTTTCCACAGGCAACGAGGCCCCTTTTCAGAGCACCATAGAGGCAAGGATTGAAAAGCCCTTTCAGCTCATCCAGTGCACGGCCTTGCCAGGACAGTTCCCTAAAGCATGTTTTCTAATGCTGTGGTCCAGCCTGGGGTGAAAATTTCTGAGCAATGGAGCTTCCCTCGGGGAACTCTCTCATGGTGCCCAGTATAGACCAAAATAGTCCAGGGATGGTCACCAGGGCGCGGTAAAGAGGGAGGGGTTATTGCTCCCTCCTCGTGACAGAGGTGCCTTTGAGTCTATGGCCCAAAAGTACACTGCTCTCTCTTTTTGCTGCTAAATCACATTGCAATGTCTGCTGTCCTCCACTCTCTCACTCAGCATTAATGGAAGCCTTAGATATACACCTCTACCTCGATATAATGCCACCCGATATAACATGAATTCAGCTATAACGCTGTAAAGCAGCGCTCCGGGGAGGGGGGCGGGGCTGCACACTCCGGTGGATCAAAGCAAGTTCGATATAACGCAGTTTCACCTATAATGCAGTAAGATTTTTTGGCTACTTAGGACAGCGTTATATTGAGGTAGAGGTTTACGAGGCCAGATTTACCCCCGGTGCAGCTCCCTTTGAATCTGGGCCGTAATTGTGGATGAAACTCCCTGCTCCCTCCCTCCCCACCCCACCCCGGGCCATATTCTGCTCTAAATTGTACCAATGCAACCTGCTGAGGTGCGTGAGTGCACGTGAGCTGAGGCTCTGGTCCCAGTTCTTTGGCTTGCTAGTCTTTGAGCCCCGAGATCAGCCGACATGCCCTGGGCGGTTGAGAACCTGCATACAGGAGCTAAAGCTGCAGATGAACAGTGCCTGAGTGTGGCCAGCAGCTCCAGTGCTTGCTCACTGGGTACCGGGGTGGTGGCTCAGGGGTTGATCAGTCCCAGCTACAAAGTAATGGTGACTCTTCTCCACCACCCCATTTACTGTCGCTGCTCGGAGGAAAGTTTCCTTCTCGTCAGAAAGCCTTTGTACATCCTGGCTCAGGCACAAATGTTCTCCTCTCTCTGCACACCCTGCGCTGCCATTAGCATTAATGGGAGCTATGTGTGTGCAACCGGAGCACAATAGACCCCTGAAGTGTTGTCTCATAAACAAGATGACTCCGCAAATGGCTGCAGGCTCTCGGAATGGGCTTTATGCTTGTCGGAGCGTAGCTGGCACAGGCCCCTCTGCTCTCTGTTTTGTGCCCCCAGCTCCTGCTTGGGGACAGGCTTAGTAGCCTGTAAATGCTTAAGCAACAAAGTTTTGCCCATTGATTGCAAGGGGATCAGCAGATGCTGATGCTGGGAGATAATAGTCACCTCATTTGCTCTCCGGTGCTAGCTAGAAATGGGCTGTGGCATTGCTCATTGCCTGTGCCAACTGGCACTGGTTTGCTGGGCACACTGGAAACAAGCAGGGGACTTCTGTGTCCATCCAACCCACCTTTGATGCCAGCTTTATATTTCTGTAGCGGACGTTCATGGTTCTGGGAATGTTTTTGTCAGTAGGAACCTTTTAGCCAGTTTTCCACGGCATTACAGCATGGAGAGAAATGTACCCAGCTGGCAGTTCGTCTGCCCGTGGTCCCCTGGGTCACTTAGATCCCTGGGGAATTGGCCAGAACAGCCATATTAATGCCTATTAGCAACACTTTTTCTTATGTAAATATTCCTGGGCCCAATTCTCTGCGGATGTAACTCACCTGACTTTATTTGGAGGCAGTGTTGCCTAGTGGATAGCATGCTGGACTAGGAGCCAGGAGCTCTAGGTTTTAGTCTGGGCTCTGTCACCGGCCTGCTAGATGACCCTTTCACTGATCTGTGCCTCAGTTTCCCGCTCTGTAACATGGGAGTGATGATACGGAGCTCTACAGACAGGCTTTTTCTAGTTTGATCCAGTCTGACAGTGCATATAATGGGGAAGATGAGCATCCCAGAGTATACCCATGAGTCTCCCTGAAATATCAGCGTGCCTTTGAAGCCATTTTGCTGCAACAGCTTCCTACATAAGCTGCTAGGGTCTGGGGAGGACTGGGTCATAGCAGCACCCACTGGGGTAGTCCAAAAGCTGTCCAGTCGGTCCTCCTGTCCCGCCCCTTCCCTCCTACTCAAAACACACACACACCAGGAGTGTCACGAGCAGTTGGAGATGTGTATTCCCATGAAAAGCACCTTTCCCCCCTCAGCACATCCATAACTTCCCAAGGCAGCCCTGTCATTACCCCCAGCGGGCCCAGACCCTCTCTCACACAACTCCCATTGACTCCCTGAGTTCAACATGAGCACAGTGCATGCAAGTCAGGGCAGTGCATCTGCCCAGGTGTTCGTTAAAGGTCCAGTTAAGGACCAAAGGGCCTGCTACTTGCTGTGGGAAATGTAGTCCCCCAGCAAATAAAAAGTGCCCCCTGCAACATGCCTGGTGTATGAATCCTGGATTCATGTCAAGTGAAATCTAGTCCCTGCAGAGCTCACACAAAGCCTATATCGCTTGAGGGGTTGTGTGAGACTGAAGCGGTGCAATGACTGTCCTGCTCTTTGGACTGGGTGAGCACCACTTGTTAGATCCTTACGCATTCGGAAGTCCGTCTGGCTCTCTTCTTTGTATTTTTTTAGATGCCAGAGTATCTGCTCTCTGGAACACACAGTTTCTTAATCTGCCCCAGTTAAAGCAATGACCTGTTTCAAAGCAGAGGGCTAACTGCTGAGAGAAAGACAAGGGACGATAGCACTTGGGTTAGTGCATTTTGGCTGTGATGGAAAATGAGCATACATGCGCTCTGGGTAGCACTACTGAACTCAAAAGCCCTGTGTCTATTGCCTGATCCTCAGCCATGCTCTGTATGTGTCAATCTGCTTGCAGTGGCCACTGCTTAAGCCCACACCTGTGACAAGCACTTGGCATGTTTGATTTTATTCCTTTTGTTTGTTTGTTTTGCAAATAGTGACTTTGGGGAAATTTTGTCAGTTGCAAAAGCCTTCTTATTTCCTTTCTCTGTACAGTACGCTGTTACATTTTCCTGTACATAAAGTATATATAAATATATATACATATCTATATATGTATGTATAGAGATATATACATACATATATAACAAACTCTAAATCCTGTACAGTTTTAAACCGAACTTGATGGCCGGCTTTGTTTTCTGTGTGTAAGTTATGACTGTTGCAGTATGAGCTGAGATAAGAGTTTTAATTTTTTGTTTCCCTCTTTTTTTTTGTTTTTGTTTTTATAAATATATATATTTTGTTGTGGTTGTTGCTGCAAAATTCTCGTCACTGGAAGAGAACAATTTGATTCTGGTGCAAAAAGAAAAAAGCTTCATTAAAAAGGCACGCTGGATCTCACCGATGTAAATTTGTACAGGAACATTTATAAAGTTTTCTACACTTTAAGAAAGTATTTATAATTTCAGCTGTCTGAGTGTGAATCTCTGTGAACTGCCTAACCGGTTAGTCATGTGTTCCTGTGGTTTTTGTGCGGTGTTTGGTGCGGTAACAATGTATGAATTATTTATGCCAATAAAGACTTTGAAAACTATTGCATCACATCATTGTATTGGTCTGTATCTCTTCTGAGTATAGAGCTTTTGGCTAGGCACCTGTGCTGCTTTTATTCACATGTGGTGCTTCTACGGTATCTGATAACGCTCTAATACACCCCCTTCCCCGCACAACTATCTCAGGCTAGAACTTCACTGCTAAGTCTAGGTAGCAAGAACCCAATAAAATCCTAGGGGAGACAAGGCACAGACACTACTTTCCCTCAGGTTTCATGGTAGTCTGTATCAGCAAAAAGAATGAGTCATCCTCGTGGCACCTTAGAAACTAACACATTTATTTAAGCATGAACTTTCATGGGCTAAAACCCACTTATGCTTAAATAAATGTGTTAGTCTCTAATATGCTGCAAGTTCTCCTCATTCTTTTTACTTTTGTGACGAACTGGGAAAGTTCTTAATGTTTTCTCTGAATACTGTGTTGGTGCCTCAGTGTCCCCATGGCAGTTCTTAAGTATCTGGCAGAGCAAAGGGCCAGTGCACCTAAATACCTGACACTCTGTCTCCTAGCAACTGATGGCCTGGGCCCCTCCTCTGCAAAGGTGCCAGCTGAAGGTGTTGGAGACAAAGGGATCAGGTGACCTCCTGGCCCGGGAAAGGGGCTGAGGAGAGAGGAAGGGCTGGGAGGGGTTGTTAGTCTGGAGCTGGCTGGGGTCAAGGGTGGAGGGCAGACCTGGGGGTCTGGCTCACTGCCCCCCAGCATGGACCCAGCCGAGGGGTCCGGTTCGCTGTATCTACAAGCTCTGTTTTAGACCCTGTTCCTGTCATCGAATAAACCTCTGTTTTACTGGCTGGCTGAGAGTCACGTCTGACTGCGAAGTGGGGGTGCAGAACCCGGTGGCTTCCCCAGGACCCCGCTGGGGTGGGCTCGCTGTGGGAAGCGCACGGAGGGGCAGAGGATGCTGAATGCTCCAAGGAGAGACCCAGGAGGTGAAGCCGTGTGAGCTTCTTGCCCTGAACAAGTCTGCTCCAAGGGAGAGGAGGCTCCCCAAAGTCCTGACTGGCTTGGTGGGGAGCAGTTCCAGAGCATCGCCCGGTGACTCCGTGACAACTTTACCTCCCTGTACCTAGTTGAGGTCACCTCACTACCCCCACACATGCTTGCCTTGACTAGCTACATCAAGGAAAGAACAAACCTGACCGTGCCTTGCCTCCGCCAGGATTTGATAGCCAGCTCACTAACTCGATGCACTACACACACCCCTTGTTTTGCAGTACTGCCATAATCACAGGCTCTCTCACACACAAAACGAATGCCAGGCAACCACACATACCGCTGCACGAATGCCCACAGCGTGCTGTGTTAAGAACCGGGCTTTAGCCAGGGTACACTTTTCCTTTGCAGGTAACTCTTCATTGCCCTTCTCATGCAGCAGTGCATATGCCTCGCAGTAAATAGTGCAATTAATCAGTACTTCAGGCAACCAGACAGAGTGCTGAGCAACCATCCAACTCACTTAGGAGCAAGGGCTTCAGAATTCGGCCTAACACCGAACACAGGTGTCATAAACAGATAAGTAAGAGTTAATAGAACAGAAGTACTTCATATCTCTTTTGCCTGTAAAGGTTTAACAAGATCAGTGAGCCTGGCTGCCACCTGACCAGAGGACCAATCAGGGGACAGGATACTTTCAAATCTTGAGGGAGGGACGTTTTTGTGTGTGCTGTTAGATTTTGGTGGTGGTTCTCTCTGGGTTCTGAGAGTGACCAGACGTGCAACCAAGTTTCTCTCCAATCTCTCTGATACAGGCTCTTATATGTCCAGAATAGTGAGTAGTAGGTAGATAAAGTGAGTTAGGCTTATGTTTGTTTTCTTTTTTTGCAAATGTGTATTTGGCTGGAAGGAGTTCAAATGTGTATTTGGGTGAAAGGATTTTACTTTGTACTTGTATACTTAGGCTGGGAGGGTATTCCCAGTGTCTATAGCTGAAAGACCCTGTAACATATTCCATCTTAAATTTACAAAGATAATTTTTACTGTTTTTTCTTTCTTTAATTAAAAGCTTTTCTTGTTTAAGAACCTGATTGGTTTTTTTTTTCTGGTGTTAGATCCCAGGGGACAGGGTCTGGATTCACCAGCGAATTGGTAGGGAGAAAGGAGGGAAGGGGGAGAGAAAGGTTAATTTTCTCTCTGTGTTAGGATTACTTTCTCTCTCAGGGAGAGTCTGGGAGGGGGAGAGAGAAGGAGGAGGGATGGTGAATTTTCCTCTCTGTTTTAAGATTCAAGGAGTTTGAATCACAGTGATCTTCCAGGGTAACCCAGGGAGGAGAAGCCTGGGAGAGGCAATGGTGAGGGAAAGGGTTTACTTTCCTTGTGTTAAGATCCAGAGGGTCTGGGTCTTGAGGGTCCCCGGGCAAGGTTTTGGGGGGACCAGAGTGCACCAGGCACTGAAATTCCTGGTTGGTGGCAGCGCTACAAGTACTAAGCTGGTAATTGAGCTTAGAGGTATTCATGCTGGTACCCCAACTTTTGGACACTAAGGTTCAGAGTGGGGGTTTATACCATGACAACAGGAATGCCATAGGATCCCTGAGAGGGCCTGCGCTAAGCTCCTATCTCGGCAATACTGACAATCAGTTGGACGGAGCAAGACCATCAAGATTATGCCTCTTGTTCCATTTTGTGTGCAGCGCACTGGGTAGGGGGCTTTTAAAAGGGACTTATGGACATTAATGTTCCTACATCCCCTGGAAATTCAATAGGAATTGGGTGTCTAAACCCTGTAGATACCTTGGAAATCTCAGCCTAAATGTGCACAGTGCTTTAGAGACCCAGATAGGAGATGCCCCTGCTGTGCTGAGCTATTTCCCGACATAGGTAAATCTTCCCTGGATGTTAGCGCCCTTAAGTAATAAGCAGTGCTGAGGTGGGTGGGTGCTATCTCCTGGTGGGTGCTGATAATGGACCAAATGTAGCCCAGGCTCCTGGTGACCCAAAGCTGTTACCTTCTGCTGGCTATTTGCTGCTTGGGACGGAACGCCAGTGTGCCACTGTAGCGGTGTGGTAACCCCCTCCAGCCCTGTGGGGCTTAAAACAGCCCAGGAGAGGGCTGGGGCTGGAGCAAGAAGCCTGGGCTGATTGGGGGAAAGCAGGCTCAGCTGTGACCATGCCCCAATCAGACCTAGTTAGCCCCTATAAGAGGCGGTGAGCCAGAGGCCCAGGCAGTGTCCCTCTGCCTGTAGAGGGAGATGGGCCTGGCAGCAGAGAGCTGGAGACAGGGTACCTGAGTGGCACAGGGCTGGGGAAAATCAGAGGAGCTGGGGGAGCTCCAGCCTGGAAAGCCCCAGGCTGTGGCCTAGCAGGAGGCCAACAGGTACTGGGGGTTGCAGAGGGCAGCCCAGGAATAGGCAAAGGCAGCAGGTCCAAACCCAACCTTGCTGGTGATGAATAGGCTGATACTGCAGTCTGCCCCAGGGCGCGGGAGCTAGATGGTGACTGGTAGTAGCCGTATACTGAGGAAAGGTGGGGATAGTGGGTGGGAGCTCCCTTGGGAGGGGAGATCCTAAGACTGGGGTGAGGGTGTTACTGCCAGGGGGTAGCACCACAGATAAAGGGGCACCGGGTCCCGGGAGGGACACGGGGGCCAAGAGGACAGGCGGATCACAGGCCTACAGAGGGCACTCCGGAGCTGGAACAAGCTAAATTCCCAGAAATCATCAGCAGGAGGTGCCGCAGGGGTGAGTCTGCACCTCTACAGTCACATTGGTCCTTGGTCTCTTAACCACCAACACATGCTGGGTTGTCACCCTTTCACCATGGGTGTGTTTATTCTTCACTTACAAAGTATAACACAGCACGTTGCAGGCTTGCAGCCAGAGGTGTCTTCCATGCAGCCTTCATGCCTCAGCCCAGGCTTTCCCTGTGCAATCTCTGGCTTCCTGGTCCCACTCACTGAGCGAATTGCCCCATTAGCCCAGCAATTGCCACCCAGGTGTCAGCAATCCCCAACAGGAATGGGTGAATTAGCTTCAGTTAAGCCTGCACTCTTCCCAGGGCTGCCCTGTCACCCTGCCTATGTGGCAATGAGAGTGGGGTTCACAGGGCTGTTTGTCAGTGAATACGCAACACGCCTCTCTCTCACATGTGCACACACAACCAATACACTGGTGATCAGTCACAACAAGGCGGCTAAGGACTGAGTGGGCCATGGGAATTCTGTTCCCTTTCTATCCTTACTCCAGGTGCTTCCCTGACCTATAGGCTGTCAAATCAGTTACTATCATCAGCATAAAACTTGTGGCATTTTTTGCACCTCTGACACACTATACAGCGTAGATTCTGTGTTCAATCGAGTCTAAGGATCTTTGCTGCCCTAAAGGTCCCTCCAGTATAAGGCTCTGGATTGCACTTCCACTTATGACTATGGGAAACAGCCCTCCCTTGAAAATCAGCATGCGGGATTGTGCTGAAAGATGAGAGTTGCACAAACTCCGCAGAGTTGAGCACTTGCTGCCCTTACTTCTACAGAGAGATGACCCTGAACTGAAACCCCAGCTCCCAACACCCAGACTTGTGATAGGAGCACAGGAATCACCATAATGGATCAGAGCAGAGAGCCATCTGTTGCCAAACCCTGTCTCTAATGGCCAGTACCAGCTGCTTCCAGAGGGAGAAGCTTTTAATAACAAACTATGGACTAACTCTCCCATATCCTAACCCTACCCTGAGCTTTGGAATCTGATCCTGGAGCTAAAATTTGTACCTTGCTCCTGTTGCTATAATGGGCCAATCCAAAGACCCAATATCTAAACATCCCCCAAATGTTGCAGAGTTCAAAGTCTGGATCCAGAATGTTGTGACGTGGGCCCATTTCTCCTGGAGACCCTGCTCAAATCTTGCTGTGTTCCTGAGTATACAGGTGAGGGATGGAGGAAAGAGACAAGGGGGCACCCCAAGGTATCGCATGCCTGAAGCCTCTCTGGACAGCCCTCATGCTTTGTGGAAAAGCCAAATTAAAGTTGAGCTCCTCACCTTGCTTTTTGTAGATGAACTGAGTTGCCTCCACCAGCAACAATCGCTAGATCTAATTTTTTGGTTTTTGATCCCATGCTCATCCCTAATGGTGCCTGCTTGCCTTAACACCAAAGAATATCTAGCATGGCCCAGGGTGTCTAACAGCTGCCTGTGTTCTCTAAAATGCACCTTCAACTGTTCTACTGATGCTCTAAAAAGACAAGGCAGAACAATGATCAGTGCAAGCAGAACATCCGCTGTCCTCTTAGTCTCCTGTTAAAGTTGGGGTCATCCACCAGCAGTTGTCCCCTCTTGGCAGTGGGTTTCTGGGAATCTTGAACCCCAGCACTGTGTGAACTGAGTAAAGTGCTCCCCCTCCCCAGCCTTGCAAGGCATCCGGTGTAAAGAAAGGAATAACATGCCTGCCCTTCTCTCAAACCTCCAAAGAATCAGCTGTTTGGTGTTAGACAATGCCAACGATAATTCATTGCGAACATTTAGACAGGAGCAGCAGGAAAGACCACAGCCAAAGATGCCAGAGTCATGAAAATTATGGGCCGGTTACTCAGACAAATTCTATTGTTCCTCGCAATTATAGAATTCGGGGTGCCCATATGTATTGGAGAATGCAGCTACCGAATGCATCACAGCTGAACCCTGGTGCACCATTGTTAGTCAGGGAGAGCGAGGATGAATGGGGGAAGGTGAGAGCAGGGGAAAAAGGATGAGTGGGGGAGAAATGCTACCAGCTCTGATGGGAAGTGTTTCCCTCTGAATTGTAGCATCTTCTGGGGTGCAGTTCATCATGGCCTGGCATCATTACTGGGTAACTGCGTGTCCAAGCATCTTCTGCCCAGTTTGTTTGCTTCCCTCAAGCTGTTTTACTGCAGGGCCAACATAACTCTGCAAAATAACCCATTGAGAAAGCAGTGCTGGCTTCAACTGCTACATTTGCCCTGAACCGGTGGCGCTGATCTGGGTCATTAACCTTGCAGTATGCAATTTATACGAAAATCACAGCCCTTTCTGTGCTCGTCACTGGAGCCCCAGTGAAGGTAAAACATTCGCCTCTCGCCGCTAATTACCCATGAATGCTCAGCACTTGCTGCCCCCTAGTACTTCTCATCCCGAAAGCCTTGGAGGGCCGTTAAACCCACACACCTGAGGAGGTATTTAGTCTCATTTCAGGGCTGGGAAAGTGAGTCACAGGGGTGAAGTGAGTAACTCAAGGTCACACAGCATGTCAGTGACAGAGCTGAGATTAAAGTGCAGGAGGCCTCTATTCAAGTGAGGGACGCTGAATTTCCAAAGTAGCAAAATGTGCCCAAGATGAATGTGCCCCTGTCTCATGCATGCTGCCCACAGGGGTTCTACACACCTCAGCAGCTCCCTGGTGTTTTGGAAGTGCTGGTATGGTATTCCCAACCACTGGCTCTCACTCAGGTGCATGCTATAGGGGGTATAGTCATCCAAGAAGCAGGAGGGAAGGGGCGGTAAGTGTAGGAATCCAGTCTCTGTGAGGTCATTCCTCAGTTCACGTGTGGTGAAGAAGCCTGTAGCTGCTTTATCTTTTGCTCCCCAGCAGCTCTGCCATAACGATGCCTGGCCCATCCCTGAGGACAGAGGAATGTCAGACCAATTTTTCAGGGTTTAAATCTCAAATTTTAGATACCCACTTCTGAGAACGATGGCCTGTATTCCCAGGTTTCAATGCTGGGCCCCGAGCCCTGCGTTCTGATACCCAGATGGGCTTGGGCTATTGAGCTGAGATGAAGGATTTAGAGAACCGGGGCTCAGATTGTTCCAATTCGCAGCCCCCGCACTTGGGGGCAGATTTATACAGAGCTCTGCACTGTGACAGTTACACTCAGATTTTCACAACGGGCACCCTGAGCGCCGTTGACAATCAGCTGGCCACTCATTTGGGTGCCTAACTGGCTGTGGAGCCTGCTGGGAAATGCAGCGTCAGGCTCCAGCTCCTGAGAGGTCTAACACCACTGGAGTAGATGGAGCTTACGCTGTGGGCCAGGCAGAGGTGGGTGTAAGCAGTGGGACGATGTCAGGATCCTTCCTCTTGCGTCCCTCACAGGGGTCAGCCACAATCACGGCTCTTGGTTCCCAGGGCTCTGCCTGCCCACAGAGGGTAACCCCTGGAAGGAAGGAAGGCAATAGTGCCCATTGGCACTCCCACTGGGCTGGCACTTGTAGGGCACAACAGGTCTCTCATGCCATTGGGCTCTGTCTTTGTGTTTTGTTTTCCTTTTCACGTATCGGCTCTTCACTCTAGATTGCACTGAAATGGTCTGAGGGGAGACGTGTGTGCTGCTGCAGCCAGAACCTGAGCTTCTTAGCTCTCGAGGTCTTGGATCTTAAGGAGAAGATTTTCTTCAAAACGGCATCTACTGAAAACATGTCACATATCGAACCCTGCCTGGCTCCTTTGCTACTGATCACAGAACCACCCACGGCCTCGGCTTGACCAAGCAACAAGAACCAGTCTGCATGTTTTTACAGCACCACAAGAACACGAACAGGAGAGTGCAAGCCAAATTCTGCTCCCGGTTACTCACATAGAAATCTCGAGCTAGCCCCATTGAAGTCTGTAGAGTACAGTTACCCCCCAATTTACATAGGTGTCACTGATATTAGGAATAGACCCAGTGAGTCCAGCATTCCAGGCAGAGAGCTAGAGAATATCGAACTGAAATCACAGCAGCATCCTTCAGCGCATGCTGAGATCTGTGCATGAGATGCTGACATCTCCTGGGGTCCTGCATGTAGTGAGAAACCAGCACAGATCCGTAGATAAACATGCCATGTCTCCCTAAAGCAACCTTACCAAGAGCATTTGCAAGTGAGTGAAGGTGATTATATGTAGCTTCCCCCTCTATAGGTGTATATATCCAAGTTGCGAAACATTCATATTGTACTGCATTGTCCCAGGAAATAGACTGATGGAACGCAGGGTGGGGACAAAATATCAAAAGCCAAAGGCACCTTTAGACTTCTCGGTATTTACCAAGATTTTGTTACTGGTCTGCAGCAAAATGTCTCCAGAAGTGCCCAGTTGTGCTGTTATTTCAGAAGCACACCGAGAACTATGAAGACCGCCAAGCTAATCTGACACAGGGATTCAGATCTAAGGCTGCGTGTTTGACTCTGTGCCCAGGTGTCTGTATAAATGTGTTGGTAGCAATGACATAATTAAGGGTGTGTTTAGATTTTTCGTTAAAACAGGTACAAAAATCTCTCTGTGTGTTTTGAGAATTAAATGTAGACTGCATATTTGGCATAATAACTTGTTTTTAGGAGAGCTGAATGTACCAGATACCATCTTAGTGAAATATTTGTTAGCTTTTGCGGCAGCAATAGTTTTGAATGCTGAATTTTTGAAATTTCCCCCTGTGTTTCTCAGCTTCCAGTGGGTTCCTTTTGGTAAGCCATCCCATTCCTTGCACACTCCAGAGTACATAGACCTATATGTGTGCCCAGACACATGGGTACATACATACACACACGCACCAGGTGGCCCCCACAAAGGAAAGGAAGGGGTTACTGTGGTGTTGAGAGGCCAGTTATGCTGCCTGGCTGCACCTGCAGGGTGGGCCAGGCTTAATGAAAGAGGAAGCCCAGCTGGGGAAAGAGCTGGGTGAGGACTATAAAGAAGGGAAGTCTGGCCCACCAGGGAGCTGCAGGGAGAGGGTAATGAGCTCTCCGGTTGATGGGAGCCATGGGAGGGGTGGAGCAGGCTCTGGTGGTGGACCCTGGTGTAATGGCAGGAGACTGACTTCAGGGACCCCTGGTAGGTGTACAACAAGGAACGGAAAGGGGTGAAAGGTCATGGCTGAGGAGAGCAGAAGGGGGGTTACATTTGTACCCTTACTTTGGGGTTTTGTTGGGGGAGTCCAGAGGGGAGCTCTGGCCCACAGAGAGGTTGTGGGAGGCACCAGAGAGAGGTCCGATGGAGCAGGCCTTGATCACTGATTATAGGGTCTCTGGCCTGGAGCTCAGTGTAGAGGGAGGGCCTGATTTCCCATACCAGCCAGTGGAAAGGTGGTACGAAGCCCCTGAGGAGAGGACCTAGGCTACTGGAGAGAAGGGTGCACAGACCACTGGGCTCAGAGCTAAGAGCCAAAGACCTTTTACACAGGACGATGATTTGTTTTTGTTGGATTTTCTGTTACCCAAGAAGGGATTGGACTAAAATGTGACCCAGTCCTTCATGAAAGGAGGTGGGCCGCTATGGGATGGAGTGATCAGTGGTGGGGGGGCTGTGCCCTACCCAGCCCCTAAGGGGTAGTGAGTCTTCTCACTCCCTCACAGTTACACCCCTTATTCGGGGTAACCACACAGTCATGCCCAGGCTACCTGACAGCTATTTCCCAGCACTGCTTCCCTGCCTAGCAGGCTGCTGAGGCCCGGAGGACATGGCTCTTGCTTGGGGGATGAGAGGGCACAGGGAGGGGGCAGGCAGCGTGAGTAGGACTTTGAGGAGGCAGCGGTGGGAGGGGCCAGGGACTCTGAGGCTTGGTGGAGGGCAATGGGGTGTGAGGAGCTATGGCTGTGCAGGGGGCCAGGAGCATAGCGGGGAGCCCGGTGGCTTTGCATTGTGGCATCCGTACACCAGCCAGCAGCTCCAGGGTAGCCAGGTGTCTGTGCTGAGGCAGCAGCCGAGCCGGGGACTGTGCATGGCGCTGCTGCCGTGGGCTGCTAGGAGAGCCTTGGTGTGGAGACTCTGGGTTCCCACTGCCCCCGGCGGCCTGCAGGGCCCTCGTCCTCCCATCAAGGTTCCCAGCTCAGACCCTCTTCCTCCCACATCCCTCCCTTTGGTTCTCCCTGCACCACGTGCGGCAGCGCAGGCTGGGTGAGCAGACGTGTAGCGCAGGGTTAGGAGGTTGAACGGGGAGGAGGGAGCTAGGGGGACAGAGGGGCTTTACAGAGGGCATGGGGAGTGTGTGCTGGAAGGTGGCCATGGAGAGGACAAACTCAGAGGTTGTCAGGGCCGGGTGAGGACTCAGTGATTTCCTGGCTTGTGTCTAACAGAATAAGTGTCTGTGCACTTGAGCAAGCTATGATTTTTGTTTAGGGTTTTTTTTCTACATACATGAAACACTGTCTGCTTTGTGCCACTCCAGCAATGCAAAGCACCTGTTGGGTACCAGTGATTTTTTTCTCCCCCATACCTCTCCACACTCTCCAAGGCTGGGTGCTTATCTCAGGGGTCCAATGTGATGGACCCTGCAAGCCTCATTCTCCTGGTTTATGCTGTCCTTCCTTCTGGGTCAGAAGCAACTGAATGTTTGGAGCTGACTGAGCCCCCAGAGCACTAGAGCATGTGCTGAAGTACGCTGGTTTTCGTTAAGATTCAGCACGTGTGCTTAAGTGCTTTGTTGACCTGGACTTAAAAAATCTGAGTCAGCAAGAGTGAGCACAGGGATGGAGACCATGGTATTAACACCCTCCCCGGGACATTAGTCCTACTCCTGTGTCATACAATGAGCCAAATTCTACTCTTAGCTCTGCTGCCCCTTTGGCTCTTCTGAAGCTGGCAGTGCTGACATGGAGACTTGGCAGCAGGGTAAGTGGGAGCACAATGTAAACCTGCACAGTGGGTCACCGGTTGCAGCCTGGGTGTGAATTCCCAGTAGGAATGGTAGGTCAGAGGGATTTTGTTCTTTAATTTCTGCGATGGAACCAGTGCCACCTGGTGAATCTGGGTTATCTGCTGCGCTCACACACCCCACTGCAGGCCCTCTGGTGTTAGACTGAAGAGGAAATACAAGTACACTCTTTAAAAGCTGTTCCTGGGGGACCGGGGGCTTCTGGGAGGTTGGAGAATCTGCTTGATAAAGTGATAAGGGAGCACTGGAGGCTAGCTGTGGGAAAGCAGGAGTTCTAATCTCCCTTCCGACACTAAGTCCTTCTGTGGCTGTGGGCAAGGACCCAAATTTCTCCTGCCCCGGTTTCCTCCTCTGTCGATGACGGGGGGTAAGAACGTACCTGTCTCCGAAGGTTCTAAACTTGGGAAATACGTGGTTGAAGAAAAGTAGCTGCACCGGATAAAGGACTCAAGGAGACACAGCATCATCCAAAGCCCCTGGGCACTCGCTCTCTTTGAAACAATGCCAGGATGTTATTAGCATGGGAACGTCAGCGTGCATTGTATTTACTAGCCTTGGGTTGACTCTGGAGGATCCTGTTAGTGCCGCTCTTCCTTGATACGATAATTGCTGTGTTGCTGCCCTAGCAGGAGCTGTGATTACAGTGGCGTTCGACAATGGCGGCATTGTTTTGCCATTGTAACTTGTTTCCTTTCTCAAATCTCCTGTGCTTTCTATGGTATTGGAAATAAACTCGCTGCTGGAGTGCTGAAGGAAATTCCATATTGACTTTAGCCTCCAGAAACTTGTGAGACTTGGATTATGGAGCCCTCAGGACCTCTCAGTGGAGTTCCAGCCTTGTCCTGCATTGCAGGCTCTTGTCATCTTTCCCTTATCTACACCTTGGGCCAAACTTGTCCTAGGGTGACTCCATTGTTACCCCAGAAATGAATGCAGCCTGGTACATTTACACCACTTGCTACTTTCCACTCTGATCTCTCTCACATTGATCCTCTATATAGCCTGTAAGTGGCGCCATCAGAGTCTCCTGCTCCAGCTTTCGTTTATTGCCCTTGGACTCTCTCACTGGGTGTTTCCAGCATGTGCCGTGGCTGGGCCAGGCCATGAGAACTCTTCTTCTTTGTGTTTAATTACAGTTTTTTCCAGCCACACATCTCAAAGTGCTTCACAAAAGTGCTCCTCTCAGCTGCTACCAGGTCACACAATGAGTCAGGATCCCAGCTGAGATTAGGACCTGGGTCTCTTGACTCCCAGCCCTGTGCTCTAGCCTTCCCGCATCACCTCTTTTTAACTTATTACTAAAGCTGTGTGAAACCCTCGCACCCAGGACAATCCTTATACAGAAGCATTAGATTCTACAGTGCGATGCTGTTGGCTTCTCACCCTTGAGTGTGTCCCCCCATATTGCCTTGCAAGGAGCTGGGATTCCCGTGCCCAATCCCATTATTTTGTGGAGGGACGGATTGGAGAGGTGCAGGCAGTTGTTTAAAGCATTTCCTTCTCTCCCCCAGCTCCTCAGTCAAAGGCAGAAGCCAGGGCCCCTCACTGTGAGGATGTGATATCAGGGCAGCACCGTTGTGAAGCCAAGCGCTTGTGGGGGTACGGGTTGTGTTCTTTCACTCATTGGCTGAGCAGTTGTACAGTATGTTTGATACCCCAGTGCTTGCCCTAGCTGAGTATGTGCTATTCCCATGCCCCAGGACCTGCTCAGCTGATGGATTAGCAAAGCCAGGGGGAGAAGCGGAGGGCCAGCAAAGAGCCCAAGCCCAGATCAGAGGGCAGGCAACTTACTGGCTGATCAGGGTATTGAAGTGGCCACCAACCTAACAGGACTGTTGCTCAGAATGTCTTTGAAGTGGAACAGAGCTGGTCCCGCTTCATGGAAAATGGCTGGCGCGTCAGCTAATGCTGAATCTAGCCAATCAAGCACAGATAGCGGCTGCTATTGGACAATGGAGTACGCTGCTCAGGCTGGCTCCCCACAATGTGCATCCCCCCCACACCTTATATTGCCCTTTCACAGGCTCCTCTGGGCCCTGGGCCCATTCTCCCCACCTGCCTCAGGAAAAGGGAAGAAGCTGCTTTTGCCAGTCGCTAGCCCAGGGGTGGGCGAATTTTTTGTCCTGAGGGCCACATCAGCGTGCAAAACTTTATGGAGGGTCAGGCAGGGAAGGCTGTGCCTTGCCAAACAGCCTGGCCCCCACCCCTATCTGTCCCCTCCCACTTCCTGTCCCCTGACTGCCCCCCTCAGAATCCCCAACGCATCCAACCCCCCCCTGCTCCCTGTCCCCTGACTTCCCTTCCTGGGACCTCCCACCCCTAACCACCCACTCCGGGACCTCATCCCCTATCCAACCCCCCTGTCCCCTGACTGCCCCGCTCCCTATCCACATCCCCGCCCCCTGACAGGCTCCCCAGGAGTCCCACGCCTATCTAACCACCGTTCCCCGTCCCCTGATGGCTCCCCCCAGAACCTCTGCTCCATGTGCCTTGACAGCCCTCCAGGACCTGCTGCCCATCGGCCCTTACCATGCCGTTCAGAGCAGCAGGACTGACAGCCGGAGCCAGCCACACTGCCGCGCTGCCCCTCAGGAGCTCGCTGTCCAGCTGCCCAGAGCGCTGGCAGCACGGCAAGCTGAGGCTGCGGGGGAGGGGCTGGGTGCTAGCCTCCCCGGCCAGGAGCTCAATGGCCCGGCAGGACAGTCCTGTGGGCCAGATGTGGCCCATGGGCCGTAGTTTGCCCACCTCTGCATTAGCCCCGTCCTCCATTCCAATCTGCTATTGCTGCCTCACTCACCCTGCTTTTCCGCTTCCTCTTCCACTTCACCCCATCCCTCCTGAGCGCCTCTGCCATCCTTCTGCTTGCCCCATTCCTACCAGCCCCTCCGTTCTGCCACTCCACCCCTCCTGTCTCCCCGTTCCTCCTCTCCACTCCCAGCTGTCCTGCATTCTACGCCTCCAGTGCCACCACCTTTCTCCTCTTTCCCCGTTCCCATCTCCATCCCGCCTCCTCTCACCACCTCCTCCGGATCAGGCCACGCGCTCTTTGCCACTGGGGTACCCCAATGGACACCCAGTGTTGGCGGGGGCAAGTTCAGGCTAGATGGGATCCCATGGCTCTGAGAGGAGGAGATCCATTTTGCCTGAAGTCGCTGTCTGGCCGGATGACTGTGGCTCTCCATGAGGCTATTCCCAGAGTATGTGCTGCAGGAGGAGGATGTCCTGGCATGGGGGAAGGGAAGACAGCCCAGGAAAGGAAGAAGGAAAACAGAAAGGGGCACTGCGGTAGAGAGAGACATGATGGGGATGGACCTGCCAAAGGGCAGGGTGCAGAAAAGATGATTTGCTCAATGCACTGGTAAGTGTAAGTCTCGCTCTGAGCTTTAATTTCCTTCTGGATTTAGCTTTTATTGTAACTCTGCCGTGTGCCCTACTAAAGGAAAGGGAATCCTGAATTGCCCCAGGCTCTGAGCTTCGGAGCTGTTGGGAATCCACCACTGGAGCTGGCTCTGACTTTCACAGCTTGAGTTTCTTCCTCTAATTAGCTGATTTTTTTTTTACCCTACCAAGCATAGGGTTGCTTGGAGACCTTGGTTTAGCTATGATGAGCCCAGTGTAAATGCCAGGATGGATTAGATTAGCCAGAGCTGACTGTGCAAGTCTGACCTGTGTTCAGAATCCAAACGCCAGGAAGTTCAGATCCAGAGTTTGGTGCAGATCCACTTCTGACTTAAACAAGCTATTTAATGCAGAAGGGAACCTGATAGACAAGCTGTGCCCCTGGCCTCTGGTATTGTGTCTGTCACTCCCCGGCAGGAAGCTTGTGAGTGCAGATTTTAATTACCAACTTTATTTTCAAATCCAGTGTGTACAAGTCCATATGCAGGGACCAAACAGAATGGGCTCTCCCTGTGTGAGCTTTCCCTTGAGCTGTGCTACCTGAATATGGCATTGCTAATTACATCAGTATAAATAGAGCCACAGAGGTGACCTGAGCTGGAGCTGGGGTATTATCCCGTGGTAGTACACACAGTCACAGGCATCTCCTATTAAATGACCTCCCATTGCTCAGCGGATTCGGTTTCCCTATTTTTGTATTGCTCTTGTGTAACCATTTTCCATTCCCCCCTGTGGACTCCAGTAATTGGAGCCAGACCTTTTGCCACTGGTTTTGGGAGAGGGTTGTATATTGAGGACATCTTCACTTTCTGATTTGTGGCCCAGGCAGGACATTGAAATAGGTTCCACGCTTCCTTGCAGCGCCCCAGAGAAGAGTGAAGCACACCGAACGCTCAGATAAAATACGCACGATGGCAATAATAAAACATCACACCCCCTTGCACTAGGGCAATCGCTGCCTTTCTTCTCCGCAAATAGATCACAAAAATAAACAAGGGGAAAGTGGTTTGCATTTCCTGTTGGCACGTCTCATGCCAAAGGCTTCACAAACGATGGAGCTAAGAACCCTGAGAATCAGCCTCCTGTGGGATGGACAATGGACTATAGCCACCCAGAACACCACGCTGTGCGACAGTGTGGAGAGAGGAAAAAACGTTCAGCTTCTCAACAGCTACTTATATGTCTGTTTTTGTTTGGGGCAGAGATTCTCTTCCGTTCTGGGTACATCACCTAGCACAAGGGAGCCCTTGGCCTTCGTGGGAACTGCTGCAATGCAAATAATAATAATGTCAAAGGTGCTATCATCCCTCCCTTGCTCTTGTCCAAAGTTCCCTGGGAGCCTTGGTACCTACAAAGAGAAGACAAGAATTTGTTTCTTAAGGTCTCTTCTGAGAGGATCCCCTCCTCCATAAACTGCTTGGAGCACAGCGTATCTGCCTTTGTAGGATAAAGGGCTCAGTTAACCCAGCTGGTATTTGGATTTGTTGCAGGGTGGCTTGATATTTGAAACCTGCTGTTTCAGCCAATACCCCTTGAGCACCGAGTGAGTGAACAGCTAGCACATGTACCATGAAAAGATCCCTGGCAGGGGGCTGGAATTGGCACAATGCTTTACAGACCCAAGGCCTGATTTTTTTTTTCAAAGGTGCTGGCCCAAGGGACCCAATCCCTTATGGGGACTAGCACCTTCCTGCTCTCAGCTCCCACTGAAATAAGCAGGAACTGAAGGCACTCTGCACCTTGCAGGGCTGAGCCTAAACCTACCAGCCACTCCCTGCCCCGAAGAGCTTGCAGTCTCAGTAGAAGACAAGGCCCAGCTGATTAATTGGCACAATAAGAAGCCTGAGAATTTCAATAGTGCTGCATACCAGTCCCAAGCCACCTCTCTCTGCAGATACTTCTGAGACACTTGGGGCCCATGAGATCCCAGCACATATGGAGCAAGCTGTGTAGCCATGTGTATTGTTCACGCTTGCTTCCTTCCCCCTCTATTTACGCTCCCCATGTTTTACCCCCCATCACAATCTCTGCTCCCCTTGGATCAGCAGCTCTCTGCAGCACTGCCTCACTTGAGATCAGTTTGTATGTTATTGGCTGGGAGTTGGGACCTTGGAAGATGTCACGCGATGGGTTCTGCGGCCAGCTGTCTCGTCCTCTCTGGTCTCAAGAGACTTTAGAGCATGTCAGCTGAGTCGCCTTCTCCGCTTCCCCTGACCCACGCGATGGCCAGAATTCACATGACTGCTGCTGCCAGGTTCTAGGCCAGAATAAATTATCCAGCGAAAGGTGAAGGGGAAATGACTAAGCTTGGAGCGCTTCTGCTACTTTCAGGCTACCTTGCCTCTGGGTTGAAGCCATGCATGGTGCCTGTGCTGAATGATCTCACTCAAGGAAACACCATCCTGAAAATTCCTGAGTGCTCATTAGCTAATTATGGGATGACCACTACCCTGAGAGGTAGGACTTTCAGAGGATAAATACGGACGTGCCAGTTCAGATACAATACGTATCTGGGTTAGGTCAGGCGTTTGTAGATAGCTGGTTAGCTTGGCACTGAAGCAGAACATATTCACATTAAAACATTGCAGTGGGACAGACTTGCTTTTTTCAGGCTATAAGCCAGTGACTTTGGATACTATGTTGATGGGTGCAAATACAAAATCTTAAGCAGCTAGATTGATCAGTTGGCAGCTGTCATATGTGCAGCAGATCTGGGTTAAGAAGTCCTCAGATGTCATTTGTTTGATGAAATATGCCATTTTCTGTCTTGGGCTGATTTTTATTCATCGTTTGAAATGATTTTCTCAATCATTTCCATGCATGAAATCCTGACTTTTCAGCTACTCTGATTCGGCAAATCAGGGCCAGGGCACGTTTCTTTTCCCTGGTTGGCTTAGCATCACCCTGCTGTCTGGCGTAAGCCATCATGATTAAGAATTCAAAATATTTGCAGTAAATGTATCATTGCCATAAGCCTTCTATCTGGCTAAACAGTTTCTTAGAATACTTTCATAGGCTGACCACTAATGGGGTGAGGTGGACATACAGGGGATGAAGGGAGAGCGTAACTATTCACTGGAGGTTTTTAAACAGACACAATTATTTTTCAGTGTTCACTTAGCTGTAGGATGAAGTAGCAGGGCCTGACCATCTCTTCTGCTACTACCATTCTAAGCTGCTCTGCTGTACGAAGGAGCCAGCATCCCAGTAGATGTGGCCAGCCAGGAATTACCCTGCATGGAGGATGTGTCTGGGGAGAAGGGGGTAGGACCAGGGCATCCCTCTGCTCCAGCTATTCCCAGCTGCTCGAATTGCTCCTTGAGGTTGTAGGCAGCCTGGCTTACGACAGAGTGGGGGTCTACCTCAGGGTTGTAAACAGGTGTTTGTTAGGCTGGGGGGTTGTGATTTCCTTTCTCATATTGTTAAATAGGAGCGGGAAGGGATGAAATGGGGGTCTGAGTATGAAAAAGGTTGTTAGAGAATCCCTGAGGCTGCTTTAACCCAATGCCAGGGGCTGATTCCTCGCCATCTGGCCCCAGAATTGGGGAACTGGGAAGCTTTGAACTGAAAATGTGGCCCATGGAATCTCTTCTCCTTACCAGTCAGAATGTCGGTACTCTCAGCAACTCTTACCCTGTAGTGCTGCAGAACCGGCCTCATGCGTCGTTAAGAGCAACTAAATAAAGACCACGCTCTGGAATCAATGTCTCTGAAAATGAGCGTGGTGACTTGCCTCACACTTAGCTCACAGTGGGCGACCTTTGTCTTGTGACATTTTATTGCATTGCTGCGATCTCTGGGATAAGGGGCCCGTCAGCTAGCAGTGTGACTGCCTTGTATCATGCTTTGCAGAATTACCTGTCTCGTTCGCTCTCCGCCATGTGTCAAGAGCCATGCTGGAATGGCAGCTGAAGGAGAAATTCGATGTGCGTGATCACCCTCTCTCCACCAGCAATTGTGGTGTAGGACTGGGTAAGGTACCCCCCATTAATGCTGGCAGGCCCCAGGGGCTGGGTTAGCCAGGACACATAGGAGAATTCCTGCTGTTGCCGGTGTTCTAGCAGAGAAGTGATTTATCTGCTGTCTTTTTTCCTGTGTACGGGCTCGGGCAGCCATTACCCTATCTAGAGCTGACTGCTCTGAAGGAGGCTTGGGAACAATCCTTTTCAAAGATCAGTGTTTTTCTTTAGGAGCCAAACTGGCACCAACTCCAAACTGCAGCCTGGAGCCCAGATTCTCAGCCCTGGGGCCAGAGCAGCAGAGAAGGTGAAGGTTTATTGAAGCCACCTTTGTGTGTGCTCTATTTTGGGGTGGTCTTTGGGCTGCTCTAGCTTATGCACTATTCCCCATGGCCCCCCAGTGGGAAGCAGAGAACAGCTGGAGTGCAGTGCACTTTGCCTGTGGTATAGCCCCATCCCACCATAACGCTGGGAGCTAAGGAACAGGGGTAACACAGGCACCATCCCAGCTCTCTAATGGCCAGGGAGACCCCTTGCCCAGGAGGCAGCATAGGGGGCCTTTAGCACACTAAGCCCAGGTCAGTGGGACCCAGGCTCATGGAGTCGGGTGTCTAACCCTGCTCTTGAGCATCCGCACTATGTTGTAAAGCTGGGTTCATGGTTGCTGGATCTCACAGCTCTGGTAATATAGCGCAGTACGGCTATGGAGCCCTGCTGACTCAGCTCTGCAGCCTGAGCTGTGGCCACACTGCAGAATGACAGGGCTTGGAACACCATAGTGAGATTTGGGCTCTGACTCACCCACCTAGTGGGGCCCCAGGACCAGGGTCCTGAGTCAGGCTGATCAGTGTGTAGACCCAAGAGGGGCTTGGGCTCAAACCTGAATCACTTCCAGGGCTTAGTGCGCAGTGTAGACATGCCCTTAGGGAGTCACTGGGGTTCAGGCCCTGTGGGTGGCATGGGTGTGGCTAACTCCCGGTGCATTAAATGGGGGTGCTGGTGCCTTTAGCACATCACCAGGCATTGAAGAATTGCTCGTTGGGATCTGCTCTCGAAGGGAAAGCCTTTCTGGAAATGCACAAGAAAGATCAAGCTGTAGGAGGGCCAGCAGCGTCTGAGGCAGGGAATGGAAGAGAAACATTTCTGTAAAATGTGTCCAGATCTGATCTGGAAACCCTCCTAACTAAAGGTAATGGTGGCCAGGTCCCAGTGAAGCAGGAGAAACCCAGAGCCTTTCCTTAACCCAGTGGGGTTCCTGGGAATGCATAACAAAAGCCAGGCCAAAAAAAGAACAATTAGGGCTGGGGGTGGGTGGCACGCCCGTCCCCAGGCAGCCTCTGGAGCCAGCAATGCAGGGTGAAGGCACAGGTTGCTGTTCCCAGGTGGTGTCAATTAATCCTACTTCATTCAGAGTAACACAGGCAGCGAGGCTGGTGAGGGCTCCTGCTGATTAATTACCACTTAGCCTCCAGATGGGAAAGGCACTGCTAGAGCTGGGGTTAGACTGCAAGGGAATGCGAGAGGAGGTGGCTGGACTGGAGTGCCGCTTCAGAAGGGCAAGCCGAGTGAGTACCCTCTCTGCCAATATTTTACACTCCCATTACCTGGAACTGGGGGGGCTTCCCCAGCTCAGCACGGCTTGGATAGTCTAAGGCAGGCTCGAATTCCCCAGGTGAAAGGCTTCATTCCGTTCCTAGGAGCGAGTCCCCCGGCGGCTGCTGGGACACTGAGGTGATCCCTTGATGTATGGCCAGTGCTCTGGTGTGGTGAAGTTCCAGTCTCTCCCTGACATCCCCTAAAGTGCTAGGAAGGAAGGAGAATCCAAGGTGCTTCTGGGTCTCTCCTGGACTGTGCTGTGCCAGTGAGGCTCCCCTGTTCTAGGAATTGTGATACCTTGGCAAGGGTATTGCTCACTGTGCTCCTTGGAGAAAGGCAGGACAACCAAGTGGTGGAAATTGTGACACAGTCTGAGACCTTCACTAAGCGATTTCCCTTTAAGTTTGGGCTTTGCTAGCATCTAGGTTTGTGTGCTGGGTTGGTTGTTCTCTCTGGGCAGACAGGAAACTGCCTGCGTGTTTCATTTCCAAAAATAGCCCAGGTGGCTCTGCCAAGGGTCTTTTGCACCCAAGCTGTCTGCTTGCCAGCAATCACAGCGCTTGCTGTTGTCTGTGTTATAAATCCTGAGTGTGAGGGGGGGGGGGAGGGGATTGCTCTCCATAGCAACTACCCTGCTTCCCAGTTTGCATCTGAAGGTCATATTATTTATTTATATTTTAGTGTGTATTTCGGTAGTGCCTAGGAACTGCAGGACTGGGCCAGAACTAGATTGTGTGAGGTGCTGTACAAATGGGTTGTTAGGCCTGATAGTGTGTGTCTTCTGGCTGGCATTCCCCCTCCTTCCCCCCACACCCCAGAGAGATCCTGGGTCCTAAACAACGGTGCCAGCAGTTCCAGAGGTTAGGTGAGGCCGCAGGCAATTTAACCCAAACTACACTCTTCCTGCCATTGGTTTGAGACCCCGAGTAAGAGACTGTCAGTATTTTGAGGGCTGCTTTTACGCTGTGGATGAACAAGCTCTGTCCGGGCTTCAAGCAGATGGTCAGAGTTCTTTGAAACCCTTCTAAAGGGAGAACTGTGCTACCATCTTAAAGACAAAGTTTTGTAGAACACGGCGGTAATTCAGATTGTAAGCTACTTGAGGCAGGGAACTGGCTTTTGTTCTGTTTGTACAGCTCCTAGAACAATGGGGCTCCAAGATGCTATGTCAATACAAATAATCTTCTCGCTACAGCATTTTGTAGGATGGTTCTAAAAGTCTGCAGATAGGAGATTGTTGTGTATTAAAGACTATAGGTTTCTATAGTGATTTCTGTTCAATTTCTGTTGAACGCTGTTGGTTTCATTCCTATCAGGATAAGCAGAGCCCTCTGAAAGGTAGGCTGGAGCAAGAACATGCCACATAGACCTTCCCTGTTAATTTTTCCCCTTAGAATCTCTTCCTCTTTCTCATTCTCCCAGGCAGGATGGTGTCCGAGGGCAAGTCAAGCTTTCCAACCGATAAATGAGGCAAACAGTCTCCTCATCCCCAGTTCAAACAGTTAAACAGAAAACTCATCTTCCTGCTTTGGTGTTCGGGCTTCATTTGGCACTGAACTTCACCCACTACCTTGTTTTCACCACACAAATGGCAATTTGGGTCTGTGCCCCCAGCCCAGTCGATGCCATGGGAAATGAAGCTCGGCGCACTCTCAGGTTGTGAATTGGGGGAAAGTCAGTGTTTATTCAGGGAGAGAACCTCCTGCAGTCTCTAACCATTCCCAGGGCCAGGTGCTCTGCTGGCTGGCTTGGCCAATGAGAAATCTTTCCTTGCTCAGGGCTGTGAGATACTTTGCTGGACTGTGCCAGGGAGATGGTGGGAGGGGGCAGGATGGATGGAACAGTCAGGGTGAAACTATGTTGTGCAGCATGGAGGCTGGCCTCACGTCCACTAGGTAACTGTGTTACCTGACACTCTGAAGGCCAACCTCTCCAAGGGGCCTGCAGAATATGGACACACTATTTGCGACAAACCTATTTTCATTGAGAAAGACCTGCATTTATTAATGAATGTTTGTTTCTATGATATCCTTTTAGCCAGGGATCCCAAAGCACTTCACAGACACTAAGTGAGTCTTGACATATCCCTGTGAGGTAGGTGGTGGTCGCCCCATTTTGCTGGCATCCTTTTGTCTGAGAGAGATGGTGGAAACTGCAGCCTAGGATGTAAATGGTTTGCAATGTTTTGTGTAACTGAATAGTGCAATCCAAGAGTTACAGGCATTTGCAATAACTGCCAAAGATCATGCGTCTTGGTTGGGAGCTTGATTCCTATGGGCTATTTTCTTTTCAAAATGTAGGCGCCACTTGTTAGACAGGATCAATTCCAAATTCCTTCATATCTCACTTGCATGTGTCTATACAGTGAAGCTTGGGACATCCTGTTGTTCTTGTTCCCTCTGATAGCTCCATGTTCAGCATGTCCTTGGGTGTGCGTCCATCTTTCAATCTGCTCAGATGGCCTAGCCAGTGCAATTGTCTTTGCTTGAGCAGGGCTTTCACATGCGGTAAATTTGCCCTTTGAAGAACCTCTGCACTGGTGACTTTATCTTGCCATTTGGTGTTGAGCATGTAGCGTAAACAACATAGGTGGAAACAGTTTAACCTTTTCTCCTGATGAGCATTCTACACATGGGGAAACTGAGGCACAAAGCAATTATGTGACTTGCGCATGGTCACATGGTGAGTAAGTGGCCTAGATGAGAACTCTAGTTTTCATCATTCCTGTTCCTGTGTTAATGTATTCCTCCCTTTTAATGCCGGGGCCCAGTCAGTTACTTATGTAAAGGAGCACAACCACCCATGTGCTTATTGGTTCCCTTGAAATTCTGTGGAGGAACGCATGGACATCTACCTCCCGACCCCTCCCCAGAAAATCTATCCCTTCAAGTTCCCTCAGCTGGCGTATGAGCATGTATTTATGTATGATACAGATGGTGGCTAAAGTATGTGTAGGCACCAAAATAGTGGTGCCATTGTGACTGCTGCAGGGAACAGGCTGTTAGTAGCGTATCGTGTTCCAATTGCTCTCGCTATTTTCAGGGATGTAAATCCCAGGGCAGTACCACTCCTGGGGCTGTGGCCTTCAGGAAAGCTCTCTTCCCAGGAGCAACTGTGTGTGTTTGTTTCTGCAAAACTCTGAGGTTGCTTCAGACTGCTTTTCACGCTGTTGGCAGGGCCGGCTCCAGGCACCAGCGCAGCAAGCAGGTGCTTGGGGCTGCCAACAGAAAGGGGCAGCATATCTGGGTCTTCGGCGGCAATTCTGTGGCTAGGCCTTCAGTCCCTCTCGGAGGGAAGGACCTGCCGCCGCTGAAGTGCCACCGAAGAATGAAGTGATGGGGTAGAGTTGCCCCTGAAGTGCTGCCGATTGCGGTTTTTTTTTTTTCCCCCCACTGCTTGGGATGGCAAAAACGCTGGAGCCGGCCCTGGCTCCCTGAACTCCAAACGGGAAGTTTTGATCCTAAACCGTAGGCACGTAGGATCTGCAATTTGAATCGGACCTTCACAGCCTGATTTCTGGCCCTGGTAGTCTCCTAACCCGATAGGTACATGAAGAAGCAGAGGGTTTATGGCACACCTACAGTGCATGTGAAGGTGTGATTGTTGTACAGAAAGCAGGCGTCCCTGTGCTAGCATTCATCTAGCGAGCATGGCTAACAAGAGAAGAGCAGGCCTGGCTAGCAGCTAGCAACCAGAGAATATGCCCGGGTTCTCTGGAGGGTTTGTATGCTGGCTGCTAACCTGTGCTGCCATCACTACCCTGTTATCTGTGCTAGCTAGATTGAAGCTGCCACGGGTAGGCTTGCCTTTGCTAACTTCACTCGTCGTGTAGCTATCCCCCTGCACCAGCAGTTCCAGGAAAGTGATCATGTGGGATTTGCCCACCTGAGTCTACTAGCAGAGAGCAAGTGCAGCGTCTGCTGGTGTCCCGTCCCGTCCCAGGAGACATGGGAAACTCGATTTAGCAATTCCTGAGCAGCCAGGTTAGGATCCCAGCTGTTGGAGGTGCTTGATAGGAGCCCACGAGAGTACTTCAGTCAACGCTGCTCATAACTAAGGGCCAGGTTCTAACAGCAGGGGGTCCCATCCACTGGCCTGGAACTGTTCTTGGAGCGACATGCTGTTGGGCAGTGAGTAAAGGCGTCGGCATCTGGCCTGGTAATGTGGACGAGCGTAGTTGTTTGTACGATGCTGGCTGGGCGTTCAGAGCCCATTGGAAGAAGTCAGATACCAAGAGAAAAGATGAGGCCCTGCCTAAGAACTGCTGGGCCTGCTCTGTGCTACGTCCTGTGGTGTGTTTGTCTAGGCTCCCCGGCTGGGATCCCAGTGTTATGTCCTCAGGAACACTATCCAAGAACTGCTCCATTTGTATGAGGAGGTGCAGTTCTTCCAAGATTTTAACATTGTGTCCTGATATCCAGGCCTCATAATTTTTCCCAACGTAGTAGGCGTGTTTGGGAAATGACACATCTGGTTTCCACTTTTGGGTTCTGAAACGCCGACGGGCATGATCCGGGGTTATCCACATTCTGTATCTGGCCTTGGTTTGAAAAAGTTTATAGTCGTTCATTTGCTGCTTAGGCAGTTCAGCTGCCACCTCTGCTAAAGGTCCACTGAGCTGTGGCCTCAATTCTACCATGTACTGGTCTTCAGGGATGCTGTATCCAAGACAGGCTCTTTCAAAATTTTCCAAGAAGGCCTCGGTGTCATCACCTGCCTTGTAGGTGGGAAATTTTCTGTGCTGTGGAACCATAATTGGCAGAGGATTGTTAGGATTGGCTGGAGCCTGTTGCTTAGCCTTTTCTAATTCCAGGGTCTGGCGGTGTGCCTCCCTCTGGAGTTCTATCTGTCTTTTGTGGGCTGCATCTTCTTCTTCTTGTTTCCTTCTGTGTGCCACCTCTTCTTCTTCTTGTTTACGTCGGTGGGCCACCTCGTCTTCTTCTAGTTTCCTTTTGTGGGCTGCCTCTTTGGCTGCTTGTTCTCTTTTGTAGGCTGCCAGTTTGATGCTTTCTTCCTTTTCTTTCAGCTCCATCTCTTTTTGTCTTTTTTCCAGTTGTCGCCTGTGTTCAGCTTCTTTGATTTGTTCTTCGGCCTCCATTTTTGTATTGGAAGGCATGGTTCCTGTTTTCTTGT
This sequence comes from Gopherus flavomarginatus, assembly GCF_025201925.1. Classification (NCBI taxonomy): domain Eukaryota; kingdom Metazoa; phylum Chordata; order Testudines; family Testudinidae; genus Gopherus; species Gopherus flavomarginatus. The sequence continues at coordinate 9,252,068 of NC_066631.1, read as the reverse complement.
GTTGGGGTGCCCTCTGGTGTGTGTTGTCTGAACTGCAGGCTCTGTTGCCTCCTGGCGTCTGCCTAGCAACAGTGCCTTTTTCCCTTTCTTCCTTTAGCTAGTCTTTTCAATGTAAAGTAAACCAGAAAAACCACTTTATTTGCATGTGTATAGTGCTGGTAATGACTCTCAATGGGAGTGCTATTGTCACAAAAGACCCTTAATAGCTCCTTAATGGTTTCTTGCTTAATATGCAAGCCACAACTGCCAGAAAGAGCAGAAAAAAAATTCTCTCTGGTTCCCTTTTAAAACCAAACTGTTTCTCTCTGCTAAAAAGCCCCTAGCAGAGAAAAGAAAAATATAATATTCCTACTGGCTTCTGGATTGTATCTATCCCACCTCTGCCACCATGTCATAACTTAGTCCCAGATTTGGACCTTAGCATCCAAAATATGAGGGTTAGCATGAAAACCTCCAAGCTTGGTTACCAGCTTGGACCTGGTCAAGCTGCCACCACCCAAAAAATTAGTGTTTTGGGGCACTCTGGTCCCCCCAAAAACCTTCCCTGGGGACCCCAAGACCCAAATCCCTTGAGTCTCACAACAAAGGGAAATAAACCTTTTCCCTTCCCCCCTCCAGGTGTTCCTGGAGAGATACACAGAAGCAAACTCTGTGAATCCAAACAGAGGGAGTCCACCCTCTCTATTTCCAGTCCTGGAAAACAGAAGTACTTCCCTCTTCACCCAGAGGGAATGCAAAGTCAGGCTAGTAAATCTAACACACACAGATTTCCCCCTGAGTTCTTCCTCCCACCAATTCCCTGGTGCTGCAGACTCAATTCCCTGGAGTTCCCCACTAAAGAAAAACTCCAACAGGTCTTAAAAGAGAGATTTATATAAAAGAAAGAAAAATACATAAAAATGGTCTCTCTGTATTAAGGTGACAAATACAGGGTCATTTGCTTAAAAGAATATTGAATAAACAGCCTTATTCAAAAAGAACACAATTCAAAGCACTCCAGCAACTATAGACCTGTAAATACAAAACAACAAACCAACTTTGTACTCACAACTTGGAAACAGAAGATTAGAAAGCAGGAAATAGAAAAATCCTTCTCATAGCTGAGAGGGACAGGCAGAAGACCAAGAACAAAGGACTCGCACACAAACTTCCCTCCACCCAGAGTTGAAAAAATCCTGTTTCCTGATTGGTCCTCTGGTCAGGTGCTTCAGATACTTATTTCCAGGTGAAAGAGACGTTAACCCATAGCTATCTGTTTATGACACCCATCTGTCCCGGTTCTGCTGGCGATGCTGCCTCGAGGCGTAGGATGGGCCTGGACAAGCTCTGCTGCTTGTGCACTGTACATTGCCCTGGGGGGCTGGTGTGGCTGGGATGGGAGAGATGGGCCAGTCCGATTGTAGGTGCTGCTCATTAGGATGCTGTGGACCCAGGGTTCCCTGCCCTCACCCCCAATCATAGAGAAACAAATTCAATTGCTTTGCAAACTTTCAACAGGGTCGGGTACTATGCGCCTTATTCGGGCAGTGTTCTCTGACTTCAACAGGGGGTCTGCCCTGAGTCCAGAGAGGCCTGGTCTGCCCTGTAGCATCCATCCCTTTAGTCTCTGTGCAAATAAATTGTTCCATTCCTTTTTTTCCACAGCTTGAGACAATAACTCTGGGCAGATAAGAGCGTGTGGATTGTTCGGTAAAGCTCCAGGGGTCTCCTTTGCTTAAACCTGCCAGGCACCTGTGGAGTGCGGATGACTGAATACTGATTGCAGGGGCAGCGTTCCCAAAAGGAAAGTCACACCTGGCATCACACCCACTTACAGAAAGGAACACAATGAAAGAAAGGCTGGCGGCGTGGGAAGCTCTCTCAGCCCCTGGCTCTTGCTGAGCTTGGGCCAGCAGCAAACTCCAAGGCATCTGAGCTGCTCCATGCTTGGAGAGTTCTCTCTGCTCCACACCCACCCTTCTAGGTCTGCCACTCAGGGGGCACCTGACTACCAGGTTGATGTGTCGGAGTCCTGCTGGCTTTTAAACATGAGTCTCCTCCATACTTGAAGTATGGGCCAGGGGCGTGGGAGCCCTTATCTACTAGCACACATAGCAATAAGAAGCCTGAGTTGCTCCCAGCCTGAGGTCTCTGATTAACACCTGTTTTTATTTTATTTTATTTTTTTCTTTCTCGGGCCTGCTGAGTGAGACTCCTACTCATTCTTGAACCTGGGTCTCCCATAGTACCTGGCACTCATGCCTTACTGTGGTGCTGACGGCATTTTATGTGTGAAGGGTCAGAATGCTACAGCTTTGTACCATGGCAGGGCTGGTGGGAGAGGAGGTAGAGGGGAAAAAATTTTCACAGAAAATCTAAATAAAAGGCTTAGCAGATCCCTGTTGTAATGTGGCAGGTTATTACCTGGAACCTAGTGTAACTGGCACAGGCGCTGCCCCAGAAGGAGGGACAGAGGAGCCACTCTGTCCCTTTGTGCATCCAGCCATGTTCCCCAATGAGCACCCATGGCTTGAGTGAGGAAACCAGCTCTGCGGTAGAACAAACCGGGCAAAGCCTGGGAAACAATCTCACTCGCTAGAAATTGACACCTTCTCAAGCGATGGGAAGCCCAGCTCGTGGCACACAGAGGTGCTCTGGCAGGGCGCTGCCAATAGCCAGCGGTGCTGCGGTTGATTGGCAACCCTACCGCTCTCGTGTTTTGGTGCAGTCACTGCTCTGGTGGATGTACCCCGTGTGGTCTTTCTCAAGCTTACCAGTTAAACTGGCTTTGTCTCCTGTTGTGTAAGCTGCTGTGTCTGAGGCTAAGAGTTCTGGCTATAGAAGGGAAGCCTGGCTTCAGATTTGGCCAATAGAGCCCAGGAGTGGCTTCTGGGGACTTCTAGGCCCAACTTCTTCTTATGACAGTAGTGCCTAGGGACCAGCCAAGAACAGGGCCCTGTTGTCTTGGTTCTGTACAATAGTAACAGACAATCCCTGTCCCAAAGACCTTATCATGTAAAGAGATCACATGGAGGGTAGGGGAGAGGACTACAATGCATGGACAGAGAGGATAATACGACAGAGGCAAACTCTGTCAGTTCCACAATTCTTTGTTTGTTTGCTTTTAATTTCTCAGGTCTCACATTGGATTTTCAAAGAATCCTGTTAATAGGCCAGTCTACTGTGATGGTTTCTGTCATACTTAGTTTTTATCTGGTGTCTTTAATCCCTTGATCGCCAAAGACTTGGAAAAGTCTCTGTCTTTAATCCCTTGATCTCCAAAGACTTGGAAAAACAGGGTGTCATTATCCCCATTCTACAGCTGGGGAAACCGAGGCACAGAGCAACTTCAGGTGACTTGCCCAAAATGACACTGAAGGTCAATAAGAACTTGAAGCACAGCCTAGGTCTTCAGGCTCGCAGGTGAGTGGCCAGTCTACTGGACCATGCTGCTCGGTTCTTTCCAGCCTGCCCCTCCGAGGCCTCCTTCCATTATTCATGAACTTGTCTTTTTTGTCTTTTACATATTGTGTTTCAGGTTAGATGAGGAGGGCAATTATGCTGCTGCCCATTGATGTGCCGTGGGGGCAAGAGCGGTAATGTCAGGTCTTTTAACTTGTCTCTCAATAGGAAAGATGCTGAATGCTCCCTAGAACGCCTGCATTGAATTTTGAAAATTACCTGCTTTAAACCTATTGTGTTCTGCTTTCCCCAACTTCCTGGTTTTTTTTTCCATAAAGCTGCTTCATTATGGGTGATATTAGCAGACTCAATCATCCCCTCCCTTCAGCTCTCGGCTGGGCGGCTCAAGGAAAAGAAGGACCCAGAGTTTAAAATCAAAACTCTCAGAATCGCACACACCTGCTTAAAAGGGGTGGATTTTTTAGGTTGTTTTGTATGTGTTAGTGTGCGCTGTGTTAAAGATAATTAGCCCCTTTGATGTTCTGTGTTCCTCTGACAGGATGTGTTCAGAGGGCTCTACAAAGGGAGTTGGGGCTGTTGTTGTGAATTTCTGTGTCTGAAAGAGCCGAATGCATGGAATTCGATGGCTCACGCACAGGATAACTTGGGGCTGTGAGGAAGAGACATAGGGGAGGTAAGATCTGTGACGGTTTAAAACATGCTGCAAAGATAAATCTTAAGTTTATTTAAAGGTAGAACCCAGTGAAAGCTCTTCAAGCTTTTGTTTAACTGGTGCCTTGTAATGAGGCAACTGTGTAATTGGTAATAATGCAGGAGCCTGGTAGTGCTTCCTCCTTACAGAAGATAAGACAGAGTGCGTGTAGATTTTAGTGTGTGTGTCTGCAGAAATCTAACAGCGCAGGTCTCTGAACTAGCCTGGCAGAGACTGTGTTTCTAATCTCTGCCCCTGGCAGAAGAAGGTTATGCTGCTTGTGAGATTCAAAACCATAGCACTCCTCTCCGCTTAGCCCATGTCCTGACTAGGAAAACAGGTTGTGTTTGTAGAATGTTTTGGTTAACTACTGTGGTTTTAAAAGAAGACTTTGCCCCTAGTGTAGATCGAGCAACAAGTGATTTTGTTTTTAAATGTGGTCATCCTTAGGACCACAGGAACCATAGTGAAAGACAATCCCTGCACCAAGGACCCTACAATCTAACTAGGCAAAATGGACAGACAAAGGTTGGGAGAAAAGCACTGGGATTGCCATTTCGGTATGGGGAACGGAGGTACCATGACCCTGTGGTTCAGATTTTCCATTGCCTTGCACCTTGTGTAGTCCCTTACATCAGTGTAAAATCAGACTGGTAATGAGAGAGACCAGTGTAAAGTGGGTTCAAGTGACCCCACAAGGTGCAGGGCAATGGAGACTCTGGTCTTAGGTGACTTGCCCAAGCTTAGCCAGAAGTCTGAAGCAGCCCATCAGGTGCCTCTGACACAAGGCCAGAGAACGAAGGTGAAAGTGTCCAAGGGAGCTTTGCTCATAGCACAGTAACCCACAAGGGACCATCAGTCTTTGGGCTAGATGCTGCTGGCTCCTTGTGTGACATGTTCTTATAGCTGCCTTCAGCAGAAGCCCTAACGTGACCACTTCGGGGCTCAAGTCTGCTACCCAGCAGGATGCTTCCTAAATCACCTGGTTCAGGGAGCATGCAGCAATTTTAACCCCAAAACTCTTGATACCCACTACAAAGGTAATCAGCATGCTGACTTAGCTTTTCAGTCACCGACTGAGACACAAGGGACAGGAAAACGCCGAGGTCCCCAATGCAGATTCTATCAAGGAGCAAATGGTTTAATTAATGTGGTGGCTCTTGGATGCATGCTAATTCCCTGGGATAGTTTGACTTTGGAAAAGCAGGTGATGTACTGAAGCAGTGGTAGCTACAGGCATCTCTCTGCTATCTCTCACTTTGTGGGCAAGGAAAATCAATATAAACCACTTTGAGATGCACAGAAGTGATTATGTCTTGATTGAGCTCAGGAGATAAAGTCTAAAATGAAATTCCTTCACCACATGAAGGGCAAGCAAACGCCTTCTGTGGTCTTAGGAGGGTGGGACACATTAATTAGGTAGAGGGGTGTGTGTGTCTTCAAATATTTTTAAACTACCAATACACCTCTTTAACTAATATTCCCTGATTACTCTGTTTGAGTAGAGACTTTTGTTAGCACATTCTTTAATTCTGATGCTCAGACAGAGGTAGGGGTCTAACATCAAGGCTACGTGATATACCCATGCTCTTGACTCTATAAAAAACCCAATAATAATGCCAATGAGTAGAGTGAAGGTTTAGTTGGAGGTGCAAATGCCCTGGGGAGATACTGAAGGGGAGAAGATGGTGAAATAGGACATTGCTGGCTGGATAGCTTAACTGCTCGCTAACACGTTACTTTAATGTTTTAGCAGTGTGTATAATTGGGAATGGTGATGGTTGTCTGTGCTTTAAACGTAGCAAGGGGGTGTAACATTTGTACCATTTGCTGCTGGTTGATATCCCTTTAAAACGAGGTGTGCTCCATTTCTGTTTGGCGGTCTTCAATTTGCAGTGAATTTGCTGTCCATTCTGGCTCGCTCTTCCGGAGATATGCCGAGAGCTTTGGGCTCCTGGGCTGACGAGCCAATATCCTACATAAGAACAACACCTTTCAGCACTAATCTTCTCTCTGACTTTCAGAGCTTGCATGAGGGATAAGTAACTGCATGTAGATTTTAGTTCTTTATATATAATCATCATTCATCCTGACGGGTGCCAAACACTTTACTATCGGTCCAATTCCCTCTTAGATGGGTAATTCCTGCTAAAGTAATGGGAGTTGGCCCTGTGTATCTGAGAGCACAAATGGGCACTAAAGATATGAGAATATTTTCACCCGCCTCTTAAATGCAGCTTTCTTTAGCTTGAGAGGTAATGGCTGTGTAGCAGTGCCCAGCCAGTGCTACCAGCCATATAAGCTCTGCACTTGAAGAATGCTACAGCCGGCTCTCACCACATAGAGATTGTAGGCAGACAGGATGTTGTCACTCACCCGGGAGTGAGGCCAGAACACTGGAACTCTCATCTCAGAAGAGAGATGCATAAAGGTAAATTCTCCCAGGAAGTCCTAAAATACTGAAGATGTTTCTCTCTCTCTCTCTCTCTCTCTCTGTGGAGTTTGAGAGTTATGAGTCAGCAGGTCAAGCACCTGGAAAATGTAACTGTTTGCGGAAATATTTTTCTGTTCTGTTTTGTAATCATGACTTGTTTCTCCATAATAGCCAAGTGGAGTCTTTATTCAACTTCATGAATGTGAGTGCAAAGGGTCAGGCCAACAGGGGAGACTGGTGAGAAGATAAGCATTTAAGTATTCAGCAAGGCTCAGAATGCCAGAACTAATTCAGTTTGCCAAAGGTTTTCCATAGGAGGTGCATATTTGCTCATGTGCGTCAATTCAGTATTGCCTAGAGGGGGTTGTAATGTGAGCTGTTTACATCTCCACCCAGTAGTGAAGCCAAGCTCTTTCTTGGGAATCTGGTGGTGTTGGATGAGGGATGTGGGTGTGTACTGTGATATGCTATTAACTGCCAGGTCAACAGAGAGCTGCTGCTTTCCTTGTTCTGCGTTCAGGGAGATACATTAATCGGAGGTCAGTGCTCACAATGGTCTCTGTCGGCCTTAAAGCCCGAGTTATCTCAGTGTTACAAAACTCAAGTGAAGTCTTTTTTTCTCTAACCTTCAGAAAGTGCCATCAGGTTTCTCTTTTATTCTGTCTATAAATCAGTCTAGGGATGGCTCGGGAGGCCTTGGTATGTCATTAGTACTTTAAGTACAGCTTTAAACATATTATGGGCTAAAATTGCAAATTCTGCACTACAGCATGAGACTGAGCAGCAGTCAGTGGCATTTTTCCGTTAATTTATGATTCTGAAATACTTGCACCCTTGGGAGTGGGGGGTTCATAGCAAAGAAACTCAGGAAATCACACTACAAAGGGTAAGAGTTACTTGTAAAAATGTGTAAAGGAAGCAGCATGTCTGTAGATGCCTACCTAGCTTTGAGTTTGAGTAGCTTAGGAAGTCTCTTCTGCCTGGTACGGTGTTCTTTCTGTAAGGCCATTTGGATTCACAGCAGCTCCATCCTCTTCCAGCTCCAGTCAGTGCCACATAATAAGAAGGTGGTTTTCCCGATGATGCCTGGCAATGCCTATGTGAAGCTATATCCCGCTACCAAGCAAAGCAAACCTCTTGACCTGTTCAGAATCTTCATCTGTCAGGATAACTGAATGTCTCCATAATGCTGTGGTCCTGGAACACATCAGGGCTCAGCTTCTCAAACTCCCACAGAGGTGATAAATTGGATTTTTCTCTGCTACGAAGGGCCCGGACAATGGAAAGTCACCTTGACAAAAACCGGCCTAAGTAGTTAGAAAGGATTGCACAGTACATTAATCTCAAACTTTCTCACAGTATTTCAGAACTTCCTCTTCTCAAGCCAGCCCAGGTGCTTGTGGAAACAGGAGGAGGAAAGGAGGGCAAAGTTAGCCAAGCTCATGATGGGTTTGGTTTGGGCCAAGTTCAGGTAACAGGACATCCTTCCTCAAGTCAGATGTAAGATCTTCTGAAGATCAAAGAGCAGACTCCATTTTCGTTTTGGGGTTCTAGCTGAAATATCACAAGGAAGGTGATTTTCATAGGCGGATAGACATCCAGGTCCCCAAGGAACTATGGTCTATACAGCCCCCTCCCCTCCAAAAGCACACTGATGATCCTCAGATATTATTTCTGGCCCTTCTTGGAAGCAAAGGAGTGCCAGACATTTCATGAGTTAGCCTGTTCTCATGTGATTTCCAAACTGTTTCTGCAGAGCTAAAATGTTCCCATGAGTTTTGTATATTTGGAGGTGCATTTCCTGATTTCAGCCCAGACTCTGATCATCTGTCTGTGGGCAACAGGCAACTCAGACTCTTTGGGGACCCTCACACTCATGAAGTACCTTCTCCTGGTTTTCCCCAATGAAAGGAAGCAATATCAAAGTAGACAGTAGGACAGGAGAGTTCTCTGGAGCAGCTAGAACCCAGCAGAGGGGTCATCTGGGGTCCTACTGGAACCTGATTCCCTAAAGGCAGCTGTATTTAATTCCTCAATGTCTTGTTACCTAGAGATGTGGTAGATTCTTCATCACTCCAAGTAATTTTGGATGTGTTTCTAAAAGAGACTCATTCACAAGTTATTAGGCTCAGTGCTGGAATGACTGGGTAAATTTCTCTGGCATCTGTCAAGCAGGAGATCAGAGTAGGTAGTCCTAATGGCCATAAAAATCTGTGACCTTCTAATGAGAGGGCCTATGAAAAGAGGGCAATCTCTTGAAAAGGAAGCTGCTGGGGAATCGCTCCATTTCCCTAGGACCTTGGGGAATCTGCTTGGGCAGGATCCTGAAATCAAGCCCATTCACAGTCACTGTCATCATTTGAATAACAAGCCCAGAAACATTGGGTCAGGATGCTGGCAAGCAAGCTTGGTTGGAATCTCAACCTATAAATGCTTTCCAGAGCCATAAGAGCATATGAGAGCATCAAATTCTTCCCTAATGTTACCTTTTCCATTTAAGCAGATGCTGCTGCTGCCAGAGCAATGTCATGCACTTGTGAAGAGGGGGCTGCGTGATGGCGAATGGGAGGAGAGCTGTACACGCAACAGACGCTCCTTTAAAATGTGACTCACTCTATTAAGAAATTGGAGAGCCCTGTAACTGAGGAGCTATAGTTACTGTGGAATCCTGTGGGGTGTCTCAAAACCGTATCGAGAGGGCCCTGTGCTCCATTAAAGCCTATGAGCCACATCAAGACCAAACTTCTGTTTGGGCTTGTCACACCTTGATGATGAGGGTGCTCAAAGGTCGCTGTAAGCCACTTCTATGGCTCATCAGTCTTCAGGTTTCTGGGCCAGTCCTAAGTGGCAACATAGAGAGATCTCCTGGGCCTGGCTGTGCCAGATCTTAAGAGTTCTGTGGCCATGCCCCTGCTGCTTCAGCCACACGACTTGCACCTGTGGGTGAACTTAGGGGGTGGGGGCCAGCAGTATGCCACAGCTGATTTCTCTGTGCCAGAGGAATCCTCAGGGGGCCACCAAGGTTAAGAGATTGCTTTGCTTTGTGCTACCAGAGCAGGGCAAAGCAGATTTAACAGGGCCAAGGATCTGACCCCATATGTTTTCAGAGTCCTTGCTATAGAGTGCAATGAACAGTCTAGGACACTGCTGGCTTCATCCCAGTGAAGAACTGTAGAATTTTTTCTATAAACACCTGCTCATGGGAGACCTAGAACTAGACTAGCATGGCAGTAGTGTGGGTAAGGACTGAGGTGGAGTAGCAGACCGGGGTGGGGGGGTAGGGCTGGGACAGTTAGGGGTCCTGGAGGCCAAGATTCAAGTGAAACCTCTCCCATACTGTTTGTATGGACCAAGGTGGGATTGGATCTCAGAACTGTTCTCCATGAGCCTCTCCTGCTTTAGATTATGCACCAAACATAGGGATGTGCTGGTCAGAGAGAGGGACATCTGAAATGAAAAGGCATCTAACTCCTTTCCGAAGAAGGGTTGCTGGTGAGAGGAGTCCACACAGTCTAATGAGCCATCTGGCCAGGGAATACGACCACATTCCTTGGCAGTAGAGATGGTAAAAGTTAGCTCATCAGCCTAGCCCCCTCATGGGACAAGCACCGTCTGCTTATTGTTTAGAGTTTGTTTTTCTGCCTCTTTCATGTATGTCAAGCTTTAACTGACAGCACAGTAGGAAAAGTGTGCTTCCATTCACTGCTGACCTGGATGGAGTGTGTGGCAGCAGATCTGCTGCAGCAGGTCGTTGTGTTAGCCAGAAGTGCCCTCCATAGGCATTGGAGTAGACAGAGCTGCTAGTCCTGACATTGAAAGGGCTGTGGTCCTGCATTTGGGGAATTCTGAGCTATTCCTAGCACTCTAAGACCTCCTGGCAATGAAGAGATCTGCCCAACATTTCTCTACTCCTGGAAGGAATAGCATTAAGGAGACCTCTTGAGTTGGGGAGACCCTGTGCTGGTGTGAAATAGAGAACATGGTGAAAGGAGAGCATTGATAGGAAGGAATATGAGAGACAGAAGCTCTGGGGATTTGGGGGAAAGGTCTGGAGCCAGGGAAGAGCACAAGGGGAGTGGGACGACACAGCCTGGGGAGTTTGGGAACAGAGATGAACCCTTTATGAAGGCCCAGATTCTGAGCTGGACTCTGCACAGCTCAAGGAGGGTCTGAGTTGACTTTTTGTCACCTTTACGACCTTTGCATTCTTGAGCTAGGGAGAGAGTAAGTCTGGTCTCCAGCCTTTAGGCTGCTTCAACATACTCTGGGCTGCCTGGAATTCCACAGGCCCTTTCCAGCAGCTGGGACTACCTGTAGCATGGAAGGGCTGCAGTCACACTCTGACTTCCCAGCTTCGTGGGTTTCTATATTGGAGATTCCCAGTGCAGGTAGACATACCTGCAGTATTTGATCTTGCTGGCCGTGGAGGCATGAACAGTAGAATGGGACCTACCCTGAGTACCTGCCTAGGTTTTCAGATGGGACTGTAGTTAGGCAGCTAGCTTGTCCCACCACCCATGTAGATGTGGCTTCCATTTTTTTAGCACACTAGCTCAATCAGAGGTAGCCCAAGTATGGCTACCCAAGCTGGGAATCACATCTCCAGCTGCAGTGTAGACAGGCTGTGTGTGGCGGGGAGCATACAGCCATGACTCTGACTCTGGTGGCTGGAACAGGGGTCCAGAATCCAACCCTAAGTACCTTTAAAAAAAATTGTAACATAGCACATTAAATTCCCTCCTGTAGTTTTAAACACCTCGTGAGAAAGAGCAGCCAAACTTCTAGGCATAGGGGGTGTCTGCCCACAAGGGTGTTTGTTTGTTTAATCTTCCTGGTGAAGTCTGGGGTTAACAATTGAAAGATCAAAGCTAACTAGAGGGCTGTGTCAGGCCAGGGTTCCTGTGGGAAACAGCAGTTTCCTTCATTCGCTTCAGCTAGGAAGTGTCTGCCCTGCATTCTAGACTTGGGTCCTGGGTTTTGCTGAGTTCCCGGGGCGAGGGGCTGGGAAACTAGGCGCATGTGAGTCAGCACCGGTTTTTACTTATCAGATGGGGAAGGCCTGAGGAAAAGCAGGTGGCAGCACAGAGGGTAACATCTGTGCATGTTCACACCAGCTCTCTGCTGCCCTTGGCGCTGGGTGGGAGCTGTACTTGCCGTCAAGATTTCTGTCACCCCGGTTTGTGAGAAACGCCATGATGGCTGGGACACACTCAGCCCGTCCCCTTTACTCTGCTTTTCCCAGTCACACAAGGGGCTCCTGATCTCTCGAAATGGCCAGCTGGTGCTTTGTCGGAATCAGGAGCCAGAGACCGCCTGGAAACAAGTAAGCCAGGGTGACGCAAGGGAAGGCATACCTGTTCTGACTGGGTGTGTGTGTGGGGGTGTGCCTGTTACCGATGTGTACTGTGAATATTTTCATGCCGTCCCGTGCTGCTCTGCAGTAATCAGATGCCCCAGAGCCATTCAGTAGCATGCAGTATTGTGCCCAGGCTCTCATGCCACAGCACACAACAGCCATTTGTTTCAAAGCAATGGGTGAATTCACTGCTCTCCAGGGCTGTCCATGTGGCACTTACCATAAGCCTACTCTGTAGCACTCTTAGTGGTGTGTAAACCACCTTATGGGGTGAATGTGCCTTCAGCCTGGACTTCAAAGGGTGTTCCTGGGGCTGAGACAGTCTCTAATGACCATTCAACCCTGGATTTTTCTGCTGAAAGTGCTGGTGAGGGCCAATTAGTACCAAATTTGGCAAAGGTTTTTGTGATTTGGATATCTGCCACTTGGAGTTGTACTGAGACCCATCAAACTCATTTCACTGAGGCCAACAAACAGTTGGATGTTAAGAACTTTAAGCCTGATCCAAAACCCAGATGGGGAGGGCTCTGAGTTACTACAGAGAATCTTGATGATGCCTTCTAGTCTTAAAGTCTGAGAGAGTCCCATTGGCTTCACTGAGCTTTCATCCAGGCCTGGTGTCGTTATTGAGAAGGAGGAAGTTCTTCTAGGTTAAGCACAGGACTGAATCATGGGCTAGCTTGTATTCCTGGCTCTGCCAGGGAATTCCTATGCCCTTGGATAAGTCCCTTAACCTCACTGTACCTCTGTTTCCATGTATGTGTGTGGGTTTTTTTTTAAGTAATACCATACAAGGTGGTTGTGAGGCTTAATGTCTGTAAAGTGCCATAGTAGATCATAATACTTGGATCATCAGTGTCCTCTGCAGTTGTGGTGTTTGACTCTGGAAGGACTTGGGGAGAGATGAAGACTGCCTATTTGCTAAGGGCCACCTGGAATACTTATCAGAGTGAGCATGGGCCTCTTTCCTTATTGCTATGAGAAACCTAACCCCTCTGTTCTGTTTTAAGATACCAGAGAGTGGTGCTTTTTGTAAGCTTGGAGCATTGCCATTGATTAATGGTCTCTTCTGGCTAGAACCTCTGCTTTTGCTTTGTGTAGGGTTGAGTTTTGCGGTTTCATGTTTGAACCCCTCCTTCTAATCTCAAAGTCAAGATCAGTTGAAATGACGCAATTTGAGGTTGACTTGACACTATATGGAAACTGTCCTGTTCTCCCCCACCCCCAGCTTTGCTTGACTTCCTTTGGAAATGGGATCTGGGTGGAGGCCTGCTTGAAATTTAGCCTGGATTTGCCAAATGGCCCAGGCTTGAGAATCCAAAATGAAACCCAAACCACAGCAAATCTCTCCTGGATCTGAGTTTTGTCATGCTGATAAATAGTACTTCCATAACAGTGCCTGTTCAAAACACTGTGCTTTCTTAGTGAATAGCAGTGCTGCTTATGTCATCACTCCTATAGACTCAGGCTCCTAAATCAGTTAGGCTTTGCCATGCTGAGTGCAGCAAAGCCTATATACCCTAAAAATCTAAGCCTCTAATACAATTTATGGTTAGTGAGGTGCTTGTGACGTTAGCTGCCACCTAAGGATCTGAGCTTTCAGAACTCGGTTGGTTCAGTGCCAGCTCCACCTGGTTTACATGGGCCAGCTGACAGTCTCAGCTCTGTGGAGGCAGAATGTATGCCCAGAGGGAGCTGAGCATCCGTGAGAGTGGACAACAGCAACTGAAAATGGTGCAAACCGATTAATAGCCTGTCCCAGTGAACCATTAGCACCACACGGCCTTCAGAGCCACTAAAATGCCCAGTCTCTTGGCATGTTAGAAACAACAGCACATATGGCAACAGACAGCGACCAGCATGGTGCCAGTGGTTTGATGACCTCTTGCCTACCAAGCTTTAAGTAGAAGAACCCTGAACAGCTCAATAGAAAACATTACCATGCAAAGAAGAGAGGCACACGCTGCAATACTGCTCCTGTTAGATGAGATGACTGGACCTACAGATGTGAATTGTAGTTCCTGTAAAAGAAGCATGCTGGTTGCTTCATTTGTCTTTCTGCTCAGCTCTTGGCCCTCTCTGTAGCCCAGTCCTCATGGGATACCCTTGAAGGGTGAGTAAGTAGCCATCAGAACCTTAAAACAAATTGCCTGGCAGCCAAAATGGTTCAAGTCCATTGACTGGGTCTCTGAAACAACCAGCGCCTTTGCCATGCATTCTCTTACCAGCTTCCTATGCTCAGTGCTTCAGAAATTGTCTAAACTAATGTCTCTTCTAAACTAATGTCTCTTCTAAGTCTTCACTGCAAAGGCCAAACACATACTGATTGCCCAGCTAACTTACGTTTTTATGTTCCAAAATTTGAACATATCCATGGAAATACCACATATTGGAGTCTTTGTAATTACCTTAACGTTTGGTCAATATTGCCTTAATTTTAATTACTAATATTTGCATCTTCCAAATATTATGTGAATTGCATGTTTGTCCTTGTCCTTTTCTCTGACCTAAGATCAGTGTCGGAGCATGAAGAGCAACAAAAATGATTAAAGGTCTAGAAAATATGACACACATGAAGGAAGATTTGAAAAAAAATTGAGTTTGTTTAGTATGGAAAAGAGAAGGCTGAGATGGGACTTGATAACAGTTTTCAATTTCATAAAAGGTTGTTACAAGGAGGAGAGAGAGAAATTGTTCTTCTTAACCTCTGAGGATAGGACAAGAAGCAGTGGGCTTAAATTGCAGCAAAAAAGGGTTAGGTTGGACATTAGGAAAAGCTTCCTAACTATCAGGGTGGTTAAGCGCTGGAATAAATTGCCTAGGGAGGTTGTGGAATCTCCATCCATTGGAGACTTTTAAGAGCAGGTTAGACAAACACCTGTCAGGGATGGTCTAGATAATTCTTAGTCTTGCCGTGAGTGCAGGATCCTGGACTAGAGGATTTCTTGAGGTCCCTTCCAGTCCTATGATTCGACGAAGAAGTCTTCACTTTTCCTCAATTCCCCATCTTCCTTCCACCTTTTTTTTTTTTTTTTTGTTCTCTAGGAAGCGCAGGGACAAAGAAAGGAGATAAGAGGAAAGGGCTGGCAGGATTTGACTGCTCATGTCTGTGGTCTGCTAGCCAGCCAGGTTATATAAATATGATGCCCTCAGGTATTTAAGCTCAGGAAAGCCCAAGTTGTACTGTGAGGCACCTCAGTATTCTAAGCCCTTTCACATCCATCTTTCTGTTCTTTTGAGATTAATTCTTCATGTCTGACAGGCTGTTCTAAAAAAACATTGCTGCCCTGGAGGATACAATGTGGGTTAACCATGTTCAAGTATTATGAATGAATTAGTGCAGGGATCGGCAACCTTTGGCATGCAGCTCTCCAGGGAAAGCGCCTAGTGGGCCGGGCTGGTTTGTTTATCTGCTGCATCTGGAGGTTTGGTGTAAATCAGCATACCTCCATTGACTTCAGTGCTACTGCACTCATTTACTCTAGCTGAGGATCTCACCTGTGGATTTAAAAAACAAAATTCCACAGGTGAGATCCTCAACTGGTGTAAATGGGTGCAGTAGCACTGAAGTCAATGGAGGTATGCTGATTTACACCAATCAGTGATCTGGCCCCATTCATTAAAAGTAAAACAAAATCAGATTTCCTGACCTGGGTTTCTAATACCACCTCAGATTATTAAAAGGGAAGGAAGTTTTAAAATCTAGTTTATTCGTTCAGCAACAGTCTCTCTCTAAAATGGCTTTCAAAATATTTTGAGTTCATACAGAGGCAATGAAAGGAGAGGGAAAAGGTGGGCAGGGGAATATGTAGGCACAAATCTGACACACACACATTCTCTCACACAGTCAAATGTGGCATCAGAGCTTAAGCACATGCAGATCTGTGGTGCAATAGGCCATTATTCCTCACTCAGTAAATTCAGTCACCTTCTTGGTCCCTTGGCAACCACCCCAGGAGCCTCTTTGAGTCCCCAGACAGAGCAGTATAGTTATTTCGGCTTGCTTGTTTGTTGGATACTGGGACTCTTCCCTTTGTCGTGCTTTTTTTTTTTTGTGGCTTAGAAAACCCAGACTCCTTCTGTGAACCTCTGAGTGGCAGGGCCAGCATCATTGTCACTTCAAAGCCAATGCTTAGCAGCTGCCAAGTTAATGATGCTTTCCTTGCTCTGAGTAGGCTGGAGGATGCCTGAAATCACAGCATCCCACAAGCGCAGGTGACCAAGATGACAGCAACCAATTACTTTGTACCTCCCTTTGCTGCAACCAGAGCCAAGATTCCAAGCCACTTGGGTTGGATTTGGAAGGGGATCAGGTATTTCCAGTAGAGCTGGTCAGGAAAGAGGAGGGAAAACCCCCACCAAACTCTGAAGATGAAAATAGTTCCCATTTAATTTTTGTGTGGAAATTTTTTTTGGAGTTTTTGTGTTTACCCCCTCCTCCCCCACAAAAATCCCAAATCTGAACAGAATATTTTTCATTTTTATTTGCTTGTTTTTTAAAAGGAGAATCAGGAAAATATCAACATGAACAGAAGACTTTTCTAGTGTGAATTTCTGTTGAATTGAGAAGGCTGAATCCTTCCAGTCTTGGCTCTGTGAAGAGTTCATATGATTCCACTCTTCAGTGGTGGGACATGAGTATGCAGCGGGGTTGAGAGAACAGACCTGATCATGTTCCCTTTTTGCCTCTTCCCCTCTTTTCTCTCTGGGTCTGCAATAAAAGCAGGCCAATGTTTGGGGTCTGGCTGGTCACTTCTTGGTGCAGGACTCTAGAAAGAGAATAATTATGGCTGAGTACAGCCATTCCCATGGGCTTTTAATTTACTAGTCACTGCAACGGGAAAGGGAATGAGGAGGGGGAGGGGGGAAGGCTCAGCATATGATATTTCTCCCAAAAGTCAAACTTGGGACATAAACTCCTACCAGACAATACTCCAGTGTGTTATTTCAGAACCCATCTCTCTCACACAGACTTTGACCCAGAACTCGGAGTTCCATAGCAACACAGCTAAGCTGCGATGGAAAGCCGAGCAGCACTAGAGCTGCAATGACAGACTGGGCTGGAATGTGTTTACACGTCAGATTTGGGAAGGGCTAGGGGTCGTCAAACTTCATTGCACTGCAATCCCCCTTCTGACAACAAAAATTACTACACAACGCTGAGGGGGTGGCGGGGGAAGGGGCAAAGCCAAAGCCCCAGGGCTTTAGCCCCAGGTGAGGTTCCTGTAACCTAAGCCCCGCCACCTAGGTCTGAAGCCCTCAGGTGGCTTCTTCAGCCCAGGCAGTGAGGCTCGGGCTTTGGCTTTGGCCCTGGCCTCCAGCAAGCCCTGGAGACCCTATTTAAATGGGGTTGTGACCCATTTTGGGATCCCGACCCACAGTTTCAGAACCACTGCGCTAGAGAGATCTGGGGCAGCCATTCCAGAAGTGTGGAGGAGAAGGCTCTGTTGCCAGCAGTGATCCATCCACATGAAGGAACAAGGAGGCTGGGGCTGAGAGCTGGAGACAAGGTTGATTTAAGAGGCAGGAGCCAAGTCCACAAAATCTTTATAAAAACAGAAGGCTGACATTTCTGAGCAGGCTTCTGGAGCCTGTATGTGTGTCCCTTCAAATTCAGCAAGCGGCTTAAAAACAGCTTGGTACGTGCATTGTCCAAAGACCTAATCTTTTCCCTCTCTGTCCTAGCGATTCCTGATTGCTCAGAGCACCTGGCAACTTACCCTACATCTCCCTTCATCTGTTTTTCTCTCTCCCTTGCTGTCTTTTCACTTGGCAGTTTGGTTGAAAGGTCCCTTCTGCTCTCCATGGTACTGCATGGAGCAATAACTTCTTGGAAATAAGCAAGCTGAGGTAAGCAAAGCAGCTGCAGCAGGAAGGGAGAAAAGGAAGGATCAAGCCACAGAGGTCTCATGAAGATGCTGCTGAGCTCTAGTGACTGGGATATAGTGGAAAGTCTCTGGCATGGCGAAGGGCTCTCCTTTCTCTTCATCTCTGTGCAGTCAAATGCTTTTTGTCTCCTGCTTGGGTACAATGTGCCAGGAGTTGAAAGCAGATGGCATCAGCCAGGCGCTATCCCAAATCTCCATGACTTATGGCACTTGTTTGGACAGACGTTGTTATTCTTAGTAACCCTCCCTTAGTAACCACTCTCCACGAAGGAGCCGGCCATTGGTTCTCTTTTTGTCGGGTTTCAATTTCTGTTTAAACTCGATCTTTTGACTTTACGCAGCTTCCCATGATACATGTTCCCTGATGTTATGGCAGCACGTGGTACATGGCTCATATAAGACTACTCCATGCTAAGAGAGGGTGATTATATCTGGGTGTTTTTTATACATACATTTTGCCCCCGTGCTATAGAATCTGCCTTATGCAGGAATTCTGCAGTTGTTATTCATGGCAGGCTTTAGAAGCATTAGCCATTGTTCACTTTATTGTCAGTTGCAGAAGTTAAAAACCATGGGCCAAATCCCCAGGTGTTGTAAGTAAATTCTACTGACTCCAGTCAGCTGAGGATTGGACCTCACGCCCTGATAGTATTCTATGTCCCAGTACAGCTGGTTTAAAATTTTCAGTTCAAAAATGTTTGGTGGGAAAATGGCCTTTTTTTCTCAAAGCAAATCTTGAAAAGGAAATAATCTTCGTGAAAATTTGGTTTTTAATGGGGAAAACCCCCAAACCCAACCAAAAAAAAATCTGGAAAATGTTCACAATTTCTAAATGTTCTTCTGAAATTTGTCGTGGCCCATCCTTGCTCTTCCCACCCAGCTCCATAATACAGAGGTACCCACAGCTCTGAATTGAAATTCTGGGCCTAGGGTGCAGAGTTTTATTTAGCACGTAAATAAGTTAGGGGACAATTTTTGGCTGAGGTTTAGCTGCTGAAGCCGAGCACTGTTTTAAGCCTTGTCCATCGCTTTCCACAGCCTCCTGATTATTGGCCGGTGCAGTGGCATACGCAGCAGGGTTCCTTCTTCTTTGTTAAAGCACCCCCAGACATCAGAGGTTAATCACACACACAAAAAGAAATGGTGGGCCTATACTGTTGGATACACCGAGCATGTCTTTCAGTAGCATATGGAATTAATAACTGCATAGCCCCCTGGCATGGGTATAAAGGCATGGTAGCCGGTGAGGCACATCTTTGGCAGGTAGAGAGATGACACACCTGAAGGGTGTGGTTATGTATCTGAGTGCAGACCCTACATGCTCTGCTTGCCCATGCCTGCCATCAATGCTGATGTTTGCAGCTGTGCAGTGTCCCACTGTCTTCCCTGCTGCTGGAGCCCTTCCCATCCCGCAGGGAAAGACTCTGGCAAGAGACTCTGGCAGGAGCCTGTCACCGCTGCCTTGCCTGGTCAGAGCCTGTCATGGGCATGTGTAGCTAGCCACCGCACTGTGGATGCAGTGTGTAGCTATGTGTACACAACTTACCGCCACCAGTGATGTACCGTGAAGTCGTAGCATCCTCCCTGCCCCTCAGCTGTGGCTTAACCAAGCCATGGGCCCAGTGACTTTAATCTTTATTCTTAAATCAGTTTTGCCATCCTTTCCACCTCAAGAGCACAGGCATGGCCAGCCAGGGGCTGGACTTTCAGAACCAGCTACCCCTTTTCCATGCCTTTTACTCAGACTGAATCAGTTGCATCTGCCCTCCCTTTGTCCTCCCCAACACACCCGGCCCCTCATTGATAGTGCCACATCTTGTACTCCCAGAAGGGAAGGGAAACTAGGAGCTATCAGAAATGAAACCCATTTCCTACACCTCCCAAGTGCCAATATAAGACCTGTGGGAGTACTGAAGCTAAGCAGGGTGTTTGCCAAGAGATAGGCAAGGAACTATCCATGAAATAGGGTCCTTCATAAGAACTGTCCCCCAACGTGAAATGTACTGAGTCAGAATTTCCTCCTTGTTGTGGTAAGTCACCTAGGGGTGCCACAATCAGTTGCCAATTCTAAGACCAGGTCAAGTTAGGTCACCCAGCAAGGTTAGCTAACCTACCCCCAATTAATTTGTATTCTGAGCTGGGAATAATCATCACCGGCAATTCTGAGCTGGCAAGAATTCAACCCATGTTAGCTTTTAAAATAACTCTTCAGAGAAGATCAGATCTCACAGTTTAACAGGCCTGAGTGGCTGTTTAATTTAGGAAACAACAATATCTTTTCTTTTTTTTCTCCCTTAGCAAAAATGTGACAGTTCCTGTCCTGGTTGTCATGGATGGTTTAGATTTCTTAAGAGGTTTGTGGATCTCTAAATAAGATGTATGTTTCTAAAAAGCAAGAACTGTTTATCAAGTGTTCTTATTCCATTAAACAAATGGAGAGTTATTTACCCCTTTCTGTTTTCCACAGGCTTAGTAAATTTGTTAGACAGGCATTATCTTAAACTAGTCTAAAGGAATTTACCAATTTGCAGCCATGCTTCTGATGATGTCTTCTTTTAATTGAACTGCCTGCCTTCTTTCCAAAAAGAGGATTGCAATTTAAACTATTAACACTAATCACTCTTCCAAATTAATTAATCAGAAAACTCCTGTGTTGTTCCCAAATAAATCAAATCCCCAATCAGTGTCTGTTCAAAATGAACTGCACTGTTTTTTTTTTAAATAGTGGTTGTTAGTCTGAAACCAGTCGGAACCAGGATCTTCTTTGGGAGCCTTAACAAGGCAGGTGGCATGGTCTAGTAGTGGATAGAACACAGACCAGGAAGTCTGGAGCCATAGCTTTATTTCCCCATGCCTACCAGACTGTGTGACCTTGAGCAGGTGTGTGTGCCTCTGTAAAAGTAGGGAGGGTGACACTTCCCCTCCTCTGGAAAGCTCTTTGAGCTCTACAGATTAAATGTATCCTATGAGAGAGAAGTATTTTAGTTGTTGCTGGGGTTTAATGTTATCTGAAAGCAGCGTAGGAGTGTTGATTTACACGTTAAACTATTTTGACTTGTAAAGTCTCCTGATAGAATTGCTCAGATGGCAAACTGAGCCTGTGTGTGTGTGTGTGTGTGTGTGTGGACAGATTAAAAACATAGAATTAACTGTTTTGGCTGGTTCCCCAGGGCCTCTCAGTTCAAACCTGTGTATCTCATCTGATCTCTGTGGAGTCACAGACAGCAATGTTCACAATATTATTATTTTTTGGGTGGTCTCTGGTATTCCCTTCTTTTTTCCATCTCCCTCCTCTGGTCTTTGCAACTGTTTGGGTCATGGTGGTTACTCACTTACCTCTCCCATATCTCCAGCTCCACATTATATTTACACGGCCTCATGGCTCACATCATCAACTCAAGCCCCATGGTCCCTGCTTTGTGTTTGTAGCAGAACTCCACTCCCAACATGCTTCTCTCCATACTGCTGTCCCCCCTGCCCCCCCGGTGGCTAGTGCTTGGCTCACTTTGGTTTCCTCTAGCTGAATGCAGCTGTTTCTACTCGCAGTGTGTCCCCATCAGGGATCTTTCCCTGAAAGCCAGCGGATTGAGTAGAGGGGGCAGAAGGAAACTCTGAGCATTCTCCCGGAGTTTCTTCAAAGCTACTGGGCCAGATCCTCAGCCCTCTTAATCTTCCTTTGCGCAAACTTTTAAAGCCGGTCTAACTGGGCAGCTGAGGGTTGCCTGGTGTGGGGAAATCTACTGGTGATATAGATCTGTACTCAACCCCATCCTGAGACCTCAAGTGGAGGGGGCATGACTGAGGAGTACTGAACCTCTGTTAGGAGTCAGTGAGGACATCCTGCCATAAGGCCAGTCCTGTGGTTATGGTGCTAGGTTAGGTGATGGGAGACCAGGGTTCAAGTCCCAGACATGCCACAAACTTCCTGTGTGACCTTAGTCTCTGTGCCTCAGCTCCCCACCTGTAAACAGGGTAGTAGCACTTCTCACAACACTCCAGAGAAGTAGCTGGATAAATCCATTAGACTGTGAAGTGCATAGATACCAAGGTAGATGCCTTCTATTCAGCCACACTGCTACCCTCTCACACTCAATTCACAACTCATTTCTAAACAAAACTAACCAGCCCAAATGACTTGCTTTCCTGTCCTTGAAGGAAAATCTTTTATGCTTTGCCTGATGAGCTTGTTGCATCTTTCTCCCTCCCTCTCCCAGCAAAGCCATTCCCCAAGCATCTTGAGTGATTGGTGGATTTTGCTAGATTGGAACATGCCTGCTAATTTCCCCCAGAGGTGTCATGTGTTGGTAACCGCAGAAACCACAGAGATGACTGATTGCTCTTTCTCTGACCCACCTGGGGCAGCACAGAGTGGAATTTGTGCAGGGGCTTCCATTGAGCTAACTGACCTAATGCCTGTTCCCTCTCCCCTCTGCCCTTGCCCACCAACTATGACACTGGAGATGTGCCTCCATGTTTACCAGGTGAGCTAGTTTTGACAGAGTGATTTGTCCAATTCCCAGGCATCCACTGCACTATGCCACCATCCCGCTGGGCCTGAATCTGGGCTGCCTGGTGATGGTGTCAGTAGAGAGGCCAAGGACTGAACAGGCTCTGAAGCTTGTCCACTGCTCTCTCAAGTGGCTGCATTTCAATGGGGCTTGATGCATCTGGTTTGTAAAACCTTCTGAGATGATTCAGGAAGGAATAGCGACATCAGTGGGAAAGGCCTTTGCTTTGATATGGGCAATTTATTCCAGCTTCAGAAATTGCCACTTGTTTTACCCAAGCGGGGCCTTCCAGAGAGGATGTTGCATGGCTGCATTCAGTGTGATGGCATGTTAGGACATTATCTTAAACCATGTTCCAGAAAAGCCCCAGGGTGTGTCAACTTGTCTGGGCAGTGGAGCTATTTATCACTGTATTATGGAGGTCTGCTTCTCCCCATCCAAATACCTTTGTAATCTACTAAAGGACCTCACATTTCACTGTTTTTAAACAATTAGCCCAGCTCAAGACCTCTGCAATACATCAATTATTACAAGCTCTGGCAGTAAATTAGAGGGAAACAGGAATGGGATTAGGTCACTGAAACTATAAACTTTGGAACAAATCAGATTTTCTTGGGAAGTGAAATGGACAGCGGCAGTATGTCAAACAGTGAGATGAGACAGGCTTAGAAAAACTTTCCAGGATCTCTTGAGTTGGACGTATGAGTAAGAACATCATCCCTAGGGCAGTCTCATCCAGCAGACTCCTCTGTTCTTAGGAGATCCTTGAATGGCTCTAGGGGTGATTGTGGGAATTACAGACCACAGAGTCTCACACCTGTAAATTGGTTGACAGGAGAATTAAAAATAGAAGAGCACTTATAAAGCTGGAAACTCCATGACAAGCATGGTTACTGCAAAGGAAAATTGTATCTCACTTAATTTATTAGGATTCTTTGTAGCAGTGACATCATCCTGGTTGTCATCACTTATTTAGACTTTGACAAGGCACCACACTAGAGGCTATTAAAGAAGCCAAGTAGTCATGGGTTAAGAGGCAAAGTATTGTCCTGGATCAAAAACTGGCTAAAACAGGAAACACAGAGTTGGATAAAATGATCACTTTTCACTCCTGCTAAAGGTTATAACAATAAGGGCCTGTACTAAGTCCTCTATCATTTATTAATGATCTGGAAAGGAAGCTTAGCAGTGAGGTGGCAAAATCTGCAGCCGATACAGGTTAGGCAAGGCCAGAAGAAACCATGAGGAACTTGGAGAGCAGTAATCATTCTTGGGGAGAAGGGTAGTGAGATGGCAGATGAAATTCAGTATTGATGAATGGAGGGAAATAGTCAAATGCACCTTTATAGGGTTATAAATTATCAATAACAGCTCAGGGAAAGAACCTGGGCAATGTTGCCAACAGTTCAGTGCCCAGTTGCTCTGTGGGCATCTTTCCACCGCAGTCTTAAGTCTGAAATTTGAACCCTGGTGCGCAGAAGTGAAAGCGCATTGACCTAACACCAGCCAAGCCCGGACTTCCCCCCCCTACACTTCATGTTAGCTGTGCCCACCTAGGAGAGCAGGTGGTGAGGTTACCCTATCACTGAGTCACCTCCTTGCTGCTACTCGTGCATTGCTGTCCCATTGAATACTAATGCCTAGCACCTTTTTTTTTTTTAAAGATTAATTCATTTTCAAGTACTTTTATAAATGAGGTCAAATTTATGAGTATATGATGGGATTGCTTGTGGTGGTGGGGGTCAGCAGCCCTGAGTCCCTTTTGGTTGTCTGATGTTCCTCAAATCTCATGCAGGTGGCAGACTAAAACCCTACAGTCGGGGTCAGAAAGAGATCCCCAACCCCAGTGTATTAAGGGTTTGGGGGTTGTCGTTTTCTGGAGCATCAGTGTTGGTCATGACTGATCTGGAGATGGGATGGGCCAGGGCTCTGAGGAGGCAGCGAGCATTCTCTCTCTCTCTCTCTTTCTCTTTCTCAGGTGTTTGGCTGGCTGGTTCTCTCTTACATGCTCAGGATCCAATTGATTGCCATATGTGGGGTTGAGAAGAAACTCCCTACCGCCCCAATCAAATTGGCATTGATCTCTGGAAAGTGTAGGGGAGAGTTGCCTTCCTCTGCAGCATGTGGATGCGGGTCACTTGCTGGGATCATCTTACTCAACCATTTCCTTACCATTGCCTGGGCCTCAGTCTCTCCTGTTCTCCGCCTGTGGCCCAGAATAGTTTAGTGTCCTGCTGGCTGTAATACCATAGTCTAGTTTAAGTTGTTGGATTTAGTGAGTGGGCGCTGGTGGCCTGTGACACATAGGAGGTCAGACTGGATGATCAGGTGGTCCTATCTGGCCTTAGCCTCTCTGACTACGAGGCACCTATCAGCATCATCTCCATCTTATTGGTGAGGAAACTGAAGCTATTTTGTCTGAGATCTCATGGCAGGACAGTAGGAGAGGTAGGCCAAGAACGCTGAGCTCTCTCTGGCCTAGTCCTATGTCTTGTATCCATTCAGCCACGCTACACCCCATTGAAGCATTAATGGAGCTCTCTCACTAGCTTCAGTGAGTGTCCTCCCTGGTGCTGATAGCCACCATGGCTTCCGTTCACTGGCTTTTCATCCATCGTGACTACTGATCTCTTCCCCCACAGCTGCAGAGTCCTAACTTAGTTGTGGCGCTTCCTTGACAGTCCATGCTGCAGCCATGGAGAAGTGAGCTGCTCTGAAATAACTGCCTCCAAGTTCCGGGAACATCGTTGGGCTCGTAAAGGCCATGTGGTGCTCCTATTGATCTCCGTAGCAGCTCTGCCTGTAGACCAAGAACTGTATGTGACTGTAAGGAGGCGCACTGGCTCCCCACCGTGCCTGAGAGGGACGAGCCAGAGCAGGTGCCTCAGTGGGCGGAGTCAGCACGGCCTGTCCCCGCCCCCCGGAAGTCAAGGGGCGGGACAGGAAGTATAAAAGCCCGGCTCCAGCGCTCAGTTGGGCGTAGGCTGCTGGAGAGGACAGACGCTGGTGCCCGGGCTCCTGCCGGGCCCAGCCTGCCCCGCGCCCACTATCCAGAGGAGCGCTGGCCGGACCTGCCCCGCGCCCACTATCCAGAGGAGCGCTGGCCGGACCTGCCCCGCGCCCACTATCCAGAGGAGCGCTGGCCGGACTTGCCTCAGACCCGGTACCTGGAGGAACGTCGGCCTGACCTGCCGTGTGCCCGATACCCTGAGGAGTGGCCTGAGCTTCCCCACGACCGGTACCCGGAGGAGTGGCCTGAGCTTCCCCACGACCGGTACCCGGAGGAGCCCATGGTCTGGGACCCCCCAGACGACGCCAGCAAGGACCAGGTACCCAGAGAGGGGGAGGTTGGAAGTGGCCCGGGGATAGCCGACCCTGGTTTGGCTCCTGAAGGGCCCGAACCCATGTCAGTGTGTTGCGGCCAGGATCCCCACTGACCGCAGCGGGTCTTGACCACTGCTAGGGCCCCAGGCTGGAACGCAGTGGAGTGGGAGGGCCTGCGTTCCCCCTGCCACCCGTAACCGGGTGGCAGACTCCCCCTCTTCCCGCCTATTGCCACTGCTCTGTCCTGATCCAGAGGGCCAGAGCTAACTAGACTTGTGTTTCGTGCCCCGCCTGGACCAAGGGCTGGGCCCCGTTGACTTTGCCACTGCTCTGTCCTGATCCAGAGGGCCAGAGCTAACTAGACTTGTGTTTCGTGCCCCGCCTGGACCAAGGGCTGGGCCCCGTTGACTTTGCCACTGCTCTGCCCTGATCCAGAGGGCCAGAGCTAACTAGACTTGTGTTTGGTGCCCCGCCCGAGCCAAGGGCCCGGGCTGATACTGTGTTTGCTCAGCCCCTGCTAGAGGCCTGAGCCTGAACTGTTACTGCCCGCCCTGTCCAACGGCTGGGGCCTATTTACTTTGAGAGCCCCGACCCCGGCTAGAGGGCCGGGGCTCTACCTTGTTTGCAGACCCTGTACCCCCTCAACACCTGCGGAGGGGCTAAGCCTACCCGGACTGCAGCATGCTAGGAGGCGCCCTGGCTCCCCAACGCGCCTGAGAGGGACGAGCCCCGACACGACCGGCTTACAGTGACCCACAAAGATAGTGGCATGATGGGTGAAAACGAGCCTTTACTGTAGGTGTAGTAACACTTGACTCCTCCACGGTGCTTTTCATCTGAGGCTATCGAGGTGCTTTACAAAGAGAGGGAAGTGTCCTCCTCCCCATGTTACAAATGGAAAACTAAGGCACAAACAACTGTGACTTGCCTGAAGTAGCACAGCAAGCAAATGGCAAAGCTGAAAATCTCATCCAGATTCCTTTGTCCTTTATACCCATGTAAATCCAAAATCACTCCTTTGTTTGCAGTGGAATTCTGAGTTCACCACTGTAAACTGGAGCAGAATCTGGTCCCACGTCGCCTGACTCCCTGTGCTGTGTTCAGCCCACTGGACCACGACTGCCTCTCCTCCACAGACCCATCGCTGTGGAAGTCAGCCTGCCTTTTGAGCACACAGGCATGTACCCCTGCTGTGTGATGACCTGTGACTCGCTCTGTGAGTGACTCTCACCCTCCTGAGACCCTGCTATGCAAAAAACCATGGGAGCTAGAACGCCGGGTGAGCCTGTCTATCTGCCACACTGCCCAAGCCAGAGACGCTAAGTTGGGTAAATCCTAGGCTACCATTTGAAGCCATGTTGTCTTTCAGCCAGCAGACAAAACTGCCAAAGAGATGCTGCTGAGTTGCTTCGTTTTATCTTAATTAGTTCTTTATACAAATTTATCTTGTAACCCTTCCCTCTGTTTCTTTCTACCTCTGGTATGGCTGTCACATAAATTCCTAGATGTTACAAAACCTGCCTTTGTGGTATTCATCCTCCCAGCTCTGACTGGCTCGACCACCATCTAATATGTTTTCTTTAAGAACTGTTGCATTAATGAGACACTTGCAGATATACCTCTACCCCGATATAACGAGACCCAGTATAACACAAATTCAGATATAACACAGTAAAGCAGTGCTCGGGGGAGGAGGGCTGGGGGCAAGGCTGTGCACTCCGATGGATCAAAGCAAGTTCAATATAACGCGGTTTCACCTATAACGCGGTAAGATTTTTTTTTTTTTTTTTTTTTGCTCCCTAGGACAGTGTTTTATCAGGGTAGAGGTGTAGTTTCCTGTGACACTTCAGCACTGAGAGGCACTTAGCCAGTCCCTGTGAAACTACAGAGTTGATTTCACCTGTTCTATTCTATCTAATGTATTTTTGTTGCATTGCCTCTTTTATTTGTATTGTTTGGGGATGGGAATGGGAAGGGAGAGATTTGATGACTCCAACATTTGGCTAAAACCAAGGATGATGTAAGTAAGCAAACACCCTGATCTGCTTCCACTCTTGATTTTTCTAGACTCGGAACTTCCTTGATCAGTAGTACCCCAATCATAACGAATTGTGCAGCCTTGAAGTAGGACACATGGTTCTCTGGGGACTCAGCTGAGATCATCCAAACTTCTTTGTCTCTAGACTCATCTGATGAGGAACCCAGATGCACTCAAGTGAAAGGCCCAGTGGTTCCTGGCCTCTTACGGACATCTATGACAGTTTCATACTAAGACCTCAGTTGTACTGCAAAGTACCTGTGTGCTTTCTCTTATTCAGTTGTGTTCATTCTGACCTATAATGGAGCTTGAACTGCTCCAACCTGCTGTCTTGCTTGCTTTTCTGACAACTCAAGATCTGTTGCAGGTTAGAGCATGCACAACCAAATGGGAACTGAGCAGTTAATCTGGAACAAAGTGGGTTATCGAGGGCCAGTTTTGCTTCTGGTGTAGCAAAGGGAGTCTGTGGGAGTAGGATTTGCGCTCTAGAACAGGGAGAGAGCCATGCATACCAGTCTCTGAAGGCTCCAGTACCCATCCGGGAATGCATACTCAGGGAGTCATTGCATTAGACCCTCTTGTATCTACTTTCGTCCCACCCATTTGCACGTAAAAATTCTGCAATTGGTTCGTTTTTGGCTCTTGAGTCTGGTGTGGGAAGTTGAGATGACTGCAGTGAAATTATAAGGTTCAGACGCTGGCTAATAGCATTAGGAAGCCAGTGGTTATTGCCAGACATCCAGTGGGACCTGGTAAATGAACCATAATTCTGTAATGTGATTTCCTTTTCCCGGTCAGACTAAATGTTCTTGGTCACTCGGAATTAACAAAAAAAAAAAAACCCACCTGTCTCTCAAGCTGTCAATCTTGATCACATCGAAGATTTGAAGAGCTCTTGAATGTCTGTGCCTATTGCAGCTCACTCATGCGCTTTCATTGCGTGCACTGGTGAGCTTTCTAACAGCTGACTTCACATTCATCTCCAGGGGCTTTCTGGGACCCTGTGGACAAGGAAACCGTGAGATGCCTTCAGAGAGCCAGAGGACTCTGGATAGGGCAGAGGGTGGGCCAGGGCCCTTTGCCAAGCACTGGGCTGAGACTGGAATTTCTCCAATTGACCTCTCTAATTGCAACACTTATATAGGCCAAGAGAGAGCCAAGTCACATTTTTCTTCTGATACTATGAAGGGCACTAAAATCAGGGATGTCCCTTTCCCCAGTGAGATCAGCGGGGCGTTATGAGGTATAAGTGAGGATAAAGTGTATTCTGCCGACTTAGGAAAGGTGAGACTTGTTTATGGATCACTATATATTTCCCCATCCACTGCACTAGTCGAATGTGGTGAGTCAGGCTCATCCTTGATGCAACTCCCTAGACTTCAGTGGGGTTACACCAGAAATGAATTTGGCCCAGGTTGGTCACATGTGAACCACTGTGGATGAGGGGAAAGCAGAGGATATGTTATTCCTTGACTTTAGCAAAGCTTTGGATACGGTCTCCCACAGTATTCTTGCCAGCAAGTTAAAGAAGTATGGGCTGAATGAATGGACTATAAGGTGAATAGAAAGCTGGCTACATCGTCAGGCTCAATGGATAGTGATCAATGGCTCCATGTCTAGTCGGTCCTGGGGCTGGCTTTGTTCAATATCTTCATTAATGATCTGGAGGATGGCATGGACTGCACCCTAAGCAAGTTTGCAGATGACACTAAACTGAGCGGAGTGGTAAATACGCTGGAGGGTAGGGATAAGATACAAAGGGACCTAGACAAATTAGAGGATTGGGCCAAAAGAAATATGATGAGGTTCAACAAGGACAAGTGCAGAGTCCTGCACTTAGGACAGAAGAATCCCATGCACTGCTACAGACTAGGGACCGAATGGCTAGGCAGCAGTTCTGCAGAAAAGGACCTAGGGTTTACACTGGATGAGAAGCTGGATATCAGTCAACAGTATGCCCTTGTTGCCAAAATGGCTAACAACATTTTGGGCTGTAAGTAGGGGCGTTGCCAGCAGATTGAGGGACGTGATCATTCCCCTCTAGTCGACATTGGTAAGGCCTCATCTGGAGTACTGTGTCTAGTTTTGGGCCCCACACTACAAGAAGGATGTGGAAACATTGGAAAGAGTCCAGTGGAGGGCAACAAAAATGATTAGGGGGCTGGAGCACATGACTTATGAGGAGAGGCTGAAGAAACTGGGATTGTTTAGTCTGCAGAAGAGAAAAATGAAGAGGGATTTGATGGCTGTTTTCAACTACCTGAAAGGGGGTTCTAAAGAGGATGGATCTAGACTGTTCTCAGTGGTGGCAGATGATAGAACAAGGAGCAATGGTTTCAAGTTGCAGTGGGGGAGGTTTAGGTTGGATATTAGGAAAAACTTTTTCACTAGGAGGGTGGTGAAGCACTGGAATGGGTTACCTAGGGAGGTGGTGGAATCTTCTTCCTTAGAGATTTTTATGGTCTGCCTTGACAAAGCCCTGGCTGAGATGATTTAGTCGGGGATTAGTCCTGCATTGAGCAGGGAGTTGGACTAGATGACTTCCTGAGATCCCTTCCAACCCTGATATTCTGTGATGAAAGGCCCAAGGGTTGCATGGGCATACAAATTCCACTGAGCACTGTGCTCCCACTGTGACACATTAGCAACCTGCTGCTGCTAAGGCAGGGCCAAGAACTTGCCTCTCAATTGAACACAACCCCCTACCCATGCATGGACAGGGTAGGTGGTAACTGGGTGGTGCATGTGAAGCCATGTGTTACTGGAAAGCCAGGAGGTGTAATCAAGACATTGCTGTGTTGGAGTTGCTAAGGGGTAAAGATGCTGTGTGTTTATTTGCTCTGGGAAAGATGATCAGTCTCCAATGAAGAGGAAACCCACTATGGGGACTGTCATTAACTTAAGCACTTTCTACTGCTACATGGGAACCATCTGTCCCCTGCTCTGCTCAATGAACCTTTCTTCTCTGAGATGTATGGCAAACCCTGCTCCTGGAAATGCTGTAATTCTAGTACCGCTGGCTCGGTGGAAGACAAGAACCCAACCCCAAAACAGAAGATACCTTTTTAAGCATGTAATTACACCACTTAAGAGAAGGATGCGGTGGAGCCATTAAAGCAACATGTTTCTGATTAAACTCCTCTAGAAGGTGGTCCATAGACCATTGGAGTTCCTTCCTCTCACCCTTTCAGTAGGTTGACTTCCAGGCTGGGTAACCTAAGTTTGGAATAGATGGTGCCTCGTCTGTGAAAGGATCTGAATCTCAGGTATGGATTGATGGCAGGGACAGTCTTGCTTGAAATGTGAAAAGTGCCTAGCACATTTTTGGGTGCTACCATGATCTAAATTAATAATAATAAATGTATGGAACTGATCTCTCAGTTCTACCAGGGTAATTCCATTAATAGCAGTTGAATTGCTCCAGATACGCCAGGGTAATTTGCCAAAAACTGGGACCGGGTGATAGGGGATTGATCACTTGATCATTACCTGTTCTGTTCATTCTCTCTGGGGCACCTGGCACTGGCCACTGTCAGAAGACAGGATACTGGGCTAGATGAACCTTTGGTGAGACACAGGATGGCCATTATTATGTGCTTTAATTGACTTCAGGATTGGAGCTATATATTTAATGCTTCCCCTAGGAAAACCCAGCTCAGATGCAATGTCTGTGTCTTCTGGATGCTCCTGTGGTTTTAGATGAACAATAGGCTAAGATAAGTGAGGCACAGGGAACTTGCAAAAGCAGTGTCTGTATGCCTGTCCAGACATGCAGCTACTCCGGCTCTCTGAGTGGCTGAGTGGCCCTGACCAGCAGTCTCCGCTCTGTTGGTCCAGCCCTGTGTCACCACACTGCTCTGACAGTGCATGTCAATCCTGGCTCTGCATCACCTCAAATTGCCCATGGGAGCAAGGTTAAATTTCCATGGCAGACAGAGTCCGTGCTCTGTAATGTGTGTGTGGGAGAGGGAGCCCCGACACCCTGTACTTGAACGGTATGTACCAGCATCCAAGAGGTAAAGCAGTAATTGTTAAAGGTTTTGAGGGAGAAATCATTCAAGCTGGTGCCATACTAAGCTGTGGCTCCTCCTCCCTCTAGAAACCCTTGAATTTAGAAGCTGGTTTCTGGCCATGATTTAATGTACCACATGCAAGTAAAACCTGCACTAATGACCACCTTCAGCAGACAATCCCTTCCCCTATTTAGAACCTCCTTTAAAGTATTCCCAAAGTTTCCAGTACAATTTTGTTTGACCTCTCTGGCTAAAACAGCCATCCTGCTAGACAAGTGACTGCTTTGCTGGCCACTGCAGCCTGGCTTCCCTAGATGTTAATAGTCTGGATGGGCATGTGCATTTCAAAGACTGGGGATCAGAGTGGGACTTCTCCATTGCAAATTTTAAGTATTGGGTTAGGGCTGTTTTCCTCTTTCTTTCTCTTCTTGTATCTGTTTTATTCTCCCCCTTTTTTTTCCTTGAACAAGTGTGTTTTTTACTCTTACTTTTATACCTTCAAGGTGAACAAAAAAGCTTTTGACCTGCAGAGTCCTGGGCAATGTATTTCTCTGGCAGCTACTGACAGCCTTGAGAGCATTTTACAGCACTCCCTGTGCTGCTGTAGAGATTAATGATTTAATTTAACTATTGCAGTGAAGACACTGTGTTCTGGTCTTGGCAGGTAAGCAAAGCAAAACACCTTTTCAATCCTTTTGTCCCTTTTAAGGCTGCATCTCTTCCACTGGAACTAAATCCTGCAACCTTCCCTTGGGTAGAAGGCCATGGAAGGGTTAGAACTACACTGTCTGGCTCTGGAACACTTGTGAGTTAAGCCTCTCAAAGCCCTTGTGTGATATCCCCATTTCACAAGGTGGAGGACCCAGTCATGGAGAGGTGAAATGACTTGACCGAGGCCACTCAGTAAGCCAGTTGCAGAATATTTTATCTGGTCCACATGACTCTACAATCAAAGATTTAAAAGAAAAAGCATGATGATTTTCTCATGGCAAAGGAATAAACCTTATGAAAGAACTTCTGTTTTTGGTGGACAAGTGGCTCGAGCACAGGACTCAGACCAAAGAGCCCTGGTTTCTAGTTCCACCTTTTGCTGCTGGGTGACCTCAGGCAAGTCATGTCCCAGCTCCCTGCCTCAGTTTCTCCATCTGTAAAATGGAAATAGTGATGGTGACCCCTTTTGGTGTGTGCTTTGAGAGCTACTCACGACAAGTGCCTGAGAAGAGTCAGGTATTCTTTTTTTATGGTAGTATAAGGTAAGGACTTCACTAGATGATGCAAGGCGTACCTTTTGGTGAGGATCCTCTGACCAGTTCCTAACTTGCTGCTCCCCTTTTAGGGTGTGTTTAAGCCTGACCTGCCCGTGCTCCATTCAGAACGTGTGTTTCTGCTTGAGCTACAAAAAGATCAAACGAAGGGGAGAAAATAGTTCTGCTGACTTCTATTAAAAGGAGAAAAAAAAAAAGAAGAAGAATCCCAATGTCTGTTGAGTGTCAGCTCTACTGGCGTTATCCAAGCGGCTTTCCTCCCCGTCAGCTGGCACCACTCAATACTAATCTCATCAGGAAGCAATGGAATATAGCAGAGGAGGAAAGGTGCCCTAATACCTCTGTTAGTCAGACCCAGCTGTGCTGCTGCTCCAGCTGCATCGCACAGGGCTCTGTTTCCTATGCACGCGCATTCCCTTGAAGGAAAAAAAACACAGAACAGATTAAATGTGCCAGACTGAGCACCCTGGAAATTGAAGTTCTCTGTTTATTCAGGAAATAAGGTACAGTGTGGACTGTGGTAATGCACATACCTAGCCAACTGCCAATGGGCTTCTGTTCTGACCTGGAGGGGACCCCTTCTAGCAGGGGAGCTGGAACAATTTGTACAGTGAGGGCTCAGAGAGCCATTAAACTGTTGCTGGCAGATAACTGCCTGAGGCCAAGCAACTGCGGGGGGGGGGGGGTCCGTTGCCTGGTGTGCCGCTCCAATAAACACACCAGGGTGGAGAAGCAAACCAAATTTATTTGAGATCTCAAAGCGGTGCAGGGAGAATGACTCAGATCAAGCGCGTCTAAAACAAGCAGTCTGTTCCTTTATATCCATGAGAACTTTTCTCACTGACTAGCAATCCCCCATTTCCCCTCCCTCTTCTGTCCAGCTGCAGCATTCTCTTCTCACACATTTCTTTGTTTTCCCCCTCCCTCTCCCCCTTTCTACTGCAGAGACATGTATGCTGTATCTAAAAGTGGCCTTGAAACTTGCTTCAGCCTAGCTTCAATGTATTACAGCAGAGAACTGTCTGTTACAACCAAAAACTAACTGCTAACATTACATTTTTGCAACTATTAGTACATTAGGTTACACTAGGTTACACAAAGTGTTGAACATGGAGGAACAATGGTTCACTAAGGCCTACAACAGGAGGGCTTCATTGACACTTGTGATCTACCACTTTCCCGAGTTACCTAGATTTATACCTGGTGACACCAACAGAACCAAACTGTAAACCCTGCATATGATGGAAATCACTTCTGGCCAGGGGGTGTGGCAGCCCCCCTTGTTCCAGAGCCTCTGCCTTTTCGGGGTGAGAGGACAGTTTAGCCTTCACCCCCACACCTCCTTCTTCGACTTCTTTGCTAAGACTGCCAGCTAGGGAGGCAGGCAGGGCCGATTGTCCTGCTGGTTTTTATGATGGGGAAGTGCTGCCAGCTAGGAGTTGGACCAAGACTAGGGCCTCATGTTTCATAGGATGCCAGTCTCGTCCTTGCATCCCAAAGGATGTAACAAGTTCAGAAATGTGGCTCCCACTCTGGGGCAGCATCAGGCAGCATGGCAGTGGGAGGAGGTTAAACGGTGCCTGTGAGGATGCTAGAGGAAACCCTTGTTCTCCTGAAAGGAGCCCTGGGACAATGCAGGCTCCTGTTTTAAGGTGCCATGTGAGGGACTCACCTGCTCTAAGCTCCATGGAACTCTACCAGAAGGATCTTGCCAGGATCCAAGTGTCTGGTGTTCTAGGAATTCACTGGCCACCGAAGCAATCCCCTCCACTGTGGTACTGCAGCGATTTCTGGTCACGCCTAAAGGCTAGAATATCCCATGACCAGCCCTGTGAGCCAGCCTTTCTTCTCCTCAGTCCCTGCTCTTCAATGTTAAGGTGAAATCAGCAGGGCAGCCATAGCACTAGTGGCTTTCCCCTGTGTAGCCGTCGCTGGAGGATCTGGTCCAGTCGCTGATTTGCTAAAGACACCTTCTCTTTCAGAATGTCATGTCTGGTTTAAAGATCGAGATGGTCCCTGTGTTTTCCCCCCACCCCATCCCCATTTTCATATTGGGAGGGAACTAAAGCCATACATCTGCAAGTCAAACCAAAACCAGCCCCCCACGCCCCCCCCTCAAAGAGTTGGGGCAGTCCAGGTTCCAATCCCAATTTCCGCCCAGTCATTCTAACCTCTTTCTGGTTTGACTCAAAGAGCGAGTGCTGGGCTGTGCAGTCTGCCATTGAGGCAGCTGGGTTTTGTCCTTCTCAGTGCTCACAAAATGCCAGGAGAACTTTGGAAGGTGAATAGGGAACAAAAGAGAGTGCTTTTTTTTTCCCCTCCCATGAAAGATTCTGTGCATGTGAATTGAAAGCGAGGGCCTAAACTGCACCAGACAGCCAAGCCCAGTGCAAGCAGCACTGGAGAAGCTTTCTTAGAGATCTGTTCATGCAACTCACTCCTCATTTACAGAAATCTCCACTGTTCTAATCTGGACACCCTTCCGCCAGCTCCCCACCACGGCCTCTCTCTGCCAGGTCCCTCAGCCCTGCACTGCAGGGTGCTGTTCCTGGCCTGGGCAACCAGACCACTCTGCTCACACACCTATGTTCTGAATTGCGGGACTCCTTGCTATGGTGATCTTTAAATGAGCCCCAGGCAGCCTTCAGCCCTCCTCCATGTCAAACAATACAAGCAGAGAGCATTGGGTCATGCTCTCTGCTCTCAGTGTAACCGATATAGAGGAACAAAATGTATATATTTCCACCAGGTGCCCTCAATAGACGTTTGTTTGTTTGCTTAGCAGTCCTGCATCCCCCCCGGCTATGATTATGGTTATGGCAAACAGTTACTGTTTAAACAAATCCTGCTCACCACCTCTTTCCAAGGGCACCTTCCCTGGGGGCAATAACGTGTTTTGCAGGCTAAGGTTAATCATAGAACATCAGGGTTGGATGGGACCTCAGGAGGTCATCTAGTCCAATCCCCTGCTCAATGCAGGACCAATCCCCAAATGGCCCCCTCAAGGACTGAACTCACAACCCTGGGTTTAGCAGGTCAATGCTCAAACCACTGAGCTATCCCTCCCACTGTTTTTGAGACCATTGGCAGCACATCACTAGTTAGGCGGTGATTTTGTGATGTGTACTAGACTTAGATAAACAATACTTTCTCCTTCTGAGCTAAGGCAGGATTTGAATCCAGAACTCCCAAGGCCCCAAACCAATAGCCATTGAGAAAGGGGCTCACTGACTTCAGAGGGGATTTGGAGCAGGTCACTAACCCTCTATGGCCACTAGCCCTTTTGCCTTTTATGTTTCTATTGTCACATTAGCATCCTGTGTGTGT
Source organism: Gopherus flavomarginatus (assembly GCF_025201925.1). Classification (NCBI taxonomy): domain Eukaryota; kingdom Metazoa; phylum Chordata; order Testudines; family Testudinidae; genus Gopherus; species Gopherus flavomarginatus. The sequence continues at coordinate 9,215,822 of NC_066631.1, read as the reverse complement.
GGACGCAAGGAACCCTGAATCTGGTTAGGGTTTATTGTTTTGTGTAGACCAGAAATGTAGCTGTGCTCCAAAATTGAACTCTCGCACTATAAGGATTCCTGAAGATGAAGCCAGGAAAAGTATGTTTTAGCCTCTGAAGCAACCTTTTGTGCACAGCCCTTACACCTGCTGGAGGTCAGTCATTTAGCCCATTATAATGTAGGCCTGGCCTCACTAAAGGTACAGCAGTATAACTGCATTGCTTGGGGGTGTTGATTTTCCAGGAGTGTGGATTCCACACCCCCTGAGGGATGCAGTTACACTGACCTAACCCTGGTGTAGACAGCGCTACACCGACATAGCAACCGCCTCTCCCAGAGGTGGATCAACTACTCTAACTGGAGAAGCTCTCCCATCAGCGCAGTAGCGTCTTCTCTGAAGTGCTGCCACTGCACCGGTGCAACATTTAATGTGTAGAGCTGCCTTGAGAGTGAGCCAGAAAGGAAGTGCAGCAAAGAATCCTGTGGCACCTTATAGACTAACAGACGTTTTGGAGCATGAGCTTTCGTGGGTGAATACCCACTTCTTCAGAAAGGAAGTGGTCATTCTGTGGGAATGCCAGTCAGCCAGACCAGGGAGGGTTCTCGGCTTTATTTGGGTGTGTGCATTTTCATACAAAGGGCTCATTCAGAGCAGGAGGAACCTAGCTGGCAGCTCTGGAAGGTTCGAAGGTGAGGTTTTTTTGTTTTAAATTAAAGGTCCATCCAGATGTGTCCACCTGTCATCTGTTGTCTTATATGTAGGCTGTAAGCTCTTCATTTCAGGGACCATCTTTTTGTTCTGTTTGTACAGCACTTGGCACAATGTGGTCCTAGTGCAAGACTGAGGTTCTAAGGTGCTATGGTAATACTACCACTAATCCTATCTGGGGGTGAGAGATGTTTTAGGCATGAATTACTGTGAAGGACCAACTAACTTTATTCCAAAATTACCCAAATGTGGTGTTTTAGGAAAATCAGGAACAGCCAGGGGAATTTTCATATCAGTTCAGGGACCTGACCTCCCCTAATTTATTCACATGAGGGTCTCCCTCTGCCTTGGAAGATGAATAAAAAACCAAAGTCCTCAAGTTTATTAAAAACAGAAAAATAATAAAACAAAACGAGCACCAAAACAATGGGTTAATTTAGTTTATCCTTTTTGTTGTTGTTGTTGTTACTTCTCTTTCACAGAGAGATTCTAACAAAGATTTGACCTCTTAAAGGAGGGTCCATGTTGAGTAGGAGCCCTTTTCTCTAGGGAAGTGAAATCTGAAGTTGATTACTTCCAAAATTAGTAGGTGGATTCTGCTTAGCATATTGAAGATAACTAAGGCCTGGAGCTCTGAGTTCAGTGCAGCTTTGTGTGCATGGTTATGCTGATGTGGAGTTTCTTGAGGAATGGGATCTAAGAATTTTTGTACATGGACAGAGGTAGGTGAATTCAGCTCAATTCTATGAAATTCAGTAACTGGAGAGAGGATTTGTACATTGCATAAAAAGCCATTTGAGAAATTGCTATTCACGTACTTTACGTTAGGCCATTTGCATAAATGTTTGAAGGACAGGGCCCTGATTCACTTAAAATGGCAAGGTCTCTTCTAAACTACTGTCCTTAAAGACCAACAGGTGACAGGCAAATTAATGAAAAAGAATCATCTTAAGTGTGAATGAAATATCACAATGTCGCTGTTTTGCCAAAGTCAGCTTCCATCTCCTCTCCAGGAAACGTGGTTTAACTTCATCCTGGTTTAAAAGGGAGAAGCTGTTTAATACCTTCAAATTACAACAACATTTCTGTATCCCATTAAAATCATTCCAGAAATAAATCTAATTCCTGGCAAAACTCCTGTGAACTTCTTGCCAATCAATGCTAAGGCTGAGTGGAGTCATTCTTCTGTAGATTGCAGAGGCAGTGCTGGGCCTAGGAAGTTGGGGGTTTTGTGGCTGTTTTTTTTTTTTTTTTTCTCTCTTTCCTCTTTGGAGCTGCTGGGCTGTGATTGATTTATTGTGTGTGAGATCATTGCTAATGTTTGTTTGCAGTGAGATGATGCTGATTCAGAAGTGTGTGAGTGATGCAGACAGCATGTTTTAGTTTAGCATCCACTGCCCGCTCCCCATGACTTTTTATCAAAACGGTACGGTGGTCCTCCTGCTGAGTTCAGATATTCCCATTGATTCATCAGCTCGACGAACGTGGATGGGTGACTTCTTTACCTTATAAATATGCAGCTCTGTGAATACATACACATTTAGGTTACTGTTGGTTTGTTAGCAAGATATTTATGGCTCTTTGATTTGGGGGTGGGATCTTTTTAGAACTTTTTGAAGTTAAAACTGTAAACATTTTTCTTTTGTTTTAGTTTCATTATTTTAAATACCATACATATTACAATCTGTCCTTTCTCTCACCCTTTGTCTATATAGACTCTCTAATCTTTGGGGCCAGGGACTCTTACTCTGTGTATGAACAGTACTAGCATAGTGGGGCCCTGAACTTGACTGGGGCCTCCAGGCGCTGCAGGAATACAATATTTATAGTTTAAAGATGTTCCTGCTTCATTTTGTGTTTTTCTTTGCTTTTTTGGTAGCATTTTTAAATGTTAAAAGACTGAGACTATATTTCCATATATTGTGTAGGGTTTGTTATTAATAATGCTTAGGAGATTTTGTGTCTCTTTTGAAGTGGGCAAGAAATTTATCAGGTAACTTTTTTATTCATAATAATTTAAAAAAAAACAAACTTTTTCAACAGCCACTTTTTTGCTAATGGTTAGTCAATTGGACCTCAAGTTCCATTGGGAAGGGCTTCAGGTCATTCCTTATTTGGCATGAATGTAAAGCAACGGCTTTTCAGCTGCTGTAAACCATCCTAGCTGGAGCAGCTTAGATGGGCCCAAACACAGAGTTCTCTTTCGGTTGCTAAACTATATTAAACAATGCTAAGGAGTAGTGAGAAATGCTCCTATTTTAAAAATAGAGCTGTGGCAAATGAGTAACTTGGGAGAATCTTGTACCACTTCAAGAATATGAGGAGCAAACAAGGTTTCTACTCTTTAAATAAGAGTATGAACTAACAAGACACCCTATTCCCTGGATTTTAAATATTTTCCTTATGGTATGAGTGTTTGGGGAACTTCCATTAAAAGTATATAATAAAAAGTAGGGCTGTCAAGCGATTAAAAAAATTAATTGCATGATTACTCGCGTTAAACAATAATAGAATACCATTTATTTAAATATCTTTGGATGTTTTCTATATTTTCAAATATATTGTTTCAATGGACAACATAGAATACAAAGTGTACAGTGCTCGCTTTATATTTATCTTTTATTACAAATATGTGCACTGTAAAAAACAAAATAAATAGTAATTTTCAATTCACCTCACAAGTACTGTAGTGCAGTCTCTTTATCATGAAAGTGCAACTTAGAAATATAGATTATTTTTGTTATATAACTGCACTTAAAAACAAAACAATGTAAAATTTTAGAACCTACAAGTCCACTCAGTCCTACTTGTTCAGCCAGTCACTAAGACAAACAAGTTTGTTTACATTTACAGGAGATGCTGCTGCCTGCTTCTTATTTACAATGTCACCTGAAAGTGAGAACAGGCATTTGCATGGCACTTTTGTAGCCAGCGTTGCAAGGTATTTACGTGCCAGATATGCCAAACATTTGTATGCCCCTTCATGCTTCAGCCACCATTCCAGAGGATATGATTCCATGATGATGATGCTCATTAAAAAATGCATTATTAAATTTGGTACTGAACTCCTTGGGGGTGGCCTGTATGTCTCCTGCTCTGTTTTACCCACATTCTGTCATATATTTCATGTTATAGCAGTCTTGGATGATGACCCAGCACATGTTTGTTTTAAGAACATTTTCAGAGCAGATTTGACATAACACAAAGAAAGTACCAATGTGAGATTTCAAAAAATAGCAATAGCACTTGACCCAAGGTTTAAGAATCAGAAGTACCTTCCAAAATCTGGGAGCTTTTGGGGTGTGGAGCATGCTTTCAGAAGTCTTAAAAGAGCAACACTCTGATGTGGAAACTACAGAACCCAAACCACCAAAAAAGAAAATCAACCTTCTTCTGGTGGCATCTGACTCAGATGATGAAAATGAACATGCATCGGTTAGCTCTGCTTTGGATTGTTATCGAGCAGAATCCATCATCAGCATGGACGCATGTTTTCTGGGATGGTGGTTGAAGCATGAAGGGACATATGCATCTTTAGAGCATCTGGCATGTAAATATCTTGTGATGCCGACTACAACAGTGCCATGAGAACGCCTGTTCTCTCTTATAGGTGACGTAAACAAAAAGCAGGTAGCATTATGTCCTGCAAATTGTATGTTTGTCTGAGCAATTTGGCTGAAGTAGTACTGAGTGGACTTGTAGGCTCTAAAATGTTGTTTGTTTGTTACATAACTGCATTGAAAAAACAAATCTACATTTGTAAATTGCACTACAGTACTGGTGAGGTGAATTGAAAAATACTATTTCTTTTGTTGTTTTTACAGTACAGATATTTGTAATAAAAGAAATATAAAGTGAGCACTGTACTCTTTGTATTCTTTGTAATAGAAATCAATGTTTGAAAATGTAGAAAAACATTCAAAAATATGTAATGCATTTCAAATGGTATTCTATTGTTTAACTGTGTGATTAATCGTGATTAATATTTTGAGTTAATTGCATGAGTTAACTGCGATTAATTGACAGCCCTTATTAAAGTATCCTAGAGAATCTTTTTATCATGTGTGATTTTTTTTTTTTTTAAAGATGGGCATTTGAAGTGAGAGTGAAAAATGAGGGGAAGATGGACAAAGCCTCTATGGCATTAATATACCAGCTAAGGAGTAATCCATCTCTCTCTGGAATTTCTTCTGTGGTCCAGATTACACACTTTTATCTCTTCGGTGTCTTTCTGAGACTCAAGCTAGGTTCAGTCCAGGAACCTACCACTTGTGCCGTCTCCTGCTATTTAATTGCTGTTTTATTAGCATTTTTTGTGGTCAGAGTTTGATTCCACATTTGTATTGCTCTTCAAAGATGTTGTAAAGGGATAACAAATCTGTGGACATTAGCGCATTTAGAAATAAAGGCCCCAATTCAGCAAGCACTTAAGTATGTGCTGAAAGTTTAAATGTGCTTGAATGCTTTTATGGAAGGGGGCCAAGTTAGGTGAAAAACTGCAATCCAGCGTGTGGTGTGGGGCTAGATGTTATACTATCACATACTTGTGACTTGTCTGCTAGCTAAAGGACCAGCATTAAGGAGAGTTTTCCTTTAAGGCTGACAGATCGTGCTGGAGAACGAGAGGAGGAAATTGAAAAAATTCCGCCTTTGGATGGCTTTATATTACTTTTTGCTCCAAGTTATGTTAACTGGATAGGATGGGTAATTCTTAAACGGGAAGTTTAAACTTGTGATGACCCAGCTAATATAAAATATGATGATCAGATCAGTTACTAATAACCAGTGATTTTTGCATACATATAATGTATGAGGACACGTGTGTGAGAGAGAGGGAGGAGTGGTTGAGGGTAAGCAGGAAAGAGATCAAGATTCTTCACTGTGAGGTCAGCCAGAAGTTCTGGGTCTATTACAGGAAAGGGGGGTGGGGAGGTTCTGTGGCCTGCGACTGCAGGAGATCAGACTAGATGTTCATGATGGGCCCTTCTAGCCCGAAAGGCTATGAGTCTGAGTCTGTTTTATGCCATCTGTGTGGCAGCATGCGCTCAGTAACATAGCGTATGAGCAGCTGAACAGAAAGCACAAACTCCATAACCTTTAGGGGACTTTCCAGCCCTCTCATAGTGGTGTACGGTCGGATAGGGGTGCAACAGTGAAGGTTCACTGCCACCTCTAGGCAAGCATTAGTATCGGCATCCTCTGAAGACTGGAGCACAGAGAGAAAACAATCCTGGGATTTGTCCCAAATCATTGCAATCTCTGTGCCAGGCCACCTACTATCAGCTGCTGTATGTATATATACGACTACATCGGCTGTTCAGGCTTTGGTATAAATACATGTAGCTGTTTCTTTATTCCCAGTGCAGTAATCCCTCTAGGACACTTAGAATTACACACAACAAGCATCCGAGTGAGGCCAGAGCCACTGCCCTGCACTGGATTGCTGCCTAAGTTACTGCAGCCATGATCCATGCTGGGGCTACATTTTTTTTTCCCCCTAAGGATCTTAGCTCTAAGCATTGAGGGCAGCCTGTTGTGGACAGGCGGGTTCATAGTTAGATCCCTTTGCAATGGAGCTTGTCTGGGGCTGTGCCTAAAACTGACGTAGCCTGGGGATGTGCACCCACCTGGAGCAGTACATCCTGCCACTGGCTTCATAAGATGCTCTAATATAAACCCCACCTTGATAACCAGTTTGTCCTCAGAGTGGTGGGGAGAGGATGTGTTTTAGAGGGAGAGGAAAAGAGAGGCCAGCACGACAGGTGAAGAAAACTTCTTAATGAGTGCATGAGCTGGGAGCCTGGCTCCTATAATCGCACCGAGCATAGAGATAGCCTAGAACCATGTTTGGCCTGTGTTGTTTGAAATGGGGATGGGGGAAGGCTTGAAGACATGGAGGCAACTCAGGTGGAGGGGAGAGGAAGAGTTATTTTCTCTTATCCTTTTTTATTATTATTATTTTTTATTTTTTAATCTGCCACTTTGGTGCATCCCAAAAGCAGATAATTTGCACTTCCCAAGTATGGTTCTATGACCTGGGGACAAGACATCACAGGCAGGCATGGTTCAGTGGTATCTAGAAATGGGGGGATGCCATCCCAGGAAGGGACAGCCTCTCAACCCTCTATTCTCTGGGGTGGTGGCTCCTGAGTCCCCTCTAGCCCACATCTGTGCTGAGATGGGCATTGCTTTCTCTGCTTTTCTTGGGGCCATCCTGTGCGTCTGGCATCCTTCTCTCATGTGGGGAAATTGGAGTGGCTGAGTTTGAGGATCAACATTCACATGCTGGTAACCACCTCTGTTTCCCCTGAAGGAGGGGGGCATAGAGAGTACGTGCCCATTATGGAGACAGTCAGTTTGTGGGCACCTGTTACTGGAAGAACAGTGTCTCCAGATGTTTGCATCCCTCCGGTTGGCCTATCATTGAACCCTGGGCTGGACTGGAATGGACTCACTGAACATGGATGGGACAAGGAGGCTCCTTCACCTTCTCTGCTCACCTGACTCTTCCTCGTGAGTCCAGTTTGCCTTTTACGTCATTCATGATTCAATGTTGTATTAACCCCCATACTGGCTCCTAGACAGCATGGGAAGGGAGGACTGACAGACTCTTCCATGGCATGTGAAGATTTACAGGGTGCACAGAGACTAGAGCCCTGGCACGTTTTTTGAATACACGGGGCCAAATTCTGCTCTTGGCTACCCTGGATTTACACACTGAGACAGAGCCTCAGCTGGCATGAATCAACATAGCTCCACTGACTTCAATGCAGTTGAAGTTGTCAGGGCTGTGTTGGTTTGCACCAGTTCAGGGTCTGGCCTATTAACGTTAGCATGGATACTCTAGCTTTACACTGGTGTGACTGAGAATAGAATTTGATGGGCAGGGCACTGCAAGTCGTCACTCAGTGAATCCACTGATCTGCACCTGGGGCTTGATCCTGCTCCGCTGGCGTCAGAAATGGTGCTGCTGAACAGAGTGGGAATGGGCTCCTGAGGAGGAAGGTAGAGACTCACTATGGGTAGGGCTGGGGTGGGAGTAGGAGCGGGAGCACAGCTCATCTCCTCTTAAAACATGGGCCAGTGAGGAGTGTGGGAACCCCTCAAAGGGACCAGCCATGTTCCTGTACATCCCCCCGCTGCACTGCCTATCTCTCCATCACAAAGTTGTGCACCATGGAGGCCAGGCTTGAAAACTCTCTCCTGGAGCATCACTTTCACGGGGCAGGTGTATATGAGCCCTGTGCTGAAATCCGCAACCTCTAGCCTAGCACTAGCCAGCTGTCTACTATGCCAAGCTCAACCTAGGTGTCACTCAGCTGAAATCATGGGGGATGAGCTGACCCAACTGGCTGTTTAAATATTCATGTTGATCTGTCAATCCTCCTACCCCACCCCCACTCCTTAAATTTGTGTTGCAGGCAGGTTTCCCTGCTGAGTGTATTTGAGCAGATGCCTTTGGATAGCTTACTATTAAATTAGTCCTTCCTGCATCCAACTGGAGATAATTATGTTTTCATTAGCCTGGGCTGATGTATTACATCTTGATGTAACAGGCATGCCAGAAAAAAAAGAGAGAGGTGGAACTGGACTTTTTCTTTTGAACTGACTGGCACAGCCAGCTAGACTTCTCCGCTTTCCCAGGCTGGGTGCGCTTAATTAGCCTATTTTTTTTTCTCCCCTGTCTTCATCAGCTAAATGCTGTGACATCTCACAGGCTCACTTGGGCGTGGTGGTTGCTTTCTTTTAATCAAGGGTGGAAAGTTTTCTAATTGAATTACCTGGGATGCTGCTGTTTAGGACAACTAGACAATCTGCCACTGGGTGCTCCATCTACCCAGTCCTTGGCTGCCCTTTTTACACACAGGAACCCCAGTGTCCAGGTTTCCCATGGAAGGGTTGGCACATGTGAATCAGGAGAGCAGGCCCTTAGATGCAGTTTCTTGTTTTAAGCAGGTGAAGGGTGAACGCTTGAAGAACAGATTTTGGATCTATAGTGTGTGGCGGTGTTGCCATAGAAATAGGGAACAGTTGCAAAGACAGGATGCTGTCAAACCTGTGTCTACATGGCTCTTTATCAAGGGCAGTTAATGCTTCACCAAGGGAGGAGAGCTAAAGATAAGCAGACAGCCCCCAGGTCTCTCCGTGCTAGGACTCTTTGCCTTGGTTCTTAAGAACAGAAATATATTCCATGAAGGGGGAAAAATGCTACTCCATCCCGCTCACCACAACCCAAGCCTTTCCTCCTCCTCTCCACCCTGAGCACAGGCGTCTTAGTAGCGGAGAGCTTTTCCTTGCTTTTCAGCCTGGGGCCCTTTCCTCAGCATGATAGGTGTGGGGGCGGTGGCACAATGAGGCATGACTCCAAAACCATTGTGTGGCTTGTAGCCCCGTGAACAATCCCCTCGCTGTCCCGTCCCCCACCCTTCCCCTTGGAAATAGATAGCTGCAGGGGCATGTGGGAAGAGACTCTGCAGCATGCAGACGCAGGGCTAGGCAAATATGTGTTTCAATACCTGGGCGAAGGAGAGGAGCCTGGTTCTTCCCCCTCTGGATCCAGCTCTGGGGTCCCGACCTCCACCAAGCTCTACCTGCGGGGGCTTGCTAGGGGGAGAGGGAGTGTGCAGACAGACACTGCTCCAGGCAGCGCTGTGACTAGGGCTGGGGTTGTATGGCTGGCACAAATCTGGCTGCACAATTCCCCAAGTGACTGTCCAGGAGCCTTTCCCAAACTGGGCGACGGAGGGTGGGGGGATCTGTGTCCACCCCCCCGCCTCCTTAGTACGAGCTGGCCGGTCCCGGCTAAAGCCCCCCCCCCTTTGCTTTGGGAGAGGGGCCGAGCGGATGAAGCAGGCTGCAAAGTGCCTGTCAACAAGCGGAGGGAGGGGGAGTTCTTAGCTCTCCACTGGGGTGGTTAATATTTGGCCCCCCCCTCCCGCCCAGGCGGCTCTATAAGAGCTGGAGGGTGCTGCGCGCACAGAGCCTGGACTCCACCCCGCTCCACCCCCTGGTTGGACGTTCAAGTGAATTCGTTTCCGCGATGATAGGATAAAGGAGGCACATTAAGGAATAAATTCCTCCTCGCCACGCGCGTTCAGCTCAGCGCTGGGGCTCCGTCCCTACCTATTGATGCTGCTTTTCGCCTCCCCGCGAAGACCCGCTCGGTGCTTGCAGGGGAGGGCTGGCAATAGCTACTTATTCCTCCCACGGCGCGGGAGAGCGGAGCAGGCAGCCCCATTGCCCGGGGAAGGGGGGACTGCACCTCGGCCAGCCAAAGGCGGATCGTCTGGCGGAAAGGTAAGTGCCTTGAGCTGAGCAGCTCCGCTCGCCTAGCAGAGCAGCGGGCTGGCAACTGCGTTTGTGCTTTAGCCAAGACCGGGAGGCGAGAAGGCGCCCGGCGTGACCTTTGGGTGCCTCGGGATACCGCTGCCTCTGGGCACCTTTCCCCAGCAGCAAAGGTTTCCCCCGTCTAAGGAAAAGCGACCGTGCTCGTAGCAAATCTGCGGGGGCAGGAAGCCAGGCTGTCCGCCGAGGCACAGCCGGATCCGTCGGGTTGGGCCGGCGCTTCTCTAGCAAACTTTGCAGCTACTTTTCAGTTTGTTCGGAAGCGCGCGCGCGTCTGTGTGCCTCTAATACACAAAGCTGCAATGACAACTGATCAACAACACTAGTGGAGGGAAAGGGGGGCTCGCCTGGGGGCAGGTACAGGTCATCCTGTGCAGCACTTTAAGAAGCTCTGTAACATGCGTGTCGTGGGTGTAGTATCTCTGGGTGCGCACCCGGTTCTCTAGCACATGTGTGTGGACTAGGCGAGACCGTAATGTTTTCACCTAGAACTTCTCTCTGTCCACCTGGCGCCGATGCGGTTTCAGCGTTTGGTACTTGCTGCAAACTGAAGCAGCAGGATCGAACAAGTTGTAGGGAAGGGGAATTTCCCCCCCTCCCCCCGCCTCCGGCGAATAAATGCGGGGAAGCTGTTACAAGCCCGCCGGCTCTCGTGTTCGCCAGTTGCCCCCGAATTTCCTCGCTTCTCTTCCCGTTCACACGCTGGAAGGCGAGGGCAGTGCGGAGCGAGGAAAGCGGGCGGCGGATTAACGTTTCCCAGGCTGTGCAACGGGGGCACTTGTTGGAAGTGGGAGACGGGGTTAGGCGAAGTGTTGGCCGCGCAGAGAAAAAGGGAGCGATCTGGAAAACTAGAAGGGCTGGGTTTCTCCGGTTGGCTCCCCTCTGCAACCTTGTCTTGGCTCCTAGGTCTTTCCCGGGCGCTGTGTGACACATACCAGCAGGAAAGCCCTTCCGTTTTGGTCGGGGGGATTCGCCAAGGGAAAGCCGGGAGCAGGTACCCCCCGCCCGGGTCTCTCCAGGTCTCTGGCCTCTCCGGGCGCAGGTGTCTTTTCCTGGCAGTTCCAGAGCGCATGGAAAAGGAAAAGAGCTGCAGCGAACCCCGCAGCTCTTAGGGTAGCAAATCTCCCCCGGCCGGTGTGACTGTAAAACGGCCTTGCTGGGGCTGGTAACCCCCTGGCAGGCAGGTCCGACCAGTGCCGGGTCAGATCCGTGCCGGCCACAGCGACCAGTTGTTGTTTTGGCTTCAGAAGCTCCTGCTTTTTCTCCCGAGTCCCATCGGGGCGCTCTCTCCTGCCCGCACCCAGCGGGGGGAGTGTGCCTGCGGGGCTCGGGAAACTCTCCCCTGGGGCAAGAGGGCCGGGGCTGCTCGACGGAGAGCAGCCGTGTACAGAGCTCCCTGGAGCCCTGGCTCCGTGCCCTGGGCTGGGGCAGGGACGCTGGAGCACTGGCGGGGGGCGGCGATCTCCACCCCGGTAGCATTGACAGGGCGGCTGGCACCAGCTTCACTTCGCGTGGGACCTCGGGCCGCTCCGGTTCTAGTTTGACATCGCTTTGAAGATTAGCCGGGGTAGCTGAAGCCAGGGGTATTAATGTGTGCATTGCCCTTCGGCTGCTCCTGCCCCGTGCCCAGCCGGGGGCAGATCTCTGTCACCCCCGGGGTTGGGGGAGACAAGCCAGCGACTGCGAGATGGCACGGCAGCCCAACCAGAGACAGGCCCGCGGTCTGCGAGTTTTGCTCCCCGTGAAATAACACCTATCCGAGGGCCGAGCTGTTGCTGTAACTCTGTTCAGGTGAAGCAGGGCCCTGAGAACCAGCAGCAAAAACCAGGCTCCGGGCGGGACTGTTCCTGACTGCAAGAGAAGAAGAAACCGCCGTCTGCGGCCTTTCCGGCGTGTCCGGCTTTCCCCTGGGGAAGCCGGGCTCGGGGCTGCCCTCTCGCTCGGCTCCCTGGGGGCGAATGACTCCATAGAGCCGGGGCCCTTCCCTGCCCCCTGCAACCGGCCCTGGGGTCCCCCCTCCGCATTGCGTAGTATTCCCGCTCCATCCTTCCCCTCCGAACCGCTCTACCTAGGAAAGGAGAATCGCTCTGCAGAGCAAACGAGCTGGGCCTGGGGGATCAAAGAGAGCCGCTTTCTCGTGCTGGGCCGCGGGTGGACGTGCAGCGCCGGGATTACCACCGTAACTAACGCCACTTCCTACCGGCTCCGCCATCCACCCTCCCCGCGCCCTCTCGCCGATGTGTCCAGTCGCTAAAGAATCCGCCCCGGGTCCTGTGTGCAGGTGACAGACACAGGGTGCTCCCAGCCTGCCGGAGCAGGCACCTGGGGCTCGCCATCGATCACCCCTCTAGCAACCCGCCCTGCTGCGAGCATCTTCCCGGCTGCGCCTGACCTCCCTCCCGCAGCCCCTGGCTGGGCAGCCCGGGGGCCTCCCTGGGGCGCTGCCCGTCAGCGGTGACTGTCCCGTACCCCGTTGCCAAAGGAGAGTCTTTCTCTCCGCGGCAGGTTTTTACGGGCGCCGCGCAGGCCGGCTAGGGGAAGGGGAGCGGCGCGGATCACAGCTTCGGCTTGCAAAGCCCCAGGGCCAAGGGGGTGTCCTTCCAAAGCGCCGCTTGCTCAGTGGAGAGCGGCCTGTGCTCAGCTAGCACCGATCCCCTGGGGCAGCAGCGGGTTCCGCTTCTCCCTGAGCAGCTGGTTTCAGCGCCCAGCCGAGAGCAGGCCGGCCTGGCCCGGCAGCCCCGGGATCTGTCCGTGGTGCTGAAGCGGGACTATGGCCTTTCCGAGCAGCGGGTTTCCAGAGGCGCCTGTTGGCCGGATCCTCGGCCCTGGCGGCGGGTGAGTTCAGAGCGAAGCATGGTGATGACAGCGGCTCTGGGCGCCCCACCCCACTAAAATACACCCAGTCTTCCCCCCCACACACACATCAAAATACACCCAGGCTTCCCCCCACCAAAATACACCCAGGCTTTGCTTGCGAGCTCCACACTCAAGGGAATCTCTACTCTGGGCCATTTGCACTTGCGGGGGTTCCTTCCATCCAGCCCTCCGGGGCTCGCTGGGAAACGCGAGGGCGGTTACAAGCTGTAAACCGTTTTCTCAGCTCCTCTGCAAGGTCCAGGCCTTGATCAGCACCAAGCCTGGAGAGCCGGTCTCCCCTGTTGCCACCTCTCCTGGCTGCTCGCTCTAAGCGCTAACCAGGGAGCAGGGGGCTTCGTCCAACCTCAGGTGCGCTCCCTGAAGCGGAGTCAATGCCCTTAGGAGGCTGCCGGTCTTCAGGTCTCTGAGCCTGACTTCAGTCCGGTCCTGCTTCACCGCCTGGGGTCTGCCGCTGCCCTTCGGGCCAAAGCGGGTGAGGATTTCCCAGGCTCTTTGCCGGGCCCAGTACAATGCCCTGTCCCTTTCCCCCTCCATGCCCAGGCTGGCCCACCCTCGGCCAGGACCTGTCCTCCAGCCTAGAACAGAATTCGGAGTCCCATCTCGAACGGCCCAGAACTGAAGAGCGGGACCAAAACCCCGGGGTTCGGGTGCTGTCCGTTAGGGGAGGCAAATTTCAGATCGGATGTCGATTCAGATTTTGACACTCCTTCCCCCCTCCCTTAACCTGGGTTGTCCACACCTGGAGAGGAGACGGAGCAAAATCCTTGGTCATTTCTGATGCCCGCTCCATTCTGCTTCAAGTTAAAGGCTAGAGAAGGAGGGGCAGAGAATGTGCCTCTTCAAGGAAACTGGGGGTTCATGTCTTTACTTGCTTGGCTCCAGGACATTAGAAAGCAATTTTTAGTTTTGAAAAAAATGTAATTTGTTCCCCCAAGACTCAAGCGGGATGTGTGCCGCTTGCAGTGCATCTCGTGTGACTCAGAGCAGGGCTCTGCGGAGCGGCTAACACAAGCTGCCTGGAGGCAAAGCACGGGGGATGCTGTGTTCAGCATTTCTTAAATTCAGGTTTTGTTAACAAATAACCCGAGCAGATGCGCCCTAATGAATGGAATATCCCAGGGGTCAGATCTGTGTTGGTGTAAATCAGCATCGCTCCATTCAAGTCAATGGAACTACACAAATTTACACCATCGGAAGATCTCTGCTTAGCTGAAGGCTCTTGAATATATAGCTAGGTACATTCATTTCCTTCCTATGCTTTCAAGTTAGGATTTTCCTCCTGAAAATCCTGCTAGGCCACTTGATAATTATGTACGAAATCCCTGAAGATCTGCTCCACCTCCCATCGAAGTTAATGGAAAGATAGATGCTCATTGATTTAAAGGGGAGCAGAATCAGCTACTGGCTGTGAATGGAGCTGTACAGATGTGTGGGGATTAAAGGGGGGACTTGGAAAGGCACAAAGGCACTGAACTGCCAAAATCCATCTGCCTTTCAATGACAGTGGAGGCCTGAATGCCATTTGTGCCTGAGAAATTCCCCCACCCACCTCCCAGGCAAGGCCCCTGCCCCCAAAGAATTTACAACCTGAGTTTAGCTATAACACTACTAGTGATAACCTAGCTGAGGAGCTGATCCTATAAGCTGTTCTTTTTTTTTTTGCTAACGAGTCTGTATTTGCATTTCAGGTCAGTAGTGGATCTGTATAAAGGCTCAGGAAATCTGCCTAAATGTTTAAATCAGTGACTGAAAACTATGTATAGTAACTGATAAGTCATGTGCGCGCGGCTTGCATACATTAACATTTACCTTTCCTGAGTAAGGAGAATACTGTTCAATACCGTCACAATCAGTTCATGCTGTGAGCCGGATATGTACAGAAACCATGATGGTGGCATTCTGCTCGTGCATGGATACAATAACTGTGGCATCAAAACAACTTGATGTGGATTATCTGGTCACTCATTTATGTCCATAAATAAACATGTTCTGGCCTAAAAATAGAGAGATCCATAAGCCAGTGCCGTTGCTGAAACTAAGGGAATGTGTGTTTGCTCGCATCAGCCTGTTCCAAATGAATTTCATAGCACAATGTGGAGTGCCTGAACCAATGTACTCTTATGTTACAATATCATCTGGTTGAACATCACCATACACTGCAGCTGTAAAGCAAGCAGTGCTAAGTACCAATATGGCAATGTATTAATGTTCGGCACATGTGCGTGACTGGATGTAGCATGGATGTAGATTTGGATACACCTGTTATGAGGTATACAAACGGTTTATAGATGCAGTACTTGGGTATATGAGTGTTGCATATGTAAGAAATCTCTATATATTTAGGCTAATACTTTGCCTTTCTATATCTCCCTTTATCTGAGGATCTCAAAGCACTTTATAAACAATTAATTGGGCTTTACAACTCCATGTATTATCCCCATTGTACAGACAATGAGGCCCACATTTTCAGAGGTCCTAAGACCCTGCAACTCTTATTGATTTGTGAGGGGAGTCTGTGAATGCTCCGAGACTTTTAAAATTGGATCCTCTCTCCAATTGGACCCCCCCTAAAAAAATGGAGGCATCCAAAAATTAGTGAACACTTGAAAATGTGGGCCTGGCCAGGTTTATGGAGAAAAGGTGAGACTGGAATTCTGGGCTCTTCAGTGCCTCTGCATCTCTCAATAGTAGTGTAAAAACATCTCCCTGAGTAGATCCACAGGGCACAAATTGGCCCAGACTGAAGAGTTCATCTGCTCCTGCTCTTTATTTGCCCCCTCTCTCCAGTGTACAGTAGACTTTGGTTTGCAGTATCCTGCTTATTTCCGCATCAACCAGAAGTGATGACACAAGTGCAGGATTATGCCATCCGAGCCTGGGAGTAAGCATCCAGAACAGATACACTCTGAGGGCCCGATCCTGCCTCTCTCACTCAGGTTGAGTTGTAACTTTCTTGGGATTTGATTTGTGCTCTGCATCCAGCACTCAGTACAAATGTTTTCATGTACCACAGTGGGTGCGGGATCAGGCCATTGCAGACTAGTCTGGTTGAAACCATTGGGACTACTTGCTAGGTAAGGCACTGCTCAGCATGAGTGAGGTGCCCAAACTTAGCCTTGAAGAAATGTTTGTTGTCCAAAATGCCTTTCCACCAGAAGACTAACTCTCAGGAACAGAAGACTGGACGGGACCTCCTAGGTCATAGAGTCCAGACCTCATAGTGCTAGAGTGGCCTCCTGGGTTATAGAATCCATTCTCCAGCTTTTGCAGGCAGTGCTGTCATATGGTGGTGTTCATAAACTCATCAAGGTCCATCTCCAAACTACTGACAACCTCTTTTACTTGTAAATCTCCGCTAACCAAGAAAAGGGAACAAAACCCCAAACACCCCACCCCCAAAACCCAACAAACAAAAACCCTTCCTCCAGCAGAACTTTGAGCCTGTAAAGGGAAATGCCGGAGACTCCATATAGTTCACTGGGGATTTTGCTGTTGATTTTGCGTGGAAGACATTCAGGTGCTACAGGGATGGATGGTGTATAAACCCCTAAGATAAAAGAAACTGAGATTCTGGGCCTGAATCATCACTGCTCTACACCTTGCACCATCATTTGCACCAGTGAAAAGTGGGAGCATAAGGCTACTGGATCCAAATGGCAGCACCACACACTCACTCTCCACTGGTGTAAATAATGGCTCAAGGTGAAAGGCAATGGTGAAGCTGGCCCCCTGCTTTTATGCCCAAGTCCCTAGAGATCGAAGTAGCGATGTTGGGTGGGAACAGGAGAACATGAGCATTTGGAGGAATTATCTCCAAATGGAATGCTTCCATAAGGAACTGGCTGCAAATCTTGAATGCCACTCTGTCTTGCTAAATGACGGCGCTTCAAACCAAGAAACCATAACTCCTGCCAGGAGAAGCTTGACTTTTTCATGAGGATTTTAAATAGTGATATGAGTCATTCTTTCTAAAAGTCTGTGACAATGAAGTTTATTATCATTTTCTGTCTTAATTAGGCTGCTTCTCTCTCAGGCTTGTTATATTACGAGCATTTAACAGGGAACTAGGAAGATTTCTGAGAGTCAGCAGGAAAAAGAATGTAAGACAGTCTCTGGGCTTCTGTGAAATTAGTCCTAAGCTTTATCCCTGGAACATCTTAAGTTGAGATTTCTGCCATTGACTTTATTGCTTCTGGCTGGCTGGCTGCATTAGAGCGATTAAAGTTTCAGCCAACCTGCTGCAACTTAAATATCTATTAAAATGGAAACATATTTTCTTTCCTGTGCCTTGATTGGATTTCAAAGCCATATATCAAGTTATATTTTCTCATTTATTTCCCATCCATCTCTTGTACTTTTGGTAAGAGTTGTGGACAAACTGTTGTCATATCAGCATAGATCCATTTGTCAAATTGGAGCCTCAGATAAAATTCCATTCCCTTTGGGAAATTGATATCAATGAAAATTATGTTCTGCAGATGGGCCCATACTAAATAAGAGCTTTAATTTTGCTTATGGATGGGGTGGAATTGGCTATTTTATCCAAATAGTTTCAATATCACATTTCAGATGCAAAACAGAAAACAAACACACACTGTATGAAACAGTGAAATAGAAGCGATCTTCAATATCACATTTCAGATGCAACTCCCCCCAAGCCACTTATGAAATGGAAGTGGCAATCATGTTATTGAAATATGTTTAGCCCTGTAACTCTAAAAAAGCTGTTTCCATCATCAACATAGTTGTCTTGGCAACATTAAAATTTATTTCTCTCAATCTGCTTAGACAGCTGCAGGTTATTTCACTATATTTCAAACAAACTCCAATGGCACGTTATATATAGGATCCAATCTTGCTCCCGTTGAAGGTCAGATCCTACTGTGATAGGCACTACCGCTGATTTCACTGGGAATGTGTAGGAATGCTGTACAGATGAAATACAATTGGCTGGTATTACAAGACCTGTTGGTTTCCTGGACTTGGCATTACTTTGTCGTGGAATGCACTGAGTGATGATGATGATTCAGATAAATATGAAACCATGTCCTAGTAATTGAACAAATGTACATTTGTTCACACTGAAGAAATACTGTACCACTTGGATTCAGTTCAACTATATTGGGATGAGGAAACATGTACTGCTTTAATTTCATGAAAACAAAGCCCTGATTAGAGACTAACGTATTCTCTTAGGAAACGAACCCAGATTTATTTATATCAGAAAGTAGGCAATAGTTTTATTAACTGCTTTCCTGCTGGTGCCCATTCTATATACATCCATAATGAATACACACTGGCTGTACTGCTAAATACATCAGGCTAAGCATCTTAAGGTTAACAGACGGCAAATGTGAATAAGAATGGCCATACTGGGTCAGACCAAAGGTCCATCCAGCCCAGTATCCTGTCCTATGACTGTGGTCAATGCCAGGTGCCCCAGAGGGAATGAACCTAACAGGCAATGATCAAGTGATCTCTCTCCTGCCATCCATCTCCACCCTCTGACAAACAGAGGCTAGGGACACCATTCCTTACCCATCCTGGCTAACAGCCATTCATGCACTTAACCTCCATGAATTTATCCAGTTCTCTTTTAAATGCTGCTATAGTCCCAGCCTTCACAACCTCCTCAGGCAAGGAGTTCCACAAGTTGACTGTGCGCTGTGTGAAGAACTTCCTTTGATTTGTTTTAAACCTGCTGCCTATTAATTTCATTTGGTGGCCCCTAGTTATTGTATTATGGGAATAAATAAATAACTTTTCCTTATCTACTTCCTCCACATCACTCATGATTTTATATACCTCTATCATGTCCGCCCCTTAGTCTCCTCTTTTCCAAGCTGAAAAGTCCTAGCCTCTTTAATCTTTCCTCATATGAGACCCGTTCCAAACCCCTAATCATTTTAATTGCCCTTCTCTGAACCTTTTCTAGTGCCAGTATATCTTTTTTGAGATGAGGAGACCACATCTGTATGCAGTATTCAAGATGTGGGTGTACCATCAATTTATATAAGGGCAATAATATATTCTCCGTCTTATTCTCTATCCCCTTTTAATGATTCCTAACATCCTGTTTGCTTTTTTGACCGCCTCTGCACACTGCATGGACGTCTTCAGAGAACTATCCACAATGATGCCAAGATCTTTTTCCTGATTTGTTGTAGCTAAATTAACCCCCATCATATTGTATGTATAGTTGGGGTTATTTTTTCCATTGTGCATTACTTTACATTTATCCACATTAAATTTCATTTGCCATTTTGTTGCTCAATCACTTAGTTTTTTGAGATCTTTTGGAAGTTCTTCACAGTCTGCTTTGGTCTTAACTATCTTGAGCAGTTTAGTATCATCTGCAAACTTTGCCACCTCGCTTTTTACCCCTTTCTCCAGATCATTTATGAATAAGTTGAATAGGATTAGTCCGAGGACTGACCCTGGGGGAACACCACTAGTTATCCCTCTCCATTCTGATAATTTACTGTTTATTCCTACCTTTTTGTTCCCTGTTTTTTAACCAGTTCTCAATCCATGAAAGGACCTTCCCTTTTATCCCATGACAACTTAATTTACGTAAGAGCCTTTGGTGAGAGACTGTGTCAAAGGCTTTCTGGAAGTCTAAGTACACTATGTCCACTGGATCCCCCTTGTCCACATGTTTGTTGACCCCTTCAAAGAACTCTAATAGGTTAGTAAGACACGATTTCCCTTTACAGAAACCATGTTGACTTGCCCAACAATTTATGTTCTTCTAGGTGTCTGACGATTTTACTTTACTATTGTTTCAACTAATTTGCCCAGTACTGATGTTAGACTTACCAGTCTGTAATTGCCGGGATCACCTCTAGAGCCCTTTTTAAATATTGGCGTTACATTAGCTATATTTCAGTCACTGGGTACAGAAGCTGATTTAAAGGACAGGTTACAAACCATAGTTAATAGTTCCACAACTTCAGATTTGAGTTCTTTCAGAACTCTTGAGTGAATGCCATCTGGTCCCAGTGACTTGTAAGTGTTGAGTTTATCAATTAATTCCAAAACCTCCTCTAGTGACACTTCAATCTGTGACAGTTCCTCAGATTTGTCATCTACAAAAGCTGGCTCAGGTTTGGAAATCTCCCTAACATCCTCAGCCGTGAAGACTGAAGCAAAGAATCCATTTAGTTTCTCCACAATAACTTTATCGTCTTTAAGCACTCCTTTTGTATCTCAATCATTCAGGGGCTCCACTGGTTGTTTAGCAGGCTTCTTGCTTCTGATGTACTTAAAAAACATTTTGTTATTACCTTTGGAGTTTTTGGCTAGCCGTTCTTCAAACTTCTCTTTGGCTTTTCTTATTACATTTTTACACTTAATTTGGCAGTGTTTATGCTCCTCTCTATTTACCTCACTAGGATTTGACTTCCACTTTTTAAAAGATGCCTTTTTATCTCTCACTGCTTCTTTTACATGGTTGTTAAGCCACAGTGGCTCTTGTTTACTTCTTTTACTGTGTTTCTTAATTTGGGGTATACATTTAAGTTGGGCCTCTATTATGGTGCTTTAGAAAGCGTCCATGCAGCTTGCAGGGATTTCACTTTAGTCACTGTACCTTTTAATTTCTGTTTAACTAACCCCCTCATTTTTGCATAGTTCCCCTTTTTTAAATGAAATACCACAGTGTTGGGCTGTTGAGATGTTCTTCCTGCCACAGGGATGTTAAATGTTGTTATATTATGGTCACTATTTCCAAGCTTTCCTGTTATAGTTCCCTCTTGGACCAGCTCCTGCACTCCACTCAGACTAAATCGAGAGTTGTCTCTCCCCTTGTGGGTTCCCGTACCAGCTGCTCCGAGAAGCAGTCATTTAAAGTATCAAGAAATTTTGTCTCTGCATTTCGTCCTGAGATGACATGTTCCCAGTCAATATGGGGATAATTGAAATCCCCCTCTATTATTGAGTTCTTAATTTGGATAACCTCTCTAATTTCCCCTAGCATTTCATCATCACTATTACTGTCCTGATCAGGTGATCAATAATAGATCCCTAATGTTATATTCTTATTAGAGCATGAAATTGCTATCCATAGCGATTCTATGGAACATGTAGATTCACTTAAGATTTTTACTTCATTTGATTCTACATTTTCTTTCACATATAGTGCCACTACCCCACAACCTGTTCTGTCCTTCTGATATATTTTGTACCCCGGAATGATTGTGTCCCATTGATTGCTCTCAGTCCACCAGGTTTTTGTGATGCCTATTATATGAATATCCTCCTTTATCACAAGGCACTCTAGTTCACCCGTCTTATTATTTAGACTTCTAGCATTTGTGTACCAGCACTTTAAAAACTTGTCACTATTTACTTGTCCCTATAAAATCAGGACATCTGGTCACTCTAAAGTATCTGGACTGTGCACTTGACTTCTCCATTGGGAAGAACAGGAGAAGAATCCTTCCCATCCCTCAAATGGGCTGCAGAATGGCAACACCGCTTACTGCACTCAGCGATTGCCAGGGGCTCCATGGCCCTAGATCTCCCCACCTCTCCCTCCATGTTGTACATAGTGGTAGAGACTCCATGCCTCCCCCTGCATGTGGCTGCCCAGGCAGCTTCCACGGATCTGAGCATAGGGTACACACTGCAGCCTCTTTCTCCTCTACTCTATGCAGCAGAACCCCACCAGTTACATTATCAGCGAGCCCCCCCAAACCTATAGAGGAATAGGCAAGAGTTGTCCCCTGAGATTATATCCCAGCATCCTTCCTTAGGCACAACTTCCACTGAAATTGGTGGGAGCTTTGGCTGAGTAAGAACTGAAGGATCCAGTGATTTCAGTGGGATGTTAAATGGTGACAGTAGCATATTGGGCGTGGTGGAGGCAGAGCAGGGAAAGAGTTAAAGTGCACTGCTACAGCCTGCATGGACTGGCTAGGTAAATTCCAGCGGTCCCACCAAATACTGGGATAGTCACTGGCAGAAAAGTAATAGCCGGGTATCAGTAAGCACGGAGCACTGGCAACGGCAAATAAAATCATTTCCTTTACCTGTAGGTGCAAGTCAGCCTTACAAAACAGTCAGGAAAATGTACCAGCCCAGACACACGATTTACTTTCCTCCCCTTTATTCTGTTGACTGATAACAACATGCATAACGTTTTACTTGCCTGCCAAAGTAATATTCCCCTGTTCAAAGTGGATTTTTGCAAGCCTGGGGTAGACGGATATTTGGGATTGTTGCAAAAATATCGTCATGAGAGCAAAAAGGCCTGGGTACCGTGTATATATGTATCACTGCAATTGTTTGAAATGGAATGGCAGTCTGTGCAAAGCAGCTGGCAAGAGTACAGATGACTGTCAGTGAATCATCTCAGTGCTCCATTTTCAGATCCACGAACGCAGGTTTACAGTAGCTATGCATATGTTGCATCCCATTGCTCTTCATCAGACTCACTAAAGCTCCATGGCTTGTAAAAATTAAACCGGCATAAATCTGTCAGCTCTGGGGCTCTTTGTCTGACCATATCAATCCCATGAAAACTGATTTAAACAAGACAATAGTGTGCATTTAAAGCTGGCACATAAAAATGTAAGCCATTAACATAGCCAAGATATATGAGGGAGAGGACTTAATTGCTTTTCTGAAGGCCTGGGTAAAGTAAGTGTCATTCCTGAGGGCAGGTGTGTAATGTGTGTCTACCTCTGGTAGCTTGGAACTGATGGCTGGGGTAGTTAGGGGACTGTACATTACCACATAAGATTGATTTGCCTCCTGTCTTGCTTTTAAATAAAATCAGCCAATTAACATATGTGCTGGATTTTATTACTTAGGATGGTATCTGGAGACTCTAAAAGCTTTTCTTATCAGTTTCCGTGGGATTTGGGGTTTCTTAAACCAAGGACCGCCAAGCTGTTTTGATTTTTATGCCTCACCAACCATTAGCTCTTACCCAGGTTCCAATTCTGCTACCGTCGACCATGCTGACTGGGAGTTCGGTCTCCGAATAGTCCCACTGAAATCAAAGCAGCTGCGCAGGGGGTAATGTACCACTCGCTGGGAGTGAGTGGATCAAAATGCAGCCCAGAGTTAATCCCTTTCAGCAAAGGTTCTGAAAGCGCGTCACAAACCATTAAACCTTGCAACACCTTCATGAAGCGGGTTGATACTGTTACATGTGGGGAAGGAAACTGAAGTGGAGAGGTGAACTGATTTTGTCCATGGTCATGAAGGGCAGCCTGTAAGAGAATGCAAGAGTGCTGGTTCACAATCCCGTTTTGTTCTGACCGTTGGCTGCCTAACCTGGCATCCCTGGAGTGTCAGCATATTTATTTTGGGTCTCACTAGACCACAGTAATGTGTGCATGTTGCCAAGTCTGCATCCTACAGCACAGCACAGCCACTGCTATCAATAGCAGCAATTCTTTATGAGGGGGTTGCAGCATGTGTGCGTATGTGAGTGAGTGAGTGTGTGTGTGTTGCCATTAAATGGATGCACTCTTAGGTTTTTCTGTGGCTGCCATTACTGTAATATTGGAGCAGCTCACTCGGTCCAATGTTTTTATCATCACACCACCCCGGGGAGGCAGGGCAGTGCTATTATCCACATTTGACAGATGTGGAACTGAGGCCCAGTGAGACGAAGTGACTGATTTACCCAAGATCACATAGGCAGCCTGTGGCAAAGCAAGGAATAAACCCTGGGTATCCCGAATCATAGGCTAGTGTACTATTTAAACTGGTTCTCTTTCATATGGAAATGAGAAGAGGATCATCCATCAATGTGGCATATGTTTACTGCATTCAAAGCAAATCCCGCTCACCGTATTCACGAGTAACATCAACGGGAGTAGGCAGGATTTGATCCCTAATAAATTTAATGCTATGATCACTGGTTCTCTGAATTGATGCTTTTAGATTCATTGATCACAGATGACGTATTTTTGCTTGTACTAATAATTCTAAAGATAACTAATGTGGACCATTAACTAGCACTGTTTTGCCATCCCATTAGGATGTACTGCATGTCTCCCTTGCTTTCCATTAATGCAACACTTCAGCTTTGGTCCAAAATTTGTCCTCTCCATTCTTAAAAGGAGTTGTGAAAGATCATAGGACCTGTTGTGCAGGGAGCCAACAAACGCAATAAGGAAGATCGGTTTAGTGAGAATCCACTTCAGATAGAAAACTGATGTCTTATTTTCCCTGCTGTCCCCTCTGCCTGGAACCCCCTTCCTGTCCCAGTCCCACATGCCTCCATTTAAATGTTTATAAACAACTCTTTGCACTCAGATGGCACTGTTTTCACTTCCAAGCACTTTGCAAACATTAGAAACCTTACTATGTCTCTGTTAGGTCAACATATCCCCATTGTAGAGAGGGGGAAACTGAGGCACAGAGTAATCACTTGAGTACAAGGTCACACACAGACAATATCTGATCCAATCAGCACTGAAAAACACTTGTCCTCTCATCTTTCCCCGGGAAGGTTGGAAGGAATCCTTACTCCTTATTTCCATCCAACTCCTCCTCTTTCTGGAAGGGCTTTGCCCCAACAGACCTTCCTTAACTTTGGGGGGCATGTAAGGAAAATATTTAAATGTTAAATTTAAAAAAATCTTGGGTTTAGGGGCAAATATGCAAAGCGGGGTGTGAAAAATAACTTTGGCCTAAATTCTGCTTCGTTGTACGCATGCAACTTCCTGGCCTCTTTTCAATCACAGAAAGCCATTGCCATCTGATGCACACCCAGGAGTCTCTCTGAAATGTAACTGGGGCCCACAGATCAGCTCCTGGTGGGAAAGTGTTTGAATCACACAAGGCATCCTTGTAGCTGGGTCTCTGAAGCCTCTCTGCTGAAACTGCAAGGTGCAGGGGTGCCAAGGACTGAGTGGGTCACAGAAACTGAATTGGCTTCTAATCTTTAGCCGTGGGCCCCTCCGGGAAGGTCTGGGGCATGTTACTGGGACAACGCTGAACAGGAGCTGTGCTGAGTCCATGGCATCCCAGCTCCGTGGATAAGTCCCCAGGCCTGACAATCTGGCACCTTCCACAAACTAATTTCTCAAAAGATGTTGACCTCCTTTGTAAAGTGCTCTAAGATTTACGGGTGAAAAGCTCTGTATAAGAGCTAGGCCTGAGTATTGTTTGTTACAAACAAAGGATTAGATTCAAATGCTTTACTAAGGAAGAAATTACCGGAGTTCTGCAGCATGTAGAATCTGAAGGATATTGTGAGCTGTGTGCACAAGTGTAGCAAATGCATGAAACAATCGGCACTGCGTGGAGCCTCTGGAGCTGTTCCTTAGGCTTCCCCCTTGGAGCATTTGCCAGGAATCGGTGTTTCTTATTGCTCCCTCTGACTTCTCCCTGAAAACATGTCTCAGCTGATTGACATGTGATGGCCTCTAATGGGCTCTTGTGTGTCTAGGCAAACATTTATAAGGGGCATGTGTTGACAAGCAGATTCCTAGATTGAGAGCTTGGCCCCTCATTCCCCAAGTACTATGTAGGTGGCACAATCTGCGCTCTCTAGCTTCCCTATAACGATACCTGCTGGGCTTTTAGGAGGGACATTGACTAGGCTGGAGAAGACTCAGAGAGACAGATGGGGTTGATTCTGATATTTGTTTACAGCCAGGAGACACTCCACTGAATTGGACAGAGTTGCATCTGTGTAAAACCAGCATGAGTGAGATCAGAATCCAGCCTAAGGTTTCTGTATAGAGATTGGGAAAGTTGCATAAGGGGAAAAGCAAGGAGAAGTCTGACATACGGGTAATTCGTTCTGACTGCATGAGGACCTGTCAGAGCTGCAGGATGTTAAGATAGCAAAACCCAGGGCCTGTCTAGGCTTTGCACATGAATTTCTAGCAGGTGAGGAGAAATTCTGTTTGATTTCTCGCTGTACTTTATAATTCTGTAGGAAACAACTGAAAATTAGGAGTTCAGGAGAAGTGAGAGGCTCGACATTTATTTGCAGGATAGGAAGATTTTTGTGAGTGGGTGCAGTGTCAAAATATGTTTCTTAAACAGCTTTCAGTGATGGGTGGGGAAGCAACATTGACACCTCTTTGCCCAGAGCACAATTTCCTGGGCAAACAAATCAGATTGGCGGCATTAAGGACTATGGGTCTGATTTTTGCTGGAACTCAGTACTTAGTGGCTCAGTGTAGGCACCTGAATGCAGGGGCTTCATTTCCAGACGTGCTTCGCATCCAGCTGCTGCCATTGCTCTGTGGGAGTGCAGCACTTCTGGGAATGTGGCTGAGGTCTCAGCTTGCCCTTTGTCTCTGAGGAACTGGTTTGGCCACTCCTCATCCTTCCTTGGAAAACATTTTTAGTCATGATTTTAGCTTATGTGTATAGAGTCACCTGTAACGCTGCTAGCTGCATTTTGCCATGATATTATTGATCAGCAAATTGAGTTTTTAAATGATATCTCACAAGGCACACCTTGTACAAACATACGAACGGCTGTA
This sequence comes from Gopherus flavomarginatus, assembly GCF_025201925.1. Taxonomy (NCBI): domain Eukaryota; kingdom Metazoa; phylum Chordata; order Testudines; family Testudinidae; genus Gopherus; species Gopherus flavomarginatus. The sequence goes on along the minus strand of NC_066631.1, from coordinate 9,189,408 downwards.
CTGGGTCAGACCAAAGGTCCATCCAGCCCAGTATCCTGTCTACCAACAGTGGCCAATGCCAGGTGCTCCAGAGGGAGTGAACCTAACAGATAATGATCAAGTGATCTCTCTCCTGTCATCCATCTCCACCCTCTGACAAACAGAAGCTAGGGACACCATCCCTTACCCATCCTAGCTGATAACAATTAATGGACTTAACCTCCATGATTTTATCCAGTTCTCTTTTAAATGCTGTTATAGTTAACATTATTAACACAGGGGTATATATTAGTAGGGTGCAAACACAGGGGTATATTCTTTCATGGTGGTGTTTGAAGAACTGATTCCTACCAGATCACTTGCTGGTGTTGGGGAAAGGGGTGGCCTGGTAAGCTTTTTGGTATGTATGTAGGTTCTTTTATGGCTTTTAATGTTCTCTCTTTAATGCTTTCACCTTAAGAATAAATGTGCTTGCTTAGAAAGAGCTGTGTGATAACTCATCACCGTGGGCAGTTACGTTCATAGCTTTTGAAGCATAAGCAAAATGCAGGTGCTGGCCTGATTATGCAGTCTGGCTTGTTGGGGATATCACAAGGTAGGCAGGGAACTGCACAGCCTGGAAAAACGCTGGTCAGCATGGAAAAAAACGTGGGTCTGTGCCCCAGAGAGGACTGCTGGGAGCCGGGCACCTAAGAGTGGGTGCCCTCAGGGGACCACAGAGTGGTATAGGTACAGTTACCATGAACTGTGGCAGTGGCCACTGCATTTATGTACCTAGATAAGTGCTGGGATCCTCTGAACATTTGGTCTGCATGGTCTCAAAAGATCTGTGGAGGTGGATCTTCAGACCTCAAAGGTAAAATATAGTGGTTTGGGCAGAGGCCTTGGGAGTTGTGGGCTCCTGTATCCTTACCGTTGCTCTTTCTATGACCTTGGCCAAGTCACTTTGGCTGTCACAGACTGTGGATGCCCGACGTAAAACTCCTTGGGCCTGGTATTCAGATATGTTGAGTCCCTATGGCCCCCAGTGACGTCAGTTGGAGTTATTGCTGATTTACACGAGTGTGAGATCAGGATCTGGCCTCTTCCGTGTCTGCTTCCCCCACCTGCCACATGGGGATAATAGACATACTGCCTGCCTCATGTTCAAGGATTAAGTCAGTAAATGTCTGGGGATTGCTCCCAAAGTGCTAACTCGTTGGTATCCCAGTTGTGCCTAGGGACTGGTTTCAGACCAGGACCCCATTGTTCTAGGCACCGTGTGACCGCAGAACAAAAAGACACCACCCCACACACACACACACCCAAGGAGCTGACAAGCTAGATGCTGTTGCTGTGTAAACTAGCGGTTATCCACCTCGACAATTACATTGCTCGTGCGGCATGCACGCTGATTGTAGAGTCTTGTTTACAGCCCTGTATTACTAAGCTAGCCTGTCTCGTACTCCTCTCCTCTCCTGTGAGCTTGGGGGCAGGGGAGAAGGACCATGGGCGGCCCCGCAAGACAGCCCAGGCAGAAGTAACCTCAGGCACAACCCCTGGACAGACCTGTCAGAGAGGCAACTCGAGAGCAGAGCTGGTTGCTTCATACAGAAGCAGCCGGTTTAGGGCAGCATCGCCCTGGCAGAAGGGCCTGTCAGGCACGAGGCTTACAGAAGGTCTGAGCTTCAGAAAGGGTCTGTGGGGAATTCCCCCTCTACCACCACCGCCGATCTTGCTCAGCTTTCGTGGCCCTGTTGTAATGCAGGTGCGATCCCCTCCCCCATCTCGATTCACCCCAGCTGGGGGGCAGATGCAGTAAGGGATGTGCCCATGTTTGGCTACCCAGGGAGCAGGGTCTCCCCTCTCTCCCACTTGCAATGAGCTGGACCCTCTCAAACAAGCCCCCATTGCAGAGAACAATGTGTGTAGTGGGAGGGCTGAGAGCCATTGAACCAAACTGTAAACCCTGCACATGATGGAAACCACTTCCAGCCAGGGGTGCAGCAGCCCCCCTAGTTCCAGCCCCTCATCCCATTGGCAGCAACTCTCTAGGCAGCTGCTGCCCTCCTGTCGCTAGCAATAGCAGGTGGCCTCCCTCCTGTGGCAGAGTGAGGGGTGATGAGACACTCTGGATACAAAAGGCTGCGAGGGAGAGGCAGAGACTATTGACCTGAGATTGCTATGAGACCCCTCTCTCCCTTCCTTTCTCAGCCTGCTTTTTGTCGCACTCTGGGCACAGCCAGTGTGTAGGAGGCTCGAAAGCAAAAGACTTTCTCTCTTCATCTTTGCTTAAATGGTTGCTGAGCGGAAGAGCTGGGAGACTCTCCAAACCCGGCCTCATTCCCCTCCTGCCTTTCCCTGGCTAGGTCTCCTTGATGCATGTTCATGAACTGAGCACTTGTTCACAGTGGAGTACGGGGAGGAAAAGGATCCTGGGACGGGAAGGGAAGCTACCTAGTGCTGGGTGCGCTGCCCTGGTTCTGATCAGGACTTAGAATAGTGGAAGTGAAATTGGGCTCTGGGTTGGGAGCGGGGGAGAGAGACAGATGGACCAACAGGGAGGGAGAAGTTGAGAACCATATGGTGCCAGCCACAAACCCTGCTGTATCACTGCTCCTTTGGATAGCTACGATGGTATCTTCTGTCCTAGTGGTGTGTGATGGGCACAGTGGAGGGGAGGTGGCGTTAGTCTGTCTAGCGTCCCATCTCTGCTACACAGGTGCAGGGGATGCTGCAGAGAGAACCATGGGGGATATTGGAGGATAAAAACCTATGTCTCAAATGCAGCAGTTGACCCCACAGCTGTCAGGGCCAGGTCCGCGTCACCTGGTCCCGAAGTACAGGGCAAGTGCCAGCCTCAGACACCAAAATGGTTAGAATAACCTGAGGGCACGGTGTGTCTCAAGTACCCCACAAGGGGGGAAGGTCCCAGAAGCCAGCTCCAGCCAGAGCCCAAGTGTCTACACTGGAGCCCCACAGCCTGAGCCCTGAGAGCCCAAGTCAGCTGAGCTGGGCCAGCTGCCAGCGTTTAACTGCAGCGTAGACGTGCCCCTAGTGACTTGAATGACCTGACCCCACAATAGGCAGGTTATGCTGCATTTGAATGGCTTGTCCCGAACTGCCATCCCCACCACCAAAGATGAGGCGTTTATGGAAGACATGTTCTGAGACCTCCCCACCCCTCCACTCATTGCATGTGTGGCTTCATTTGGTCCCAGGGAAGGGCTGTGCTCACACAACATCCTCAGGCTGCGCGGCTCAGGAGCTGGTCTCCAGCTGGAGTGGGTGAAGATCTGCCCTAGGATGGGTCAAGCCTTACCTTGACTCCAGGCACTCCCCCGAGGTCCCAGAGGGGGTGAGGCAGCTTGGAGTTCGGCCCAGAGTGTGCAGCGCAAGTTGGTTTTTCTCCTTTCACACTCAAAGGAAAGGCAGCCAAGGCCCCCAAGTGAAATGAAAATGATTTTGCCCTGGACGATTCCTCACTCCAGCTGCTCGGCAGCGTAACCCGCCTGTGTCCTAGAGTGCTGGTTAGTCTCTCTTGTGGTTCTGCAGTTCTGTGCATGGAGATGGAGTGCCAGGAGCCGAGCCTGCTTCATGCTGCGGGGGAAGAGCTGCTGGTGCCTCCCTCAGAAATATTCCCCCTCTTGGGCTGGGATCTATCGGTCTGGGCCCTTAGGTGTGTGCTCGCCCCGTCATGGTGTAATCGCAAGCCCTGGGGTGGGGGTGCTGCAGAAAGGAGTGAGGAACCTCTTGATTTCTTTCCCCTCTGAAAGCAAGGAAGGAGGCAGTGCCACTGGGCAAACAGACTTCCCCTACAGGCGCTTTGCTGGGACCATTTGTACATCGTCCCTGAAATGTATCCTGGGACTGTGGGGCCTACGAGATTCAAAGGAGACTAGAGAGTTAGGTGCCCAGCTCTGATTGGATGTCAACAGGTTTGGGGTGCCTAACTCCCTTTGGCACCTTTGAACAGCCCAGCCCAAGAGTAACAAGCAGTGTGGTGTTGGAAATCAGGGTGGGAAGGCAAAGATCATGGGGGTCTCCTCCCCTGGGAATTAACTTACACAGACACCTGCCGTTCGATGCAATTTGGCTCATTTTAAATGCAAAATAATGTTCTATGCCAGTATTTTGCTGAGCCCCTGAGTAAGCTGGCCCTGGCAGGGAGGGCGTATTGCTGTCTCCCGAGTCAGGGTCACTCCATCAGAGAAACGGCTCCAACCCTGTCCTTCATGCTGGTGGTGGAGTGTGAGCAATGTTAACCCTTTGCACATATCGCTGCAGCGTGCGACGGAGCTGCACCGCAGAGCCAGGGGGGTTAAATCTCTCAGCGTAGGATGGGCTCCAGAAAGTGGACCCTCAATACTCGAGTGGATTATTCTTTATCCTTTTGCCCTCTTATTTGTTTGGGCTGAATTGCAAATCACTCTGCCTTCCAAAGAGCTCACTTTGTATCAGTGTTGGAGAGAATGAGCTAATGCTGAGCGCCTGCTGCACATGCAAGCCAGGACTCTGCTCCTGGGAGCTCCTGTTCTTCGCCTTGCGGTCTGGCGGGGACTCGGCTCCCTCCTGCCTTGCTGGGATGCTGCTCCCATGCTGGCAGGTTTCCTCTAGGCCAGGATGTGGCCCCTGAGGTCCTGCTCGTATTGCTGCAGCAAGGTCCCCCTGGCCCGCTGGAGGGAGGGGACACTTCCCCTGCGTACGGAGTGAAGTTTATTCCAACTGTTACTATGATTGTTTTTCTCTGGAATGCATGAGAATTACTTGAATCCAGCCAACCGGCTGCTGTTTGGCAAGCTGCCTGCTCTTTCCTTTGTGCACTAGAGCAGCTGAGTGAGAACTGGCTTTCGGGAGTTAAAATCCAGAATGTGCATGGTTTGGGGGATCTGAGACCGTTTACTTTGGCATGCAAATCCTTCTATTCCAAGCACAAACAGTAGGCCACATGTGAAGCAACCGGTCCTGCCTTGAAGGAGCTCTTTAATATTCAGATTCCAGTTGCAACTAAAAGAAACTATGTCAGGACTTGGGAACAGAGAGGATAATTTTCAAAAGCATTTAGGTGACTTAGGAGGCTAAGTCCTATTTTTAAATCTAGCTTAGGCTGTAGGTGCTAAGGGCTAGTCAACACGATGCAGCAATGCACACTAGAGAGGTGTGAATTCTGCAGCTTACCAACATCTTGCACAATAAAGGGTCCACGCAGACTCTAGTGTTGCTTTAGCAGTATTGTGTTAATACGCAATAGGAACTTTTAGTGCATGCCAACAGGGCCTAGAAGGGCCAGTTAGTGTGCAGCACATTGGTGCGCTTTCGAATTCACACCCTGTCATAGTATCTTTCCCCAATCTGAACCTTAGAGTCCAAAAGTTGGGGTACCAGCATGAATTCCTCTAAGCTTAATTACCTGCTGAGATCTGATAAGCTGCCACCAATCAGGAATTCCAGTGCCTGATACTCTTTGGTCCCCCCAAAACCTTCCCTGGGGACCCCCAAGACCCAGACCCCCTGGATCTTAACACAAGGAAAGTAAACCCCTTTCCTCACCGTTGCCTTTCCCAGCCTTCCCCTCCCTGGGTTACCCTGGAAGATTACTGTGATTCAAACTCCTTGAATCACAACTCAGAGAAATTAGATCTCCTGGAGAGATAGACAGATTCACGCTCCGTGAATCTAAAACAAAGGGATTTCCCCTTCTCCTTTCTTCCTCCCAGATCTTTCCCGCCCTGGGTACACTAGGAGATCACAGTGATTCAAACTTCTTGAAGCACAACACAGAGAAATCAGGTGGGTTCCCCCCCCTTTCTGTCCCTCTCCCTTCTCCTTCCCTGTTAAGTACAGACTCAATTCCCTTGAGCCTCAACAAGGGGAAAAATCAGACAGGTCTTAAAAGCAAAACTTTTAATAAAAGAAAAAAGAATAAAGAAAACCACTGTAAATTCAAGATGGAATATTACAGGGTCTTTCAGCTTATAGAAACTGGAGAAAAAGCCTCCTCCAGCAGAGATACAATTTAAAATACTTCCAGCCAAATACACATTAGACCTCTACCAGCCAGATACACATTTGCAAATAAAGAAAAACAATTAAAAAGACTAAACCGCCTTTCTACCTTTGTACTTACTAAATTTGAACAAAAGATTAGAGAGCCTGTAGGTACTTGTGGTCACTCTCAGAGCCCAGAGAGAACAAAGCCAAACCCAAAAAACACAAAGAAAGGCTTCCCTCCACCGAGATTTGAAAGTATCTTGTCTCCTGATTGGTCCCCTGGTCAGGCGTTTGGTTCCCTGTTTTTTAACCCTTTACAGGGAAAAGAGACATTAACCCTTAACTATCTGTTTATGACACACCCCTCCAGTGTGTATTGCTGCACCGTGTAGACCAGGGGTCAGCAACTCTCGGCACGCGGCCCATCAGGGTAATCGGCTGGGGGCCGCGAGACATTTTGTTTACGCAGACTGTCTGCAGGCATGGCCCCCGCAGCTCCCAGTGGCTGCGGTTCTGTTCCCAGCCAACGGGAGCTGTAGGAAGCGGTGCGGGCCGCAGGGATGTGCTGACCACTGCTTCCTGCAGCTCCCATTGGCTGGGAGCGGTGAACTGCGGCCACTGGGAGCTGCGGGGGCCATGCCTGTGGGCAGTCAAAGTAAACAAAATGTCTCACGGCCCCCAGTGGATTACCCCGATGGGCCGCTTGCCGAGGGTTGCCGACTCCTGGTGTAGACAAAGCCCAAGTCTCACTGAGGGTATGTCTACACTGCAGTTCGACTGGGTGTAGTCCCCAGCGTGAGCAGACTAACACAGGCTGTCTCTGCTTGAGCTAGCATGGTCAAAATAGCAGCGTGGCCATGGCATGGGCAGCAGCTCCAGCCAGGATCTCAGGTGGGGTTGTGCTTGAGTGGTTAGCCCATGCCTGAGCCACTGACCATCCTGCTATTTTTAGTGGGCTAGCTTGAGCAGAGCTACGACTTGTAGGTCTACCCGAGCTGGGAATTACACCGCCAGTTACGGTGTAGACACAGCCTGAAAATCAAAGGCACACAGGAGCCTAAGTCACTTAGGCGTTTTTGAAAATGTTACCCACCGGCTTTGGGTTTGTCGGGAGCTGAGATTGAGAAACTTACTGCATCTCCACCCTGGGTGATTTTCCATTAGGTGAAGTAGTTTGTTTTGGAATCGTTCCCTGAGAATTGAATTTCAGGGGATGGGAGTTGGGGGGGATTCTTGGACTGCCTCTTCAAGTTGGCATCTCATGCAGGAACACTTTTGATTTGTAGTAAAGTGAAGGAGGAGATGAATTGGGACCAGGTGATGATACCCTTGTGCCACAGATAGTCCCATTGCCTGCAGTGGGACTAGCCAAGAAGTAAGGTGCTATTCAGGGTGAATATGTTAATGTGGAAACCTGTCCCTTAATTCAGGGGCTCTCAACCTTTACAGACTACTGTACCCCTTTCAGGAGTCTGATTGGCCTTGCACACCGCCAAGTTTCACCTCACTTCAAAACGACTAGCTTACAAAATCAGACATAAAAATACAAAAGTATCAAAGCACACTCTTACTGAAAAATTGCTGACTTTTAAATTTTGACCATATAATTATAAAATAAATCAATTGCAATACAAATATTGTACTTACATTTCAGCGCATAGTATAGAAAGCAGTATAAACAAGTCACTGAATGAAATGTTAGTTTGTACTGACTTTGCTGGTGCTTTTTCTGTAGCCTGTTGTAAAACTAGGCAAATATCTAGATGAGTTGATGTGCCCCCTGGAAGACCTCTGTGCACCCCGGGGTATGTGTACCACTGGTTGAGAACCACTGCTGTAACTCTCTCCCCCGTTAAGGTTGTTATATGATTTTTCACTCTTTCTCCTTGTCCCCCGGTGCAGGCTTGGTGTTCGGATGGAAAGGAGCGGGGATTAGATGTTTGGCTGCAGGTGCGTGTTCTCTCTGCGTGCCGTACTGCCTTTGGTCAGACAGCCTGTACACCAGGCTCCAACTGAACTGCCCAATAAATACACCGACTTCGTTTTTAGCGAAGGAACTTGGTTAGGTTTGTTGCCGACGAAGCACGGTGCTAATGCCCTGGCACAATGGTTACAGGTACACTGACACATGTGTGCTTGTGGCAGTGGACCAGCTCAGGCAGTGGTGGGACTTTCCGCTGTTCCCTCGGCCAGACAAAGATACCCCCTTCGAGGCTTTATTTTATACATTAGTACAAATGAGTTATGTACTGCCCCTCTGACATAGTCAGTTACCACCCATCACCTTGTACATTTGTATTTATTACACTGTCATCCTGACCTTATCTCTAGGATGGGTCAGCATGTTCCTGTTATCTGTGGGGAATGTGCTGGTATCGAGGTGTTCTGCTACCACCCTTCCGGAATATATCTGCATGAGTGCTCTGTGCCTAGCACCAAGGGTTGCCAAGCCTCCAGGATTGTCCTGGAGTCTCCAGGAGTTCAAGATTAATCTTTCATAAAAGATTATGTCATTTGATGAACCCTACAGGAATTCATCCAGCCACAGTTGGCAACCCTACTAACACCTCTTAGGAATGTGATTTTTTGCAATATTAGCCCCATTCTTGCCAGATTCTGTGAGCAGGGCCTGCCTCTACTCACAACCTGACTTTGCTTTATATTAGCAAAGCTTTGACCACTACTTTAGCCTAGGCCTCAGGCCTCATACCAGGCCTTTGCTACAAGGGCTTATGTCTCATGCTCTCTTCCTACTACATTCCCTCACTTTTTGTCTTTTTATGGGGTGGACGTTCACCCATCATCCTGGAAAAGCAGAATGCATGGACTGAAGATGACCCAGTGGGCTAAACACTGGTACGTGGTCATCTTACTTTACCATTTACACATTCATGCCCCATCTGTTCTTTGGTTTGCACATTTGTTTGCACGACTGATGGACAGATTTTATTTTCAAATTATGTGTTGTTTTTTGTGGGGGACCTGGGAATGTTTGGTCCAGGACTTTGACTGAGGAATGTAGTTTTATAGTTGCTATGGTATTGTGGTTTGGCCCAGATAGCTACACACTCCTATTAGGGCATTTACAGTTACCACCTCTCTTATTATTATTGGTAGTAAGATGAGTGCTTTGAAATACTGGGATAGGTATTATAACTGTGTGTTTTACAGTGCTATGAATATGAGAAGTAAAAGAAATGTGAAGTATTGGCATTACAAATGAGGCCTTTCCATATACAATTGCGTAATTGGTTGCTACACAGTACTGTCCATTCATGTTATAGGTTACCCTTCCCAGGAGCGCTGCCAGCTTTTTTGCCACCCTAGGCGGCGGAAGGTCCCATCCCCTAAATGCTGCCCCCGACAGAGGCGGCGGAAGGTCTCGCCCCCGAAATGCCACCCCTGACAGAGGCAGCGGAAGGTCCTGCCGCCGCGGTCACCACCCTCCAAATGTGAGCGCCCTAGGCAACCTCCTAGGTCACCTAAAGGGTTGCGCTGGCCCTGACCCTACCTGCTAGCTGTTACCCTTTAGTAAGCTTTACTGAGCAGGAAACAAGAACGTCTACGTTCTCTGTTCCATTGCTTGCATGGCTTCGTGATACACCAGTAGTTGACGTAGATTCACTTGTTTTTTATGGATGCTGTTTTTTAGATAACCTAGTGAATGGACAGTAACCGATTTGTTAAACATTGTGTGCCAGGGTTTAGTATTGGTACCCAGACGCTGAACAAGATTGTTTTGAATAACAGGTGCCTTACTTAGGATATGTTGTTACTGACCCCAAAGTGTGACTGGTACTACCAGGGAATTTTTTTACCCAATTTGAAGTTACTGTGGAACGTAATTTTTTTTAACCAATTTTGGTTTTATTTATTTTTTTGCCTTCATATTGTTTGCTGCCATTTATTTATTGACTGTTTTTTTTACTTGTGTATTGGTTAAACAGTTTAGCAATGTTATGCACATTGTAAATGTTGTACAGCAATAATACAATTGCTTTTACACAGTAGCCAAATTTAAATTAAATGACAGTTAACCTGGTTCAGCTAGTGGTTTCTAACTGATTGCCAACTTATTTGTTCATATATGGTAGACTGAGGTGTAGTTGACCAGTTTTTTATTTATACTTTGCTTTGCTTTTCTTGATGCGTGGGGGTTTCTTTACTGTGTATTGATATCTTCTGATGTCTTTGGGGTGTGATATTTTTTGGGAGGGGGGTTGGTCTGTGGGATGCAACCCTAAACAGCTTAAGTGAGTTAACATCATAAAGTTCTGTGTTTGTTTTACATTTTTCTTGGTTTTAGTAACCCAAATTTAATACACTTATTAACGTAGTGTGTTTACAATGCAATAGGGACCAAGCTTTTTATAACACAAGCTATACTTTTGCAATTGTTGTATGGACATTCATTTTTCACTTGAGGTGCATTACGGATCTTTTATGTTCTAAATATAGTGTTTAACTGCTCAAATTGATGCTGACATTTTTTTATGAGGAGGTGTATTGCTTTCCCCTGCTGAGCTTTGTTTTAGCAAAAGAGGTAATGTTAGAATTTTTACCCACTCTTTTTAGAGTTAATTTGTTTGTGATACCAATTTCACTTTTGTTAACTGTTTAGAGGCACAAACGTTAACCACTACTTTCCTTGAACATAACTTAAAAGAGAATAAAAATGAAACCAACATGAATTTTAAATACATGTTTATGCAAATATTTTGAGGGTATTAAACTTTGATGATGCTTGGTTGTGTTTGGGAGACAAAGGTGGAAGCCTGTTGAAATTGTTTGGTTAGCTTTTTTTAACATTTTTGCTATGATGTTGTTATGAAGATATATTTAATAAGATGCAAACAAGTTTATAAAAACCCAAATAAGAAATTGACATTTTGCTAATGTTGAGGTTTCCCTTACATTTTTTCTTGTTTGTTTGAATAAAAAACCTGTAATTGGGTTGCTCCTGGGGCCAGGTCTGCACTACACACTTACACTGATATAACTAAGGGATAAATCCACACCCCTGAGCATCACAATTATACCAACCTAACCCCCAGCATAGACAGCACAGGGCTTCTCCTGCTAACATAACCACTGCCTCTCACGGAGGTGGATTAATGTAGTTAATCCACTACACAAATGAGAGAAGCTGCAGCATTTTACATGTCGACCTGCCCTCGGTCATCTCTGCCAGGCAGACTTTGGCTCGTGAAGATGCTTTGAAGAACAGCGGCCAGAGCCTTTGCTGGTGTAAATCAATGTGGCTCCATAGAGTTCAGTGGAATTATGCTCATTTACACCAATCAAATAATTGGCCCCAAATTTTCCTTCCCGGGACTTTATTCCGCATCTGCTCTAGTTAAGGTGGAAGAACTAGACAGTGGGAGAGTTTGCAGAGGGACAGACGAAATATAGCTTGGGATGATTTCAGGGTACAGCCAGGTTTTGAAACACAGCTCCAGAGAGGATACCTGTGCTGAATGTGTTGTATCGGGGTGTCTAAGCCATTCAGATCTCTATGGGGCCCGTACTTAGCTCTGTCTATGCTCATGTCTTTCTCTCTGTCTCTTTTTTTTTTTTTTTTTTTTCAAATCTCCCTTTACAGACAGAGAAGCTCATGATTCATTCAGAGCCTAAAAACTAGTCTGTGGAGATGTCTATGAAGTGAGCCAGTTTCCAAGCACAAGATCAAGGGATGGTTCGAGGCCTGTCGTGTCTCCTCTCTAATCTTTTGTCCCTGTGACCCTCTTCAGCAGAGAGATGCTTAGTTCTGTGCCTGCTCCTGCCAGCCCAGCCTTCTGTTGGTGACATGCTCTTGCTGTCCCAGTGAAGGTTACCTGGGCTGCTGTCGTCATTACCTTACAAAAGAGAGAGAGAGAGGAGGGAGGAATGAATGACTGAAATTATGCTGGCAAAGAGCTGGAACTGATGTGCAACCACTGATGCTCTGCAGATTTTGCAACAAGGCAAGTCATTCCAGAGCCAGCAAGTTCCTCCTTGCAAGCAGAGATAAGCTGTGCTCTCTTCTCAGCTGCTAATTTCTCTGCTCAACGGTGGGCTAGTCTGTGCTCAGTGGGTCTAGAGGGCTTGGGCTGCAGGCTAGAAGACCAAGGGCTACAATGGAAGAGAATTTGTTCAGTGTGCAGCAGATACAGCCCAATGTCATTTCGGTGAGACTCTTCAAGCGCAAGGTTGGGGGTCTCGGGTTCCTGGTGAAGGAACGTGTTAACAAGCCCCCGGTAATCATCTCCGACCTGATCCGAGGAGGGGCAGCTGAGCAAAGCGGGCTCATCCAGGCTGGGGACATTATCCTGGCAGTCAATGGCCGGCCCCTGGTGGACATGAACTATGAGAGTGCCCTGGAGATCCTGAGGAGCATCGCCTCAGAGACCTATGTGGTTCTGATCCTGAGAGGTCCCGAGGGCTTCACCACTCATCTGGAGACCACCTTTGCCGGTGATGGGATGCCAAAGACTGTTAGAGTAACCAGACCTTTGTGCCCAACTGCCAAAGCAGTCGACTTGTCCAATCCAAGCATCCACGGCAGAGATCTGCAGCAGGGAGTAGACCCTACCATGGGCTTGGGTAGTTCAGCATGGGCTAGAGAGAATGGACAGGAAGCAGAGTCCCTTGTGCACGTCAATGGTGTGGTTACCAGCACCAAAGGTGAGGACTCTTTGAAGGGAAGGGACAATGCCAATGCCAATCCTTGCCTGAACGGTGGGGTCGAAAACAATGAGTTGCTAAAAGAAATAGAGCCAGTCCTGAAACTCCTAAAGAGCGGCACTAAGGAACTCAATGGAGATGCGCCAACCAAGGTGGAGACAAGAGATATAGAAGTCCAGGTGGACTGGTATGTACCTACAAACATTTTTTACCCTTGGTATCGGTTATGGCGACACAAGTCAGATGGGTTTGGTGGGGTCAGGTTAGAGCCTTCTCCAGGTCACAGACCTATTGCCCACTAAGGCATGATGGTCAGGAGAGAGAATGACAGCTAGAAAGGGAAAAGAAAGAAAATGTGAGAGGGGGAAATGGAGGTAAGAGGAGGACAGATGCATGGGGGAGAAAACAAGAAGCGGGTAGGAAGCATGGGAGAACAGAAAGGGGAGAACAAGGAGACTGGAAGAGGACAAAGGGACAGGAAAATAAAATTTCACGGACACCAGAGCTAGCAGTGTGGTCTACCAGATTGGGCACTGGACAGTTATATGGCACACATGGCTTCTTTTCCTGGTTCTGCCACTGACATGCTGCATGACCTTAAGCAGAGTTCGGTGCCTCGGTTTCCCCATCTGTAAAAAGAAGTCAACGATATTGGCTCTCCTAATACAGCGCTTTGAATTTTGTTCATAAAAGATGTCATATAAGAGCTAAATCTTGTATTATTACAACCCAAACCTTCCAGAAGAGAAGCTCAGCTCGCTGTAAATGATGCTTCTAACAGCCACCATATTTCAAAATGCTCTAGGCCTGTTCTGCCACCCAGCCCCAGCAGTTAGGCATCCAATCCTGCTCCCAAGGAAAGCAGTGGGAGTTCATCCACAGATTTCAGTGAGAACAGGTTTGGATCCTAGATGTGCAGCTCTGCTTCTCTATTTTTACACAAGCAGGAGAAATGCTATAAGCCGAGAGTCTTTAAAGTGCCCTCGAGAGCTTGAAAAACGACATTTCGCTAGAATGTAATTGAGGACCTGCGTAATTCCCCCCCTGTGTTTTTAATTGTTGTTAATTGTTCTGGTGTTTGTGCACTCACAGGAGCAGGCTCCTTCCCAATTAGCTTGCTCCTCCTGGCCATTTATTAGCAGTGATGCATTGCCGTTTCCTAGTCTCTTTCCCCAAGAATCTCAAAGCATTTTACAAACATCTTGGGTACATCTGCATAGCAAAAACAGCCCCAAAGCAGTGAGTCTCAGAGCCTGGGTCAACTGACTCTAACTCAAGGGGCTTGCGCTCTGGGGCTAAAAATAGCTGTGTAGAAATTCCTGCTCAGGCTGGAGCCTGGGCTCTGAAACCTAGTCACGAGAGGGAAAGTCAGAGCCCTGATGCCTACAAATGCTACACTGCCAAATGTCTACACTGCTATTTTTAGCCTGGTAGCATAAGCCTGATCAGTTGACCTGTGCTCTGATACTCACTGCCACTGGGTGTTTTTTGCCGTTTGAATATACTGTGAGTCTGCCAGCCCCGTTGTGAGATGATGGGTGTTAATTTATGGTTGGGGAAACTGAGGCACAGAGCAGTGAAGGCCAATGTTTTCAGAAGTGGGTCACTGATTTTGGCAATCTCCGTGTTTGGGGACATAGCTTGAAATGCTGGCAGGCCCGATTTTCAGAAGTCCTGAGCATCCTAAATTCCAGCTGTAGTTAGTGGGATGTGCAAGGGCTCCACACCCCTGAAAAGGAAGTTGTGGGTGTCTCAGGTTGCACACTCAAAAATAGAGAGATGCAAAACCAGTGGTTGCTTTTGGAAACCTGTTGACCTAAGGGAGTCACCAGCATCACAGAGAAAGTCAGTGGCAGAATCAGCAGCAGTGGAACCCAGGAATCTTGACCTCTATATGCCTATGAGACCTGCTGGCCATCAGTCTGTCTATGTCCGTCCCTCCTTTGTTCGCCACGGTGACATCGCAGCAACTTCTGTGGAATGTACTGTGATGTCACAAAGACTCGCTGTGATATTGCTGAAGAGGTAGGGAAGGCTGATTATAGAGGAGACAGCCCCTGAGAATAAACCCTTTGACTGGCTTGCTATGCTAGGAAGGCAAAAAGCCTGGGTGAATCCAGCACTTACATGAGAGTTGGCTGGTGAATTACTCTAAGTTTGAGCAGCGAAGAGTCCTTTGGCACCTTATAGACTAACAGACGTATTGGAGCGTGAGCTTTTGTGGGTGAATACCCACTTCGTCAGTTGAAAGTTTGCAAGGGTTGGGAGCTGGGCAGTGGAGGGGGAAGAGACAAAAGGTACTGGAAAGCCATACAGCTGAAAGGAGCCTATCCTTTTAATAGTATCTAAAGGAAGTTGAAAATTTTCTGTAAAAATTGTTTAAGGAAAACTGTGGCTTTGAAACATTTGAGAACAGTAGCCAGGGCTGCCGGGGGGGGTAGGGGTAGAGGCAAGTGGGGCAGTTTGCCCCAGGCCCTGGTCCCTGCAGGGGCCCCACGAGCCCTGGCCCAGTGGCAGTCCTGGTCTTCGACGGCATTTTGGTGGCAGGGGGCCCTTCAGTCACTCCGGGTCTTTGGTGGCATTTTGGCAGCTGGGGGGCCCTTCAGTGCTGCCGAAGACACGGAGTGACTGAAGGGCCCCCCTGGCACCAAAATGCCGCCAAAGACCCGGACCGCTGCTGGGTGAGTACAAGCGCCGCAGCTCCCCCGCTTTGCCCCAGGCCCCCGGAATCCTCTGGGCGGTCCTGATGGTAGCAGCTTTCTGTGGTAAATGTCAACTTTTTGACAAAACACTAACCTGAAACCAAACAATATTTCTACCTGGAAATGCCGCCATGGCGCCTCCTGGGAGTTACAGCTTGGCTGCCTCATGCCTCTGTTCTCCTCTCCGTCTAGGTTCACTAGCTCAAGTACCTGACTTATTTTCTGCAAAAAAGAGTCCAACCAACTCTAATAAACTCCACGATAAAACGTGCATGTTTTTTTAAAATGCTGAATCAGTAGGTTTCATGCAGAATCATGGTGAGGGAAGGTGAATGGCTTCAATGCTCCGGCTTATGACGAGAGGCCAAAGAGCAGAGAGAGCCGCCTCATACTTTATTCCTGAGGGTCCTGGGCCTGTGAAATGCTGAGCCCCACCTACAACAATGCACTGAGAATCCTCAGCTCTCATTGAAGTCAGTAGGAGCTGAGGGTTCTCCAGTCCTAGCTCCTCAGTGGAATCTGTCCTAAGCAGCTATCCCAAGAACCAGCAAGAATTAGTGGCCTTGAAGAAGTTAGTGTTTAACTACACCTTAAAGAGCACACTAGTATCCTTGGGGAAGCTTTAAAGTGGCCTCTGGAGAGAAACTCTGGCCCAGGCTTCACTCAGAGGCTAATATAAGGCTGATAGGGAGCATGAAGCCCTGTAAGAATGACAAGGGCAGTGGCATAATTCACTGCATTGTGGGTAAAATACTGGGGCGCGGTGATGCTAGTGGTTTTAGACGGACATAGAAGAGTAGAAACTCTGCAGGGAAACCAGCAGAGAGCAGCTCTGTGCATCAAAGGGTGTTTTCACCCTCGAGAGAGACGTGGGAAAGTCACCCCAGTCCCTACCCCCCACTACCCGGGGCTGAAAATGATCAACTCATTTCCTGTGCTATCTGCTCAGTTTGAAACAGGGCTGGTGCATTGGGGAGGCCTGATCATACGGAGAGAGACACTGGGACAAGCACAGAAAGCCCAGGGAGACTGGACAGCAGGATAACTATGGATTCTGCAGTGGCAGACACCATTGAGATGCCTAAAAAACAAGTAACCCTAAGAAGAATTAGACAGTGGTTAGGTGCAGCTGTGACACCTTGGGCTGTGACCTCTTCAGATCTTATAGACTAGGCCAGTTAGGCCTAGTCAGAGTGGGAATGGGAGATCTCCAGGTGAATCCCAATTATTGCAGGTGCTGATGTTTGCCCTTTCGTCCAAGGTCAGTACTGAACATACGTCTCCATATGGCATTAAGGATGTTAAACAGGCCGTCTTTTGAATAAGAGCTAAAGCTGAGGTGCTGACTACTCAGGGTCACTAATGGTCTGGTGGTACATTGGGTACGTCTATATTACCCGCCGGATCGGCAGGTAGTGTTCGATGTATCGGGGATCGATTTATCGCGTCTCGTCTGGACACGATAAATCGATCTGCTAATCGACACCCGTAGTCCACCTCGGCAGGAGGAGTAAGAGAAGTCGACGGGGGCGCCGCGGCAGTCGACTCACCGCTGTGAGGGTGGTCAGGTAAGTTGAACTAAGATACTTCGACTTCAGCTACGCGAATAGCGAATAGCGTAGCTTAGTTGCGTATCTTAGTTCGAACCCCCACCCCACCCCACTAGTGTAGCCCAGGTATTAGTCTCGGCTAGAATATAGTGTGTGTAACTGTGTTCTGCCTACTTAATTCCCCCCCCCCGCCTTTGTAACTGAGGGTGTGTTGTTCTCTTCCTGAGCCATTGTGTAACATTGCACATGTTGTTAAGAGGCTGCTGCGTGGCCCAGAGATGGCGGTATTTCAGGATAAAGCCTGTTCCCTTTTGCAGAGCTTTGGGGATTCTTTGGAAGAAAAAGAATGGTGCAAATATGGAGTTTATTAATAATGGATCAAGTAGTGAGGGTCTTTTTCAGGACAGTCTCCCTCTGAAATCAGTGAACGTTTTTCCTGAGTAAAAAGTGAGTAAGAACCTCAGGATTTTGACCCACTACTACAATATCCTATGTAAGTGTAATACCAAACAACCCTGGTCATCAGCAAGCGGGATTGAACCTGGGACCTCTGAAGCTAAATACATGAGCCTCTAGTGCATGAGCTAAAAGGTGCATGGCCCTTAGCTAAGGCTGTAGAGGAGACTCATTAATGTTTCCCTAAGTGATCTCGGTGCCACTAGATGGGCCTAAACACCACGCCCAGGAGGTTTGTGGGTTACATAAGGGATACAAGAAATCACCAAGACTGCACCTGGCAGGAGGTGGCTAAATTGCATCCTAAGCTTCCTTGGTCTGTATTCACCTGGGAAATTGCCTCAGATATTAGATGCCATCCATCCAGTGTGGTTTTCTGGATACATGCTCGCCCTGTGGACTTGCTGTCTGTCCTCAGGGGGGGCTATAATCACAGCTGAGTGTGCGCTGTTCAGGGCAAACCAGTTGTAATGGAGTTAATATAAAAATATACCCTGGAAGTGGGGGGAAAGGTCTGATGAGAAGCAACTCTCATCTAACAGGGTCTCGGCAAGATACAGCGTAGAAATCAAGCACAATTCATTCATTGCCAGCTAACCTTGTTCTATTTTTGACCCTCAGCCAGAGGAGAATTGTCACATCCCATTTCCTTTCATGTTGCCAACATTTATATTGTTTAACCCTCTGGGTTGTTTTTTTTCCTTTTTCCTCTAGGGCCCATTCCTTAGCTAGATAGAAACATGGCAGTTTTAGGTAGCAAGGGCCTAAAGAACAGTAATGCCACAGTAAGACGTAGACTGGTGTGGAGGATGGAAGTTGTTTCACAAAGGATTTGGAAATCTGACTTCATTCTGTACCCGAATGAAACCCAACATTTTTTAAATTCTCCGTGAAGGAAAATTCTGGAAAAAAGAATTCATTTGAGGGCAATCAAAATGTTCAGATTTTGACTTTTTGGTTTTGTACTATGACATACATAATATTATAAACACTTTTTTAAAAAAAATTAAAAACAAAAAATAGAAACACTTCTTTCTGGAAGCGTTGAAACAGGACGTTTTGAGGTCAGAATGGCTTTTCTGGTTTTCCTCTAAAACTAAAATCCAGTATAAGTTACCCATGTTCGTAAAGTGTCTCGATTTTGAATCTGACAGAGTATGGATCTGTTGAAGTTTCACCTGCCAGCCCTAAAAAGGCAGACTGCTTAGGACTAGTCTGACAGGATCCTGTCGTGTTTTTTCCCTGAGCGGTTCCGTTTGTTTTTGTGCCTTGAATTCCATCTATTCAAATGACTGACCTGCTTTATAGCTGAGAAACCCACTTGATCAGTGGTAGCCAAAATCCTGTACGTGGGTCCATATGGCCAGGGCCGTCCTTAGCCATAGGCAGAATAAGCAGCCGCCTAGGGCACCGAAAGGTCTGGGGGCACCTCTCTGCAGGGAGCCCAGACAGAGGGGAAGCAGTGGAGAATGTAAGAGCAGGGCTGCTGGGTCCTGGAGAGAGCCGAATGCAGCACAGTCTGAGGGAGGAGATTGGCTGCTGGGAAGTCTCTGGGAAGGGGTAGGGGAAGGAACTCACCTGCAGGGGTGGCAGCTTATATGGGCTCAAGGTGCTCAAGCACCAGGAATATTCAAGGCTGGGGGCTGTGCTCCACCAATATTTGGAGCTGGGTTTCTCCTCTGCCCCCACCTCGAAACTTCCCTGGCTGAAAGAAAACAGCCAGTGCCTCTCTCCTTTGTTTGGGCTGCTTTTGCCTAAGGCTAAAGAGATCATTGGGAGGCAGCCTCTTGGAGCACTGGGGGAGGGGAAGAGGAAGAGAGGAGGGGGAAGGAGGCACACACATGCTTGGGAGCTCTCTCGCCCCCCCCCCCCCGGCACTCAGTGGCAGCAGCAGGGATGGGGAGGCCACACATGATGGCAACCCCCCCCGCCCTGGTACCCATCATAGGGGAGGCAAGTGGGCTTTCTGGACCTGAGAGAGTCACTAGGAGCATGTGCAGTGACTGTGGTGCAGAGTGAGTGTGCTGCGGGTGGGGGGCAGGAGAGAGAGGAGGGGGTCCCTTCCCTGGAGCTTGCTTCTGCCAGTAAGGAGGGGGGAGAGTCCTCTCTGGCCCCAGCCCTGGGCAGCCTGTCTGAATCCCAAGTTCCTTATCCCGAGCCCTGCCCCACCCCAGAGCCTGCACCCCCAGCACCCCAACCCTGAGCACTCTGCTGCAGTGTGAACCCCTCATCCCTAGCCCCATCCCAGAGCCCTCACTTGAGGGGAAAAAACATGCAACTTAAATTTGGTGGTCAGTTTGGAGTATCATTGTGTTTAGCACAATACTTGATTATTTTACACCCTTTAAAGTATACAGGTGTTACAAAGTGAGAATGTTCTTAATGTTTTCTCTGAATACTGTGTGGGTGCCTCAGTTTCCCCTATGCATTTCTCAAGGATCTAGATGGTGGGATACGGATGTGTGATTGTTGTAGAGCCCTAGAGTGCCAGTGTGATGCCGTTTGCACAGAGAATGGCTGAAACCCTGTCTCCGGGCAACTGAAGGCCTGGGTCGCTCTCCTGCAAGGTGCCAACTGAAGGTGTTGGAGAACAAAGAGATCAAGTGGCCTCCTAATGCCTGGAAAAGAGACAAAGGCCAGAGGAGAGAGTGTCAGTGCCTGTTTGGACTTCCGGGAAGTGCATGGTGTGGAAGAGGATGCTGGGATGCTTTGGGACTACGCCATACAAAGCCAGTTAGGACTCTGGGGGAGCCTCCTCTCTCTGAGCATACTGTCTCCAGAGCAAGACGCTTACACCTTCCTGGGTCTGACCTCAGAGCATTCAGCATGCCCTTCCACACTGTGCGCTTTCCACAGCAAGTCTGTCCAGGCAGGTCCTGGGGCAACCAGAGGTCCCTGCATCCCAACTCTGCAGTCAGACGTGACTGTCAGCCAGCCAGTAAAACAGAAGGTTTATTAGATGACAGGATCACAGTCTAAAACAAAGCTTGTAGGTACAGAAAACAGGACCCCTCAGTCAGGTCCATCATGGAGGGTGGGGAGCCTAGACCCAAGTTCTGGGCCTCTCCCCATTTCCCCAGCCAGCTCCAAACTGACACTCCCTCCTCTAGCCTTTGTGTCTCTTCTGGATCTCTTCTGATCTCTTTGTCCCGAGCACCTTCAATTGGCACCTTGCAGGGGAAACTGAGGCACCCACACAGTATTCAGAGAAAACATTTAGAACATTCCCACTTTTTCACAAGTGTAACAAAATATAATACTGTATATTGAAGCAGGCAAGTGCTGCTTCTGAGTTTACACTTTTAATTGACTCTTGTAATCTTGTGGTGCCAACGCATTGTAGCTTCATTTTATATCGGCTTACAGGGTGACAGCGGGGGGGAGGGAGGCGGGCACCACCATTTTGGGCATCACCAAAAATTATACAAACTTGCTGCCTATGCTCACCTGTGAGTGTGACTCTTTCCCCTGGCGTGAGGGCTGTCAGGGCTGTGTTGGGTGAGGTGCTGGGGGGGAGGTGAGGCTGGCTGCCTACCTGCTGAGGAATGACAGTGAAAGTAACTCACTTCCTCACAGGCAGCCAGGATTGGAATGGTCACACACGGCTGGGCTGGGGATAGCCAGATAGCATGTGCGAAAAATCAGGACAGGGGTTTGCGGTAGGGTGAGCAGATGTCCCACTTTTATAGAGACAGTCCCATATGTTGGGTCTTTTTCTTATATAGGCCCCTCTTGCACCCCACCTCCCATCCTGATTTTTCATACTTGCGGTCTGGTCACCCTAGGTGGGGGTAATTGGTGCCTATATAAGACAAAGCCCCAAATATCGAGACTGGCCCTATAAAATCAGGACATCTGGATCTGGTCGCCCTAGCTGGGGAGTGCATCTCTCCCCCAGACTGGCAGTGATCCATCTCATCCAGGGGGAGCTGCACAGGGCAGGATGAGCTGCTGTGGCTCCATGGGTGCCCCGTCCCTGAGATCAGATGCTGTGCTAACTTCACCATGGTCCGTTGAGCTGGCGGTGGTGCCCATTGGTGTGTGATCAGACCTGAGGATTTGCTGCTGCTGTTGCCGCTCTGCACCCCAAGACGTGGATTTTGGGGTCCTTCAGTTTTCCACCTCTCCTCTTCTACTGCAGCTGTTGAACCAGCAGGCTGGGGGGGTGAGCCAAGCATGAAAGCAGTACTGTGTTGCCATTTTGATTGTCACTGAGCAAATTTGTTTGCTAAAAATGCTTGCTAAGAATCCTGAATTCAATTTCAATATATATTTTTTTAAAAAAAAATCAATATCTTAGCCAAAAACAGAAAATTAAGTTGTTGACAATTATTTGTGACAATTTTGGAATGGGGAAGAGAGTGGGCCAGTTTTCATCAGAGAAACAAAAAATGTTGACTGACTTTCCTATAGCCCTGTTACTGCTAAATAGAGCCCTCCAACAACTGTAATATGCTCATCTCCTTACTAGTGTATAGAGCAGGGGTCGGCAGCCTACGGCACATGTGCCAAAGGTGGCACGTGAGCTGATTTTTGATGACACGCAGTGGTGGGCTGAATGGCTCAGCGCACCGCTGCTCTGGGATTCCGGCTGTTGCCCCATTGCCACTCAGGGTCCCAGCTGCCAGCCCCACTCAGCACCCGCTGCTGGCCTGGAGACCCCCAAGGAACCCCAGGCTGGCAGCAGGCTGAGCAGGCCGGCGGCTGAGACCCTAGCTGAGCCACTCAACCCACTGTCGGCCTGGGGTTCTATTCACTCAGCTGGCAACGGGCTGAGTGGGACTAAATTCAACGAAATAGGAAAACAAGAGCAACTAATGACAAAGTGCAAGAACCTAGAGCAGTGGTCACCAACCTTTTTCGTCTGGCGTGCGCCAGACGAAGGACCGTGGTGGTGGATGAGCATCCGCCGAAATGCTGCCTAAATTCGACAGTAAGCAGTGTCATCCAGAGGCATTGGCGCCAAAATGCCACCGAATTTCGGCGACATTTCTGCAGATGCTCGTCCTCCGGCCAGTATGTGGGTGCACTGAGAAGCCCCTGTGGGCGCCATGGCACCCGCGGGCACCACATTGTGGATCCCTGACCTAAAGAGCCTCCTGAAGCATGGTGATCATTTTGATTTAAATGGACTTGAACTGTACGAAGTACTGAGTTGTTGCCACATGCAAAATCAGTGATGCACATTGTACAGTTTATTCATACCAGCAAACTTGCCACTCATATTCTACTGACAATTCCTGTAACAGTAGCATCAGGAGAATAGAGTTTCTCAAAACTAAAGCTCATTAAAAACTATCTGCACTCTACAATAAGTCAGGAACCTTGACTGGTCTTGCTATTCTTACAATCGAACAAGACATCACTTTGTCTTTGTCATACGATGACATCATTACTGATTTTGCAGCCAAAAAAGCCAGAAAGATTGCTTTTAATTAAAAACTAATCCTTGTTTCAATACCTCTTCATATAAATTTCCAATAAAATGCTGACAAATTTAAAAATATATATTATTTGCATCATTCTGTCAAATCAGAATTTTTTCTATAGTGCGACTTTTTAGTGTTAGTTCATCAGTATTACAGTGTGCTTAATTAAGTTAAACTGGTTTTAGTAACATGCCTGTGGCAAGTTTTCCAATACTGTAAGCTTATGTTTGTGTTGCTAAGAGCAAGACAGGCACAGGGGCACCAGTTTAATAATCCCGCCTAGGGCACCATAAATCCTAAGGATGGCCCTGCATATGGCCTCATACATGCTACAGTGTGGGTTGTCCGCTTCAGTGCAGATGTTCTGCCAGCAGGCAGCGTTCCAGCCAGGCTGCTGTGCCAGAGAAGGGAGCATTGCATGCTGGGGGTCTATCCTGCTGCAGCTCTGTGTCAATGACTTCAGTGTGCTGTCTGATGTGTTTAAGGTACTCCCTGCAGTCTCCTGCAAGCTGGAAGGTCATGTGCTCTAGTGATATAGGTGAGTGATCAGGAGACCTGGGTTCTATTCCAGACTCTGCTATTGATTCATCAAGTGGCTTTGGACAAATCACTTAACCTCTTGGTGCCTCAGTTTCCCCATTAATTAGGTCCTGTTTAGAGAGTTTTTTCATTTGAAAGAACTCTACATAAAATACTTCATAGCAGCATTGTTAAATCGCCAGGGAGGGGAAAATTGGAGCACACCCTGATTTAGTGTCATGTGGCTGAGCTGGGGCTCAATTTACCTCCTAGGAACCTCCAGTTGCTCTTACTGAGGTCCATGGCAAAGCTCTTCTTTACTTAATGGAGTCCAGACTTTAGCCCTGGGGCTGATGCAGCTCATGATGATTCACTGACCAAAAATAAGGGACACTTGAGAATATGCAAGGTCCCGGTTCCCCGGGAAACAGCACACGAATACATCACCTGAGCATACAGAACTCTTAGGACCCTACGGGAAGTGAAGAGGGTAACCAAAGGCAGGGCATGTTGAACCATTACCTATAAAGAGAAGAGCAGATGTGGGCAGCCATTGCTACTGCTCATAGCAGCCGGTGTTTGTTCTGCTCGCAGTCTGATGCCTGAGCTGCTGAGAGGAAAATGTACAGCCGGTAGGTCACCAGGCACCAGTATTGATATGGAACATACTGATCACATGAATGAAAATAGAATTTAGTGTAGTAACCCTAGCCCAAGTTTAAGGCAGGTGGAGGTGCTGACAGGAGGCCACAAGATCACCGCACCCTGCAACTCATGTTCCAGCAGGGCTGAGCATATCTTTACTGGATGTCCCCACAGGAAAAACAAGTTTGACTGATTCCCGAGGAGAATTTCTCTTTTGATGCGGGGATGTGACTCTTTTATTTTGTTTGTTCTGCCCCTTGAAGTCTCCAAGGACTCCTCTCTCTATAGAGGAGACTGAGTCTCTCTCTCTCTCTCTCTCTCTCTCTCTCTCTCAGCCCTTTCACAGAGACCCTTCTTTTGTCCTTTCTTGTTTGCTGACTTGTTCAATCTATAATAAGACATGCATGCTGACCATTATCTTCTGGTTGCTCTTTGTGTATTGCAAACCCAGCTGGGGAGAACATTCTGTGATGCAGTTTCTGAACCTGGCCAAACCCTGACCGATGACAATGGGAGTTTTGTACCAGTAAAGGCTTTAGGGTTTGGCCCGATGTCTGTATTCCTCTAACACCCTCTGTAGTGAAGAGCATGTTCAGAACCTATTCAGTACCTTTAACAAACTCTTATTAAATACAAAGACACGGCTCCAACTGCTAAGCGCAGCCACCACAGTTCCTTATTTGTTAATCCAAAATCTTAGCATAATTCCTCAGATGCCTCATCTCCTCCTCAGGGCACGGGATCCACTTATTGTTCCGCACGATGTTCTCCTTAGGGAGGCTTTTGTTCTTTGCATTCATATATTTAAAATGCTCCTTTATCGCTTAGGAAGCTGTTCTCACTTGGATCATTTGTGATCCCTGGGTTTTAGCTGCAAGAGCAGCCCCAGCATGCGGGCCTTGTTCTATCTTGGGGAACTGCCCCCTGTCTCTTTACATGCGCTGTTCAGTTCTAGTTGGATGTGACGTTCTCCATGTCTTCTCCGAGACTACTGCAGAATGCTGCTGTGTGCTGCTCCCTGCCAGCCCCACGGGCGGTTGCGTTTTATTGCTATGTGCAGCATGGGATTACCTCTTTCTGTTGGTGTGTAAAATGCTTTGAGATCCTTCGGCCTGACTGTATAGAAAAGCATGTTGTTACTTCTGATCTCTGACATTGGTTTGATCCTAGGTAATGGAGAAAAAAGATGGGTAGTCGATTCTTCAGCATTGCAGACCATAAACTGCTACCTGGCATAGCTGGTTGTGACTGGAGCAGAGGGTGGCAGCTTCTTCTCAGCCTGAAATATTCCTCACAGCAGGAAATGCTACCTGAGAATGTGGAAAACCCAGAGAGAGAGTGAAGGAGAATCACTTACAAACTACCCTGTGGCCCATATTATTGATGGTGGTGGGTGATTCTGCTGGAGGAAGGCTGACGGCAATGCCCCAGGGCAAAGTGAGATGGGAAAAGAAACCTATTTCT
Source organism: Gopherus flavomarginatus (assembly GCF_025201925.1). Lineage (NCBI taxonomy): Eukaryota > Metazoa > Chordata > Testudines > Testudinidae > Gopherus > Gopherus flavomarginatus. The sequence goes on along the minus strand of NC_066631.1, from coordinate 9,164,031 downwards.
CTTGCATAGTAGAGAAGAACATTCTCTCTTTTTCCTTCTCATGCACACAGAGCTCTCTTCCCAGCTCATACTGGCACAGACACCTATTGCCAACATATGCTTTTCACGCACTGGGACAAGGGCTGCATTCTGCCCATTGCCAACAGCATCCTAGCCTTCTGGTTACTGCACTAGGTGTTGCTTACGGCATCGGTGCAAAACATTAGACTTCCAAGCTCTTATTGGTTCATCCAAATGAGCTTCCAGGAATCCGAGCAATCAGTTCTCTCTCTTGTCAGTGCAAAGGAAGTTCGAGAACACCTACTGCCAAGCAAACTCAGTAGACCAAATAGGTGAATGGACTGGCACTCAGAAGAGCTGGGGTGAAATCCTGATACCAGTGAAGTTAATGGCAAAACTCCCCTTGACTTCAGTGGGGCAGCTTTTCAGCCCTAGGTTGTATCCACAGCTCTGCAACTGATGTGCTGTGTGCCTTTAGGCAAGTGCCTTGACTTTCCCTGTGCCTCTGTTTCCCCTCCCACACTCCTGAGTGACATAGTTCTACTGAAGGAAGTATATAGTGTAGACCTGGCCTAGGTGTCCATACAGTACCTAGTTCAATGGGGTCCCAGTTCCGGCTGGGACCTCATTGGTGCAACCCAGGGCTGCCTAGCAAGGGATGGAGGACAAAAGGAGCAGTTTTCCCCAGAGGCAACAAATTGAATTTGAGGGAAGGGCAGCCTGGCCAAACCTGAGTTGCGCTGCAATCCCGTGCACCAGGTTGCAATGCGCAGCCCTGCAAGGACAGGAGGTGCCACTGCAGAGTGAATACCAGGCATGCTTACTCCCCAGTGCCCCCCTTCCCCCAGGCCTCCCCTCTAATTGGTTTCCTGATTTCAGTGGGGAGTATTCTTTTTAAAATCCTTACTTTCCATAGTAGTCATTTGGAAAGGCTGGGAGCCCTCAGTTTCAGATTTTTCCCTAGGTCCCCCAAATCCTCTGTGTGGTCTTGGTGCAACAGGAATACAAATAAAAAATAATAGCAGCCTTGGAGGCATCAATGAGAATAATAGGTCTTGACTGTGCTAATGAATGGAGGTTAAAAGGACCTATGGTCCAGTGATTAGGGGCACTAGCCTGGGACTCAAAAGATGTTCTGGGTTCAATTCCTGGCTCAGCTTGCCTTCCTGTGTGACCTTGGATAAGCCACTTAGCCTCCCTGTGCCTCAGTTTTCCATCTGTACAATGAGGATAACAACCTGGCCCTGCCTCACAGGGGTATTGTGAAGGTAAATACACTCACGCTTGGGAGGGTGTTCGGATATTACAGTAATGGGGGGCCATATAACTACCAAAGCTCAGTCCTTGCTCTGAAGAGTTGCTGTATTCTGTTCCTGTGATGTCAGCTCTTGTGTACAGCCCCAGAGGGGTTTGTGACATGCACAGTAGATAAACTGTGCCTCAGAAGCAGGGCCCCAGCCTGGCGGGCAGGAGTTGGGACAACACAGTGCAGAATGTTCACAGTGTTTGATGCATGCGTTATTCTGCATGTAGCACATAGTCATTATCTTACAGTCGTCTTTGACTTTGAATGGACCAGATTAATGGTGAGTGAGGTTCTGTATTTAATCTGATCAAAACCCTTTCACATGTGCATAAAAGCCAAGTTAGCAAAAGAACAATTTCCTCCTGGTAGAGGTGACAGAAGGGAATTTAAATTAAAAATCCAACCCCTGTTGGGTTTGAATTCTGTTGGAGATATAAAGTAGAGGTTTTCACCCCAAGGCTACCCGGTGTTTAGAATATATCCCCGGGAAGTGGTGTAACATCTTGGATGCTGGAGGGCTCAACTTCATTCCATAAATGAACTAGAAACTTCTGGAGTGGTTGGAATAAAACCGAATGCTGTTTTACCTCATTTATACCAAAAGCCACGTGCATGGGGAAAACTTCCTGACAGTTAATTTGCTGTGGGCATTTCCCTTCTTTTTAAGGTACGAGTGGCTTCGTGATCAGGGCACCTATTCAAATTAGGTTTTGAGCACCACGTTCCTGATTTGAGGCCTGATCCCAACCCCCTAAAGTCAATGGGAAGGCTCTCACTGACTGCAGTAGGCTTTGGATGAGGCCCCAGGTTTGCAACAGGAATCGTTTTTCATCGCTTGGTGTCAGGGGAATAAAGATCAGACCTACACAGAAAGAAAGGAATTGCCAGAGCGGATTAGAACAACAGCCCATTTAGTCCAGTCGTTTACAAAATCCTAACAGTGGGCAACTAAATCATAGCATTCTTATGGAAGAAGTGTCTTCCCAACCCTGGGCTGTAAACAGCTGGGTTATGTCCTAAATCATGAGAGCTGATGTCATTTACACATTTTTACCCTAGCTGGTTTGACTGGATTATATTCTCATAACTCATATAAATAACTAAGTCCTCATTATCTTTGTTTTAGTATTCATATTGCAGTAGCGCTTAGACACCGTTTTGGAGCCTACTAAATAATTATCCTCAAGGATATCTTGTGGTGGTAAGTTCCACAAGTCAATTCTGCATGAGGAGGGGGGGTGTTAAACAAAGCCAATATATCTTTGTGTCACTCTTAAATTAAGTGTGATCCAGCATGGGTAACAATTGCAATATTGTTGTTTTTTTCTTGCAGTACTTGTATCTTAGCACATTAATCCTCCAGTCTTGGAAACATGAGTAATTTTACATGTGTGAGTAGTCTCTCTTCAGTGGAATTCCCTGTGTAAAGTTACTTACATGCACAAGTGTCTGCAAGATCAGGCTCTCAAAGCATCAAACAATCTCCCTGAGAGCCACGTCAGTTTGTTCCTTCCCACTTACATTCCACTTAAGCAACAAGTTCCCCCCTCCCCAACAAAGCTATTATAGAATAACCACCATCAGCCCTATATTCTGTCCCCTTTCCTTCCAATCCTGTATATAAACTAGGGCCCCTAATTTGTTTTGATGCATTTGTATATTAAGAGCACTTCAAATATGCTCTTTGTTCTTATTCCATGGGACAGCATGGGGCAGGTGGCATTGTGTATAACTCAAATGCACTCTGGCTAAAGGTTCTCCACTCTTTATTGGGTCCTGCGGTGGCTGGTGTTGGGAGTGGTAGCACGCTGCATAGCGAGTGATAGGGTTAGGAATATGTCTTCCCTGGAGTGCAAAGGTGTAAGCTGGATGATTATCACTTCCCTACCTTGGCCCAGTGAGGACTTCGGCTTCCTGCCAGTTTTAGGAATTGGGATTTTTTACATTGCGAAACTCCCATTGCTTGTTGTTGAGCTAACACAGGGTGATCCTTTGCCAGCGTGGGGAGTTTCCAATTCTTCCCCTCAACCCCACCCCTTCAAACTCTTGCAAGTTTTCAATCCTGTGGGAAGCTGCCCAGAGCCAGTCCTGTATCCAAGCAATTGGCAGAGGGTAGCAGCTGCCTGCTGGCAACACACCAGCTTGAGTTCATCCCCCATGCAGTAGGCAGGGAGGTTTTTCTCTATGGCTGAGCAATCTGGGAGTTCTGATGGGGAACAAGCTGTGTGTGGCTCTGGGAACGAAATGATTAATATTCCCCATCCTCAGTTTCAGGGAAGTGGACAAGTCCCAGAAACTCGTGCCAGCCAGGATGGAAAATGACCGAGTTTTCAATGACCTGTGGGAGAACAGTGACACGCCCGTCGTCCTGAACAACCCCTACTCAGAAAAGGAGCAGGTAGGCACTGGTGTCTTGTGGGGTGATTAGTAGGGGTGGGAGCTGGTGTAGAAGCATAAGATTGGCTGCAATCTGCTTGTAATGGCTGCTCCATGTGGGAAGGGAGCACATGCAGGGACTGATCCTGCTCCCTCAAAGGCCATCGATGTCCATGGGAGACGAGGAGCTCAGCACGTTGTAGGGTGGGGCATGGGGTGTGCCCTAAGACAGGCTGCTGCTGCCCTGAGAGCAGTGGCCTTTTACAGCTCAGCTGACAGTGGCCAGTGCAAGTCTCCTTTCTCTTAGAGCCACAGTCACACGCGATCTGGCTTCTGGGCATAAGGTAGCATTGGAGGAGGTCACTGAAGCCTGAATCGCTCCTTTGGGTTGGGTTCCCGTAGGAGCAGCATTTACCATGCCCCAGGGTGCAATGCTCAAGCCCTTCTCTGAGCTCATGACAGGACTGGCCCAATCTCAATTGTGTGGCCCAGTTACTCCAGAGCAGGGGTGGTCAACCTGAACCTGAGCAGAAGCCAGAATTTACCAATGTACATTGACAAAGAGCCACAGTAATACGTCAGCAGCTCCCCATCAGCTCCTGTCCCCACTCCCAGCACCTCCAGCCCACTGGCAGCCCCGCCAACAAGCACTGCCCCTTCCCTCCCCATCAGCTGTTTCGTAGGGTGCAGGAGGCTTTGAGGGGGAGGGGGAGGAGCAAGGGCATGGCAGGCTCAGGGGGGGGGGGGAAGGGGTGGAGTGGGGGCAGGGCCTGTGGCAGAGCCGGGGGTTGAGCAGTGAACATCCCCCGGCACATTGGAAAGTTGGTGCCTGTAGCTCCAGCCCCGGAGTCGGTGCCTATACAAGGAGCCGCATGTGGCTCCGGAGCCACTGTTTGGCCACCCTGCTCCAGAGCAACCCCGTTTGTTGTAATGGGATCACGTGTGCAGCTGCGAGCTGAGTCTGGCCCGTTCAGTCCAGAAGCCATGCAGCTGGTGGGATCCCATTGCTGACGGCAGGGCTGCAGCTTGCGCTGGGTCTGAGTCTCTGTAGAACTTTCCCCACGGCGTGCAGAGCATACGTGGCAGAAGAACAGCGTCCAGTCCAGTCCTCAGCAAAGCTGAGGGTCCCCCGTGGTTCCCATCAGTGGCCAGAGTGGGCCATGAAAAGAAAGCAGAATGAGATGGCTTGTTCTTAACAACAGACATCTTGCGGGCAAAGCCCTCAGTGGTGGTAAGCGTGTTTCTCATTGCATTCATACAATTTGAAGTGGCCCTTCAGATAGTATTTACGTCGTGCTTGTCATCTTCTAGCACTTTGCAAACATTCCTTGCTTCTCACACCCCTTTGCCAGATGGGTATTAGCCTCATGTCTGCAGAGTGGACAGAGGGGGAAAGTGATTTTCCCCCACTTCGGTGGAATTGAACCAGGGGTAAAGTAGTATGTGGAATTTCTTCTGGACTTGTTGGGCCAAATGCAATTCTGAGATGGGACCAGTGTCAGAGGCAGGGCTAGAACTTGGCAGTTCCTGGCACCCAGCCCTGTGCTCAGACTATCCCATTCCCATGGCTCCCCCCGCTGTAATTCTCGGTAGGCCGTGCGGCAGAGAACACTTTCCAAATGGAAAAACAGATGAACATTCAAATGAAGAGGTCCAGGAAGACCAGTATTGCCTCTGCTCAGCTCAGTCACTTCCTGAAATAAACTTCCTACCCCTTCCCAGCCAGGAGCCATTAGCAGGGCAGGAACATTTTGATGGAGTGCATTTTAAGGCTATTTTTCTTTCGTTCCTATATTGATCGGCTCCTGCCCTCTGGGCTGGTGTTAGACCACTCTCGCCAGCCCAAGTCTTATTAATCTTTTATAGCCATTATTTATATTCCAGTAGTGCCGGTCAGGATCAGGCCCCTGTGTGTGCTGATCAGGATCGGGGCCTCACCATGCTAGGGGCTGTACCAACAAGTAGGGTGACATTGTCCCTGCTCCAAAACATTCACAGTACAAGAGAAGATACCAAACAGCTGTGATCGACACAGTCCTTCCACCGAGCCATGATCCGGCACTGGGCGGTGACGCGACTTGCTACTGTCACATGGGGATTCTGCAGCTGAGTTAGGAACATAACTCAGAGGTCTGGACTCCTAGTCCTGTGCCCTAACTACTAGATAATCCTTTCTAAAATAGCCTTGTTCTGTGCTGCTCCGTACTACCCAGGGTCTCCATCACTTGGTGCACTCCCTGCTCATTGAGAAGTGACTAAGATGCAAGGGTACTTGGTACCTTGTGGAGAGCTTAATTCTCCACTGAGCCCTTGGCGTACTTCATGAAGTGAAGCAGTGCAGGCAGGCATCATGGTGGACAATGATTTAGAAGTGTGGTATCCAGGGCCGCCGGGGGGGAGGCGCAAGTGGGGCAATTTGCCCCAGGCCCTGGATACCACACTTCTAAATCATTGTCCACCATGATGCCTGCCTGCACTGCGTCACTTCATGAAGTACGCCAAGGGCTCAGTGGAGAGTTAAGCTCTCCACAAGGTACCAAGTACCCCTGCATCTTAGTCACTTCTCAATGGGCAGGGAGTGCACCAAGTGATGGAGGCCCTGGGTAGTCATCAGGCCCCACGAGAATATAGTATTCTATAGTATTGCAACTTGTTTTTAATGGAAGGGGCCCCCAAAATTGCTTTGCCCCAGGCCCCCTGAATCCTCTGGGTGGCCCTGGGGTATCTTCTTGTGCCTCCAGGAAATAAGAGGCCCCAGGAGACCTTTCTAAACATCTCAACCCGTTCCTGGAGTTTAAACCTCTCCAGGATGGTGGACACCTGCCAAAAATTGCTCTGTCACATCTGCTATGATCTTTCTAAGGGCAAGATCCACTGTCAAGTCCTTAAATAAAGATTTTTAAAAATAGACTGTGAGGGCTTTTAAATGTTTGTTTATACAAAAAACACCCCAGCACACAATCTAGGGGTGCGCGCACACAGGAAATACAGCTCTTACCCAAGATTCAGACCGAGGAAAGCCAGACAGTTCAGAGTAAAGTCTGAAAATCTGTCCTTATCTCCCTCAAATGCAGCCCCATATTGCAGATGATCTGGTTCTCATAACAGCGTAGCTGATCTTGCCATATGGGCTGTAATATTTAGGCACCAGGAGGTGAGTCCAAGCACCACGACACACCTCACTCGGTTGCCAGAGTGACTTCCCCTGTTTCAACCTGACTCTTTCTGCTTAGTTATCAGTGGGTGCTGTGACTCCTCTTCCAGCCAAGCTCAGGTTACTGATTTGGTCCTTTCCCCTGTGCCTGGCAGCGCAGTCTTTCTGTTTTCTTTGCTAAGCTACTTGCCTGGGTCTGTGACTATAAGCACTTTATAACCTTCTGTGTTCAGAGCTTAATTTCTCTCCATGTTAGCACTGCTACAATCCCCAGCTTTAAGCTGCTATTAAACTCATTTTTTTCCACTAGATGTGCAAGCTTCTCTTTTATCCTTCTTATCCCTATCGTTAGACATCCTCCTCCACTAGCAGGTTTGGTCTCTCCATACGCCTCTTCTCGCCCCCCCTCCCCGCTACAGCCAGACTTAGGACTTCTGCTGAGTCATTCAAGGCTGGCTGGTGTGGGTTCAGGGCCGGGAGGGCTTGCTTCTGAAGGCGTACATTGAAGCTGGTGACAGCAGCTGACTCAGCACGCGCCGCTCAACTCGCCACCAATATAGGTTCATTGGGGCCTAAAAGAGGATCAATTAACAAGTGGAGGGCTAATTAGAGGGGGAAGCAACCCCAGCCCCAGGAATTAGAACAAGAGCTCCAATTGTCTACTCTGCCCTAGAATTGCTGCTCCTTCGGCCACTCTGAAATGCCCTCTGCACTAGGGCCATCTGCAGAGTGGAGAGGGGAAAGACAGAAGCTACAGTAGAGACCCTCTTGTGCCGGGGGTATTCCCTGGCTGTGGGGTTCCTGTACCTGCACTACGGCCCTGATGTGCCATCACAAAGGGATAAACTCCCCTGTTTTTTCCACATACTCAAGCAAACCAAACGCTCAGGGGGCTGGAGTGCATTCTCACATCCATATGTAATAACCGCAGAAGGACTGCTAATCTGCACGCTCCGTACTTATGATAACATGCTCTGGTGTAAAAAGTCTTTTGCATAATGCATGTGTGCCCCTGACTGCTACATTAATATCTCCATTTGTCCCACGCCTGAGTCGCTAATTTCACTGCTACCTAATTAAAACATAAAAGGCGCTAATATCACCCCCCTGACAGAACCTCGGATAAGGTTTGGTTTCAAGCACGCAAGCCAATGAGGCTGAGTGGAGAAGCAAAAAGCACTTTGCATTTTTCTGCTGGTCATCAGTTTCTTTCCTGTTGCACTGCACACAGTTGCCAAGCCAAGCGAGAGAGCCTCTCTTGGGTGCTCTGTCCCAAGCAGTTAGAGGACACATCCTTCCTTGTTCAGTGCGGCGTAATGTACCGACCGCTATGCCTACCTTCATGCCTCCAGCTTCCATCCCGGGCACATCACACGATCCATTGCCTACAGCCAAGCACTGAGGTACAACCGCATCTGCTCTAACCCCTCAGATGGAGACCAACACCTATGCAATCTCCACCAAGCATTCTCAAAACTACAATACCCGCATGAGGAAATAAGGAAACAGATCAATAGAGCCAGATGTGTACCCAGAAGCCTCCTACTGCAAGACAACTCCAAGAAAGAAACCAACAGGACTCCACTGGCCCTCACATACAGTCCCCAGCTAAAACCTCACCAACGTAACATCAGGGATCTACAACCCATCCTGGACAATGATCCCACACTTTCACAGGCCTTGGGTGGCAGGCCAGTCCTCCCCCACAGACAACCTGCCAACCTGAAACATATTCTCACCAGTAACTGCACACCACACCATAGTAACTCTAGCTCAGGAACCAATCCATGCAACAAACCTCGATGCCAACTCTGCCCACGTATCTACACCAGCGAAACCATCACAGGACCTAACCAGATCAGCCACACCATCACCGGTTCATTCACCTGCACGTCCACCAATGTAATATATGCCATCATATGCCAGCAATGCCCTTCTGCTATGTACATCGGCCAAACTGGACAGTCTCTATAGAAAAGGATAAATGGACACAAATCAGATATTAGGAATGGCAACATATAAAAACCTGTAGGAGAACACTTCAACCTCCCTGGCCACACTATAGCAGAACTTAAGGTGGCCATCCTGCAGCAAAAAAACTTCAGGACCAGACTTCAAAGAGAAACTGCTGAGCTTCAGTTCATCTGCAAATTTGACACCATCAGCTCATGATTAAACAAAGACTGTGAATGGCTTGCCAACTACAAAACCAGTTTCTCTTCCCTTGGTTTTCACACCTCAACTGCTAGAACAGGGCCTCATCCTCCCTGATTGAACTAACCTCGTTATCTCTAGCTTGCTTGCGTATATATACCTGCCCCTGGAAATTTCCACTACATGCATCTGATGAAGTGGGTGTTCACCCACGAAAGCTTATGCTCCAAAACGTCTGTTAGTCTATAAGGTGCCACAGGATTCTTTGCTGCTTTTACAGATCCAGACTAACACTGCTACTCCTCTGATACATGAATTTCACAGTAGTGCATAAGGTGTTTGCTAATTCACTGCAGTGTGTGATGTCTGGTGGGGGTGGAGAGAAACCTTAATTTGGGGAGGTTTCAAGTGTCAATTTTTATTAAAGTTTTATGAATCCTGTGGATATCATGGGAACTTCATTCCCAGAGAAATAAAGGGCCAAATTCACATCTCAGTGCATTTCAGTGGTGCAGCTCCGGTGAATTCAGCTGGCATGCAATAGTGTTGCTGGCCCACAAATGGCTGAGATTTGTTGAAGGAGGCAGGTGCGTAGGAAAGAAGATTACAATGTGGCCATCCCTGAGCATTCAAAAATCATGAGTCAGGCCCCCCAAAGCCATGAGATTGGCTTAAAAATTCAAGATTTTGAAAATAATAAATGTTGGGGCTCTTCTGATTTGCCTCTAGGTTTTGAGCCTTTAGGGTTCACTTTTTCAAGTTGTATTCTGCAACCCTGAGGGCTAGAGACACACTTTAAAACAATGACAGCAGAGGCCATCATTTAATCACGTGACTCCAGGAGCTGGGGAGACCACACACAGCCCAACAGAGCATGAGCAGGGATAGCGAGAGTCTCCAGAGCCCATGAGAACTAAAGAATATGGTACAGTAGTATCAGATGGAGTTCCCTTTCTCCCCCGACACGTGCACATGGAGGAAGGTACCAGATGCTGCTGCGCCTGATCCTGTTGTCACTGAAGTGAGTAGCAAAATCCCCATTTTCCAGGGTCAAAGACACTTTTAAAAACTTGTCAAAGGTTTTTGTGAAATTGCCACTGCCCAGCATCTAACTAGAACAGTATAGCCATGTGGCTGCTGCTATCTAGCCTGCCTCAGACATGGCTACTCTTTCATATGCTGCAATGTGGTTTCAGAGAATTCCTAAACAACAGGCGTGAGAAGAAGCTTTGGCTTTGCTGTTCTCTATGAACCACTTGTGCCTTTCTGTAAAGCAGACACATTTTCACCTGGAGCAAAGTGATCTACTAGGACATTCAGGGGCAAATGCTGCTCTCATTTGCTGGAGCCGTTCCACTGAGAAGAGTGAGGTTGGCTTTGGATTTTCATCAGTGTGACGGAGAGCAGAATTCTGTATAGTGCAACGAAATGCAGAGCAGGCTGAGGCCCGAGTAGAAAATTGGAGTTCTCGTTCTAATTCCTACCACAGCTTTAAGAGCGGATGCTGCTGGAATGTCTCATTACTTGCCTTCCCTGGTGAGTTTTAGGACATAAGCCCTTTTCTCGGGGTGGTCAAGTGATAGCTGGGGATCCTTCACCAGTTACCTCCACAGCTATTGGGCCTGTCAAAGGTGTCAAGTGAGTGATTGCCTCTGAAGAGTGAAGGCTGTTTCCTTGTCTGTATATCAATGTGGAAGGGAGGAAAAGTTAGATAGAGGAGAAGCAGATGAATCTTAAGTGACTAGATCCTTTAAAGGGCTTTCTAATAACATCGAATTAAAATATTTAAACTACATATTCTTCATATGGGTTCTATCATTTTTCTTCCAGTCTGTACTCATTGGCAAAGCTAGTCGTGTTGAAACACGGACTTTCATCATCACAGCTCATCTCTTTCCTCCATTTAGTGAGGTCACAATGCCAAATTTGTGCCATCGCAACCATTTCGTGATGTGTGATGATGTCATGAGCATAGGATTACAGCTTCTCTACAAGATCAGAGAAGGAGCATGAATATCTGCATCAATAGTAAAAAGAATACGGAAAAATGCAGAAGTGTTTTTTTAAAAAAATCTTGGTATAAGTTAGCCCTGGTCTATACTACAGTGTTAGGTTGACATGAGGCAGCTCTGTAAGCCTGTACACTAAAACATCATTCCTCTTGACGTAACTTGCCCGCTGTGCCGACTTAATAACTCCACCTCCACAAGAGGGGTAGTGCTTTGGTGATTGTCATGAGGTCGACGCAGTGTCAGACACTGTGTTGCTTACATTGGCTGCTGCTGGCTTTCAGAAGCCATTCAACAATGCCCCACACTGACAATTAAATCAATGCAAGTGCTCCCAATGAGGACGTGCACCAGTGACATAAGGAGCATAGTGTGGACGTGCAAAAGCAATTTAATTACTGCGGTGGCTGTACATTGACATAACTCAAGTCAACATAATTTTGTAGCATAGATGTAACCTCAGAGAGATTCAATGTCTGGATCCAGATCCAAATTTCCCCAAAGTTTAGGCGGTTCAGATCTATTTTACAGAGATGAGCTTGAAACATCAAGCTTTGTTCCAGCTCCAAACTTCCCCAAATTATAATGGATTTGGATAGGATGCCCCGGTTTGGGACCAGATCTCTTCTCCATGGAACATCCAACCAGACCTTAGTAATACTGAGTGATGACACTGCACCCTGCTGAAAGTTCTAATTCAGGGGTAGGCAACCTATGGCATGGGTGCCAAAGGCGGCACATGAGCTGATTTTCAGTGGCACTCACACTGCCCGGGTCCTGGCCACCGGTCGGGGTTCTCTGCATTTTAATTTAATTGAAGCTGCTTAAACATTTTAAAAACCTTTTTTACTTTACATACAACAATAGTTTAGTTATATATTATAGACTTATAGAAAGAGACCTTCAAAAAATGTTAAAATGTATTACCAGCATGCGAAACCTTAAATTAGAGTGAATAAATGAAGACTCGGCACACCACTTCTGAAAGGTTGCTGACCCTGATCTAATTTCAGGACGGGCTATCTCCCCCTTCCAGGAGCAATCTGGTGTGGAGCTTTTGGCATCTTCATGGAGTTTGTCTGCCAAAGCAGAATTCCTCTGAAGTTCACTAGAACTATTTTTTACCTGGTGTCACTCAGGATCTCTGCAGGCCAAGTATGTTCATTGCTGTGTCAGTACTTGCACAATGAGGTTCTCTCCAAGATCCTGGCTTGGCACACACCTACATAGGATATCAAGGAGCGAGATGGGAGTGGTCCAAGTGCACATAATTCAGAAGTCCTTTCACTTCCTCCCTATGCTTGTCCTTAGGCCTACATTTCTCCAGCAAAAAGGGGCACTGGGGAGGCCTGCTTTCTGGTCATTCCCTTAGAGTAATTGTCAGATATTAAGACAACCTTCCTCGGAGTAGTCAAACCACCGGCACTGGTTTTGGTGCATTTAAAACTATGGCAGATAATACACCAGTGAAGGTAATGTAGGGAGAAAATCCCACATTGACAGGGAATGGACTACATCAGGGGTCAGCAGCCTTTGAGAAGTGGTGTGCCAAGTCTTTATTAATTTAAGCTTTTGCGTGCCAGTAATGAATTTTACATTTACAGGGGCCGGCGGATGGAACCCCAGACTGGCAGTGGGCTGAGCAGCTCAGCCCCTGCCAGTCTGGGGGAAGTTCCGTCCACTGGTCCCTGCCCAGGGGGGTCCCAGCAACTGGCCCTGCTCAGCCTGCTGCCGGCCTGAGGTTCCATCCATCCATGCCAGCAGCGGGCTGGTAGCAGACTGCCACTAAAAATCAGCTGGTTGCCGACCCCTGGACTACATGAGCTAATAATTAATTTCCATCCCTACTTTCTGTGACTCTTTGCTCTTTCGAGGTTAGGCTTCTTCTGAACAGAGTTAACTTTGCAGTTATCCAGAGTAATTTTTTTGGTGTGGGCAAGTATTCACTAGGGTCTAGGTCAAGACCACACAATTCTCACCAGGCCTCCATAGGTGAAGAAGTCCATTAATACAAGATCCACCTGCTGTTACACTTCTCCTGTAACTGATCACTGAGCAATAGTCTGACACAACATCACTTTTTTTCTCTCCTCCAGCCACCGCCATCTGGCAGACAGTCCCCGACTAAGAACTTGGTGAATGGAAGCCCGTCCAAGTGCCCACGGTTTGCCAAAGTTAAGAACTGGGAGACTGGCTCAGTGCTTCACGATACCTTACATCTCAAGACAGCCATGGTGAGTGGGACTGAGTGTTCTGGCCAATGTTTTCTGAGTGCAGTTGACCAAATCAATGTCTCTAAACCCGATTTAACTGGAAGAATTAGAGTTGCTTTGAATAAATGAACCCAGCTTGTATGGTGCTATGGCATCTTCAATGAGCTGCTCTGTCGTGGGCTAGACTAGAATGAATCAAAGAGAGGCAATTGAGCTCTTTTGAACCTTCAAATGCTGGTGGAACATGAGGGTGGGGATGATTAGAATGCACGCCAGCTGCATTATCCCTCTTTCAATCCTGATGTTCTCTTTTCTTGGCAATAGCCGTAAATGAAATGGCTTGTGGGGTAGACTTCTAGGCTGATAGGTGGTAGATTCTGCAGGGGAATGTTGCAGAGGTGTTTACCTATAAAGTAGGAGGAGGTATGGTGTAAGGGAAGTGTATAGAATTTGGAGATGGGAAAGTAAGGTATGGAGGTGGGTGTCTATTACCTCCCAGCAGCTGATGGTGGCTGAATGTAAAGCATTGAAAAGGCGGCATTTCCTGCTGCTGGCAGAAAGGAGGACGCAAAGCTGATGATACGTGTTTGTTTCCTCCAAGGATTGTATGGAGACTGGTTTGGGGGAGAGAGAGCAAACATGGAGATATAACTAAGATTTAGGTTGGACTCTTATGAATCCCACTTGTCCGAGCCACAGTTGTAGGTCAGGCTGGGTCAGGGACATCCCTCAGTCATATGCCTGAGATCAGTGCCCTCCCTGCCAAAAAAAAGTGCACATGTGAAAGCAAACCCACTGGAAATATCATCACTTGTGCCAAATACAGAGGTGGCATTTCACCAACATTAGTGCAGCCCATCTTGTTTGCCATGTCAGTATAACCAGTGGTACAATCTACAGTTCATACGTGGCCCTTCTGTCTTGCAGGCCAGTGCGTGTACAGAGCAGATCTGCATGGGATCAGTAATGACGCCCACCCAGCATATCCGGAAGCCAGAAGACACCAGGACAAAAGAACAGCTGCTCCCCTTGGCTAAGGACTTCATTGATCAATACTACTCCTCCATAAAGAGGCAAGTCTTCTGGCACTCGCAGGTGGTGCTGCTGGCGGGTTTTTAACAGGAGGTACGCGGTGCAGTAAAATACCTCTGACTTGTTACCGGCAAAGCTAACGTGGTGGTGTGATCAAATTGCAGTGCCCAAAGTTAGCCAATAGTCGGATCGCTAGCTGTGCGTGCCCCAGCTGCACGCACACCCAGGGGCCAGGCCATTTGAAATCTGTGCTGGCCTCCAAAGAACACAAGACTGCAGACGTACGTTTATAGGTTCTGCTCTATGTCCGACAACCTTGTGCTTCCAGTGGTCTGCATCTGTGCTCTGTGTGTATGTCTAGCTGGGTACATGAGTGGGTGTACATGAGCATGTGCTATGTTGATCTGTCTAGAGATTGAATGCGCAGGTACAGCCAGGGAGACTCCCTTCCCCAGAATTCCATCCTACAATGTAGCATCTCAGAGTTTGACCCCTGGGGCAGAGGGGAACTTTTGCCCCCACAATTATTATGACTGGTCCAGAGTTATCTCCAGCTGGCATGTGTGTACGTGTACCGGGACCAGACTGCATAGTTGTGTACAAGCAGCATCTGGTGCTATCCACTGCCCTGTGAATTGGAGTTGGTCACTTCTCTTTTCCCCACGCTCACAGGTTTGGCTCCAAGGCCCACGTGGAGAGGCTGGAAGAAGTGACCAAGGAGATTGAAACCACAGACACCTACCAGCTGCGGGACACAGAGCTGATCTATGGAGCAAAGCATGCCTGGCGTAATGCATCCCGCTGTGTAGGCAGGATTCAATGGTCTAAGCTACAGGTAAAGCAGCAGACTGCTCTGGCTTCAACTGGCAGATTGCTCTTAGAGGGGTCGATGAGCATGGAAGGTAAATCAAGGGAGACACAGCTGTTTCTTTGGATGCTAAGGATACAGTGACTCATGCTTGTGGATCTGGGCAGTACATGTAAGAAACATGCCACCCTTTCATCTGTGGGTGCAGGGGCTTGTTTGAAGGCTCTGGGAGGAGAGGGCTTTGGAAGAAAAGGTGCTCATGGGGGAGGGTTGCATAGATGGTGGTGGCAGTGTCTGCATTTGAAACTGCAAAGCAGACTTCAGAGGTAACACTATCATCTTCCAAAACGTTCTCGGTTCTGGGCTCCTACTTGCCACATGCTTCTTTAAAAACTGTAGTTATTCCAGGGTTGCATATAGCCCCTGCCCAAGCGCACTTTTTACCCAGGGCTGGGGCAGAGGTTGTTTGAATGCGTTGTTCCCAGGGACATTGGGCTCTGGCTGCAGTCTGACACCACACTCCAACACACACACACGGGAAGCCGTCACTCCGAAGCTGATGAGCAATTTCATACAGGGCCTCAGCACGGTTTGGAGCTGGGAGGCCAAGCCTCTCTCACACACAGTGAAGCTTCCTGCTTCTTTTTTTTTAATTAACATCTGCGGGAGCACTTGGCTGTGGAAAGGAAAGGACTCACTACAGCCAGGCATAGTGTAGGAAGATGCTTGCAAGTGTCCCTGCACGGCTCTGCAAAGGAAGGTCAGTCCTAGCTTACCTTGGCACTCACCCCTTCCTCTGCCATGCCACTGCCCCTCAATCCTGGCTTCAATCACTGATCGTTCAGCCCTGGGTCTCACTTAAGGAGAGACTTCCAGAGCCAGAGCTGATTTGCTGGACACTTCTGTTGCTCTTTATGACACTGGGGACTGCAGTAGGCTGAGAGCACTGAACCAATGTCAATCCTGGATTTGAGTTTGGCTCCCCAGAGTGGAAAGGGCTGAGGTACGAGGTGCCGAGATGCTACAGTGGCAGGGAGCATGTATGTGCTAGACACTACTTATGGCTAGCTAGATCCTCATCTCCTGTATCGCGTCAGCCCCTAGTGCTTTCCAGCGTGCTGGGCCGGCTGTGGAGGAGAGGCAGGTTTATTTAAGAGTGAGAGAGTTCTGCAGACCAACCCTTTCAACTGTTGCAGGTGTTTGATGCCCGAGACTGCACCACAGCTCATGGGATGTTCAATTACATCTGCAACCACATCAAATACGCCACCAACAAAGGGAACCTCAGGTGAGTCCCCCACCCTGGCCAAAGGAGGGAGCCCTGGCTCTCAGCTGGAGGGGGCTGTTAATTGTTTAGATTTGTATATATGGCTTGGAGTGAGAGTAGTGCTCCTGGTAGTGGTCACCTGGCCCTGACCTCGGCCACATGCCTGGGGACCCTCTGACCTGCCATTAGATGGAAACAGCTCCTTCGTGCTGCATGTTTCTGCTGCGGTTCTAATCGCACCTTCCATATGCCCTGCCTTGCCTTTTGGGTAGCTTTTGCACGGTGACATACTCCCTGAGATCACTGACTCACCACTCAACTGGAGGGGTGGAAGTGGGCTGAGCCACCAGCCCAAGCATGAGGACAGGCTGTCTACCTGCCCTGGCCGGTTGTGAGCTGCCGTCCCAGGTTCTATGACAACTCGGACCAGACTGAAGAGCCTTCCTGTGAACTGCTTCAAATGCAGCATGCAGGCTCGTCCTTCACCTCCCTCCGGCAGAGTGCTGCCATGTGCCTGCAGCCAAGTGTCTGGAGAGTCCTAGGTTCCGAGTTGGAGTGTCTGGATGCCGGGGGCAGGAGCTGCTGAAGGGAAGGAAGGAGTGTCCCTCCTGTCCACCTTGCTTGCTCGCCATTGGGCCAGTATCTCTTCCAGATGTAGAGAAGCAATAAATTAAACCTCTCGGTTGCCCCTCTACCAACTCTGCCTAAGGGAAAGGAGTAAAACTTAGCCCCCGGGCCCACAAATGCTGAATTCTGCCTCAAACCTGTGTGTGTTTAAGAATGAATTGACCCCGTGTCCAA
Source organism: Gopherus flavomarginatus (assembly GCF_025201925.1). Classification (NCBI taxonomy): domain Eukaryota; kingdom Metazoa; phylum Chordata; order Testudines; family Testudinidae; genus Gopherus; species Gopherus flavomarginatus. The sequence continues at coordinate 9,146,911 of NC_066631.1, read as the reverse complement.
GTGATCAGTATCTTAGCAATCATGATACTTAATGCTTGTGATTCACAAAGGTGGGAAAGTATCAGTAGCCCCACTTCCCAGCTGAGAGAACCCAGGGACAGAGAGACTCAGTAACTCTGCCCAAGGTTATGGAGTAAATCAGTGGCAGAGAAGGGAACAGTACCCAGGTCTCCTGGTCCTGTGCTCTATCTGCTGGGCCCCTCTGTCTCTAGTGGCTGGGCTGTACAGAAACAGACACTGTGTTTCTCCTCCTTTTGCTCCTTTCCCGCTGGATGGATCTTCCCCCTCCGCCTTATTTACTGGGGGCCTGTTTGATCTCTAGGCTCCTAGATCACTGGAGCGAAGGGAAAGCACTGAGAGGGAGATGAATTTGCCAGGGAAACAGAACTGTCCCTCCGCCCCCGCTGCCTGTTTGCCACACCTTGGTGCCTGGTCTGCAGACTGGACTGTTCATCTCACACCCACATTCCTAAGGCACAAAGGTAGTCGCTGGAAAATCAGTTGGAAAGGGGGCTCTTCTCTTTTCCGGGCAGGCACAGAGGTTAATTTGGCCCCAGGCATGTTCACAAGCACAAACCATGTGGCAGAAAGCATAGCAGCTGAGGTACTGTGAATGCCAGCAAGGGCTGTCCATCATCCCAGGCAACCCCACTCAACTTCAGGAAAGAGCACATGCCCTCCTGGCTGCCACTTTTCACATCACTAACGCCAGCCTCCTCCCATCCGTTCCTTTCAGGTCTGCTATCACCATCTTCCCCCAGAGGACAGATGGCAAGCATGACTTCCGAGTCTGGAATTCCCAGCTCATCCGCTATGCTGGCTACAAGCAGCCAGACGGCACCATTCTGGGGGACCCAGCCAACGTGGAGCTCACAGAGGTAGGCAGCACAACAAAATGAAAAAAATCCATTCTTCCCAGTCATTGTAGGTCAGTGTCTGATAGGGAGTGCACCTCTGAGCACCTCCTAAAGCGCTCAGATAGGATGGGGACATCTGCACATTATACTACAGTGTTTCAGTCCATCTAGGACAGTAGTTCTCAAACTTTTGCACTGGTGACCCCTTTCACACAGCAAGCCTCTGAGTGCGACCCCCCGCCATCAATTAAAAACACTTTTTAATTTATTTAACACCATTATAAATGCTGGAGGCAAAGCGGGGTTTGGGGTGGAGGGTGACAGCTCGAAACCCCCCAGGTAATAGCCTTGCGACCCCCTAAGGGGCCCCGACCCCCAGTTTGAGACCCCCTGATCTAGGAGACCCACTCGGATTTGCTTTGCTTTTCCCAAGACAAGTCATGAGATGCTCTGCAGTACCACTAGAGGGACCCTTAGTATTGCCATGTGAACTTGTATTTGTGCATGTGTGTTCATGCACCACTGCCCTCTGTAGAGTGGAATCAGAACTTCTTGTGTTTCATAGTCTCTGTACTGCTACAGACTAACAACACTATAGCTCAGACAGTGGTTTGGAGCAGGAGGTCCAGGTGCTAAACTCACTGTCACCTGCAGGTCCCAGGTGGCTCATGGCACACTGCACAGTGACAAGTGTCAAGTCCTAAGTGGCCGTGAATTTGTTCCAATAGCCAGTCTCTGTGCACCTTAATGAGAATGTGCTTATCACCTACTTCTTAACTGCAGAACACTCTCCAGTGACTCAGCCTGAACTCTTAGCAAACACATGGCTCAGACTGAGTGGAGACATCCCTTATTAAAAAAAAAAGTAGAAGAGACTATTGCTGTACTTAACAGCCTTCCACCGCTTTGCAACCCCCACAGCGCCTGAGAGACATTGCTGGGCAGCCAGGTTGGCGAGAATATTAACGTGAATTCTGTTTGGCTGCAGATCTGCATCCAGCAAGGGTGGAAGGCACCCCAGGGGCGATTTGATGTCCTGCCACTCCTCCTCCAGGCCAACGGCAATGATCCGGAGCTCTTTGAGATCCCCCCGGAGCTGGTGCTGGAAGTACCCATCAGGCACCCCAAGTAAGCTAGAGCACGTCCGGGTGCCACTGTGGTTCTGCTCTGCTCGAACCACCTATGCCTGCTCACTGTGCACTACATGGCCTTGCCCGGGGGTCCTACATTCAGACCTAGAGTCCCACCAACATGGAGCCGTATCCATTGCTGCAACCCTTAGAGCTTCCTTCCACTGTGCATGGAAAACTGGCCCAGGCTTAAAAACCAGTGACCCTGGTCCCTTTCTCATGGATGGATGGCAGGGCTGCTCTCGCATCACTTCAGTTTCTCCGGTCCCTCTGCCCTGAGCCTCCTGCCATTCACCTGTTCTCCTCACCCCTCCCCACAACTGCCCTGTTGTGTGCGTCCCTCCCAGTGTGCAAAGGAAACGGTGCTGCGATCCCCACAGGCCCTGCTCTGCTCCCTCATTCCCACGAGTGATTCTGGTGGTTGGTGAGAACTGGTTCGTTGTAGTAAGACAAAGCTGCCTTCGGGCTTCTGTGGAATGACTGTTAGGGGCTAATCCCCTCCTTTGTTCCCCCCCCCCCGTGAGGATCCAGCAACCCAGCTGACCCCCCCTGTGTGCTCGCAGGTTTGCCTGGTTTAAGGACCTGGGGCTGAAGTGGTATGGTTTGCCAGCGGTGTCCAGCATGCTGCTAGAGATCGGAGGCCTGGAGTTTACTGCCTGCCCCTTCAGCGGCTGGTACATGGGCACTGAGATCGGCGTCCGCGATTACTGTGATAACTCTCGCTACAACATGCTGGAGGTAACCTGCCCTTGGCTATTGCCTGCCTCACCTTGGGGCAGCTATGAGGCTGGCTGGGGTGCCTTGGGGTGTACGGCGCTACCAGGAGCAGAGCGCCAAGCTAGGCGCAGCCCTGCTTTGTGGGGGACAGTAAATGAAACCAAAGGGCTGCCTTAAATAAGCTGTGAAGATAAAAATGAATTCCAGCCATGCTGCCACATCAGGGCAATATGTCCAGGGGAGCCCTGGGCCCAGCAAGTCCCTGGTACGTCACCTGCATGATAGTCACTTGAGGTGGGAAAAGAGGAAGAAACTTTGGTACTAAACACACCCAGAGTGTGGCTTCCCCACCCTGTGCTGGAGGAGTCCCTAGGGGGAACTCTGACGCTGCTCCCCCACAGAGGTGTACTGAGCTCCTCCCCTCACACCCAGCCAGCTCTTCTGTTTCCTTTGGAGGCCTGGGGGTGCCCCACAGAGCTCACTCCTCTCCTCATCCTCTTTCAGGTGCCCTGCCCCCGGGTGGGCACTGGTAGGGAGCTGTGCCTGCTGTCAAGCTGGCCTTCAGTGGCACAGGGTGTGGGGAAGCAGGGCACAAGCCCCAAACTGGATAAGCACTGGGGAGCTTTCCATTATACTTCATTATCCTTGCCCTCAGAGTGAGTCCCAGCAGCATAAAGATACAGTTCCTTCTTGTTAGGGCCTTTTTTCCTTTCCCCCTTTGCTCTTTGAGCAGCAAACTCAGCTGATGGAAGGTATTGTGGCAAGGCACCTTCTCAGTCTCCCCAGACTCTGCTGCTTTTACCCCTGGTGAGACAGGCTTGGGTAATGTGGTCCCCCTTGGGACACAGGGGAAGTCTGCTCCCCTTATCTCCACCAGTCCTGTTGAGAGTATTTTTACTCCCTTGTGGGAGAGAGTACTGCCTCTCCTCCTGATGAGGCTCACTGTCTTGCTGCTCCAGGCAGCAGGGCTCCTTCTCTCTCTGCTCTCCCCTCTTCCTTCCTCCCAGGGAAGGGTTTAAAAAGGTCTCAGGCAGCCCTAAGTTGGAATCAGCTGATCTTAATTAACCTCAGTTAGCTCCCCCTCAGCTGATTCTAATTGCTACCTTGGTAACCCTTTCTCAGCTGAACCTGATTGACCTGTAGTTGCCTCCCAGTTGATAAGGAGGAGAGCCTTTTAACCCTCTGGGACTGTTTCCTACCCCTCCCTTGCAGCTGTCTGTCCTGAGTTTATCATGATATTCACTTGCATCGCTCCTCTTCGTGGTGGGGTAAGAACAATCAATGGAGCCTTTTGTCCTCTTCAGTGTTCCACGATAGTTCATCTGCTGTCAATGGACCTTGCTTGTGGGGCAGGACTGAACGCCTTCTGTTGGAGATCCACGCTTTACACTCGCTAATGTCTCTCTTCTGTCTAGCAATTTTCACAGTCACAGAAGCTTGTAATACAAAAGGCTCAAATATTGCCTCATACTCTGGGGTACAGATGTCACAAGTGAGATCAGTGCAGGCAGCAACTCACATGCATTCCATAATGTCTAAACACTAGGCACTTTTTTATAACAAATGCCTGTTTTAACAATACTACCAGACAGGTGAACCAGCCGGATTCCAGCTCTGTATTTGTCAGTATTCAAGTGAGGCATGGGGACCTGCTAGGCAGCAGTTCTGCAGAGAAAGACCTAGGGGTTACAGTGGACGAGAAGCTGGATATGAGTTAACAGTGTGCCCTTGTTGCCAGGAAGGCTAACAACATTTTGGGCTGTATAAGTAGGGGCATTGCCAGCAGATCGAGGGATGTGATCATTCCCCTCTATTTGACGTTGGTGAGGCCTCATCTGGAGTATTGTGTCCAGTTTTGGGCCCCACACTACAAGAAGGATGTGGAAAAATTGGAAAGAGTCCAGCAGAGGGCAACAAAAATGATTAGGGGGCTGGAGCACATGACTTATGAGGAGAGGCTGAGGGAACTGGGATTGTTTAGTCAGCAGAAGTGAAGAATGAGGGGGGATTTGATATCTGCTTTCAACTACCTGAAAGGGGGTTCTAAAGAGGATGGATCTAGACTGTTCTCAGTGGTGGCAGATGATAGAACAAGGAGTAATGGTCTCAAGTTGCAGTGGGGGAGGTTTAGGTTGGATATTAGGAAAAACATTTTCACTAGGAGGTGGTGAAGCACTGGAATGGGTTACCTAGGGAGGTGGTGGAATCTCCTTCCTTAGAGGTTTTTAAGGTCAGGTTTGACAAAGCCCTGGCTGGGATGATTTAATTGAGGATTGGTCCTGCTTTGAGCAGGGGGTTGGACTAGATCCCTCCTGAGGTCCCTTCCAACCCTGAGATTCTATGATTCTATGACCTGGGCATGAGCTGGCATCTGGTCTTCCAGCATCACACCTGCCCTCCCTGCTGGGATTGCCCACAGTCCCTGTGCAAGGCTGGGCACAGCCAAGCCCTGATTGTTCAGGAGGGAACCAGGCCACTGGGATGAAGTTCAGTGAGACAGGCAGGTCATTTACTGACCCATACCCAGCAGCCATGCCTCCCTTCACGGAAGTTCTCCATCAGATGCAGAGATGGGGCTTGCCCTCCCTTAGCTCGCTCTCCAGGGCAGAGGCCTTAGGACTTGGCTTTGCGGCCAGTACTGAGTCACCGCTCACCGATTACTGCGTGTCTTTGCAGGAAGTAGCCAAAAAGATGAACCTGGACATGAGGAAAACCTCCTCGCTGTGGAAAGACCAGGCGCTGGTGGAGATTAACATCGCTGTTCTGTACAGCTTCCAGGTACCCGAGGAGTAGGACTTGCTGCTGCTGGAGCTTCAGCACAGGCATCCCTAAGGCTTTGGGGTTTGGGGTGAGACCAGCCGCTGGTGCTACGTCAGGAACTGGCTTGGGAAGGGGCCGTAGGGAGATCTGCCCCAGGGCCACAGCAGCTAGTGGTTTAACAAACATGCTTTTGTGTGGCACTGTCCTGACACAGAGGTGAAGGTGACTAAAGTCTGGGCTGTGCTGCTCAGGAGAGGCTATGCCACCTTTGGGGCCTCCCTAATTTGGGGTTGTTCCAGGTGCTGGGGTGGCCCCCAGTGGAATTTAGCACACTCCGGCCACTGGGCCCGACACAAACAGTATAGAACTGTTTACATCAGCCCTGTGCAAACCTTTCCCTGGGGAGATTTCTAGCTCCTTTACAGGGCCTGAATGGCACAAAAAGGGCCAAGGATCTGGCCCTGGGTATCCACATTTGCATTTAAAGGGATTTGTGATTTTTGGCTCGTCCAAGCCAAAACTAGTAATTGGAGCAGAATGCTGCTTGGCACCGGGTGAACCAGGAGAATATCTCTCCGCCTTAGTGTGTCTGCTCTGGGAGGGCAGGGGATACACATGGGCAGTATCTCAGTCTTAGGCAGCAGCATCTTCCAGCAGCTGTTTTCCTTGGAGTTTTATACGAGTGAGCTGGGAGGACAGCTCTAGCGGAAGGGAGCAGTGGCTGGTCCCAGAGCTGGACACCCAGGGTAACAATCCCCTTTGACCAGCCCACAGCAGAGCTTAGGGGGTTCAGGGTCCCTCCTACCTGTCAACCAGCTCTGCATACTCAAATGAAAGGAAGTTTCAATGTGAGGACTGTCTTCTCAATCAGAGCCTGTCACGGGGCCCTTCCGGATTGTTCCTCATGGCCCATTGCCACGGACAGACGCCTTCCTTTGGAAGGAGGAACTGAGCTTTCAGCCTTTGACTTCTAGACAGAAGCTGGGTTTTTTTGTCCTAATGTCCACTGCAGTTCTTGGTGGGGATGCTCCTTTTTAGCCCTCACGGCAGACTTGGCTCCAGCCCGGGCTCCTAATGCTGCCTTCTGTCCTCACTGCCCAAGGAGCATTAGCCTGCAGTTCTACTGGCTGTCTTCTCCTTCCCTCCAACAGAGCGACAAGGTGACCATTGTGGACCATCACTCAGCCACAGAGTCCTTCATCAAGCACATGGAGAATGAGTATCGCTGCCGCGGGGGGTGCCCTGCTGACTGGGTGTGGATCGTCCCCCCAATGTCCAGCAGCATCACCCCAGTCTTCCATCAGGAAATGCTCAACTATCGGCTCACGCCCTCCTTCGAGTACCAGGTACTACCCATAGCCAGACATCTGCCGGTGCCGCACAGCCTGCCCCTTGCACACAAGGGTACCATGATGGGCAGAGGTAGCAGGATCTATGTCTCCATCCCAGCTGTTGACTGGTTCTGTATCCCAACTGTTGTCTCTCTGCAGGGCAGTGGTGCTTGTTAACAAGCCTGATTGTTACAAGGCATCAAGGTATAATCAGAGTCAGGTTTGCCAACCCCCGGCACGAGTTGCCTTCCACCAAGGAGGGTGGCTCTTTGCATCTCTGCCAGAGCATGGAGAATCATCGCGGTCCCATCTTGCATCCTTCATCCCAGGTGAACCTAGCAGAGCCCTGTTCCTCAATCAGCCGTGAGGGGCTGCTGTCGACTCATGCCAGTCACCCCTTCCCTTCCTCCGCCATCCAGCAAACTTGAGTGAGCTGCTCCTGTCAGCTTGGAGATGGAAAATCTGACTCTGGTCTCCTGCCTGGCCATGCAGAGCATGAGCACTAGGCCATAATGTTAGCAACAGAGCACTTAGCCCTTCAAAGAATGGGACAAGGGACCCTGGCAAACAAACCTTCATTTGCCGAATGTCTATGCCTCCTGCCGCTTTCATTCAGTCTGGCCATTAGTCTAGATCCCATAAGGAATAACCAAGAAAGGGACTGACTTTTTCATCTGTGTTATCCATCTCCCATGAACCCAGAGCGTTCCCAGCCCTGACTGTATCCTCCGGGATTGCACAGCTGCTGAGCCTCTTTCCTAGCCTCCACCCCTTCTGGAGGCCCTATGGAAAAGTGGAGGTGTGCAGTGCTGCATCTCCCTGCTCATTAGCTGTCAGTGCTCCCTGGGGCAGCCCCACTTCCAGGAGGCACAAAGGGCATGATCCTCCGCCATGTTGTTACAAGACAGCAACATCCTCGCTGCCATGCGACAGCGTGTTGAAACTCTGGTGCGTGCAGTCATACCTCAAAGACATGGGCATCTCTAGAGGAGGTCATCTCCAAACTTAAATAGCTGGGTTGTGGAGGGTAGGATGGGGTTACCGACCAGCCCCACAAATAAAGACCCCTGACAAGGGTCTAAGGCCAGCTGGGCCCTAGCAACTAGGTGTTGTGAATGTATTGAACAGGCTGTCTTTACAAGCGAATGCACTTCCACTGTCGGGCCCCACACACCTGGCCCTTGTTGTATAACAAAACTCTGTCCCTCAGCTGATAACCATCTTTTTCCTCCTAGCCTGACCCTTGGAACACACACATCTGGAAAGGGGTCAATGGGACTCCCACCAAAAAGAGAGCCATTGGTTTTAAAAAGCTGGCCAAGTAAGTACCCTTGTAAGGTTCTTGGGAGGCTACGGGCCTACCCAGGGTGCTTTGCAAGAACGAGGCCCACACACACTGTGAGTTATTGGCTTTAATGAAGGTAAAGTGACACACCCGCAACGGGGACTCCTGGCGTTGCTGTTACGGAGGTGGGGAACCCAGCGCACCGAAGCTCGGCCTGGTATGGAGTCCAAAGGCGGGACCGGGATCATGCAGCTATATATACAGGACACAAACATAGCTTATATATAAGCAAATAGGGGCTTTCCACAGGCTGTGTTCGCCCCTTGGCCAAAGGCCAGGGGCTTTCCACAGGCGATGTTAGCCCTTTGGCTAAAGGCCATACAAACTGGTTTTAACCAGTTAAAGCGGGTTATAATTGGCGTGCCGTGTCCTACAGTGACCGGCCGCCGAGAAAGCGGAAATACCCTAGCTAGGCCGTAACACAGTCTTCTGCGGTTCCCTACAACCCTGGAGTAGCTGTCCCCACACACTAGGAGCCAGAGCACCGAGATGCAGCACACTGGCCGTTTACTGTTCAGATTCTGCATGGTGGGGCTGCCACATGCTCCTTGAATTACTGCTTGTGCGGTCAGACCAGGATTCCCCCCGTGTCTTTTGAAGGCCTCTCCTTTTGCCATGTCATCTTGTGTAGCACAGGAGAGAGGTGCCCGGAGCGGTGGGCAGCATTTGGAGTCTGCCACTGGAGCAGTATATGGGAGGGTGAAGGTATAAAATAGCTAAAAATCCTCATCAGGTCTCTTCCTACCAGTCAGTTCCTTCTCCAGCAACGACTCTCTGGTTGTTCCAGCACTTGGTGAGAGACTTCAGACGGCTCCTATTCCTTCCTCTTTCTGGGGTTATAAGGCCTGATTCTCCTTCCATCTTCCCCTATGTCAATGATGTAACTCCATTGCTGTTACTCCCAATTAGCGCTGGTATAAGTGAGAGGAAACTCCTACCCACGGAATCCTCTTCCTTGCTATGTGGGATACTTCAGCCAATCGCTCCCCTGAAGTTCGTGGGGACCAAACCCTCTGTGAGTGTGAAAGGAGAATGGCATGGGGAGCCTCTGTACATATGGACATAAGAGACAGGCTCAGACTGGGATCCTGGATCTGGACAGCCCTTGACATTTTGGAATAAAACCTGGGTCCATATGTCACAGCTAGTCCCCATCCCTTCCATGGGCAGAACAAGCCCCCTAGAGATGGGTACCCCAGAATGCTGACCAGGGATCTGCCCAATTGAGCTGAGCAACTTTGACAATCTTGGTATTTTATTCCTGGTCTGGAAGCCACCCCACCATGGGGGTGGGGTTGGGGGAGATGTCCCAACAGGGTAGGTAGAGTGGCCTAGCAGAGAAAGCAGTGGACTAGGACTCAGGAGACTTGTGTTCTATTTCTGGATCTACTCCTGACCTGCTGGGTCACCTTGGGCAAGCCATGTCATGCCTCTTTGCCTCAGTTTCCCCATCTGTAAAATGGGGAGGAGAATATTGACCTCCTTTGTGAAGTGCTTTGAGATCTACTGATGAAAAAGCACTACATGACAGCTAGGTGATATTATTTTTAGCCAGTAACACGCATGTTATGTCACAGATGACCTGACCATGGTCAATGATGCTACACAATCATCTAGACACTGCTAAGTCTGTGTCCCTGCTGTTGTGACTCTATTCTCATCCAATATCCCCTATCTCTTCCATTAAGTTAGTTTCCATGGTGTGTCCATGAAGCCACCGTACCATGAATACGTTCTTGGGGCCAGTGCCTGGCGCTGAGAGTCTGGAGGAGGTAGAGGATTCGAAAAGATTAAGTGAGCTATTGAGTTAGAAGAGGATACAATGGCTGTTAATTATAGCTGCTCTGTGTGTGAGTACGTAATTGATAAACAGCTTTATAAAAATGTGAACTTGGCAGGTAGGATTTTTAAATAATATCCCCTCTGTTGTTCTTGGTGTGTAGGTGGTTTTAATTTTTTTTTGTAAATTTACCATTAATTCTGCCTGGCTCTGAGCTAATCTGCTTTTTGACTGCTCCCGTGCACAAGATGGGAACGGATGAGCGAGCAAAACATTCCTGACCAGGTGGGGTTTCATTACAAGATGATTTAGATGCTGTCCAGAACTGGTTGCAAAGGAGCCAGACAGTTCATCTCTCAGCTTTCTCCTGGACCCATCTATACTTTTGCCAAGATCTGATCAGTGCCAGGGCTGGGGGAGGCCAGTGGCATCTGAAATGAGTGGGTGAAATCGACATGGAAGGGTGAATTCAGAAGCTGTGTTATAGCGTCAGGTAACATCCATAATGAATCAGACTGAAAGCAGGAACTGCCCAGAGGCAAGTACCTTGAGACCATGTTGTGGAGGGGTGGGGCCAAATAAATCCAGTTCAGGCTTTTCCTCCCCTCCCTCCCCCCACGTTCCAAAAAAATCTCCTCTCTGGGTGAAACGGGGGCAGATTTTGCTAGTGGACACCTTTTACCTGTAACCACATGGGCAGTGGAGGGGCAGGGGGGAAGGGGGCTGGGCTTCCCTAATGGATTCTCATTGATGAGCCTCTGCCTGGTGCATCCAACGTAGCTGCAACTGGCATCCCCGTCAATGTACCGTACGTCTGTTCTGATGAGGGCACTAGAATCTCATGGGCTGCTGGAGCAGGGCGGATGCTTATCAGACTTTATGTTGTGTTCCAACTGGGGCAAACGTGACTTTTTCAAGCCACCTCTCAACTGTCAACAAACTAAATCAAGCTGCCACGATTTCCGTGGTGTCTCTGTAACGAGATGCTGTGGCTGATTCTGCCCGGTGTGCTGCAAGAGACACTGGCTGGATCGGGGCCCATGCTCTAGCCTGCCATTTTGATGGCTTCATTTCCAAACTTGGCGTGACTTTAGAAAAAAGAGAAAACGTGGAATATTTTTGAAAGCAGGACTCCGGTCCCTGCAACTCAGCTCTTAGGAGTGACTCTACAATAACAAACAAGCGTGTACAATGTTGTATTTGTGGCCTTACTGTACAATAAGAAATCTGTCTCTGCTAGACTTTTTTTGCCCCGAATGCCTCCACCAGTGGTGCTAAACCAGCACTGGGAGAGGCAGAAGCACTTGTGTAGACAGAGTGCTGATGGCCACTGATGCGAAGGTGCCGTGTCATGTTGGGTGCATCTACATGGGAGCTGGAAGATGTCGTTTCTGGCTTGGGAAGATGTACACGTGCTAGCATTGATCAAGCTAACATGCTAAAAGTGGAGGGTAGTCACAGCAGTGCACGTGGCAGGCAGGACTAGTCACTCATATATGCGTGTGCTGTCTCAGACAGAATTGTACTCCATATGCCTGGTCCCTAGGAAGTAAATAGATGGAGATACACCTATCTCATAGAGCTGGAAGGGACCCTGAAAGGTGATTGAGTCCAGCCCCCTGCCCTCACTTGCAGGACCAAATACTGATTCTGCCCCAGATCCCTAAATGGCCCCCTCAAGGATTGAACTCGCAACCCTGGGTTTAAGCAGGCCCATGCTCAAACCACTGAGCTATCCCTCCCCCTTCTATGATATGTACCACTGCAGCTATACTGCTATTTTTAGCATGTTAGCTCAATCCAAGCTAGTGCAGTATGTCTTCTCCAGCTGGCAATGACACCTCCAGCTCCAGTGTAGACATACCCGTAGAGCTGCTCTGAGCTGGGTTAGAGGACACAGGGCTTGACACACTAGTGGGCCCCTGTCTACACTAGCACTAGAGCTGGTGGAGATGAACCGATAGTAGTAATGGCGGGAAATTCTGGGGCAAAAGGGGTTTTTATGTAGACAAGGCTAATGGATGCATCTGCTCAAGGAAATTGATTCCAGCTGCAGGAGACAAAAGGCAGGTGGTTAGAGCCTCTGTCCTGCAGCCATTTAAAGGGGAGTAAGTTGGCTCCTGGGGGTGATCCCCATGGGACTGTTCCCACAAGTCAAGTTATGCCCATAGGTGCTGTCCCCACTGGGACATGACGGAGAGAAAAATGCAGGCTTTTAAGTGAACAAATGCCCTGGCTGATTAGGGAGAGGTGCAGGTTCGGTTTAGTTAATAATCAACGCTCTTCCCAGAGCAGCGGGGTCCAGGTGTATGTCCTGGGCCCTGTGCACAGGGAAGGAAGTGTGTGTTTTTCCTTATTCAAACAAACTCAAAAGCCTTGTCAACGTCCCTGTTAGTGAAAACAAAGAAAACAGCCATTTCCCAGATGCTGTCTGGGCATGCATGAGTGGAAGAGATAAAACATTCTCTGGAGGTCTGAGACCCGAGAACATGAGACCGCAAGCTGGCAGGCTTCCCTTAAAGCCAGCAGTGCACGGGTGTGTTTGAATGGGCAGTGGGGGACTGGTTCCCACTGCCTAGAGCCCTGTGCAGTCACGTACAGGTGTGCAGAGCGTCAAAGGCTGCCTCTCCTGCCAGGGAGGGGTCTCCAGCCGCCTCGCTTGGCTGTAAATCACGGCTGAGTGGGGCGCAGCGGTTGTTTAAAACAATTCCTCTTCCTTTTCCCCAGACTCTGGAATTCTCACCCCACGGTTGTGAACTAATAACTGTCCTGTGATCACGCAGTTGTGCTTGAAATCCAGGAGAGAGAGAGAGAGAGAGATGGGGGGGCGGGGGGGGGGAAATTGCAGTGCTTCTTATGTCTGAGGATCTTATCGAGGCTTCCACTTGCTTTGCAGAGCCGTGAAGTTCTCTGCCAAGCTGATGGGGCAGGCAATGGCCAAGAGGGTCAAAGCGACCATCCTCTATGCCACAGAAACGGGGAAGTCCCAGGTCTATGCAAAAACCTTATGTGAAATCTTCAAGCACGCTTTCGATGCCAAGGTAGCGTACCAGCTCTCTGCCCATGGAGAACAGTGCATGGGGCTATACGGCTCGCGTCCACCGGGCCCAATGCAACGAGCTGCTGGGCACCCTCAACTCCCGGGGAGTTTCCTAGGAATTGCAGGCCCTCAGCACCTTGCAGGATTGGGTCCTGAGGCCGGTTAAGAGACAGAGACCCGGATGCAAACGAAGCTGTCTTCAATGTGAACACATTTGGAGAGGCTTCGTGGCCCAGTTTTTCCCTCTGTTACCATTTAGCCCCATGGAAGTCCCCAAGAGGAGCAGAATTTGTCTCTCCTTTAAGTCTCTGGGCCTCCTCCCTTAGCATTACAGATTGGATCTCAGCGCCACGTTCTCTGCCAGATCCTCGGCCCGAGCTTTCTGCCAGTAGAACTGCACTGAAGCCAGCGGAGAGACTGGCCCCTAGCCCAGCCAATCTCCCTGTGCAAGGGGCCATCACCAGCATCTCTGTCTGCCTCAGGTGATGTCCATGGATGAGTACGACATAGTCCACCTGGAACATGAAACCCTTGTCCTTGTGGTCACAAGCACCTTCGGCAACGGAGACCCACCGGAGAATGGGGAGGTAGGAAAGGTTTAAGAACTATCTCGGTACTGCACATGGCAGTAATGGTGGGGGAGGTGGAACAGCACCCACTGATAGGCCCGTTCATTACGGAGAGGGGGGAGAATGGTGCAGTGGTCAAAGCATATGGCTGGGCCTCACAACACCTGGGTTCTTTCCCAAACCTGCCCCCCACTTGCTGCAAGACCTTAAGTTTGCCTTAGTTTCCCCATCTGTAGAATGGGAAAACATCTGCCTTGCCCCCAGGGAGGCTGTGAGGTTAAATTACTTAAAAGCCTGCTCTAGATCCAAGGTCAGTGGAAGGACTCCCATAGATTTCAGGGGGTTGGATCGGGTCCTCAAAGCTTAGAGACCCTCTGATGTACAGCAACGCGCAAGGGAAAATTATGATTAACCTGCGGATGTGCTTGGTGCTCTACGAACTCTCAAGGTCCCGGTCCTGGCCCTGGCAGGCTTACAGAGCAATAGATGAGTTCAGTCCCAGCGCACGGTGCAGATGACCCACAGTTGGGTCCCACTGGTGAAAGCAGGTGGGAGCCTTTGGAGTGGAGTGGAGCAGCCACCCAGACCCACACTTACCTTCGGTGTCCTGTACGACAGCCGGCTGAAGTGATGACAGTGCTGTTTCTCTCTCTAGAAATTCGGCTGTGCGATGATGGAAATGAGAAATCCCAACTCTCACCTGGAAGAGAGGAAGTAAGAGACTCAGACAAGAGCCCCGCATCACTCCCGCCCCAGCAGAGCTGGCCCGTCCCTGGGGAACCAGGCACCACATCCCTCCCTTGGGTTAGCTGGCCTCTGTCCCAACTGAAGCTGCAAGTTTATGGCCTGGGGGAGGGACTCGCAGGTACTCAGGCCGCCAGTCCAATGCTCTAGGTAGCACTGGCCTTTCCCCTCTGGACCCAGCTGAGGTCACAGGTGAAACAAAGCTTGGCCATTTCATTCCACTCCACTGCCTGGTGGATGTTTGTCCATCCAAAACTGGCCTCAGGGTCTATAGGGACCCAAGTAAGAGATCAGGTCAGGTGGATTCTGCTGAGGGAGGGGAATGCATCCTTCTGGAGGAGTAGGGGGTGGTGGAATTGGGCCTAGTATTTCCTGTGCTTTGCTAGAGGAGGGGGAGAACCAGGTCAGGAGCTGCACTGTGGCCCTCCCAGAAGAACAGGACCCTGGGCAGTTCTTGTACATAGTGTTAGGGGGTTGCAGTGCAGGCTTCGCTCTAGGGGAACGAGTCTATATACTTTCCCTGGCGTTAAATCCCCTTGCGTGTCATCCCCTTTCCCCCCTCCGACAAGACACTGGCTCCAGCCCAGCAGACATTCCTGGCCTGGTAAGAGATGGGGCCGGGAGAGGGATACCATTCCTTTCGGTTTGTTTGCCACAGGAGCAAAGCTGGTCACCCCGGCAGAAACACATGCCTCTGGCCTGGGCAGGAGAGCACTTGTAGGGAGAACCAAGCACGCTGGAGCAAGAGCAAGGATGGTCCATTGGGGAAGGTGCTGGCCTGGGACTCAAAAGACGCATATTCAATTCCTTGCTCTGCCACCGACATCCCGTGTGGCCTTGAGCAAGTCACTTATGGTACGATTCCACGTCAAACAAAATAGGACACGGCAGCAAGTCTCAGACCCTCTGTCAGCTGAGTTAGGCTCGTGCAGCGGGACTCAAAATAGTAGTGTAGACATTTGGCTCTGCTGGAGCCTGGGCTCTGAAACCCAGGGAGGGAGAAGGGTCCCACAGCCAGGCTCTATATGAAGCCAAATGTCTGCACTGCTAGTTTGAGCCCCACAACCCAAGTGGCTTGAGCCGGCTCCAAGACTCACTGCCATGAGGTTTTTCCAGTCTGTAGCCATACCCGCTTTCTGCCTGTGTGAGGGGGGGAAAGAACTGTGAGGTGCTCAGATCCTTTGGCAGTGAGGACCCAAGGCAGACTCCTGTTGCAGCAAGACTGAATGCAGAGCCCAGAGACTGTCAACTAAAGATGGGCCTGCCCCAAACCCGGGATCCAGCTGCTCTGGGGGTTCTGAATCTGGATCCAGCCTTGGCACTTGAGCCTTTCTGTAATAGCATCTGTAGCAGGGAGTTACCTGGTCTGGCCTCAGGCCTGTCTGCTGCCTCAGTTTCCTCCCTCGAAGCATTCATCCTCAGCCTCATAGGCTGCTGCAGTGCTCTTATGCAGGAGCCTTTAATGTGCTGCAGCCCTGAGGTCACTAAGTCCTCGGGCTTAGCCAGAGTTCTCTCTTGCTGGGGAAAAGCTGGACCTCTAAGGGCCCCTCTGTCCTTTTCGAGAGTCTTTAGCCCTTTACTGGGCTCGGCTCCAGCCCTCTTGGGCTCCTACCAGTCCCTTCTTCCCCTCGTTAACCACCAATGGCTGCAGCCACACATGGGTTGGCAGCTTGGGGAAACCCATGCCCACCCTCTGTTACAGGTCCATGCCATATCCCAAACTGCCCTGTCTTCCCTGCACAGGGCCTCTTCCTGCTTCATCTCCTAGGTCTGCTGTCCTTGGAGTCTTTCTCCTGACTAGTTACCGGCCACCCTTATACCTCACGGGAGGCCTGGGTCTTAGTCACACATGACCCCTGCACTGTCATTCCCTTTGCCAGGGAAGGTGGGCTAACGTTTTAAAGGGCCAGCTCACCCTATGGCCGTGCCATACAGATAAACACCACACCACTAACGCAGAAGTGGAGCCCAAACTGGGGTCACTGCTGGCCTTTGCACGGACTGCTTTTCATAGCATCTTCGTAGAGTCTCATGGCCCTCTCCCCTCCCATTCGCCCTTTCGTCTCATGCCCCTCTCCCCTGCTATTGATAATGGGATATCATCCCTGAGGCAGCCTCAGCAATCGCTTACATGGAAAAGGACAAGAAACTATGGCATGTACTTTAGCTTCTTTTAATGCAAATTAGCTGCTGCAAATGAAGAGAAGCCAGCACTCTGCAACCAGCCACGTGTCTGTGGCCCAGCAGCAAGCGCCCCATGAACTACTGGTGATCCAGGAACCACAAATGTATAGCTATGCTTTGAACATGCAGTAGTAGTTAAGTCAGATTACCACTAGGTGGCAATGTTTCACAGATTTCTCTTCTTCGGGGCAGTTCTAGTTCTGCATTGACAACCCTAAACACTGAGATTATTTAAACATAGTAAATGTCTCCTTTTTATTTGCCTTTAAGCTTTGAAGGATCACATTTTTAGCTCTTCTCTGCAACCATAAGGGCTAGTAACTTTCTTTAAAATGCTGAGATTCTCACATGACTCCAGATGCGGGGGCTTCAAGGAAGACCCGGAATATAGTGAAACTCACCATAAAATCGCTTTAGGTAGGCTGAAAGGCCTGGGGATGTTAGAGGGGCTGGCTTCAGCTTATTGCAGTGTTGTGCAAAAACACCTCTAAGGCCCACGAGTACTATGGTCAAGCTAAGGTTGTGTCCTTCCTTTAAGGAAGTCTGGCTTAAGGTTAGAGCAGAGGACTGGGAGTCAGTTTTCTGGCATCTGTTACTAGCTCTGCTACTGAAGCAAGATTAGACTTGGGCAAGTCACTTAACATCTGCCAGAGTTAGTTAATCATTTGTAAAAAGCTTTGAGATCCAGGTTGCTGCAGAATGGCAAAGTGTTAAACATTTATTGATGATTATTATGATTATTTTAGGGGTGAAGTACAGCATATTCCACTTAATTGAGACATCTGCTCCCTGTGAAGTCTCTTGAATTAATGTAATGAGGCTAGTGAATGGTAATGTCTGCTGCTTAGTCAGAACAGAATTAGCATCCGACTAGTGATAAGTGAGTTTTAATCAGATGTTAAAGAGGTCGGAAAGTCTTGGCTCTGGTCTTTTCCTTCAGAACTGCATCAGATAACACGCTTGTGCAGAGCAGTAATGTTAGTTATTTGCACACTGACTGTGGTGGCGTTGCAGCCCCAGAGTGGCCTACTTGCTATGCGGACATGTGATGTGACAGATCCCTTCAGGGCTTGCAATCTGAAAACCCATTATGGTTTTAATGGCCTCTTCCCCTACTGGGGACAGCTGATGGAACAGGACAATATGCCACCCTCAGAGGTGCCTCTGGGAAAAGGATTCCACTGTGGTGTTCATGTGTGTCGCCTCCACGATGGACACTTGCAATACACCGTGTTACGGGGTATCCTAGAAGGAGATTGTAGTTGAGCTTAGGTGTCAGAGCTCGGCACTGGCTGCTGCAGTCACTTCCAAGAACAATTTGAGCTGTTGGCCACTATCTTTAAGGGCCTGGACAGCCTGGAGCCTGACTATACGACAGACAGTCTCAGTCTTCCATGTCCCACAAAGAGCTCTGGGGACGTTCTTGCTGTTAGCATGGACCTCTCCAGTACCCGTGGCTGGAGTTTCTCAGCACAGGACACTCCCCACTTGACCACTCTCTCTCTGGGGGAAGCCACCAGAACCCAGGGACAGTGACCTTCTGGTCAGGAGGTGGAGAGCACTTGTTTATGTGTCCTGGTAAGGTCACCGTTTCTGAACCTGAGTGTCTAATGGCACTGGATTCTCAATGGGGCCTAAATCTCTGAGGCGCCGTTGGAAATCCAACCCTGAAAGCCATATTTCGGGGCCTAAACTTCATAAGAAACTGTGCTTGCTGGAGGGGAATGGAAATACCTATAAAAACCCCAACCCAGCTTTCCAGCGAGACATGGACCTGCAGCTGGAAGCCAGGTCATGTAAAACCCTTGCCTGCTACACAGCTGCATAAGGCCTGGGTGCAGGCAGGGCCGGCTCTAGGCACCAGCAAACCAAGCACGTGCTTGGGGCGGCACATTTTCAGGGGTGGCATTCCAGCCATCTTCTTTTTTTTTTTTTTGCTTCGGGCAGCAAAAGCCTAGTTCCGGCCGCGGCAGCAGCAGCGCGTTGTGTGCGGGGAGCGCCCTGGGGCCACTGCAGTTTGCACCACTGGGGAGCAGCGCCTGCACCTTGGGCCGGGCAGGTTCCAAGTGGGGGACACTCGGGCTGGGGGCCGCCCTGTGGGGCACACTGAGCTGCCTGCAGGTGCCGCAGGGTGGCCACCCCCCAGCACTGCAGCTGAGGCTGGGTGAAGCAGCCTGAGCCACCCAGGGACTGTGGCAGGGCGGCCAGAAGAAGCAGCAGCAGCGGGGCCATAGAGGGCAGGGTGCTGCAGTGCAGGGCCCACATCCTGCTCCCCGGCACTCCACTCCCTCTGGGGTTACCCTGCCCCGGCTCCTCAGCCCCCTGCCGGGGCAGTCCCCTGGCTCTGCCCTCCCAGGTCCCAGCTGTTCCTGGAGGCAGGAGCCCTGACTGGAGGGACCCTGGGCTGAGGTGCGGCCTGGGAGCCCCGCTGCTTATCTTGACCCTGCCAGCGCCGGACTGGCTAGAGGCGATGGGGCAGTGGGCAGAGTCAGCACTGGTGGGGGGAGCTCAGCGCTGGGGCGGCAGAGGGTGCGGGGGGTGTGGGCGGGAGTGAGAGCCCAGGGCTGAAGTGGGGGGCAGCCAAAAATTTTTTTGCTTGGAGTGGCAAAAAACCTAGAACCGGCCCTGGGTGCAGGGCTCTGCTGATGCCATGGTTGAGCCAGGGTGGGTAGCCAGGGCTTGTAACAGACTCGCTTCCTCTGTGCATCAGGAGGCATGTAACATACATTGACAGTGGATTGCACCCATGCAGGGAAGGGAGCACAGCTCCCTGCTCTGCTGTCAGCATCACTAGCAGCCTCCCCTGGGGCAGACAAACAGCAGAGCCCTGAACTCAGGCCCTTGCTGGTGAGAGCTGCCCATGCTGCACCCTAGTTCCCAGCACTCGCCTGCCCATCCTACCGCTGGCTCGGTGGCCCAGTAGCAGGTGTAGAGGTGCCGCGACTGACATAACGCTTGCTGTCGTTGCTGCTTGCAGGAGCTACAAGGTCCGTTTTAACAGCGTCTCCTCTTACTCGGATGCACGGAAGTCTTCGAGTGACGGGCCTGAAGCCAGGGACAACTTTGAGAGCACAGGGCCTCTGGCTAATGTCAGGTGAGCAGGATGGAGAGGGAGGGAGCTGCTAGCTTCCTGAGGGCTCAGCCTGTCTCCAGCAGGCAAGGAGAGAGAAGGGACACTGCAGCTGCTGCAGAGGAACCCGTACCCCATGTTGTGGGGCCTGCCTGCCCTGTAGCGCACTCTGCTGGCCTAGTGTGGCACTCGAGGCACTCCCTGCCTCAGTTTCCCTTCTCTCTGGGCCCCTTAAGAATTCCGCAGAGTCCGAAAGGGTGTAAGACACAGTTCCCCTGCTGGGTTATGCTTTATTAAATCCCCAAATAGACTTGAAATAAAGTTTCTCCCTTGGGCTCAGCGGTCGCAGAGCCACTGACGCTGTCCTCCTCCTCTTCCGAGCTGTGGGCTCTGGGAGCTCCTCGTTCTGGGAGCCCCTCCCTGGAACTGAGCCCTGGTGGGTTTTATCTGGCTCAGGTGCTTGTTGTTCAGGTAACTACCGTACCTAGATGGGTTCCTTCCCCTGAAATTAGCTGGCTGGGGTAGCTTGGACCGGGGTCCCATTATGGGGGCCGGCAGCTCCATGACACCTGCCAAGCAGTGCTGCAGTGCCTCACAAGTGGTGAGCACAAACCTCCAGGCAGTCTGTTGAGAACCAGGGCCCAAGCCCCAATTTGGTTGGGAGTTCTGGACTTGGATTTCACCATCCAACCACCGAGTGTGAACTCCTCAAGCACTGTAACAGCCCAGCCATGCAGCCCCAGACTGTCCCCTTGGGCACTCCGAATCCTCCGTCTTGCCACCCAGCTAAGCCTGCCTCTGTGATTATCTCACACCAACCATCACAGCGCTAGTCAGGTTACGCCCAGTCACTTACCCCGGGTCGATTGCACCTTACTTAGATCTCGCACCAAAGACAACGCATGATCTAATAACAATCTAGAGATGTATTATATAGGAAACAAGAGAGTTATGTACAAGGTTAAAGCAGGTAAACACACACACACAAATGAGTTCAAGCTTAACTTTCAAAAAGTAACAGAAATGTCTATAAGAAGCAAGCTCTATGGGTCCTCTAGGGCTGACCCAGGGTAAGCACTGGGGCTCTTTGAGTTATGCCTAGTAACCTTTGCGCCCCAGAGCCCAAGCAGTATAAAGAGAGAGCTCCTCCTTGTTGGGACTTTTTATTCCCTTTCCCCCTTGCGCTCTGAGCTGCAAACCCCGCTGATGGGAGGAATTCACTGTCAAGACTCCTCTTCATAAAGGGGGGAGGAGAACAATCAGCAAAGTCTTTTATCCTCCTCCGTGTTCCACAGTAGTCTGGTGTTGATGGGCCTGGCTTGTTGGCCAGGACGTAGCAGCTTCTGTTGGAGATCAGTACGTCACACTAGCTCATGTCTCTCTCCTGTCTGGGGATCTGCAGTTACAGAGGCTCACAATGCAGAACGCTCAACTATTACCTTAGAACGTGAGCTACATTTGTTACGAGTGAGATTAATGCCGGCAGCAGCTCCCAAACATTCCGTAACATCTCAACACATTCTTATCGTTCTGACACCTGCTTTAGCAATACCACCACTCAGGGGAGCCAGACTGGCTCCAGCTCTGTATTTGCCAATGTTCAGTGGAGGCCTGGGGGCCTGGGCATGAGCTGGCACCTGGTCTGCCAGCACCACAACACCCTGTAGCAAAGATCTCCTCTAAGCAGCTATGCAACAGGTAAATAGCCACCAGCTCCCTGAGCTAGCCTGACTACATGTCTCTGTTATATTCACCCACTTCTCTTGCCTGACTTGGTCAGTGCGCCCTGACGCCCTGGGTCCCTAGGAGACTAGTCACCAGGCATCACCCCAGAACCACTAGGACAAACAAGCTGTAACTCTCTGTGCTTGGTTCATCTACATCCCATAGCTGTGTCAGCCCTGGCTCAGTGCTCTCCAGCCTCTCCTGCCTGCCACCTTGCTAGCCAGATCCCACCAGTCCCTGCCAGGCAAAGCCAGCCATGCCCCTGCTGCCCTGTCATGGCCTGGCAATGCCCATGGTGGTTGATGCACCCGTGGCTGTTTCCTCCCAGAACTGGTGAGGCGCAGTTGCCTCTGGAAGGCTTCCTCCCTTGGTTTCAGACAGGGGAAGGCTGAGCCCTGATGCCCTGGTTTTGGGGGGCCGGAGGGCTGCAGAGGGGTTTCAGTGCCTCCCTTTTTTGCTAGTGCTGCTGGGCCCGCAGGCTGGGCAATGACATGTGGGTGCGAGCCGGGAGACGCTGCCCGCTCTCTCTCCTGTCTCTGCTGTCATCCTCGGGTAGCTGCAGCTTTCCGGTCTGCTTGCAGGTTCTCGGTGTTTGGCTTAGGATCGCGTGCCTACCCCCACTTCTGCGCCTTTGCCCGTGCCGTCGACACCCTGCTGGAGGAGCTGGGAGGGGAGCGCATCCTCCGCATGGGGGAGGGGGATGAGCTCTGTGGCCAGGAAGAGTCTTTCAGGACGTGGGCCAAAAAAGTTTTCAAGGTAGTCTGCTTCCTTCGTCTTTGGGAAGGGGCACGGGGAGATCAGAAGTGGGCAGGGGGAAAGGGCCTAGGAAGCTGCCATTCGGCAAATCTGCTTTCAGTTAAAGTTGGGCCTGAGCTCACCCTTGGGTCCCCAGCACCTTGGCACATTGCAAGTTGTTCGGAGTTCACAGCTTTAGCTGTCTCTGCTCTTTGTGAGGGTCCTGCAGCAAAGCAAAGAATCAGAGACCTGGCTCCTCAGGCCTCCTGCCTGTGCACCGCAGCCCTCGGCGGCCTAGACAGGGCATGGGGACCAAGCTGGTTCGGGTGGCCCAGGGGGCAGTTAGGAGCCCCTCTAGAGCCCTAGAGCAGAGCTCAGGATAATGCGGCGCCTTCTCACTGGGCTGGGGTGTCTTTGAGGGTTTGGAGGAGGTATCTAAGTGCATTCTGGGAGGTGGGTCTGGATTGTGAGGCACCCAATATGCCGGGTGTTTGGACCCTGGGTTTTGGTTCGGCCAAAGGAGAGGAGCCCTTGGCCAAATGGGGGTGTGAATCCAGTATTGCCAGCCCCACATGTTCAAAAATCACATCAGGCAAAAACAAATTGGAGACCAAGTTAACAATAGTCAGTGCTGAGTTCCATTTACTTGTCTTCGGGTTCTTGAGCCATTACTGGTCATGGCTTTAAGCTTTCCTCCACACCATAAGGACTAGAAATTTACTCCTTTTATTTTTAAGGAAAGTTCATAGTCTCTTTTAATAAGCCAACTCCAGGAGCTGGGTCATTAAAGAGAAACCTCAGATATCATGAAACTCGTGGTCAAATCACGAGAGCTGTCGAAAGAATCTGGGTGTGGAATCTGGACACCTTCAAGTTCTGGAGGTGGTGGGAACCAAGGCTACAGTCTGGCCTATTATAGAAAGAAGGGGCCAATTCAGATTTCAAACACCCCAAACTCTGGGGTGATCAGAACTGGGCTTCTGATTTAAGCCCATGTGCAACTGAGGAGGGCGAGTTCTAGGGAATATCCCCCGTGTGTGTGCGTCGGGGGAGAGGAGGTGATGTTGACACTAACAGAAGATGTGCCCATGCACCACTGGCAGAGCATCCCCTGAGATGTGCTGGGGGAAAGTCACATAGCCTCCAAGCATGGTGCTACACCCTAGCCAGCACCATCCCGCCCTCCCTTCCATAAGCATGTGGGTCGGTGTTGGCTGAGAGCAGGTGGTGCCACCTCCTAGGAGCCAGGCTGGGCTGAAGGCCTGGCTGAGCTGGGGGGGGGGTCCCCTGACAGCCTGGTGTGTGCTGCAGGCAGCATGTGACGTGTTCTGCGTGGGAGATGACGTGAACATTGAGAAGGCCAACAACTCCCTCATCAGCAACGACCGGAGCTGGAAGAGGAGCAAGTTCCGCCTGACCTACGTGGCTGAGGCCCCCGAGCTCACACAAGGTACGGCTGCTTGGTCACCGGGGGGGCTTTGAGCATGGGGCAGACCCTGGGGCAGATTACAATCCTTGGGGCCAGTGGTGGGCTTACCTGGGGGAAGGGTGCAGGTCACCCTGGATGGAGTTCTGCTGACACCGTCTCTCTGGGTATTTGACTCTCTTGTCCATATCTCACTCCCACCCCAGATGTTTCCTGTCTCTGCGCCTTCTCCGCTCCCTCCATTCTCTCCCTCCTGCCCTCTTACCTCCCTCCCTCTGGTCCCTTTCTCCTGCTCTCTTTTCTTCCCATATCCTTCACCCGATGTCCAACCCTACTGCTGGATAGAAAACTCCCCCTTGTCCCTGTCCCTCCAGCCCCCATTCAACTTCAAACCCCTCCCCTCCCTCCAAATAGTGCATTGTGGCCTGGGAGGAGAATTCCACTGAAGTGCTGTCTGGTTTTGCCTCTTCACCACCCGCTCCAGCCACAGTCAGGGTAGGACGCCCACACTCGGCTGGAGGAAGGGTCTGGAGACAGGTAGCTGCTGGTCTCTGGAGCTGGCGGAGGGCCTGTACCAGGGTAGTGGTAGGCTAGGGCAGTGCTGAATCTGGCCTACCTGCTGCTGCCTCCTCTTGCAGAGCAGACACGCTCATTGCTGAGAGGAAGTGGAAATCCAGGAGCACTCTACGCCACCTGTTTAAAATTCTCCCTCCCATGGTGTAGCACAGAGTGGGGCCAACCCACTAAAACACAGTGCCATAGTGTGGCTCCTGCAGCTGGTAAACGCAGCGCTGCCTCAGCTCCTCCTGAATTCAGATGCCCAGTTGCCAATCAGATTGTGTGGCTGGCGAGAGAAATGAAGGGTGTGTGTATGTGCATGAGAGTAGTGGTTGTTTCTCCATCCCCCTGGTTACCTACCTGCTGAGAGCAGGGAGCTGCTGCAATCATTTGCTCCTTTCACATGGCCCTGAAGGCTCCCTAAAGCTTTCCAGCAAAGGCACTGTCGGTCTCCCATGGGGTGGAGCAGGAAGGCCCAAGCCAGGGCAGCCCTAGATTCACTCGGCTGCTTCATGCCAGTGCAGGTTCTGAAATGCTGAGTGTGGTGGTGCCCAGCCAGACGCTGGGGGCAGGGTTGCAGCCAGCCTGCCCTCTCCAGTTCCCGCCGCTTTCATCTGATTGAATCTTCTCATCTGCAGGTCTGTACAGTATTCACAAAAAGCGAGTCTATGCCGCGCGGCTCCTCACACGCCAGAATCTGCAGAGCCCAAAATCCAGGTAGGACTGACAGCCACACTTCTCACCCATATATCCAGGAGGCACACACACAGTCTGCTCTGGTGCATACACGTGACACACACACCCAACTCTCTCCAACTTCTTAATTCCAAGCTTCTCCGCTATCAATTCGCCAGGCCAGACCTAAAGTGTGCCCTGTGTTACAACATAAGAACGGCCAGACTGGGTCCATCCAGCCCAGTGTCCTGTCTACTGACAGTGGCCAATGCCAGGTGCCCCAGAGGGAGTGAACCTAACAGGCAATGATCAAGTGATCTCTCTCCTGCTATCCATATCCATCCTCTGACAAACAGAGGCTAGGGACACCATTCCTTACCCATCCTGGCTAACAGCCATTAACGGACATTAAAGTCCTAGCCTCTTTAATCTACAAACCTTACTTCTAACTTGGTGGTGAATGTTTCCTAGCATCCAGCACAGTGAATCCTCTACGGGTATCTCAGGCATGCTCCTGTCTGTTCAGACCACCCCAAAGTATCCTCAGCTGTAATTGCGTCTGAATATGCTTCACCTTTGCTATAGTGGTGGAAGAAGCCATGAACTTAGCGCTGTCCACACAGGTGGTTAGTTCGGTACAACTGCATATGCACCACACCCCCGCGTGACATAGTTATACCGAAGTAAGTGTGTAGTGGAGAACTGGCCTCACTTCCACGTGCTTTACAACAGTAGGGCCACATGCACTTCAGTGTAGTTTCTTCTCATGGGCACCTGTGACCCACTTCTTTGATGTGACATTCCAGAACAGTACATGGGCTTCTGCTGCTAGCGCTGCAGCTGGTCAGGGGCTAACTGGTTTCCCTGAGACATTCCTGCTGACACCAACCGTGCTAGTGCCGAGAAAGGGGCAGGGTGCTGCATTCATGGCATGACAGGCGATGCAGAAGTTCCACAAAAGACAGCATTGGGCCAGCAGGCTCAGCTTTCCAAGCTGGGTGCAGAAGAATGGCTCACAGTGGAGAACACGACCACAGGAAAGTGGGGTGGGAGGCTAGGTCTGAACAGAGGGCAGATTCTTTCCTAAGTGCCCGTTCTTGTTTCCTTTTTGTTAGTTCAAACATACGATCGTCTGGGCAGACTCTGGGCTGCTCCTGTGCCCTCCTTCCTGCTCCTTAGAAAATCACACCTAAAGAAACAGCTCCCAGAGCTGGGCCTTGTTAGCGCAGGGCTTACAGCTGTCCAGAGGGCTCGTCGCAGTGCTGGGTTTGTTTTGTTTTTCACCCCCTCTCCCTGCAGTCGGTCAACAATTTTCCTGCGACTTCACACCAATGGGCAGCAGGAGCTGCGCTACCAGCCTGGAGACCACTTGGGAGTGTTTCCAGGCAACCACGAGGACTTGGTCAGCGCCCTGATGGAGAGACTCGAGGATGCACCCCCAGCCAACCAGCTGGTGAAGGTGGAGCTCTTGGAGGAGAGGAGCACAGCTTTAGGTAACCAGGACCAGCACAGACACCCTGATTGGGGCCAGCTGGACCCCATTCCCCACCTCCCTTGCAGAGTCTCTGGGTGCCATGTGGATCCTAGCAGGGGTTTATTGGACCACATTCCCTGGTGCATTCCCATAAGGACTGTAGGGTTTGTAGCGCTGGTTTTAGCTTCCTCGTCATGAGAGAGTGTCCCCAGATCCACAGCTGAGCTGAGCTGCACTCTGGAGCTGTGGGGTGCTCAGAGCAGCTGTGTCATGGAAGAGCAGGGCCATAGGGGAGGGTTTTCTGTTCCCTCTGGCAAGCTGGTACCTAGGATGCAAGACCTGAACAACTGGTCCCTGGAAAGTAGAGTTAAAGGGTATTGATTGGCCGGGCACACTGAGCTCTCCCAGACTGGACATTCTATGGGCCTGATGCTCCATTGCCCTGCGCTAAGCAGGTGGTAAATGCTTTCTCCCCAAAGCAATAGAAAACTGGGAGAACCAGATGCTGTATCATTAGTGTGGCTGATTGTAGAAGGTGAGGACATAGTGAGCACCAGGAGATCATGTCAGTCTCTTCTTTCTAGCCCTTCCTCATTTATTGTCTCCCACTGGAGTCAAAGCCTTCATTGGCTTGCCCAAGGTGGACTGGCAGCATTGTACTGGATTCTCTCCCATCAGGTGTCATCAGTAACTGGACGGATGAGAACCGCATCCCACCCTGCACCATCTTTCAGGCATTTAAGTGCTACCTGGACATCACCACGCCTCCCACCCCTCTGCTGCTGCAGCAGTTTGCCTTACTGGCCACCAATGACAAGGAGAAGAAACGTCTGCAGGTCCTTAGCAAGGTAAATCTGTAGGTCTGGTTGGCAGCCTCTTCCTAATGTAGGAGGTTTACTTGTCCCATGCTTCTGCTTAACCTTAGACAGTGGTAACCGGAGAATGCCCCCTCCCCCTAAAAGAGAGAGAGAGAGAGACGGCTCCCTCTCGATGAACATTCCACCTTTCTATCCGCTTCCTGAATGTCTTAGGATGCATCTGGCTGAGGAAAACAGCTTGTCTATGTAAACTGCTGTCAAAGACTTGCCTTCTCAGATCCTCGAGCCGGATTCCACTGCAGTCCTGGGTGGTTCATACAGAAACGCAGCCTGTGGATATTACATGTCCCCAAGATGCATTCTTCCATCCTGATCAACGTGGTCTCCCACACTGGCTCCTTACCCAGGACTACTGACACAGTTTAATGAGACACCATCTTTGCACTGATATAACCCCCCTCCTGCCCCCAACATGCTTTGTGCTCAGTGAATTTAACCTCACAGCTCCTTGTCTTACAGAGGAGGGTTCTGAAATTAAGTGATGTGCCCAAGATCACACGGGGAGTCTGTGGCAGAGCTGGGGATTGAGTGTACAGCTCCTGATTCCCTGTCCTGATCTCTAGACCCTCCTCCCCCTGAAATCAGCATGGGCATCTTGCGCCGCTATTGCTGTGTCTGTGCAGGAGAGCGTCTGAGCCCGAGATCCCTTATGATTGTGCGGCACGCTCGTCGTATATTGGGAGAAGCTCGGAATCCATTGAAGGCTCTGTCAGGAAGGTTTGAGCCCTGAGGAACAGGCCCTAGGATGGGTAGCAATCATGGCTAGAGCCCTGGGTGTCCCCGAGCCCTGTGAGAGGCAGTCGCAGGCATGCGTCTTGGCATCCCTAGCCAGAGCTCTTTCCTCTGCTCCACCCTGCCGTGGGGCCCATGTGATGCAATGGGTCTGGCCTAGAACAGGAGCTCACCTGTCCTTTCCCTCCCACACTTCAGGGCTTGCAGGAGTACGAGGAATGGAAATGGTCCAAGAACCCCACCATAGTGGAGGTGCTGGAGGAGTTCCCGTCTGTGCAGATGCCCTCCACCCTGCTGCTCACCCAGCTGCCCTTGCTGCAGCCTCGCTATTACTCCATCAGCTCCTCCCCCGACATGTCGCCGGACGAGGTGCACCTCACCGTGGCCGTGCTCTCCTACCGCACTCGAGGTACCATGCCAGCAGCGCTGCAAGGGGCTCGTGGTTTGCATGGCGGCGACCGGCTAGAGCCATCCCATAGCATTGTGCTAGGTGGCCACGCAGATGGGGCCTTCATCTCTATTTGCATTGTGGGAGGTGGCTATTAGCATATGGGGGCGTGTATGTGTGTTTGGGGACGGGGGAATCCCTCCTTAAAACCTTGCTGCCTGTTCACACGGGGCTCCCTCAGGGTAGTGCTGGGGGCTGTGGCAGCCAGACGCAGCAGCAGAAACTGATAGCTTTCCAGCTCCTCCAGGCCGCTCTGCACTATGCAACACAAAGGCTGTATGCCCTTGTCTTGGCTGCCTTGCACCAGTGGGTGGTGGGGAGAAGAGACTTCAGATTGGCCTGCAGGGTGGATTGACCTGGCCCCCTCATGCAGGCATATGTCTCTCTTGCTTCCCACCCCTGGGAAGCTTATAGAAATGTTGAATGTTCATCCTCCATACTGCCAAGCACTGGTGTCTGCTTGCATTGGCAGGAGCATATCGGGGTGGCACAGAAGCCTATTACCATCTTCTCAAGGGGCATGGGAGGAACACTAGCTGGGGAGGGGGGATCCCTGGTTTATAAATCTCTCCAGCAAAAGCCTGTGGCCAAGGTTTCTTTGCAAGCACTCGCTCAGCTGGAGACAGCTCTGGAGGGTCCCATTTGGCCCTTAGCAGGGGGAGTGTGTTAGGGCCACAGCAAAGTCACAAACTGCCCTGCTCCAGCAAGTGGCGCCTCCCTGATGTTTGCCTGGGGCACGGGTCAGCAACCTTTCAGAAGTGCTGTGCCGAGTCTTCATTTATTCACTCTAATTTAAGGTTCCGCGTACCAGTAATACATTTGAACATTTTTAGAAGGTCTCTTTCTATAAATCTATAATATATAACTAAACTATTGTTGTATGTAAAGTAAATAAGGTTTTTAAAATGTTTAGAATCATATAAGATTAGAGTTGGAAGGGACCTCAGAAGGTCATCTAGTCCAGCACCCTGCTCAAAGCAGGACCAATCCCCAGACAGATGTTTACCCCAGTTCCCTAAATGGCCCCCTCAAGGATTGAGCTCAGAATCCTGGGTTTAACAGGCCAATGCTCAAACCACTGAGCTATCCCTCCCCCAAGAAGCTTCATTTAAAATTAAATTAAAATGCAGAGCCTCCCAGACTGGTGGCCAGGACCCAGGCAGTGTGAGTGCCACTGAAAATCAGCTCGTGTGCCGCAGGTTACCTACCTCTGGCCTGGGGGAAGCCAGCCTGTCCTGAGCGCTCCAGTGGTCCAGCCTGCCCTGAAAAGCAGAATTGGTCCCAGGGACCACTCAGTGCCTGGCCATTCTGACCCCAACTCACAGGTTGGCTGCCGTTAGTGCTGACGTCGCAGTGAGGTTTGGGGAGAGCATTTTGCTGGGTGCAGAGAGGTAAATGGCCAGGGCATTCTCCAGCAATCCATTCAGCAGTACCGGGGCAGGGTACAGACCCTCTCCTCCTTTCCTCTCCTAGATGGGGAAGGACCAATACACCACGGGGTCTGTTCCTCCTGGTTCAACCGGATACAGGCAGATGAAGTTGTGCCCTGTTTTGTAAGAGGGTGAGTGGCATGGTCACTGCATGTGGAGTCCCCGAGAGCCAGGGAGGGTTTAGACCATTCCAAGACAGACTGATCCGTCAGCTATTCACAGCAGAGAGCCCCTGAATTCCTGTCTGGAGCCCGTCATGTGCGCTCACGGCACTAATGGGGATTTCTACTAACGACCTGCCTCCTCACCCTGAACGGTGGAGGGGCTGAGGCCGTTCCATACAGCAGTCTGCAAAAGCACCGTTCAGACAATGGGGTGGGGGGTGGTACCTGATGCCCCTGAACAGCCAGGGGTCACAGAAGAGAGCACGGTGTGAACTGCAGATGGGCCCTGTTACCATGTGCTCTGCTTCAAATGCCACTTTTTGCCACCGCCTTCCACACTCAAACTTCTGCCCTTGCATGCCTGAGCTCCATTTCTACTCCCACAAGGATTTCATTGACCCAGCCTGGGCCTTGGCCCCTTCGGGGCATCATTAACTTTAGAACTTGTTTGTCCAGAGCTCCTGGGTTCCACATGCCACAAGATCCCCAGGTTCCCTGCATCCTGATTGGCCCAGGTACGGGAATCGCCCCATTCCGGAGCTTTTGGCAGCAGCGGCTCTTTGAAATCGAGCACAAAGGTGGGTCTGAGGTCTTGAGCCTCTGGTAAGTAAGGGGGTGAGCGAGTGCCTGCACAACATCCTCAGGGAACCCGAGGGTAGTACCCCGTCTGAGTGCATGCAATCATGTCCCCCTCCAGTGGCTGGTCCTGGTAAGGACTGGAGCCTATTGCAGCTAATAGAATTGCTCTGTTAGCTCCAGGGGTGTGTGTTTAGTGCTAGAGGCATCAGGCTGAGTGGTAGCTGCTGTGGTGTATGCGTATGTGTTACCATGGCTGTTTCACTCACCGTGAGATGACCTAACATAGAGCTGGTCTGACATTTTTCCACTGGGCTTTTTTTAATGAAAAATGTCATGAATTCTTTTCTTTAGATTACACTTCATTCCATTTTCCACAGTTTTTCAATGAAAGATTAGATTGTTTAAAAATACTTTTTTATTGCAAAAACAAAAAAAAATGATTTTTTTTATTAAATTTCCCACCAAAAAATCCTGACCTGTTTCACCCAGCGCTAGTTACTTGGGACCCTGGATCCATGCTCTGAGGAGTTACACAATCTCCCCAAGTATCTCCTCTCGGACCTTCTACCCTTCCCCCTCTGCCATCCACTGTCCCAGGGAACAGAGCTACACATCCAAAACAGCCTCCCTCAGAGTGCACAGAATGGCTGCCAGGAGCAAAGAGGGAATCCAAGCACAGCATTTGCCCACTCCGTGCAGGAGGGTGTGCGCGATCCCAAGCTTGGGAACTGGGGTGCAGGGGATGGTTTCCGTGACTCACTGCTATCCCACCTGTCTCTGCTCCAGCACTGAAGCCCTGTCCGATGATTTTGGTCTTTGGGTGCCGACAGTCCAAGATCGACCACATTTACAAAGAGGAGACCCTCCTAGCCAAAAACAAAGGCATCTTCAAAGAGCTGTACACAGCCTACTCCCGGGAACCAGACAAACCAAAGGTAACCCTGCTCTGCCACCTACGTTCAGCCCTGAGTCACCGTGACCAGTCGCTAGGGGAAGGGTCCAACCTCTCGTGCAGTCACCTGGAGGGATTTGCCTGCACTAGTTTGAGGACATGATCTTGGCTCAAGCTTTTCACAGCTCCGTGGGCCAATGAATCTCCCGTTTTTAAGAATCCCCAGGAAGGCAAT
The DNA here is from genome assembly GCF_025201925.1 of Gopherus flavomarginatus. Classification (NCBI taxonomy): domain Eukaryota; kingdom Metazoa; phylum Chordata; order Testudines; family Testudinidae; genus Gopherus; species Gopherus flavomarginatus. The sequence continues at coordinate 9,115,433 of NC_066631.1, read as the reverse complement.
TACAGCACAATTGCCCTCAAACTCGTTAACCAGCCCTCTCCGTCTCTCTCACTTTCAAACAAGACCTAAAGCCACTGGTGGACATTAACAGTCCTCTGGCACTTTCCCATAGCCCAGTACTGACTCCACAGCCATGGCTGGGTCCCACTGGGTCTCTGACTTCCCCCTGAAGGTACAGTCACACTGGACCCTGCTTTTCAGGGGTGCTGTGCAGCTGGGGAGTTCCACTGACTTCAGCTGGAGTTTCTGGCACTTGGCACCTCCAAACATGCAGGCCCTGATTGTCTTCAGTTCCCTTCCCAAACAGTTGTGCAGCATTGCCATGAGTTGTTAAATGGCTGCCGTGTTCCACCCCAGAGGTGGCTGCCCTGCGCCGATGGATGGAGGGGTGAAGTGACTCCTGTGTGTAAAGCTGGGCTGGGCCCTTTGGGAGCTGCGGGTGACAGGCGCCGTGCAACGTCCATTCCTGTCTCCCCCAGAAATACGTGCAGGACGTGCTGCAGGAGCAGCTGGCTCAGTCTGTGTACAAAGCACTGAAGGAGCAGGGAGGCCACATCTACGTGTGCGGGGACGTCACCATGGCTGGGGATGTCTTCAAGGCCATTCAGCGCATCGTGAAGCAGCAGGGGCAGCTGTCGGTGGAGCAGGCTGGCGCTTTCATTAGCAAGCTGAGGGTAAGTGAGCCCTCCCCAGCCTGCCGCAGGGCTCAGCGCAAGCTTGGGTCAAGGGCGTCAGGGCTTCCTCTTGCACAGTCACTGATGATGAGGTAATTGCGGCCACGAGCTCTGGGAGTGGTCAGTAGGCACCACACCTTCCAGCCTCCTGACCTGACTTTGTGGGTCCAGACTCTCTGCCCAGCTGTGCCCTCCTCTACCGACCCCGCAGGGCCCCTGGCTTGCCAAAGGAGCTGGGGGATGGGTGAGCTACTAACTGCAGCAGGCCATAGGGGTCTGGGACTTGCCTCAAATCTGTAAATCTGCAGAATGGTTCTTGCCGTTACCAACCGGCCTAGGCCCAGCACAGGGAGTGTGTCTGCACAAAGGACTGGTTCCCGGAAGAATTCTTGTCCGTAATCTGCTTCTGCAGATTAACCCCATTAGCCTTGTCCACACTAGCACTTCACCCACCACTGGCCTAGCACTGATGAAGCTCCAGTGCCAGCAAAATGCCAGTACAGGCTGCAGTTCCGGGTCCTTTTGCAATGCTGGCTCTACCCAGGAGATGTCTCTGGAACAGTAGTCAATGTCCAGCCAGCTAATAGCCTTTACCCACCATGCAAGTTATTTACCTATCTAAAAATTGGCTATAGTGTCATCACTGTAATATACAAATATAGCAAATCTATGGCCACCTAGTACCTTCATGGTTGTCAGATATTGTACAATACAGCCATGCAGATCCTACTGCTGCATAAGCACAGGCCTCCCACTTGAGCTAACAGGGAAGCTCCTCTAGTTGTTAGCAATATAGGACCTATGACACACAGTTAGACAGTTCTGATTCCATCCAGTGCAGGGCACGGGTCCACATGCATTGCAGTCTGTTCACTATGGCAATGTTCCTGTTAGGCTGTAGTACAATCTCCAGTTCCCCTGGGCTTTCTCTCTCTTCCTCTATTATTTTAACCTTAAGGCATGTGGACAAGTAGCCATTTAGAGAGGCAACCAGTGTAGTGGACACTGGACAGAGTGCCAAGAGACCTGAATTCTATCATGGCTCTGCCCCTGACCTACTGAGTGATCCTGGAGAAGTCACTTCCCTGCTCTGTGCCTCAGTTTCCCCTTGTAGGCTTTTCCTTTCTTGCCTATTTAGCATGTAAGCTCTTAGGGGCAGGGACTGTCCCACACTCTGTTTGCACAGCACCTCCCACCTCAGCTAGCATCTCTAGGTGCTACAGAAATACCATAATAATAACTTGCGACTACACCTTTCTCTCAGTGCCATGCCTCTGCTGTCCTTGCTTTCAGGATGACAACCGATACCACGAGGATATTTTTGGAGTCACCTTGCGTACATATGAAGTGACTAACCGCCTTAGATCTGAGTCAATTGCGTTCATTGAGGAAAGCAAAAAGGACACGGATGAGTGAGTTGATGTGCTTATTTTAACCTGCGCTATTGTTCCTTGGACGTGCTTGGGTTGTGTAATAAAACTCGGAAGGATCGTTTTATTTATTTGCATGTATGAAGCCAGTAATAGCAGAGACAGGAACAGGCCTCTGATCCGAAAAGTAGAAACAGACAAAGCTGCAGTACAGTTTCTTTGAGAGAACAATCAACTCAGTGGGCTAAATCCATTCCAGAAGGCATTGCCAAGGTGAATCTGACCCATTGTAGCCGCGAACACAGCCTTTTCCATACCATGAGCCCCTGGCAAAATAGACAGGCTAGAAAGCATGAGTGGGTGGGCACAACTGGAGCTGGTTGAAAATTTCCCAATGGAATAAAGTTCAGTGGGAACGTGTCAATTTGATGGAATTGACTTGTTCTGTGGGAATGTGTCGATTTCATCAATGGAAACCGGACCAGCTAGCTGTCAGGCTGCCTGGGACCCATGGTTCTCCAGTGCCTGGGCTGCACACCTGGTAGGGGGACAAGCTTGCCGGCTACCCAGGGAGCCAGATGGCTGGTTCCCCAGCTAAGGGAGCTAACTGAAAACCCAATCCCGTTCACACTGAAGCCAAATGGCAGAATACCCATTGGGATCCAAGGTGGCTTGATGGGCTCCATGCTGAATCTCAGCTGGCTGGTGGCCAGATGTGCTCGTTGCATTTAAACGCTAGCTGTCCCATGCCAGTAGGGGGGACTGCGGGGCTACGCGTGGAAGGGAGCATTGGTAGCTAGTCATTCTCCCCTTTCCCTTGCAGGGTTTTCTGCTCATAACCAGAACCCCTTGCCCCAGATGAGATGCCAAACCAGCTGCAGCAGCAGCCATCCCCCTCCAGCCGGAGGGTGCTGGGTTTTGTATTTACACGGACACGGCGGCTCCTTTTCTGCGGGGCCTGCCCACGGAAAGTGCTCTGTCTCTCGTCCTGTCGTCGTGTCCCGATGATGATGATTTCTCTTTCCTTTCTCTCTCTGTCGTCCTGTGGCGGTTTCTTTTCACTCCTTGTTTCCCTCCTCGGAGTCCCCTGCTGAAGTGCGATGGCTTTATAATCCGCAGTGGCTCTTACGAAACTACGTTTCTTCTTCTCTCGGTCCGACGAGGGCATTTCGCGGCTGCATGAAATCACCACCTTCGTGATCATCTGCATTCTTTGGTGTTTGGGGGGGTGGGGCTGGAGCGGGGGGAGCTGGCTGTTCCTGATCGGCCAGCGAGGACTGGAGAGAAGCTGTTTTGCCCAAGACCCCTTTCCCCACCTTGACGTGGAACTTGGCTGAATCGCTGCATCTTCCTCGCTTTGCTTTGGCCGCTCTGGGCCTGGCCCCGGGGGAAGTTGGATGGAAAGGAAGTGCTGCCCTGCCCCCTTTCTTGCTGCTGATGGAGGCACCAGAGCTTCGTTCTGTTTGAGGGGTGGGGTTCGTCTGTGTTCAATGGGTAACAATTCACCTACCTGAGCTCTGTGCTGTTTGTATCCTCAGCCCCACGCCCCGCCCCCTCTTGGCTCTGTCCTCAGTCCTCTCTTGCCTGTGTGCCCTGTGCTGATCTTGCTGGTGCAACAGTCATCACGGGCCATGTGCAAGCACAGCAGGTGCAGGCTGGTGTTTCTGCAAAGGGGCAGCACGTGGGTGCTCTTTGGTCACGGGGAAGCAGGGGACGTACTGCCCACTCTGCATCCAAACCTTCCCAGCCTGCCCTGGGAGTTCAGGGTAAATGCAGCCAGCTGGCATGAGAGGGCTACAGATTAGCTGAGATCCTTGGAGGAAAGATTGTGACTCGGGTGTGGGTTGCATCCTGTAGCTTCCCTGGATTAACAGGGCGCTGGTGGTGGGCACGTGAGTCCTCTCCAGCGAGGCAAGAGAACATGTAAGGCGACAAGGCTGGGAGGCAGAGTAGCTCTGAAGCCGTCTCTGCCCAGGTCCAAGCGGCACCAAGCTGCTTATAAAAAAGGTTGATAGGCAGCCAGCAAGTAGCTGCTGTATGGGGTCTACTGCGGCCATTCCTGACCCCTGGTACCAGGCCTTCTGGGAACCCCATGTAATGCCCCATTAAATGAGTAACAGTTGCCTTGATTACTCAAAGCATGGCCAGTCTGTCCTAGCGCGATCTTGTGAGATGTCCTTTCTCAGCAACACCACTCCCTACCCCCGCAGGGACTGCAATGCTCTCGTGGTGCCAGGCTGACTGCAACGGGTGCCTCCACTCTGCAAAAAACCCCAAATCCTCTCCATGCCCCCTCTGCCTGCTGCATGCATGGTGCCATTGTTCAAACTGCACAAGGCCGCTGGGCCGGGAGCTCTCAGGAGAGACGGGGAGCAAGCCCAAGAAGAGAGGCACTGGTGCTGTCTAACGCCAGGCTCTGAGGTGCTGACCGCTCAGCTCCACTGCACAAATCCAGCCCCGCTCGAGACTTACAGGAACTGCTACAGAGCTGGCAGCCCCCAAGGGTCACTCCCCTTTTCCAGGTAGGAACTTTTCCACCCACCCCCAGGCCGGCTCTCTCTCTCTCTGTCAGGGGGAGGGGGCTTTCTCTAGTTGCCAGGTTGTTTGGGGGTGCCCTCGTCCCTTCCCCCACCTGCACTGTACATAGCCATCTGCTGGCTAGACTGAGGCAGCAACAGCAAACTGGTGCCTTCAGGTGGCACTGGACCCCCTCCTGCCGACAGCATAGGGAATTACTGCCGAAGGGGGTCAGGACTTGGCCACGGCAAAGGGGGTGGGTCCCCACAACCGCTGTCACCAAGGGGTTGTTTTCAGAGCCCAGGATCTGCCACTGCCTCCCGCTGAACCAAGCTTCTAACAAAGTGAGTCCAGCAAGGTCGGAAGCCTCCCCTGGCCTAAGTGTGACTTGGCAGCTGGGCTGCTCAATTTCAGCTCGTGTTCACTGGTCTCACGCTTCGCAGTGACCACGTGGTTGCTTTGGTTTTGCTGCCTAGACCCTCCAATGTGGGTAGGCGCTCGTGTGTGCTGCCACTGCCACAGCAACATCCCTGGTCTTTACCTTCCCTGACCACCACAGATGGATCTGACCCAAAACCCTGGGCCCAGAGGCCCCAGAGCTTTGGGAAAGCTCCGCTCCAGGCTTTCTGCTGCCCTACTCCATCTCTTCGGAGTATTTTGCTCAACTAGGAGTCAGCAAGACTTTAAATAGGGACGTGCACAAATGCTGCCACCTTGTGGTAATTTGCATGCACGCTGTTCTGTGAGGGTGGCCCGATGTGTTGCCCTATGAGGATGAATGAAGGTCCCTGGCTAAGCCCCTGTTCAGTTACGAAATCACGGCTGTAGTGTGGTTATTCAATTTGCAGCAGCGACTGTATGCCCGCACCCACCCTGCTGCCTGGCAGCTACCCCGCACTGCCTCCGCAAGGACCACCAGGGGACATGCCCACAGCGCCGCTCACGGAGAAATGGATTCTGGGCTGTCCCACTGCACAGAGTGCTGGGGTGAAGGAGACTAGCCCAACCAGGGGGAGTAGGGGCTCCTAGCTACACTGCAAACCCCCAAGATGTTGAGCCAGTTGCACCACCCTAGGTCCCTGGCAGGGGGCAGGTGTGGTTAGCTGCCACGGTTACTAACCAGGTGGTGTGCAGGCATAAACCACAGCTGGAGCCATCAGTATCGTGTGCTGTTACAAACCCTGGTTGCTGTTGTGTAACCGGGGCCTAGGAGCTCTTTAGTGGGGCCGAGAGCTCAGGCAGGCACCGACCCTTCCAGTCGCATGTCCTGGTCCCCTGGGAGCCAATGGGAAGAGAGAATGGGGAGCGCATCAAGGGCAGAAGGATGCCTTTGCTCGAGATTGTGCCTCACAAATCTGGGTAGGGATCCAGCCCCTGGGGGCGGGGGAAGAGATGACAGATCCCTTACTCCGCCCTTCGCCCCCCCACCATCCCACACGCTGGGGAAGATTGGCTCTGGATCCAGCTCAGACCAGGCTGACCTTTCTGTAAGGTGCCCGAGCAAAACCTTGCATCTCCCTTCAGCCCACTCCACACAAACCTTGGGGAGAGTTTGAATTTGGATCCAAATTTTGCCCCAGGCCCATCTTTCCTGGAAATGTCAATGCAAAGGAATGCCCAAAGCTGTGTCCTTCGCATTCATTGCTGCTGTTCATTTTCCCATTCTGTCCTGTGCTCCTGTAACAGCCCCGCTCCGGAATGAGCTTTGCTGATACCGATGCTCCCTGTCTGTATCTGACAAGAGAGGCTGGCTTTGGCAGAACGGGTTGTGTCTCCTCCCGTCCGATATACCCATGAGCCACGCTAAAAACGCAGCAAGTGCAGCCATGGAGGAGCCATGACATCCGGATTCAGCCTCTCCCATTGCTAAAGGCTGGAATTTCCCCGGGTGCCCAGAGGAGTTAGGCCCCCAAAGGCTGTTGAAATTAACTGTGAGTTGAGCACCCACGTCCCTTTGTTCTCTTTGATAATCCCAGCCTTAGAGAGCAAAAAACGGTGTTACGTCCAGCCTGCTCACCTGGTGCACCCAAGAGACAGGACAGGGATGGGGGAAGGGACAGGTGAGTAACAGGGAAATCCTACCATTGTGGGGTGAGTTGAATTCAGGGCTCCAGAAGCTGTCATCAGCCTGCCGTGCTTGGCTGGGATAGTTGACTTTGAACAGGCCGGGCTGGCTTTCTAATTGAGTCAGTTCCATTTACTTTAGTAGCCAGTTTGCTCTCTTCACCTGCAAGGGTTTCACATGCTTAATTTTCTCCCCCAGAAAAGGGGATGTGATCCTGCTAATCTCTGTAATGCCACAAACACAGACCTTTCATCCGCCACCCGGACGCAGTTCAGCTGGGTGAAATGGGTGTGTATGTACAATAGATACATAGCACCTGGGTGGTGGAGAATGGAGATAGCCAGGCAATGGACTGAATGTATCTTGTGCGGTTGATGGCTTCGCCTGCCCTCTGTCCATTAATCCCAGTCCCCACTGGCTAATTCCAACACTCCAATGGGCTGAGCAGCTCCAAACAGCCCCTGTAGCAATTGGAGAGTGGTCATGATGGACCAGCGGGCTGATCCTGTCTGGCAATTCCTGTGAATGGCAAAGACTGCCATCACCACCACCAAAATGCTTCGCAGTGCCTCAGCTCACTTCTTACTCCAAAAGGTTAACAGCCAGGTGGGTCCTTACTACAGCTGGTCAAGATGATTTATTTGCAAATTGTTCATGAAAAATGCTCCCCATTTTTTCTGACCAGCTCCGCTCTTTACCTTAGACTGACGAGCCGCTAAGCCTCAGCTCCACAGCGACCATCCCCAAGGCTTTGCCTCCCCACAGCAGCTGCTTGGAAGTTTAGATAGGGGGCAACATACAGGCCTGTCTTTATATTACAGCACCTTCGAGGAGGGAAGCAAATAACCAGATCACTTTCTGCCCCCAAATAATTTACAATCTAAGATGACAAGAAGCAGGAGTTGAGGACAGGCTGCAGCACAAGAAGCCTCTCCCCGCTATATTTTACCCCTAATCTATACTCAATAGTGATTAGTTATTGACCTCTCTTAATTCCCCATTTCACTATTAATCCCCTCCCTTATCAATGCACACCCTTAGCCTCTTACCAATTAACCAACTGGCCTTCCTCCACCTCTCGCTGAAGAGACCTTCCCAGCATCCAGCCCATGCCCAGCCACACAAGAGGGAGGAGTAGCTCTTTAGTAAAGGTAGGTTCTGGTGATGGCAGTGGGACAGGAAGCACCTAAAGCTAGGAGGATGCTAATGCTCTGGGGACTTCCTCCCCTTCTAGCTGGCTCTCTCCAGCGATGATCCCAGCCCATGGAGAGACTGAGGGATGCAGGGAGCAAGGAACTTCACCTTAAAGAGACAAATTCTGCTCTCAGATCTGTCAGTCAATTCCCACAGGAATCAATGGCAGTCAATTTATACCCGCCTAAATGGCAGCAGAAGTTGGCCTACGTTCTGAGCCCCGTTCTGCAACCATTTACCCAGAGCGCGATGTGACTAGGAGGAGTTTGCAGGACCAGCTCTTCAGAAGCAGCAGCATGTACACACTGGGCATAATCTCCGTACGACACATATAGTGCACGAAGGCCTTGTTATTACTGATGGGGGGCAGAGGGGGTGTCTTTGCTGAGGTGGCTGTGGGCTTAGCCAAATATACCAGGCTAGATGCTAAGCTGCCATAAATCTAGCACCATTAGAGTGTGTAGAGTTGCTCTAATTTTCCCCAGTGGAAGATCTTCTCCAGGTTTGCTGATATTCTGAGAAGGAGAACTTTATGGTCTACGGTAATGGTGCTGCTACCATCAGGTACATAGATGTGGCTATTGCTAGAGTGAGATCTGTTGCTGGGTTTGGAATTATTATTATTATTTTCAATTACTCACAGAGTTCCCTAGAAGCTCGTGGCCCTTCTCAGAACAGATAGAGATGGGTGGCGCTCAGCATGGCCCTGATTTTGCTTCTGTGGGGAGTTTCAGTGCTGGCATCAGCGCGAGCAGAGTTAAGGCCACGCTGAGCGCTTATGAAATCCCACCCCCAATCAACACTGCATTGAGATTGCAGAATCTTGTGAGGTACTAAGAACAACCCAACACCCATTGGCTTGGGTGGGAGACGGGGCGATTGTCACTCTGCAGCATCGGGCCTGAGGGCAGTAGCAGTTACAGCAATTACAGCTTTGCATGCACCAATGCATTATTTCCTAGAAATCTTGTTTCAAATCTACCCCAGGCTGTGAGATTTCAGCTCTGGCTTCTCCCATACAACTACCTTTATTTACTAAAACTTCAGAGATGATGGGAAAAGCTAATGTGATAGTGGATTTAAAGCGCTTTGTTCCAGGACTAAAACGGACTCTTGTGGGGTCAGTGTTTTCTGGGTTCTGCTAAAGATACAAGGATGGCATCTGAACTTTTTAAACATCACAGTACGTGCCTATCTTCTCCCCGCTGAGCCAGTGTTACAACATGGCCTGGACTCTAAAATGCCCAGACTGGTGCTGTTGCCTATAAGGGCCAATGACGAGAAGCTGCAAAGCTCATTTCAAACGTAGTTTATCGACTGTCTGCTGGTGATACCTGCTCACAGTGACTTGCTGATCACACATGAGGGCACTTTTCTTTCTCATTCATGTCACTAAGTGGGGGCCAGATTGTGTGGGCACAACTCAAAGGCAGTAAAACCAGCTGTGTATGGGTCCCCCACTGGTTTAAGGGATCCCACAGGCCAGGTCTTTGCAGCAGCTTGCTCTGAATCACCACTGAATCGAGCTAGTTGGAAAATTGTCTATATGTGGGGGTGGGACTGGGTTTCCATGGAAAATGGGGATTTTGTTGGGTGCGGGCCTGGCAGAAATTCAAATACTGAAAACTTTGAAAACAAATCTTTTGGGTTTGAGGCGTTTTTTTGATGAAAAATCAAAAAATTCCATGGAAAGTGGGCACTTTGAGCCCCCCCCTCCCAAAAAAAAAAGTTTACTCAAAAACTCAATTCCCCAACCAGAAAAAACAGCTCTGATAGATAATTTTCAACCAGCTCTGCTTGGGAATGCAGCAAAAGTGACAATAAATGCAACAACCCCTGCCCCATTTGCTCCGGCATTTACTCTGAGTCTGAAAGAAACGTTTTATTTTTTAAGTCATGTGTTCAAAAAATGTAAAAGTTTGTGTTTCCACAAGTGCCAACCGACAAGCAGCTTTAGCTTTACTAATGAGGTTCCAGCCGTTTTGCATGTGTGTGAACTGCTCCCATCGATTCCAGTGTGAGCTGACTGCACCCATCCCAGGCTGTGTTTGGCTCCGCTAAAGAGTGCAGAGTTCATAGCAGAATCCAGTCACTTCATTTCAAAAACAACTGCAGCCCGCTGAACAACGCAAACCCAAAAAATTGGGACATTTTGTTGAAAATTTTCACGGACATTTCAAAATTAGACAAAGTTTTGACCAGCACTGTAGCTGGTCAAAAAACATGGCGGGGGGGAAATTGTAAAAATGGCTTCAAGAGTTGGGGGGAGGGGGTTAGTTAAAATTCAATATTTTGTCCAAAACAAACCTTGAAAAAAAATCAAAATTTGAAAAAACATCTACCAACTTCAGGGGAAATAAAACAACTGTATCTAAATCCGCCTTTAACTAACAAGCCAGCATGCCTCCAAAGCAGCCATTCATGTCTGTGTGGGGTATAGAATGGTGTATTAACAAAACTCACTCTAACTCCTCTGATGTAGGAATGCATTTCAGACCCTTCTTTAAATGAGGTTTGCTGATGTGCAGCCTTGAAGTGATGGTTTGAAAGCCAAGAAAATGTAGGGCAAACATCAATTCTTGTTACAGTGCTGTAAAACAGACAAATGTCAGGAACTTCCAAGATTGGGTCAACTCCTGACCTGGAAGAAATAGCTTTGGCCCACTGGGGAAGCCTCTCAGAAATCCTGGTTTCTTATATTTTGAAAAGACCTGAAGATTGAGTTCTCCTTGCTTCTGGCAACGTCTGAGTTCTGGGCTGTATGTGGTTCCCCAGGAACAGGGCAAAAGCGCCTTTCAAGCAGGACTGGTTGTATGGCACTGGTTCCCATCTAGTTAGAAACATAGGCTGAAATTCTCCTAGCTCCCAAAGGATTTTGGGTGCTCTATTCCAATTCATTTCAAAAGGAATTGGGTATCCAATTCACTTTGGCAGATTTGAACATCTCAGGTTTTTAAATGACTTGTCTCATGAGGAGCAAAGGCGCAAAAGTGAAATGGAGACATTTGCGAAATGTGACAAAGGTTTGGTGAAACTTCTACAATCTAGAGGCTTCCTGAATCCTCCAGCTGTCTTGGGTTTTCCCATGTTCGCTGGAACTACATCTTTTCCAAATTCTCTCAGCCTCGTGACCCTTCCGCCTTCCCCTTGTAGCATTGTGCCTTCTGTTTATTCTTTAAACAACACCATGAGTTAAGAGCATCGGCTTGACTCTCACTTTGTGTTTCCTGAGGTGGGTGGACAGATTGGTACATTTTGTAGCATTAAACGTGATTCAAACATAGGTTTCTTTCTGAGGAAGGAGGGTGGGGGTGGAAGTGGGAATGACGGTGGGCAGGTGTTGTATTTGATCATACCAGTGCTTTAAGCAGTCAGAAACATGGTTTCCCCTACCTCTGAGCTCTCAATGCTGCTAAAATCTCTGCCACTCATACAATGTACTCCAGCACCTCTCTCGTGGACTGACTCCTGCTCTGTTTGCGAGGTATCCACACTGTTCTAAAGCATGCACCTCTCTGTATAGTTCCAATCTTTTGATTTTATGGAATAAAATACCTATGCCTGTTTGCATTACAGTCAAAATAAAAAAGTGGACTAAATTTAGTGGACTGTCTTGTTAGTTGGTTTTTCTTTTTCTCTTGTGGGGTTCCTGACACTGAAAATGCCCTGTCTACCTCACTGCATCCCATTGTCCCTCCATTGACTAACAATAGTAGAAAATGCTGGTGCTTTACAAAAGAAAACTGTGAGATCTCTTGTATTTCTCTGTGAGAGATGCTCACTTCCTTGCAGGGCTGCTTGGTTTCTGAACATTACATCATAACCCTGTTTGCACTGTGAGCCCTCTGCAGGGGTCCTTACACTGAGAAAATATCTAAGTTGAACAGGGTTAGATGCCTACTCTGTCTATTCAACACCATCCAGTGTTGGAGCTGCAAGAGTCATAGTGTAGTCAATGCCAACAAGAACTGGAATACCTGTCTGGTATGAAGAATGGCGGCAGGGGGCAGTGAGATGGACAGAATCCCTGTGTAGCTGTAATGTTGCCCATGCCTACTGTACTGTCAGCTGATATAAGATGCCTTTACTTAGATACAACACACACATTCTCTCTCTCTCTCTCTCTCTGTCTGCAGGAATAAGAATAGAATAGAGTGAGGTCCAGGACTAAAGCCCAGATCCTGACATACCTGTACTTTGGGGACATTCGCTTCAAGATAGAATCCAAATCCAAATTTTGCATCTTGGGACTCAACCTCCAAAACAATTAAGTTACCCATGGAGCCTTTTGGCCCAGCAAAATCCAGATCCAGTGCCCCATATACCCAGGGCAGTGTGTTTGCTAGTGGGAGTCACACACCACAGACAAAGGGCTGCCTCCTAAACATGAGGAAGTTTCAAAAAACCCTGAAGAACTAGGATAAAAGGGGCAGAACTAGCCCCAAGGGGGATTGGCACTGGTTGTGGGTTCTGATGCAGAGATTTGAATGGTCAACAATTCAGAGAGGGCAGAGCTCATTAATGGGGTGTCAAAATGCCCATGACTGCATCTCTCCAGGATGTTCTGTCAGGACCATACCCTGCTCCTCAGTCCCAGGCTGGGGCAGGGACAGTCTGGCCAATAACCTAAAGCTCGGTCAGCAGTTACCCCGCTGGACTCAGAGATGCCAATAGGACTGGGCCTGGCAGCAAAGCACATCACCTCCTAGTGTGTATGTGTAGTGAGTCTTGTGAAGGTGCTAAGAAGGGATAGTGAACAGTGGAATCCATTCTCCAGAAATCCTAGCGGTGTGTGGGTGAAAGAGAGAGCACAAGAGACTTCCTAAGCTCCCTGATCTGTCGCATGCATGATGAGTGGATACCAGAGATAGGGCCATCCAGCAAATTTCTGCTTTGGATTTGAAATACCCCAAAGGCAAGAGATGTTTGGCCTTGTGACTTTCTTTCAGCCCATTATACAGATGGGAGCTGGTAAGTAACTTCAGATCCAGGTTTGGATTCAAAACTTCCACTAAATTCCAGGGTCTTGAGATCCAGGGTTTTGGTTTGAGAAAAGGCAGGTCTCTCTTGATTGAAATAGGGCAGCAGGAAAGAAAATATAATGTGGGGAGTAACTAACGGCACTAACAGGACACCATTAAAAAGACTGAAACAAGGAAAAGATCAAGGGACCAAACTGTAAGAAGTAAAAAAGTGACCTGTGTGTGCCTAGCCCTGTAATGACACTCACTCATATTTAAGCACTTAAGTAACTTTGGCCTGATTCCAGAGTGGATGAGCACCCACAACTCCCACTGAAGTCAATGAGACTTCAGCAACTCTTAGAACCAAACCACTCATTCAGGTACCCACATATGGACTTAGTTGTTCAACTTTCAGGGCTGCCCAGAGGATTCAGGGGGCCTGGGGCAAAGCGAGGGAGCTGCGGCGCTTGTACTCACCCAGCGGCAGTCTGGGTCTTCGGCGGCGTTTCGGCGGTGGGGGACCCTTCAGTCGCTCCGTGTCTTCGGCAGCACTGAAGGGCCCCCCGCCGCCGAAATGCCGAAAAAGACCCGGAGCAACTGAAGGGCCCCCGTACCGCCAAAATGCCGCCAAAGACCCAGACTGCCGCCGGGCCAGGGCTCGCGGGGCCCCTGTGGGGCTCAGGACCTGGGGCAAATTGCTCCACTTGCCCTCCCCTCTGGGTGGCCCTGTCAACTTCAAGCAATCTATTTTGAACATTTTGGCCTTGGGGTAAATGAGAAGGAGAAGGGCTCAGCTCTGACGGGAGCTGGGTAGGCAACTAGTCCCATATATCAGGGGGGTAGCCGTGTTAGGCTGGCTCTGTTAGTCTTTGCTGCTAGTCCCAAATAGTTTCTCTTAGGAGGAAAGAGGGGTTGAAACGCAGCAGCCTTCTTGGTTAAGAGCAGTTGAAAAGTGGTATCACCCTGGCAATGATATCACTGGGTGTCACAAGGGGGTGGCTCCCTCTTTGCATTGCTTTCTCTGTCACACCTGCCACTGGAGGCTGGCTGGAGTGGGGGGCACAGTGACAATGTCCTGGAGCAGTGTAACATTTGTGATATAATAGTGAAAATTCACAGGCCTCACAAAAAGAACAGGAGTATTTGTGGCACCTTAGAGACTAAAGGATTTATTTGAGCATAAGGCCGCACAGTGCATGAGAATCTTCAGCCTACACAGAGAGACAGCATGAGTGTGAATGACAGCAACAGGAGAGAGACAGGAGCCCACTGGACCCCAGATCAGGAGCTAGGAGGAGCCCCTGCCTTGCTCCAATAGTAATGAGCTCGCTTGCAGCCCTGATTACTAAGATAGTTTGTATAATCAGCCTTATGCTTCAGGGCTTCAGCTGGCCAACCGCAGAGGACAGGATGAAATTTTGCCTCCCTGATGCACAAGTGATCAGCTGCATTACAGGTGTTTTTTCATGTTCAGGGTTCCCCTGTTAGGATCATCGGGGCCCATCCTGCTTAATCAGTTCTCTGCCACTGGGGCCTCAGGCACTGGTGGAACCTCGGTCTCCACCCCCGTCACCCCCCCACCCTCCCACCTTTGCTCTGCGGCTCTCCGGGAACCGAACTTTGCAGACGCTCCCTCCCGCGGCGGGTCCCGGAGGGGGCGGGGCCGCGCGCGGGTCACTCACTCAGGGAAACAGCCAAGATGGCGGCGGCGGAGGCCGGCGGGATGGGCCTCACCGACCTGCCCGGGGAGCTGCTGGAGCTGATCCTGTGCAGCGGGGTCCTGAGCGCCGCCGACATCGGCCGCGTCTCCTGCACCTGCCGCCGGCTGCGGGAGACGTGCCAGGCCCGCGGCAAGGTCTGGCGGGAGCGCTTCCGCCGCCGGTGAGCGCCGAGCCGGGGCGGCGGGGCCGGTTCCGACCCAGCCGGGGGGCGTCGGGGTAGAGCCGGGAGGGGTTTCTGACCCAGGCCGGGGGCGCCGGGACACAGCCGGGTGGGCGGTTCCGACCCAGCCAAGGGGGTCCCGGGGGGGGAGTGGGCGGTTCCGACCCAGCCAAGGGGGTCCCGGGGGGGCGGTTCTGACCCAGCCGGAGGGCACCGAGGCAGAGCCTGGGGGCCTGGTTCCGACCCAGCAGGTACTGACCCAGTAGGAGGGGGAGCAGCGAGTTTCAGGCCCTGACCTAACCCCTAGTAGGGATCTAGGCCCTGGGTGTTTGCTGATTCAAGTCAGACTGATCTGGGTGTGGACGGGCAGGAGGTTTGAGCTCAAACCTGAGTCTGAGCCTGGGTTTATGATGCTGTGTAGACACCCTATCAGGTGGGAGAACACCCTGTGTACAGTATCCTGGGTATGTCTACATTGCAATTAAACACCTGCTGCTGCTCTCTGTTAGCTGACTCACACTGGGACTGCAGAGCTGTAAAACTGGGGTGTAGATGTTTCCCCCCTCAGGGGCTCCCACGGCTCGGGCCCCAGCCTGAACAGCTACACTGCAGTTTTACAGCCCTGTAGTTTTAGCCCTGCGAACCCAAGTTAGCTGACACTGGCCAGCCATGTGTGTTTTTAACTGGCGTGTAGACATACTTCGAGGGTACTGAAATGTGGAATAAACTGAGTTGAGTGAATAATTGATTTTCTGATTCTGGGGCTGAACCAAAAAATCTGGAAAAAAAATATTTAAAAATATTTACTAGTTCAGTTTTATCATGCCAAGCTCCATCCCCATAATTTTTTGTTTCAGGTTCAACAAAACATTTTGATGGACCCAAAATGTGGTTGTTTTTTTAATTCCCTTTTGGGTCACTTTTAGGTTTTGCTGCTGTTTGTTAAAAAATAGTTAAATTTCTAAATGAAATGCCTTTTCAATATTATTTCATTTTGTTTTGTCAAAGCTATTCACCAAATTTGACCTGAATTCATGAATAGTTTGTGTTTTAAAAAGTGCTTTTTTGGCAAGTTTACTATTTGCGGGAGATTTTTTGCCCAGCACTAGTTTGTAGAGAAAGAGAGAGAGAGAGATTAGAGGGCAAAGATGCACCTGTCAGATGCGTGTGACTCAGCGCAACTCAGTCCAGAAATTTTGGTGGTAAAATCCAATAAACAGGACATATTATTCTTAGGTGACCCTGTTTTCTCTTATTCAAAAGCATCATACTCAACGTGATTATCATGTGAAGAAGTGTACATACAGACGAATGCCCTTTTAGTAACATAAGAAATGTTAAATTTGTTTTTGTAACTGGGAGTCCATAACGTGTGTTGCATCTGAAGACTGTAGCTCAAAACAACAACCAAAGCTAGTAAAATATCTTTTGCTGATCTCTTATGGAAAAGACAAAGGGCTAGTTAGGGAACTCTTCTGCCCTGCCCCATCCCACCCCTATCCATTGCTGTATTTGGTAACCCATAGTGAGCAAGTGAACCAAACTTTGAGATTCTAGCTTGGTTCAACAAGGAAAATAATGTCAGTCACTCGCATCACAAGCATTGGTTGAAATAGATAAGTATGTGTGTAGTTCAGAAGTCTTTCAGTATAAGCTATTGTCAATAAAATTTAGTTTTGAGGGTTGTCACATTGGGTAGTGCAAGTGATTACATCTGCTTGTTTCACTTTCTCAGAAATCATAAACTCAACAGATAAAAATGTTCTCAAAGTAATTTTTTGCTTTTAAAATTGAACTCCTATAAAATTTCAGTTTGAATGTACTGTTCCAAGGGCTAAAATCCACTATACAATCTGTGATGAATCTCTAGATGAATCTCTGTAATTCACTAAAGCTACTGAGCCTTCTAGTTTAGAATAAATTCATTTGCTATCTGGTTTTGTTCATATCTTGGCACAAAAAGATAAATTGTGGTGCTTTCTCTAACTGCCAGTTGGCTTCTAAAATGTAGGTTAGTAAATGAAAGTGTTCTTTCTCCACCTGTGAAAGAGGCTACTGAACAATAGCTAGTTCATCAATTCAGCAAGCTATGACTTTGGATAGGTAGCCAGATATGTTCATCAATTCAGTGGTAACAATTTCAGGAGCAAGCCTGAATTTTTAGAATGGTTCAGAGACCTTCTTGAAATTGATTATGGTGAGTGATTAGTAGATGCTCATGTTGCAGTAGCATCCACTGCTTTGGTAATAGAACTTTTGGCAAGAGTTTAGATACTGACCTTGTAATCCTGGCCAGATTCCATTCTGAGTAATTACATTTTATCTCTCTAAAATTCTCACTGTAATTTTAGTTGGACAAATTATTCTTTACTTACCATCCTAAAACAAACAGTTGTTAGTATTGTTGCAATGTGGCTGCATTTTAGTCATGGGTGAGTAATTGGGGATCCATTAGAATGAAAGGTACTATAGAAATGCAAATATATTTGGCTAGCCTCTAAGTTTGTGTGCCAGCAAATTCAGGGTAGCCTTATTTTTAACTAATACTAAAATATTCTCCATATGTTTTAGTTCAAACAGTATTAGTTACACATTGACTTGGTTAATATCTATTAAATAGAAATAAAACATGTCATTCATTACTTTAAGAATCTGGACACATTTTATTTAAGGCAAGTTATGTCATTGCTCGAGGAAAACCTGGATTTTTACTTTTCAGATTTGTGACGGGAACCAAGGGTGCATGAAAACCTGTAACATTCAGATCAAATTTTAAAAATAAATATTAAAAATTAAAGCAAGTTACAAGTAACCTCTTATCTTAAGAAACCACACACACTATTTCTAGCTGTACTGAGTGCAATTCTGCCTCATCTTTTAAACTCCTTCATTAAGCAGCTGATTTTTCTGTGTCTTTTGAGCAGTCATGGGTATCGCTGTGCTGTTTCTTATTCTCTTACACTGGGGCTGCCACTGAGCAGGTGTCTCAAATGATGCCACTTTGTTGGGGAAAGTGCTTTTGTTAATACTAGCCTCAGAAATGACCTTTCATTTCAAATACATTTTGTGGCTTAGAGATAGTGAGAAGGGCTTTGTACTTTGTTAGCTTTCAAACCGAAGGGCTGATCGAAATAGGTGCATCTTCAAGTTTGTGTGCTTTAAAAGTACTTGCAGAAGCTGTTAGTAAGATCTGATTTCAGAATTTCATGATTTTCCTGCAATAGTTGATGTCATTGTTTACACCTAACTCAGTATCCAGAGCTACATTCTGCATACCCTTTTAGTTAGAGATTTCAGCTATAGCAGGAGAAATATAGGGCAATGAATTCAAGTCCTGTTAGTTGAGAGCAATGTCACCTCTGAGCTGTTTTGTCTTTAATATTGGAAAATGTATGTAGTTTAAAACTATAGGCTTATTCTCTTATTGATCTGAGGACTTAAAATTAATTTGTAAAGCTTTAGGGGGAGATTCTCAGAAGGGCCTAAGGTATTTAGGAACATAAGTCCCATTCAAGTCTCTGATATCTGTGCCTCTTCAGCACTTTTCCCCATAATGTTTGCTTTGTGTTTACTGTAATTTCTTATGATCTAACCAGAAATAATCAGACTGGAGGGGAATAGCAATTATACTGTACTTCTTGGATAAATTTTAAAAATAGAACATGTCTTGACTTATCTCAGGTACTCAAGTCACAAATGGTTAACTGCCTAGCAATAAGTAACACATTTTATAATATTAAACTGTCATGTGGAGGCTGCAATATTAACTACTGAACCTGTTCCTGTATATGTTATGTAGGTGGCCATTGCTACTGAAATACTACAGCCAGACAGACAACGTCAATTGGCTAAAGGAATATAAAGCACGGCACAATGCTGGCTTAGAAACTCGACGAATTGTAGCATCGTTCTCCAAAAGATTCTTCTCAGAACATGTAAGGTTTCTAATTTATTGTACACTTGAAATAACCTAGCTGTTTGTGCACCAGTATCTCTTACTTCATATATCTTGTCGACGTCTTCTCGCTCTGAGGCTGAATCTTTACATTTCCTTCTACTAGCCATTATTCTTATGATTTACTTGTATTGCATTAGCATCTAGGATCCCCAGTCATGGACCAGGACCTCATGTGCTAAAGTGCTGTGCAAACGAGAAGACTGTACCTGTCCAATAGAGCTTCCAATCTAAGTGTAAGAGAAGAGAGAACAGATGGATATGAGAGGAAGTACGAGGAAGCAATGAGACACTATTGATCAAATAGACCAGATGGACGTAGGGTGGGGGAAAGGGCGTAACAACAGGCAAAGTGAAAAATATGATGGTGATAGATGTCATGGTAGTTCCATGATTTTTTTTTCCCCCTTAGGTGGGTTGACTTCGGAGGGGAACCGATAAAGGGAAAGGAAGGAGATAAGACAAGGGAGGAGAGACAGGTGTGAACTGAAGCTGATGTCAAGGGACTTGGGAGGGCAGGATGAGGAGCAAACAGCTAATCAGGACAGAGCAAAGACAGTCAGAAGTTGGAAACATACTGATCCTTCAAAAGTGGCTATCCTCTCATTCTTTTCAGATTAGTTGGCTCTTCCATTTTTATAGACTGTGTGACAATGTGTTCTCATAAGTGGAGGGTACTGGGGCTAGACCAGCATTTTTTAAGAAATAATATAGATATAATCAATAGATACACAAAGTACTATGTTTTACAGTAAGTAAAAGTAACAAGTATTTTCCATGTCCATTTCTGTAGCATTTGTGAACTTTTACATACAGTGTAAAACTAACAGGACCACTGAGTCAGCCATGTGAGGAATTACTACCCTGTTATTTGTTTACTGGGGCCCATGGCTGGTCGTTGATGTTTACTCAGATACATCTTTCATCATAGCTGGAAGACTGCAAAACTTCAGGTCACTTGAATTATTGGAGGCCTAGTACTATAGATGAGCACCCTCCAATGAGAACTCTCAGTTGCCAGGCCTGGAAAATCTGTTTTCAGTTCAATTTCACTTGTATACACAAAGTATTAAATTGGGAGCTTGAAACTTCTTTGAAATTACCTATTTCTGCTTGAGAAAGTAAACTCTTCTGTAGTGTGTAACAGTGTTCTGTTTGCCAGGTGCCCTGTGATGGCTTCAGTGACATTGAGACTCTTGGGTGCCCGGGTCATTTTTTTGAGGACGAGTTGATGTCTATCCTTAACATGGAAGGAAGGTGAGAGAAAAATGAAAGGAGTTTGCTGAATGGAGGTGAATCCTACAGTGCTGAATGCACTCCGGTCAAATTCAGGCTCATTTCATCCTCCCTTGTTTAAAATAAACAGATAAATGTCATAGCCTAGTAAATCTCTGCATTATGGAGTTTATCTTGATATTCACCTTCCTTTCCCTTAGGTAGTAGCTGTCTCTTTGTTTTTAAACTTCAGAGCAAGCTTAATGGAAGTAGCTTTCCAGAGGGAAAATACTTGAAATATTCTACAAGAAGCAGGGCTTTTGGCACAATGTGCTTGTAGTCCTTTCCGTTGCTTTTCTGGTTTTTGGTAGGGAAGTGCAGCTTATAACTTTTTTTGTCTTGAAATCAGCTTGTTTGAGCCACTACAAAATGCACTCTTTGCTTAAATTGCATAAATACAAGCATGTTACATTGATCACTTACATTAAAGGTAGAAACAAACCAATACACCTCTGGTTCTTGTCTGTGTCAATATTTTTGTTGCCATTGTTAATCTCTGGAGCTGTGAAGAGGTGAACATTATCATTCAAACAAAGGTCCATTACAGTGCTGTGCTATCAGTGGCGTGCAATCAGTAGAATGCTGCTTCTGTTGTGATTGAAATGACAGTAGATTTCTCTTAGGCCTTGGCTACACTGGCGCTTTACAGCGCTGCAACTTTCTCACTCAGAGGTGTGAAAAAACCCACGTGGAGGTGGAGTACCTGCAGCGCTAGGAGAGCTCTCTCCCAGCGCAGGCGCTGCAACCACACTCGCACTTTAAAGCGCTGCCGCGTCAGCGCTCCCACGGCAGCGCTTCGGAGTTTCGAGTTTAGCCAAGCCCTTCATGTTGCCCAGTAGCCTGTTGTCCTGATTAAAGGAATTGTTTGAAAAGACTTAAACTAGAATGAAACTATTCATTTAATTTTCTCTTCACATTTATTTTGTTATTTCTCTGTTGAAATGGTGGCTTTCATGTCATATTTGACAACTGATTAAACACAATTTGAGCCTTTGCACTCGCCAAATGCTTTCTCATAAAGCAGAATTCATGCTAATTACACTGATTGAGCTGCAGTCCTTGCCATTCAATATTAGGCTAAACCGTTTCCCCTGGCAAATGTCCCAATAAAGCGACTGTCCCTCTGGAGCATCCTGATTAATTAGTGGAGGATAAAGTATTATGAGATTTGGTTCTTTCAGTTGGCAGGATGCAGAAGAGTTGCTTGGTCTATGGCTTGGGGGATAAGGAAGAAGAGCGGGGGAAGAGGGGAATTCTCTTCAAGGAAGCAATTCAAATGTGTTTCAATGGGAACTCCACAAATGAAGAGGAAGCCAGACTGAACAGCGACATTTATTTTCTGAGCAAATGTAAGAAACGGTACATTCCAGAGGACTTACCATCTGTAACCCTCTGACCACTACATACAACTTCGTATACGCTGAACAGCTCTGTGGAAGGACCTCAGAAAACTGAGAAGCCATTTTCTATGTCTTACATGCTCCAGAAGAGACCATCTCAAACAAGAAATCATCATATGCTCCTACGCACTGGAAGAAAAAAAATCAAGAGACCTACCTAATGATCATGCAGGAAACACAAAACTACTTAAAAAAAACCCACCTGTGACAGCCATCCAACGCACAAACAAAAAGTGGAACCAACTACCACAATTCCACAATGCACAGAATAACACCTCTGGGAGAAACCAAAGACACCATGACCAAACACATGGACACCGAAAGACAACCCAACATCATCAACCTATCAAGACTACTCCTAACTGGAACTGAAATATCTGTAAACTCCAAGAGACTCAATTTCTGCCCCACCACAGAACCTGATACCTTACTAGCATGTGGAGAACTAGAATAAATCTGCTGACTCCATGACAACACTACCCACAGCTACCACATCCTGACTGACAGTCCATAAGAAAAAAAAATCTGATTGGATCTCTCCCCCCGTGGACAAAACCACACACTGGATCATTACATCAATTGCTTTAAGAAAAAAAAATTGACTCTGAAATCCTCAGCAAATATTAAGTATCAGAGGGGTAGCCATGTTAGTCTGGATCTGTAAAAGCAGCAAAGAATCCTGTGGCACCTTATAGACTAACAGACGTTTTGGAGCATGAGCTTTTGTGGGTGGATACCCACTTCGTCGGACGCATGTAGTGGAAATTTCCAGGGGCAGGTGTGTATATATATGCAAGCAAGAAACAATCTAGAGATAACGAGGTTAGTTCAATCAGGGAGGATGAGGCCCTGTTCTAGCAGTTGAGGTGTGAAAACGAAGGGAGGAGAAACTGGTTTTGTAGTTGGCAAGCCATTCACAGTCTTTGTTTAATCCTGAGCTGATGGTGTCAAATTTGCAGATGAACTGAAGCTCAGCAGTTTCAGTCTGGTCCTGAAGTTTTTTTGCTGCAGGATGGCCACCTTAAGATCTACTATAGTGTGGCCAGGGAGGTTGAAGTGTTCTCCTACAGGTTTTTGTATGTTGTCATTCCTAATATCTGATTTGTGTCCATTTATCCTTTTCTACAGAGACTGTCCAGTTTGGCCGATGTACATAGCAGAAGGGCATTGCTGGCATATGATGGCATATATTACATTGGTGGACATGCAGGTGAATGAACCGGTGATGGTGTGGCTGATCTGGTTAGGTCCTGTGATGGTGTCGCTGGTGTAGATATGTGGGCAAAGTTGGCATCAAGGTTTGTTGCATGGATTGGTTCCTGAGCTGGAGTTATTATGGTGCGGTGTGCAGTTACTGGTGAGAATGTTTCAGGTTGGCAGGTTGTCTGTGGGTGAGGACTGACCTGTCACCCAAGGCCTGTGAAAGTGTGGGATCATTGTCCAGGATGCGTTGTAGATCCCTGATGTTGCATTGGTGGGGTTTTAGCTGGGGACTGTATGTGAGGGCCAGTGGAGTCCTGTTGGTTTCTTTCTTGGGGTTGTCTTGCAGTAGGAGGCTTCTGGGTACACGTCTGGCTCTGATCTGTTTCCTTATTTCCTCGTGCAGGTATTGTAGTTTTGAGAATGCTTGGTGGAGATTTCGTAGGTGTTGGTCTCTGTCTGAGGGGTTAGAGCAGATGCGGTTGTACCTCAGTGCTTGGCTGTAGACAATGGATCGTGTGGTGTGCCTGGGATGGAAGCTGGAGGCATGAAGGTAGGCATAGCGGTCGGTAGGTTTTCTGTGTAGGGTGGTGTTAATGTGACCATCACTTATTTGCACCGTGGTGTCTAGGAAGTGGACCTCCTGTGTAGATTGGTCCAGGCTGAGGTTGATGGTGGGGTGGAAGCTGTTGAAATCGTGATGGAATTTTTCCAGAGTCTCTTTCCCATGGGTCCAGATGATGTCATCAATGTAGCATAGGCAGAGAAGGAGCATGAGTGGACGAGAGCTGAGGAAGCATTGTTCCAGGTCGACCATAAAAATATTGGCATATTGTGGGGCTATGCGGGTGCCCATAGCGATGCCACTGATCTGGAGATATATATTGTCATCAAATTTGAAATAGTTGTGTGTGAGGATAAAGGCACAGAGCTCAGCAACCAGTTGTGCTGTGGCATCATCAGGGATAAAGTTCCTGACAGCTTGTATTCCATCTGTGGGTGGGATGTTTGTGTAGAGAGCCTCTACATCCATGGTGGCTAGGATGGTGTTTTCTGGAAAGTCACCAATGCATTGTAGTTTCCTCAGGAAATCGGTGGTGTCTCGGAGATAGCTGGGAGTGCTAGTGGCATAAGTTCTGAGTAGAGAGTCCACATATCCAGACAGTCCTTCAGTGAGAGTGCCAATGCCCGAGATGATGGGGCGTCCAGGATTTCCGGGTTTGTGGATCTTGGGTAGTAGACAGAATAACCCTGGTCGGGGCTCTAAGGGTATGTTGGTTTGTTCCAGTGTTAGTGTAGGAAGTGTCCTGAGTAGATGATGCAGTTTCTTAGTGTATTCCTCAGTGGGATCTGAGGGAAGTGGCCTGTAGAATTTGGTATTGGAGAGTTGTCTGGCTGCCTCCTTTTGGTAGTCAGACCTGTTTATGATGGCAACATCACCTCCTTTATCAGCCTCTCTGATGATGATGTCTGGGTGGTTTCTGAGGCTGTGTATGGCATTGTGTTCTGCATGACTTAGGTTATGAGGCAAATGATGTTGTTTTTCCACAATTTCTGCCTGTACACGTCAGCAGAAGCATTCAGCAAATGTTATATCTGCCACAATCTCTGCCACTGACATGATAGCTATACAATCCCTGAAATCCCAACCACCAGATAGTGATCAAACCAGCAGACAAAGTGGGTGCCATGATAGTCTCTATGTTGTGATGTGTACATCACAGAGAAAAACAGATAACTCAGGCACTACCTACCAGATAACTATGGCTACACTCGAAACTTCAAAGCGCTGCCGCAGAAGCACTTTGAAGTGTGAGTATAGTTGCAGTGCCAGCGCTGGGGGAGAGCGTACGTACTCCACCTCCTCATGGGGTTTAGCTTGCAGTGCTGGGAGCCATGCTCCCAGCACTGTTTACACTGGCGCTTTATAGCGCTGTATCTTGCAGCGCTCAGGGGGGTGTTTTTTTCACACCCCTGAGCGAGAAAGTTGCAGCGCTGTAAAGCGCCAGTGTAGCCATGGCCCTAGCATAAAGAATTCAAAGAAGACTGCACACCACCATTTACAGAGGAGTTTAATGATACCATCAAATCCTTCCTCAAACAGCTCCACGAAAAACTTTACAGTCTTATCACATACAAACCCAGGGTACCTTCCTTCTGCATCCTTCCCAGGATACACAAGTGAGGGAACGTAGGCAGACCATCCTAAATGGCCATGGTGCTTTTCCTGAAGATATATCAGGACTCGTAGAAACCATCCTCAAACCACTTATGACACACAAGTTTCAGCTTCCTCTGAGATACAACTGACTTCCTCCAGAAACCCTACAACATTAACCACCTCTCTGAGAACACCACCCTTGTCAGCATAGATGTCATCTCCCTATATACCAACATCCCTCACAATGATGGCATTGCTGTTTGCCTTAGATACTCACAAGGTAATTTACAACACTCAGAAATCCACCTTAAATGCAGCATCAAACTCATCCATTTCATTCTCGCCTGCAACAATTTCGCATTTAACAGACATTTCGTACAAACCGTAGGAACAGCTATGGGTATTAGGATGCTTCCCCAATATGCCAAACTCTTCATGGGCCACCTTGAGGAAGAACTTTTAGGAAAATCTGAGCTATATCAATGATTTTAATCTTCTGCACAGACAATCTAAACTCCCTCATAGATTTCTACCATAACTTCAACTACCATCACCAATCCATCAGACTCTCCCGAGTGCACTCCCACACCAACATTGACTTGCTGAATACCACAATTAGCTTCAACAGTGGAACCCTACACACGACTATACAAGAAACCCACAGATGACCACATTTGCTTGCCTTGAGAGATCCAGCAATCACCCCAGACACATCAAGAAATGTATCTACAGCCAGTTACTCAGATACTACAGTTTTTGCTCAGAAAGGAAAGTGGGATACACACCTAAACTTAAAACTACCTTCACTAAACAAGGGCATTCCACTAGAGAAGTAGATTGCATCATGGAAAGGTCCACCCAAATACCCTGGGAGAACCTGCTTCAATACAGAAGAAAAAACCCACTGACTGCACACCCTTAGTTGTCACCTGTAACCCTACTTTGGAACCCATATTGGGTATCCTCAAACAGTTACAATCCATATTTGACTGGAACCACGTCCCCAAAGAAACGTTTCCCAACCCTGCTTTTCTGGTCTCCAAACATCTCCCCAACCTCTCCAGGCTCATTAGAAGCAAGCTCCACACCAACCAGGACACCAACTCAAAACTGCCAGAGCGGCAGATGCAAAACTTGCAAATGTACCACCACTGCTACCATGATCAATACACCCCACAACACACCTTTCAAGATTCATGGCTTCTGTACTTGCCTTGTCACATGTGGCGTACATCAACCAGTGTATCAAATGGCCCAACAACAGTTGTGTAGGTGAAATCAGACAATCGCTATGCTCTGAAATGAACTCACAGAAAAATAATAAAAGCCTGTGGCCAAACACTTTTCACAAGGCATTCGCTCCATATGTGACCTCTCAATCCTTGTCCTCAAAGGAAATCCACAGAGCATCTTCAAAAGGTGAGTTTGGAAGCTTAAATTCATAATTCTGCTAGACACCAAAAATCATGGACTCAGGAGATACTGGTTTTATGGCTCATTACAACAATTTGTAACACACCACATTGCCTGCTAACCATCAATTGCCCATTTCATTTTAAATAGTTTCCTACAGCATACAGAACCTGATTTGCTTAACAGTCTGTCTCAACTTGTATTTAGTTCAGACACTCTGAGGCTTGGAAGCTTGTACCTTCCACCATCAGAAGTTGGTTCAGTAACCACATGGCAGGAATAGTGGGTGTAATAAAACTATGGTGAAAATGAATGGAATTCTGCTTTGCTATTCTGAGTCTTGGACCTGTCCACGTGTTAACATTCTGGAACAGAAGAGTTTGAGGAGATTCGCAAAGGCCAGTGGTAACCCTGATGTGATTTAGAGCGTCTGTAAATTGGAACTGTTGGCATTTAAAGCCCCTAACCATGTATATGCCTTGGCTGCATTCAAGATCACCTCCTTAAACATCCCCTGATGGTTATTAGATCTTTGAAACAACAGGGCTTGTAGAGATTCTGCCATTGCTTGTTCATTTAGTAGGTGATAGGGCCTTTATGTTTAATTCTACAGGAAGTGTCTAACCTGGAAGTACTATGCAAAGAAAATTCTTTACTTTCTACGACAACAGAATATTTTAAAAAATCTGAAGGCGTATCTTGAACAACCTGGGGACCAACTGTCATTTTTGGAAGGTAAGTATTGGCCTGAAAGAAGTCTCATGGTTTATTGTGATGGATTCATGAGGTTTGGTCTATCCTTTACCCTGTAACCCATGTCCTGGGAGTGTTTCTGCGGTGTGACTGACTCCAAGGATCCACAGGGCAGAGCTGTGGCCTCCACAACTCAAGAAACTGGGCTTTCAGGCACCAGGCATCCTTGTCCCTTTCTGGGGCTCCCTGCAGTGAGTCCAGCCAAGCCAGAGTCCTGAGGGAAACTCATTTGCACTCCTTTAGGACACAGTGTTCTGAGGAAGGATCTGCAGTGACACCCGGCAGCCTTTTCAGAGCAAGGTAACTATATTGATTAATCACATGCAATGCAGAGTCTGAAAGTCTTTAGGTTAGCATGAGAGAGGCAGGATATCATACCTGTTGGTGGGAGCCAGGGCATTGCCATGCCCTGTTTCCCTTTTGTTTCCCAGTTCCAGGAGAGAATCTTCTCCTGTGTCTGTGTACCCTGGTCTTCATACAGACACCTTACACCTTCCTCCTTTGTTCTCCCTATTTGAGGCCTTTTCTCTGCTTTCCTGCAGAGATGTAGGAGGAGTTTCCTCCTTCTTTAGGCTGTCTTTTGGGTGTGACTTTTCCAGACCATTGGAGTTTCCATTGTCTCTTCTGGATAGGATTGCCAACTGTTCCTGTTCCGCCAGGAGTCTCCTGGAATCGGGCTGTACCAATCTGGGAGATTTTAGGCTGCTAAAACTCCGGCAGCACAGTGGGGCTAAGGCAGACTCCCTGGCCCTGCGCCTCTCCCAGAAGCAACCGTCACATCCCTGGGCAGGGTGGGAGGGAGGTGTCTTTGCACGCTTCCCCTGTCCCGAGCACTGACTCAACAGCTCCCATTGGCCATGAACTGCAGCAGGTAGGGGCAGTGCACAGAGCCCCCGCCTCCACCAGGGGCTGCAGGGATGTGCTGGCCGCTTCTGGGAGAAGCGCAGGGCCAGGACAGGCAGGGAGCCTACCTTAGCTCCGCTGCGCCACTGACAGGGAGCTTGCCTTCTCACACCCCAACCCACTGCCCCAGCCCGGTGAAAATGAGTGACAGTGGGAGGAGAGTGAGCAATGGAGGGAGGGGCGTGGGGCCTCAGAAGGGGCGGGGCAAGGGTGTTTGGGTTTGTGTGGTTAGACCATCGGCAACCCTACTTCTGGATCCTCTATTCACAAGAGTAGGCTCTGTTCAGTTAGTTCATTATTCTGCTCTCCAACCAACAAACAACTTTTCCCTTCCCTTTACCCTCAGGCCATTTCTGTGCTACAGGAACTGTAGAGGCATAGCTGTGGTGCCATGGCTATACCAGCATAATGCCATGGCATAAGTACAGCAACAGCAGGGTTTTTCCATTGCTGTAGGAACACCAGCTCCCCAAGTGATGGTAGTTAAGTCAATAGAAACATTCTTCCATTTACCTTGCTTTGTCTACCCCATGGGGGGCTAGGTCAGCATAGAGTGTCTTTCAATGCTGTAACTACACGGACCTAAAACTTCACTGTAAACCAAGTCTCGGTGCATAGCTGTACAAAGGACTGAGGGAAACTGAGGCGCACATATGACTCCCCAAAATGTTACCAAAATCCCTATGATAGTCACCATTATTAACAAGGTAGTGGTTGAATGCTCTCTAGCTCAAACGGACTGTCAGCTGTTTATATTTTTACTAGATGTTGTTGAGTGATTGAACAATAGATCTGAGCTCTTTAGGTAGCTGAAATCCTCAAAAACTAATGCTATCTGCTTGGACTTGTATCGGTGTCAAGATTTCATTTGTTTCTCTCCGTGCTGAGCCCTGTAATGCTCACAAATACCAATGGGAATGACTGGGAAAGCAAAAATACTTATCAAATGTGTGTATATGGCATGTCTGCCAGAAGGCCTCTAGGAGCCTGATTCAACAAAACATGTAAGCACATGCTTAAATGTTATCTATGCTTTTATGGACAAAATACCATCAAACATATGCAGAGGCAAAGCTAGCTATAGCTCACATTCAAGGGTATTTCCTTTGGTCAAGTATGCTAATATAGCTACTGTACATCTCGGTCCCAGTTCTCAGAACTCCTTGCATCTACTCTTTTAGTCCCATCAGATGTCTGTGGAAATCACTGAGCAGACAGATTTTGCCCTTTTTATCGAATGCATTTTAAAAAACTCACCATTGTTATTTTGTACATAAAATATAATACTTCTGAATTTTTCTGTTGGTAGGAGAGGGAAAAGGCCATATAACAGTGTGTTTAGTTGGCTGTTTTAATGAAAATGACTTAACGGTATCAGTTAAAACAAGCCAGACTGCAGACATACTCAGTGACGTGACATTTAGTATCTATGTGGCATCTTCTAAGGTAAGATGCACAATTATACCATTTCCCTGTTTTGATTTTGTGTTTCAGCATTAACTTTTTTGGAGGTGTGGGAGGTGGATGGGTGGCTTTGTGTTCATTTCTGCACCAGCTTGGCTATTTGTTAGACTATGGAGATGTTAATTTTTTTTATTAGGCACCTTGGCCTAAATTCAGCTGTCTGTATTCAGCAGAGCATTTAAACATATGCTTGAATTAAACACTTTGCTGTAAAAGAGACTCTGATAACTAGAACTGAGGTATATGGTAGCTGCATTGTTGTAATTGGTCAAAGTACATGAGCTTTAATGAGAGTTGCAACTAGTTTTGCTTCTGTTATGTGTAATGATATTTTGTCTAGAAAAATATTTCTGATGTTTTCACTTTGTCCTCAAATGTTTTAGAATAAATATTTACATTCCATGCATATTTGGCTAACTGAATGAAGATTAATGTTTAAATATTATGAAAGATTTGTTTTTTACCATGTTTTGTAACCTCTTCCTGTATACAAATTAAATCTACATTTAACAACTGTCTTTCAACTTTGTTCATCAGGCTAACTCTGCAAAAGCAGTCTGCTGTCATTTCTTTAAATGATCAAGTAATCTTACTTTTCTTTAAAATGTTTGCTCACCATTGTAGTCTTAGGAGATGCACTTGTGTGATTGTCCCAGGGGACAGTATTTATATAATATCAAGCAGCCTACTTCAATACTATGTTAGCATAACGTAAGGTACTCAAACTACACTAGGCTGCTTAAAAATGAGGTGTAGTTTATTTAAAATTAAAAGGAGATTGTTTAGGATTTTAAGTTCTAATAGTGGAAACAAATGCTCTTTAAAGGAAACTTGCGGTATTACTGGATGCATGCTTTCCCCCAAAGTTCATACTATTGAGCTACCTCATGTAAGCCAGAAATAGAGAATTATGGAGAGAATTATGTTTAAACTTTGGAAGTGGAGGGTTCTCCCAAGATTTGGGGAAGAAGCAATCAGTCTTGGTGTGTACTCTAAAAATATGGTAAATGTAAAAGTTAAAACACAGGTTAGAGAGTTTATTTTGGTGTTATGATTTAAAAGTGGTGGTAGACTTTAGAGAAGGGAATGTATTGAGGCAGGAAATAGAAGCCAACGGCTGCCACTTTATGGGCTTTTTTAGAGGGGAATTCTGTGACTGATATTGCAGGAGGTGTTTTTGTCATGCATATTGGGCTGCTGATGTATGTAGCACTTTGCAAAACTAGAAAAGACA
Source organism: Gopherus flavomarginatus (assembly GCF_025201925.1). Taxonomy (NCBI): domain Eukaryota; kingdom Metazoa; phylum Chordata; order Testudines; family Testudinidae; genus Gopherus; species Gopherus flavomarginatus. The sequence continues at coordinate 9,085,010 of NC_066631.1, read as the reverse complement.
TTATCCCTTTTGCAGAGATTTTATAGACCTTCAGCAGTTAAATGTAGTAAGAATAAGAAGTTGGACAATAAGGAGGTTTTGGAAAGAGGAGTGACAAGGCAACCAAGGAAGGATTCTTGGGAAAACCACACTTTTCTTCAAGGAGTTTGACACAGGACACTTGGACAAAAATAGGAGACTGTTCCAAGAATAGTGGATATATTAAATGAAGACAACATCAAAGATGGGGGTAAGGGACAAATGGAGCAATAAAAAGAGAGGCTTGAAGGACTGTAGGGAGCATGGCTGTAGTAGAAAGAAATCTGAGCAGAAATGGAGTTGGATTGAGAGTATGGAAGGCCTAAAAAGTGAGATTCTTGAGTTAGACATAAGTGACAGCAAACTGCTGAGAAGATTTGAAGAGGCAGGGAAGAGAGATGACTGGTACAGAATTGATTTAATGCAGCTTCTCCTATTCTGTGTGAAGTTCCATTACTTCTGCTTTCAAGACACTGGGGGACAACTTAGCTCTGAAGAGCAGGAGGTTGCATACTTGAGATTCAAAATCTGAAAGTCTGAGAAGTGGTTGCAAGACGTAAATAAATGTCTCTTTAAATCAAAGTATACATATCACTTCTATCGGTGTCTGTTTTATGCATTTGGGTATGACTTTATATCAGAACCAATGAACATTTAAAAAAAAAGTCATTATGCTAAAATATGTGCTTTTAGACTAAGAGCTGGAAAGTGAAGAACAGACCAAAATCCTGTTTTTAAATAGTTTATCTGTTCCAGGTGCTGTTTTAATTGACCAGTACTGTAATCCTCTCTCAGACATCTGTCTAACAAGTGTCCAGGTGCAGGTTGACGATATTACAGACAAAGTTCGCAAAGTCCTGCGGACCAAAAACCCTAGACATCCAAGCTTGGCTCCAAAGGCAGGTACTGTAGAGAAATGTGTTCTAGTTAGCCCTTTCAGAGTGATGTCGCTATAGTCTTGAGCTTGCCTAAAAAATGCTTATTTTGTTTAACTTACTCCATACTTTTTAAATAGTCTTAACGTGGGGCTTGGGAGGTATCCTTTTCTTTCTTGGAGCCATTACAAACTGAACAGCAATGAAACCACACTCTTGAGTGTCTTCTAAGATCTGAAAGAGGGGAGTCTCTCTCCCATGAACCTCTTGAAGTGTTCTGTGAAATTTGCTCTCTTTCACGGAATGAGCAACCAGTGTGTGTATCATTACTTAAGTAATAATCTTTTCTCTTAGTCTTGTCACTCTGTATTCATTTTAGGAGAGGTCTTGATTGTTTCTGATGTGGAGTTTCAAAGGCAGGTACTGGATGCTATGAATTGTGTTCTCTATGAACAGTTAAAATACAAAGGAAATGAGATGGATTACTACAACTCCTTGAATTCATTCATTCACCAGGCAAGTGCGTGTTTACTGAACCAGCCTAGGAAGCCACTGCTAGTACCAGTGTGAGAGAGAATTCTACTTACGCTTTTGTCATGTTTGCATGAGTGAGGAAATAAAATAAACCTGTATGTACCAGTGTCACAGCATAGTATGTTAACTCTCTCTGCACTTGCTGCTAGGTCAGTGCATTTTGAGGCATTTTGAATAAAATTGCATCTCAGCTGAGAATCCTGGTACTTTGTGCATTGAATTTTTTAAAATCTTGCATTAAGTGACATATGATTTGTAAGCTTCCCTCTGATTTAGTCTCATTTTTCAGGTTTTAATCCGTAGGACAGGAATCCCTATCAGCTTATCTGTGCTCTATTTAACAATTGCCAGGCAGTTGGGAGTCAGACTTGAGCCAGTCAGCTTTCCTAGTCACTTCCTGCTGAGATGGTGTCAAGGGAAAGAAGGGTAAGATTTCTTTTAATTCCATTTGACTTTTGGGAAGACCAATAAACCATTTACCCCCAAGAGGCAGTTTTCCCAGCCTGACACGCTGTTGTCAGAGGGGTCAAGTAAAGCAACCATCTCTGATGACAAGACGTTAAAATAGATCAGGTTGAAAGTTCCTGGTTAACTATTATTTCACATTTTTTTTCTGATGCAAATAGAAAAGTTACTTTAATTCTGAAACAAGAAGTATTTTCTGAGGTAACCCATAAATGCAGGAGCATCTTGTCCAATATAGATGTATGAGTTTAATTGCTAAATCTGTACATCAGCCAGCAAGTGAAAACACAACTGTATATTCACACAAAGGGTTCTGAATGGCAACAGACTTCCTGAATAAATATAACAGTAGTTAAGGTAGCACTTCCGCTTTTCATAATTTTATAGCTTTTATTTTTTTAAGGAATTTCATTTAATCCTTTGTGCAGCACAGCTGATAGAAGCTGATGCTACTGTGTCATGTACCCACCTGCTCTCTGAATCAGTGTTGGTGACTCCTCAAATGACCTAATGATTGGCTATTGGCAGTGATGTTACTCCCAGAAGTACATATTTCAAGGGTAATATTAGTGATCTCATCCAATACAATGAACTTGATTACACAACCCCCTGATGAGTATCTGACTCCCATCCTGACACCACACACTGCCTTGGGCTGCATTGTACAACAATCTCTTGTTAGCCAAACATGGCCTTCAAATATAGCATCAGGTAAAGCAGACTTGAGAACAGTTTGCAAGGCTTTCTGGGGAGAAGCACTGCTGATAAAATAATTTGACTTTTGTAGCCTTTTGCCATGTGTTTGCAAGAAGATAAATAAGAGGAAACTAACTAAACCCTATCATTAAAGGAGCTGAGGTACTGACAGTATTCACCTCAAACTTAAACTTTTATTTTCTTGGTGTTTCATTAGAAGCACAGACATCTTTGACTACATGTACATAGATGCCTTTGGAAAGGGAAAGCAGCTAACTGTGAAAGAATGCGAGTACCTGATTGGCCACCATGTAACAGAGGAGTTCTATGGAGTGGTTACTTCAAAGGAGGTCTTGCAGCGTATGGTGGGAAACCTCTTAAACCTTGGAAAACGGTAAGGTTTACTTAAACCTCATGAAGAATTTAAAGCCTTACGGAAATGTGGACCTGAAAAATTCTGCTTTGATCAGTAATATGCTTCTTTGTGGCAGTCATGAGTGGATTTACGAGGTATAAGCCATACCAGTTATTCACTTGGCCGTTCTGCTCATTATTTAGTGACTCTTACAAGAATATTCCTGTAGAGGGAGTATCAGAGAAAGTATTTAGTACAACAGATTTCATACAAGCAAATAAAGGGACTGTTTTTCCGTTAGGGCATATATTAGAGTTTTCACTATCCTGTAGAGAAAAAGGATCTTCCATTATGATCTGGTGGATTGATCCCACATGATCAACTTCCTGTGGTTACACTGGGGCTGTCATCATTGGACTTGTAATTCTGTTTCTATTTATGAACACCTTTCTTCATTTTGTTCACTGTTAGTTATAAAAGACCAAAAAAGCAAAAACATAAAAGAATTGCTCCAAGCATGAATGAGCAAGGAGAACCATATCACGATCTGAGAGAAAGTGAGCTTGCGACTTGGAGAGTGAATTCTCTGAAAGGGGTCTTGGAACCATGAGGGGGAAGTAGAATTTGGTAGGGCAATTTTAGTGCAATTCCTTCCTAGCAGAGTAGTGGATGCTGTTAGCAAGAGTGAGCCCCTGGAGCTGCTCCAATTGGATGAGTACCAGTACTGTGTAATGTCTTTATTGATCGTTATCTCCCGGATGCTGAAGTAATAGGGAAAGGAAATGAAGATTTAACCTTAAAATTGAATTTCTTCTTTGCTGGTAGGGAAAGCACTGATCAGTCCTACCAGCTCTTGAGAGACTCCTTGGATCTGTACCTGGCCATGTATCCGGACAATGTGCAGCATCTAATGCTCCAGGCTAGGTTATACTTCCACCTGGGAATCTGGCCAGAAAAGGTATCCTAACACTTGGTCATATGTTTTATCGTAGGGGTAAGCTATAAAAACAGTAGATTGATTCTGGGCTACAGTAGCTTGTATTATAGTCAGCCAAGAGCTGTTTCTGTTGTACAAACAATGTAAAGAATTATCACACTTCAAAAATCAACATCTCCCGTATAGAGAAGAGATTTTTCCTTTTTGTAGTCACCACTGCATATCTGTGGATAGCTTCTGACCTGAGTCAGAAGTTAGGATTTCCTGCCTATAATTGTGTTTTTTTCATTTTAACTTGGGCTTTCAGATTCTCTTGATTATATCTGGTACTTTACCTCTGCACCAAGGCTGTATGTTTTTAGATAGACTTAAACAGCCGTAGAACTGTAAGATACACAAGTGTTTTACCAGTTATAAACTAAAACTGTGTTTTGGTGCTCTCCACCCTCTCGCGCTTATTTTCACAATAAAATAACTGCAAAAGGAATCCTAAGCATGAGGATAATGGGGCTGATGCTTCAGTCATGCCAATCAAGGCAGGAGACCAAATAATTTGACAGAGAAAGGACCTGGACATACAAATTGTCTAGGTCACTCAAGCCTTCCATCAAGCTGAGAATAAAGCACATAATTAAGGAAACCATGTAATTATATTGAGCATGTTATATGCAGCTGCACTGTAACAACTTAGCAAAATTCAAGTCATTATCAGTGAAGGAGGATACCTCTTAAATCAAAATAAATGTAAATCTCTACTCAGCAGAGACTCACGGTTGGAACTTATCCCCCACCCCCACTGAAGATAACTCCATTCACTGCTTTAGGGCTCTGCTACCAGATCTTTGATTGTTCTTCAGGGCAGGGACAGTTGCTTCCTATGTGATGGTGCAGTGCCTAGAACAACGGGCCCCAATTCTGGTTTGAGTATGGATAATAATACGTGGCTGCATATTCCACAGATATTGTCAATCACTTCTGCACAGCAGAATGTTACCCAGCGTAGTGATTGTCAAAGTGACATGATGAAAGTTAATGGCTAAATTAAGAGGGTCACTATATGTGTACTGTGGTTTTTCTTGTTCATTTTCTGGAGTCAAGGGGAATACAACAAAACAAGATCCCCAAAACTCTATCGTGTCTTTATTTATAATATCCTTTAAAAATCAAAATCCAATAGCTGCGTGTTCGGATTATGAAGACTGTACGAAAGGAACTCAGTCTTTCAACAACATTCACTTCATTCCTCTTGCGGTTGCTTCAGCAACTTCTAAGCAATCTCTTCGCTCTCCCTCTCCTCCGTCTCTTCCCCTCCCCCCCCCCCCAAATTTCTGTCTTAGTCTCCATGGACTTCAAAGTGACCACCTGTCCATTACCAATTTGGCAGTATATAAAAACACCCTTTTCATTACAAAGACACGTGATCTGAGTACAAAACCATTGATTCAAGGCCCATATAACGAAAATCCTCTTTGGCAGGCATGCTTCAGTAAGCTTGGGTGGTATAGCTAGCATGAATGTCTACCTTTGTACAATAAAATGTTCACCAAGCTTGCCAATGTCTGAAGGAAATATCAGATTTAAGAGATTCACCCACAAATAAAATAGTACAAGCTAATAGACATGACAGATGTACTGTGACATGGGACAGCTAAGCTTTATGATTCAGAGAGCTACCTGTGACAAATTCTCTAGACCATCAATTTACTTCCTCTCACACCAGTAATTTGAAGGTTTATTTTCAATTTCCACTTTACTATCCTGCAATTTGTTGATCTTAAGTACAGATGATGTCCTTAAGTTGTATTCTCCATATCACTAATTTACTGCTCCAAATTTGCCAAACATCTTGAAAATCCTCAACCTTCTCAGTTATCATTGAGGATTCCTGCATTGCATCCATCTGTGCATGTGTTAATTCCAGACTTCTGGACCAGGGATCCATTGCTGGCACCTGGAAATAGCTGACAGCATCTTTCTCCAGCTGAGAATGTACTTTCAACTCCTCTCTGTGGCGTGGAATTTTTATTTTTAAGGGTTCCTTTTTAGCAAAGTGTCCGTCCAACACAGAAAAAAATAAACCAACAACAATAAAGAACATCACATGTAGAAATAAATGTGAAATCTTAAGAGCCAAACAGAGCTAACCAGAATGCATGTTTTACTATTGCTTAAACTTGTGCCTTTTGGAAATGACTTAAATCACTAAACTGAATTAAGGATAGACAATGGGAGAGTGCTTATAAACAACTGTAATGCCAGATGAAGAAAAGATCCCTTTCTTTTGGTGTCACTTGATGCAGAGGAAGCTTTTGATTAAATGTAAAGTTCCACAGTATTCTAAGTCATGTCCCATATGGACTTTGGCCCCCAATTCCTTAAATGGATAACTGCTCTTTACGCTATCCCAAAAGCAGCTGTGTGAATTAATGGGATTAAATCTTCCTGCTTGAATTACACAGACAGGCTAGGTGGGGGATATTCATTTTCTCCTTTACTTTTTGCATTGGCCATGGAGCCTTTTGCACAGAGGATAAAGAACAATGAATCTATCACAGGAATAAAACTTGGAGGAAAACATCAGAAAATAGCTTTATATGTACTGATGTAATATTTTAATCTAAACCAAATATGTCCCTAAAACTAGTATCTAAAGAAATCCTGAGAGTTTGGGAAACCCTCTGTATTAAAGTAAGTCATGCCAAATCTGAAATATTAGCTATAAATTTGCCAGACTCGAAGAAGTCATTCCTCCAGAAAACATTTGAATACAAATGGGCAATAAGTCCTATAAGATACCTGGGAATTCAAATCTCAAACATCCTAGAAGAACTGTAAGATTTCAATGTCAAACTGGAATTGCAGTAAATGGGGGGTGGAGGGAGCTGGAGTGCTGAGGGAAATATGCAGTTTTCTTGGTTGGGAAGAATAGCCACAGTGAAAATGAATGTTTTGCCAAGGATAGTCTTGTTTCAAAATCTCTGTAATGATCCCAATAAAACCCTCACAGGAATACAGACAAGACTGTTAATCTTTTCTTATTTCATATAAATTCTGAGTGCTGATAATTGTACAGATCTTAAAACAGGGTGTACTAGCTGTTCCAAATAGTCACGGGTACTAACATGCCAGCCAGCTCAAAGCAGTAGTGGATTGGTGGTGCCCTCACTCAGCCAAACAGTGACTTTTTTATTGAACAAGAAAATTGTGGCAGTGCAGACATGGCTAGGCTACCATGGATAATAAATTTTTAAAAAATCATACCCTCCAGAAATGTAGACTTACCCTTAACAAAGGCTACTCCATAGTTTGGGATAGAACTAGAGAGAGGTTCTTTTCCCCCGCCAGTGACATCCATTGTAAATAATCCAGACCTTAACCCAGATCACAAACTATAAAGCAGGGCTCAGCAACCTTTCAGAAGTGGTGTGCCGAGTCTTCATTTATTCACTCTGATTTAAGCTTTTGCTTGCCAGTGATGCATTTTAACCTTTTTAGGAGGTCTCTTTTAGAAGTCTGTAATATATAACTAAACTGTTGTATGTAAAGTAAATAAGGTTTTTAAAATGTTTAAGAACCTTCATTTAAAATGCAGAGCCCCTCAGACCGGTGGCCAGGACCCGGGCAGTGTGAATGCCACTGAAAATAAGCTTGTGTGCCGCCTTTGGCACGCGTGCCATAGGTTGCCTACCCCTGCGTTGCAGTGTGGCCGCATTTGCAGCGCTGTTGGGAGTGGTGCATTATGGGCAGCTATCTCAGCGTTCAAGTGGCTGCAACGTGCTTTTCAAAAGAAGAGGGTGGGATGGGGTGGAGTGTGGGGGAGACAGAGAGAGTGAATTTAATTACTGTTTAACTAACTTCTTCATTTTTGTGTAGTTCCCCTTTCTAAATAAGGTTGAAAACAAAAATTGAGCAGGTTGTTTTTTAAATAGCAAAAGATCTGAAACAGCTTTGATCACTGTGCCAGGACTTGGCTTTTCCAGAGATCTCTTACATTTGATGTTTCTGGCTGAGACATTCCTTGGGAAATAAGACCCCGTGTCCTATGCAGCACATTTGACCAAAATTAGGTAGCAGGGGATCTTGAACTATGCAGCATTGCCCTCCAAGCCCTCTGCTCATTACTTGTCTTAAGTATTTTTATCCCCTCATTCATTGCCGATCCCCTCTCTGCCTCTGAGTCAGTATACGTCAAACAGATCAATGTTTACTCTGATATTAACTTGTTATCCTATCCCAGATTTTCAGTGTTCAGTGACCCGCAGGCTGTTGTAATGAAAATGCATAACCATGTTGCAGAAGCTATTAGGGGGATACTGGACAGGGGATAATTGAGGTATTTGACAGCGGCTAAAGTGTGTAAGTCAGTTTTGTTTTTTAGCAAATAGTAGGCAGATAAGGCTTTTGATACTGGAAAGGGGAAATGTGTCCCATTCCCTGACCCTTTAAGACAAAATCAGACTACTTAAGTTGACTCGGGCCCAGCTGAGTATCCCATTTTTATAACGCATGGCAGCTGCGCCACAACGCCGTCCAGGACCGGCTGGTGAAGGCCATTGCCCCACACCTGGGTGAGATCACAGTCAACCGCACCATCCCCGACACCGACAGCCTGCTGCTCCCGGACATCGTCGTCACGGACGAGGAACGGAAAAAGATCATCCTCGTCGACGTGACGATCCCGTTTGAGAACAGGACCCTGGCCCTCCGCGAAGCCCGAGCCCGCAAACTTGAAAAATATGCCCCCTTGGTTGACATCCTGCGGGCAAAGGGCTACGAGGTTTACACTGACGCCCTGATCGTCGGGGCGCTGGGTGCCTGGGACCCCTGTAATGAACGAGTACTTAGGGCCTGTGGGGTGGGCTGTCGCTATGCACAGCTCATGAGACGTTTGATGGTCTCGGACACTATCCGGTGGTCTAGGGACATTTACACAGAGCACATCACCGGCCACCGCCAATACCAAGAGTGAGCCGGCGTGGCTCTGTGCACCCACGGGGGGGAGGAGGCCTATAAACCCCCCTACTGAACCATATCCCCTAAGCCCTAAACCCACTGCACTAGATTCCACCATGTGAGGGTCATCCTGTCCCCGTTACCCGGCCCGCTTACTTATACCCATGACTGCCTATAACCCACTGTATGAGCGATGTACCTTCACTGCTTCCCTACTGCTTCTTGATCCCACCCACCATACACCCCGCATTGGGGGACCTTACAGACTGTGTATGTTATGTGCTAACCAATTCCCAAATACCAGCATCCCCCTGTACTCTGTATGTTGCCCCCAATGACCAACAACTGACACTTTGAACTCTTTGTATCATCTTTATTTAAATATTCTCTAATAAACTTTTTAATATGTTTCTACAATAGTCTCACAAGAGTGGTCTGGTAGTCTAGCAACAACAAGCTCCCACCATCTCAGAAACCTTGTCTGGAATCCTGAACCCTTCTCCTAGCTCTCAACGGTTGTATGGCTTATGAGTCATAGTTGGACTTTCAGGAGTGTACCTCATGTTTTGCGGCCCTGACCTGAGAAATTAGGAGTGACATTAGTTGGCTTTGAAGGGACTATCTCCAGTCCTTCCAGCTAAAAGGCTAGTGACTGTATTAGTGGGCATTAAGGGGGCTTGTAATTAGAAACAACTCTGAAGGGCTCTTTAGCTCTGCAGTCTAGAGCAGATGATGGTTTTTGAAGAGCTGGCTGGTTGCAGGGTGCTGCTTCCCCACTTTAACTTGCTAAGCTGCAGTAAAAGGCAGCTGATAGGTTAAATATTTTCCTAATATTACTTTTCCGGTAAGTAATTGCAGTAGTTGCCATGTGCATATTACATGATGCTGAATGAGAAGGGAAGTAGTCTGTGGATAGGTAGCAACTGGTCCAAAATTTGTAGCAAAATGTGGTTCACCTTATGGAAAATTTTGAGAACCCTGATCTGAAGAGGAGCGGACATCTAGAATCGGGCACTTAAGCTCTATGGAGAAGATTGTTGTTTTTTAAAGCTACTATAGAGACCTGTTTATAAACATAGTTTTCTTTCTCTCACTGCTGAAGGTTCTGGACATCCTGCAGCATGTCCAAGCGTTGGATCCATCCCAGCATGGGGCAGTAGGATATTTAGTTCAGCATACCTTAGAGCATATTGACCGCCGTAAGGAGGAAGTGGGGCCTGAGGTGAAGCACCGTTCTGATGAGAAGCACAAAGAGATCTGCTTTTCTATTGGGCTGATCATGAAACACAAGAGGTAATCAACTCTGAACCTTTCAGTGTCCAAAAACTGCCACTGTAACACTGCGTTCTTGTTTGTATATGGAATGATGTATTCAGCTGCTTCCTTCTTACTGTGACTGAACATCATTTTTACTACATGCTAAGGAACAGTTAGAGATGTGTCTGAGAAGGAACATACTGCCCCATGTGTAGTTATGTGTGTATCCTTTTAGAGATATGAAGCCTAACTTCTATATACTTCACTGTCCTTTGACGGATTGCAAGTGTGTTGTCCATTTTTTGCTTAGTAAGAGGACCAGGAAGATGAGCCATCTGAACCCTAAGAGTTAATGTATTGGTAGGGATTCTATAGCTAAGCTCTTGAAATAGTACTGACAGCAGTGAATATATCTCATTGTTTTCTCTGTTCTTGCTCTTCTGTCCTCTTTGAAGGGACAGTGGGAAGGAACAGCAAAATCTTATACATCGTCTTTCTCCCATAATATCTTCCCTCATTCACTGGAGACTTCATTTTTCTGTTTTTACTTTTTTGGGGGTGTGACCTGCTAGTGATGTGCTGCTTTAGCTGACTTTCTGGCCCCTGTTCCTGATAAGTGCACGAGGAACAAATTTAAAGGCAGAGACAGTAATTTTGACTTCTCATAGGATATCACACAATCACGTATAACGCTATAAAAATAAAATAGGTTTTATATTCATGGAAACTCTTTGCCCAGAATCCTATGGTCACATGGCAGGAATGGACAATAATTGTCCCTCTCAATACAATGATTTCTAAACTGGGTGTTAAATGTAAGCTACAGGTCAGTTTGCATTGTAATAGGTTTGACTGCAGCATAGCAGCTAAATATGCTTTTTTTGCCAAATCTATGCTTAGAATGCATCTTTTCTCCTTCCCAAATCTTAATTTTTCTGTTTTACTGTAATTTCACTGTAGTTTTCAAGTTGGCTTTAATCTGTGCCACATACTGTTTGTTTGTCTTTTAGTATTTAACTCTTGGTTTGTATTTCAGTCATTTGGGAGTTAGTTCATTTGAAGGAAACTTTACAAGGTCCGTTGTATGAATTTACCAAGAGTTGTGGTGGATTCTGCATCACTGACCATTTTTAAATCCATATTGGATGGCTTTCTAAATAATCTGTTCTAGGAAATATTTAGGGAAAGTTCTCTGGCCTGGGTTTTATACAGGAGGTCAGACTAGATGATCACAATGTTCCCTTCTGGCCTTGGAGTACATGAATCTGTGTACTTCTATGACAGCAAGGTGTTTGTTACCAGAGAAGATGGGATTGGGGGCAGTATACACGAAATATATACCTGAGGCTCTTACAAGCTTGTACTTCACCCTTTAGAAATTCTTGTAACCTAATTCTGCATAAAAAACTTCTTTATTAGAATTTGCCCTTAGGCTAACAAGTTGTGGCATGATCCCTTATGACCATTTGCCGCAGAATAAGAAAGATTTATGGTGTATGGGTTGTGAACTAGTGGATGCTGTCCTGCTCCAGGTATTCAAATACTATGGTGAAGGATAGGCTGGAACTGATCAGCCATTGAGTAAAGGGAAAGAAGGTGTCAGCATCTCTGAAGTGTTTTGGATGGGTGTGAGGCAGGAACTGTGGTGATAATGATTATTGATTTATCAGCAGAGATGGGGAGAAAATGCCTGTTTGTGTTCAGTTAAACAAATGTGAGTTTGCTTTATTCAAAATATTTTCTTTGACCAGAGTTAAAGTACAAGATGACTGTTCCAGTTCCCTCCTGTATGAAGGAATATTATAAAAGGATCTGTTTGAACAAGTCTCCTCAGGTGGATTGGATTAGAATTGGCACCATGAGAACTCCATTCATTTTTTGTTCTCAGAATGACTCTTAATTGGTTTTGTCTTCAGTTTGAAGGTGGAACATGAATTTCTTAATCTACTTCAGTTAACGGTGTTCTTTATACAGAATCTCTCCCAGGAGCTCATGAGTGCCAGCATGCAGCTCCCATACCCTTTAGTGGCAGTCCTCCTCTCTCAAGAAGAGTATCTAGTTGTGCACCTTTCCAAGGTTTTGATTTTTTTTAATATACTTCTAATTAGATATGGCTATAACTGTGTCATCTATGGCTGGGATCCCACCTGCATGATGGGACAAGAATGGATTAGAAATATGAATGTCCATAGCCTACCTCATGGCCCCCATCAACCTTTCTACAACGTGCTGGTGGAGGATGGATCCTGCATATACGCTGCTCAAGGTGAGCAAATAAATCAGCCTGTAGATGTGATCTGTGTGCATTTCATTTCTATGTACATGTGTGGTATATCAGATCAGTTATGCTTACTATTTGAACAGTGTTAATATTTACACAAAAGTTATATAGCTGCTAAATCACTAGTGCTGCTTATTTAAACAAATGTACTCTGAAACCAAGATTCAAACAAGAAGGAAACTGATATTCAAATCTTAAATTGACCTACTTTGCTTCTGAATGCTCCATAACTTCTCAACGAGATCAAGAGTGCTAGGAATAAGTAAAAAGTCAACTTCAGTTTAACTTGCCACCCTCCAGTTTTATTTTGAAATACCTTTAATAGTTTACATGATAATAGCAATCCAAGTTTTCAGCAGTGTTTTCTTATTTGGGAGAATAGATCCAACTTTTCACTTAAATCTGAAAATAATTTGGTGGTATTACAGTTGATGTAATTCTGTAAGAGGCCTCAGAACAGTCTGAACACATACCAGGTGAGCTTCATTGTCTAGGCAGAATATGTTAAGGATGGAATTTCAGCCTTAACCCTGAATTTCTTGGCTTTTGTGGGTTTTTTCTTTCTTGTTTTTGTGAGGTTCTTAAGGAGATTTGGACAAAAATCAGGAGTAAAGTAATTGTATAATGGAAGGCTTTCTTTATATGATCACTATGCCTTTTATAGGAATTGTTCTGGCTTAATGCACTGTGCTATATTTAAAAAAAAGAAATCTTGTGGTCAGCATAAAAATATTGGGTACTAGGAACTTCTGCATTCTAATCCTTCCTGTGACACTAACTTCCCCTCTGATCTTGGGTAGATTACTTCACTTGTCTTCCTCTCACTATCTATATAAAATGGGGACAATACCTTTGTCACAGGGTGTTGCAAAGATTGATTAAATGTTTCTGTAGCGCTTTGATTATGAACACTTATTTTGACTGATTATGGTTCAGCTTTCACTAGAGGGAGCTGTCTAACATAGTTTGCAGTACAGTACATGAGAGCAAGTGTAAAAAATAAATTTAAAGGTCAGATACACTTGTAGATGTAAAATACAGGGAGATTGGTGGTTCTAGATTTCCTCAAATATTTTACTTTGCACTTGGTAGTCCAAAAATAAGTACTACTTGGGATTCTTGATTCTATGCCTCTGCCTCAATGCTTGTGTGTTTATGAAGCAGACTTTGGAAGGTCCAAGAAGCAATATTTTCTTCTCTCTGCACACACTGCCATTAGGATGAGAATGAAGTATCTGCCCTGGTATCTTACTATAAGTGTTATGGTCTCATCTGTTTCACTTTTTTCTTTTTTTTATTTTTAAACAAAATTAGTAACTACAGTACTGGTTGGTCGCAGAGCCCAAGTTCTCCTTATAAGCTGTCGGCTGGTACTGTCGTCTTGATTCTAGAGCACAATCTTGTATGTTACAGTTGTTTTGTCCTTACTTGCCATCACGTATCTCCCTTGACCACCCACACTTCCCTCCCTTCGAAACTGTGTGCAGGTCACTTTTTGCTTGTTGCATCAATTTCAGTTTTGTGGTTTGGGGAGAGAGAGTAGGATTTTGAGGGGGGAGAATTTCAAACAAATGTATTTTGTTTTTTAATGTTTTAACAGTTGTGGTTTTATATGGTTTGGGTCACAACTAACTACTAAATACATTACCAGTAATTCTAAGTGGTTTTCACCGTATTGCTTGTGACCAATCAGTTTAATTGTTGCAGGACTGGCTCCAGGCACCAGCATTCCAAGCTGGTGCTTGGGGCGGCAATCTGCAAGGGGCAGCAGTGCCTGTTGTTTTGCCCCCAAGCAGCGCACCGAATTGCTGCTGCAGATGGCGAGGGCAGTCCATGTGCCCTTAAGGTGGCACACGCGTTTCCATGGTGGCAGCAATTCGGCAGCGGCTTCTATCTTTAGCTGTCCGCGGTGGCTTCAGCTAAACATAGAAGTTGTCGCCGAATTGCCGCCGCCGCAGAAACGCGCCTGCCGTCCTAAGGGCACATGGACTGCCCCTGCCATCCTTGGTGGCAATTTGGTGCGCTGCTTGGGGCGGCGAAAACTGTAGAGCCGGCTCTGAATTGTTGCTAGTTTCAGAACTAGGGATGGATGGTGGTCTCGGCATCCTCCCCAAGCACCACAGATAAGCCAGACGGTGCTATGCATAGCTTGTATCAGCCCATATTCCAGTTACTGCCAAGTGTATGTTACATCACTCAAGACCTCCATGGGGATTGTACACCTGAGAGTCACTAATTGGCCACTGCACAGCAATGCTGCTTTACACAAACGAGAGCTTTTCCTCTGACCAACTAAATTATAGTAGTAGGCATTTGGTTCATCTTCTTACTATAGCACTATTGCTTCTGATTTTACTTTAATCTCTGTGTGCAATGATTAAATGGTTATGTTTTAAAAATGGGAAAACCTGAAAATACTGTGATGGTAAGGAATAAACATTCACTTCTTATAGGACTGCTATTCCAGAAAATTTGGTTTTTAAATGGTAATCTCGGTGTGCTAGACATAGCCCAAATGTTAGCTGATCCTCAGGAGCCTTCAAGGTGGAAGACACAATTCTTCCTTCATGCATGTTTGAGACAACTGACTTCTTCTTTGCTCTTCAAACAATTTGGCAGTTTATAAGGACCTCTTATAGGAATTGGCTTCCTGACTGCAGGAGTTTGAGCCCAATTGTGTAGATTCTGCATAGATGGAGGTCCTACTGAACTCCCACATGTCCTTGTTCTGTCTTCAGTATGAACCATTTACTTCTCTTCTGCACAGTGAACGGGTATCCATTAATGACTTCACAGCCAACAGCCAGTCAGCATTCTGACACTCTAGTTTAATTCCAGCAGTACTGTTCTCAGACACAGTAGTTTGGTAGTAGTATAAAAAATATCAGCTTTGCTCAGAAAACAGAGCAGGTGAAACACTGAAACAGAAGACTGACTAGCTGAAGGCAGAGCCAAAAAGCTTCTTCATTGCTGGGCGTTAGTGTGCTAACTGCTTTTTCTTCTCTCTACAGAGAACCTGGAATATAACTTGGAGCCTCATGAAATCGCTCACCCTGATATCGGCCGTTATTTTTCAGAGTTTACAGGCACTCATTACCTGGCAAATGCAGAGCTGGAGATTAGATATCCTGAGGATTTGGAACTTTCTTGTGCAACAGTCCAAAAGATTTACAGCACAGTCAAGGAATGAGTGTAACTTGATCACAAGGACAGAAGAAAGTTTATCACAGCTGCTGCCGTATCCTCTTTGTGGACAGAATTATGGAAGCCAGTTTTCACAATGATCTTAAGGCATATGCCCCGGGAATTGCTTCGCACTTTGTAACCTGTGATATCGCGTATGTCTAATAACCACTCGGTTACCATCTGCCCACACTAGTCAATTAATATGGAATGCATTGGTATTCCAGACAAGGTATTCATTATCTTGAAGTGACAATCAAAGTATTAAGTGTATTGTCCCCTTGAGCGCTTGCATTTACCACCCGTGTGTTTATGATCTATTTTTCATATTTAGGATATGAGCATGTTACGACTGTAGCTGAAGTCTGGCATAATCCCATGTTGTGGATAAGGATTGATCATACTTGCAGTATTTTTTTTACATATCTATTCTGTGTATGCAGTAGCTTTAAGGTCTCTCTGAAGTTCCACAGTTGTTTGTTTCCTCAATTCTGATTTTCCTCTTACCCTGAAAATGATTAGTGTTGCAAGCGTTCAAATGCTGAAATCACTTGTCAGCCTCAGCAATTTCACTGAAACTTTGTTGAACAAGAATCATGAGGCACCATATGATGGTGAGTTCAGCAGTAACTTGAACGGACCTCCATACATGTAACGCTTCCAGCTGTTACAGATGCACTGTTGAATCATTTTATAGAAAATAAGATCCTGGCAATTTTCTCTCCCCAAGAACTTCTTGCTGGGACCTTGATTCCTACCTGTACTTTTTCTTCCATTATGTCCCCTTCTGGTGTTAAATTTGTGATATATGTATTTTTCTACATGTCTCCTTTTATCTGATTGAAACTGTTAAAACTTGTAGTTTGAACCACCATGTTGTGATGGCAAACGGCTGTTATCTGTACTGTCAGATTGCGATTGTGCCATGAAAGCCAGTAGACGCCAGCATCTGGCAATCAATACATGGAGAACTTATTTCCTATATCATGATGCCTTCTTTCTTTTGATCAAAAGAAAAATGCCTTTTGAAGGGAAAAGAGAAGAGGCTTTGTCCAAATTCTGACTTCTGCAAGGGAGGTGCTTCAGAAACTGAGGACAGTTGAATTATAATGAGGCTACCGCCATAAAGTTTGCAAAGCCTAGAAAAATAGTACATAATTGTTTTCTTTTAGAGTTACATAAGAATTAGATGTGAAGTTGCAAAGTATTTACAAAGATATGGAATATTTACAGTACTTTAGTTTCTAAATTAATAACTCTAGGCAGGCTGTAGTCCATTGTTTCTAATTACCGTGTGGTTACATAGTTATAGGGAGAAGACCTAGTTATCCTGCTCTGTAGAGTAGAATGACACCCTTATTCTTGAAACATTTTAAATGTCTCTGTGCACTACCATGCACCCACCTTTTTAAGGTAATAATTGATATGCATGCAGTCTTGTGTAAATATTATTTAACAAGCAATTTATACTTTTCACAGTAAAGTTGTCGTGATCTGCAAGTTCCTCAACACTTTAAAGAGGGAGCAGAAAAAAACCTATTACTACTAATAAAAAGAAAAGAATAAAATTACACTACAATACATTTTCTGATAATCCCACCTGAATTAAAGGGGGATTTAGGTACAAAGTTGTCACTGATTTGAGAGTTATGTAGCTAAATACCTGTGCAAACTCTGCAAACTTCAAACTAAAATCCAAATCTCTGTCTTTAAGGGGTTGGAAATGTAATTTTTAGGGCATATCCTGAAAGATTGCCTGTGTTTGGAAGGACTCTGTTAGTAGGGTAAGTGAGGAAACACTGCCTTCAGTTTTAATTTCTAGGCTGTAGTGCATCTGACCCTTAAACATATAGTAGAAAGAGGTAGTTGACTAAGAGTCAGGATTTCCAGGTTCCCAGCTCTGTCACTGCTCACTGTGTGAGCTTGGGCAAGTCACTTCTCTCTGCCTCACTTTATCATCTGCAGAATGGATGGTCTAATATTTACCTGTTGTACCTCCCATGGGTGTGTTGCGAATGTTGGAAAAGTGCTTTGAAATCCTCAGCTGAAAAGTGCTTTATAAATGCAAACTCTTCTGCTATTGAATATCAGTGGTACACGTGCAATTAAATTCTTGCACAAGCTCTGGTCAACATCATGTTTCAATGTGACTCGGTTTTCCTTTGCTTTTAAAGGTAACATTAAAACAAAATTTTAACTTCAAGTTATAACTGTAAATATGTATTGACACATTTTAAATGTAAGCTATAATTTAGTGATACAAAATGGTGTCAAAAGTAGCCCCTATCGCCTGTTTGTGTACATTTTTATTTGGGCACTTATATATTTTTTTAAAAAGTAGATTTTGGACCTTATAAATCATAGCAATTGTTCTTGACTGTTTTCACAAATCTTTGACATAGTCCCTTGTCACTCTTACTGTGTATCAGTTTGTGAGGTGGAACCATTGCAATGTACTATTGGATACAAGTATTAAAAGTGAGTTATGTATAGCTACTTTTCAAACAATTGGTCCACTGTTAGCTTGTGTCTGTATTATAGACTAGGTTGATCTTGTCCAGAGGTTCTCAAGCTGGGAGTCGGGACCCTTCAGGGGGTCGTGAGCTGTCAGCCTCCACCCCAAACCCTGCTTTGCCTTCAGCATTTATAATGGTGTTAAATACATTAAAAAGTATTTTTAATTGACGGGAGGGGGGTCGCACTCAGAGGCTTGCTATGTGAAAGGGGTCACCAGTACAAAAGTTTGAGAACCCCTGAATTTTTTTGTCTATACAATGGACACATCATCTGCAGAATTCCTTGTGAATCATAGGATCTGTAGAACACTTCTGCATGTCTATGAACTCAAAATAGCAGATTTCTGTGGAGGTTAGAAGGGGAAATACCTTTGCGTGGGAAAGTTTAGCCCAGATTGTGGTTGTGCTCTGCCGTATGATTCTGTAAAAATGACATTATGTGACTATATGTTCAGTTTTCTTTTTCATCTGGACTGAGTTTAGAAGTAAAAATAACTTTCTAACTTGCAGTCCTATGCACCCAGTTTGGGATCTGAGCGCAAGTTTGGGTTCTTTTCTTAGATATCACTAGTAAAAAAGGTTCTGTAGGGGAAATTGCATCCTCAGTGACACCCGTGTGATCCCATTGCTTTCCAGGGGGTTGCAGAACCGTAAGCGATTGGAACTTTAGTAAACAATTCTGTTGCACAAGAATGAATTGCTCATTCTTAGCTTCATTGATTCTGCACAGCTAACTGGAATAAAAAATAGTGTGAGCTTATTTTAATCACTAAAGTGGTCAGATCTGATTGTGTTTATACACAGATCTGATAAGTCAAGTGCCATTTTCATAGCGACTTCTTAGAGTAGAACTGTATTTCACCCAGAGTATATCATTAGAAGATGATGATTCAGGAAAATGAAAGATCAGGGCCTGGGGGAAAAGACCATTGACAGGATTATAGATGTATATAGGGTCAGACTTGCTTAACTTGATGAATCACTTCACCTAGATCATTTTATCCTGAATAAATTACATCCAAAGACAAAATTCTTGAGTTTTCACTTCATAGTCAACAAAAATCTGCCTTTAGAATAGTCAAAACACCTTTCTAATATGGGAGAAGCCTTCCAAGATATAAAACAGCTCTGAGAGTTATATCTTGTCCTATGAAGTGTTTGATATGTCATCTGTAGTAATTATGTACATGTTAAAGGTACAAACTGCTTTTCCTAAAGTAGTAATAGGCTTTATGAATTTGCCATTACAAATTGTATTAAAGATTCTCTTGGTTTTGTAGGGTTTCCGTTCTTGTAATTTATGTTCCATTCTATTATGCAATTCTACATGTCCACTTTGTTCCTTTTCCCTATTCAGATTTTTAGTAGCCTGTATCCCATAGCAATATTACTTATCTCCTATTGCAACTTCTCTGTCTTAGTGGGGGGGAAATGAATGTCACATCTTGGTTATTATTAACACTGCTTGCATACACACCTAAGCAGAGGCTAGACTGAGCTTCCAGAGCTGTCAAGAAAACTTTCTAGAATGGGCACAATACTTACATGTCCACATTTAATCACTGATGCTGATGTAGGAGAAACAAATATTTTACTGGCCTATCAAAATTAAAATTATTCCAGGTGTGTTTTGTGAGTGCAACTCTTGGAAGCCATGTTAGATATATCAGTTATTGGGCATGAAGAGACACAAGGGGTTAATCTGACATCTAGAGAATGTCTGTCCAACTTTATGGATCTTGTGCAAGGATAGCTCCAGCATCAGCAGTCCCAAACCAGCTCCACAGGTGTGTGCATTTTGTAGAATATTTTCTTGGCTGCACTCTTTTTTGTTTCAGAAGGAAATTGAGTCTGGAGTTTCTGATTCTCTTGAGCTTTTCTTTTTTGAGTGACTTTTCAGCCAGTATATACAGGCAAAATAATATCTAAGCTGGTCCTTTACCAGTCCTGTGAATAGCTTGCTTCTGGAAATATGGCATGTTTTCCAGAGAAACTGGAAGTCTGTCTGTCTTGTGTCATCCAACTTCGCTCCATCTCCTTTCTGCCAAGTAAAATGGATTTCTATACCTGTCCAGTCTAGTATCAAAATTCTGTTCCCTGTGGTTAATATATATGCTACGTTTTTTAAGAATAGCATATAAGGAAGCTGCACTTCCTGCTGCAGCTAATACGTCCTATTCCTTTTCACCCTCTGTTTCATGGATATTAGAAGGAGGATCATAGGGACCAGTGAGATGTTAATTGTATTAAAAATATCACAAGGCTTTTGGCAGTGGAGGATAATGCAATGAAGATTGGGGAGGAGAAAGGAATGGGAGGATAATGAGAACTAGGTGAATCAATGTATATTAGGTGCATGATTTATTATCTTCTGCTGGTGGATGATAAATCTGACTGGGTCATCTTCAAGCCGTATTGGGTAATCCATGTGGGTATTCTGGCCAGTTATCAGGTTCACTGTCTTTAGTATGTGACTGCTCACGTCATGGAAGTGCTGAGCTCCAGGCACAGGTGGAACTGATCTATTTCTGCTGCTCTTTGGGGTAAGTGTAAAGTCTGTTGTACAAGGTCGTACTCTGTCTCTTACTCCCAAGTATCAGAGGGGTAGCCGTGTTAGTCTGGATCTGTAAAAGCAGCAAAGAATCCTGTGGCACCTTATAGACTAACAGACGTTTTGGAGCATGAGCTTTCGTGGGTGAATACCCACTTCTTCAGATGCATGAAGCACCTTATAGACTCCCAAGACGCTTAGAGACCAAACTCTTTGTGAAAATAAAGGGCTTTTGTCTTTTTTCCAACTTCCTCTTGAGAAACCATAAAATTCTTGGTGCTGAATTCTCTGGTTTACTCTTGTATTGATTTGTCTGATGGGACAGGGCACTGGACACTTCAGTTCTGGATGCTAGTACTCAAATTGCAATGTAACTTTTACTTCCTGGTACATAAGGATTATGGTGAGTGGATATGGGGGATGTTGCGACTTGCCTGCAATCGCCTTGATTCTTGCCAATGTTTCACTTGTACAACACTGAAACATAGTATTGCATCTCTCTCTTAATCATGGATAGGGAACGTTCAATACCTAATGTGATGAAGTGGGGGGTTTTTCTTGGAGTTTTCTGTCTTTTCCAGGGTTTGCATGCACAGGGGGTGGGACTCAATGTACCTGGGTGTTACTGGTTTAACGAGGTGAGGGGAGAAGGAGTTTGTTGTTACAGAGGACCGGAGAGGGACTCGGGACCCCAGCCCAGGAGACACAACCGGTTCTGGCCAGTGGGAGGACAATGGGCTGCAGAGAGAGGACCCCCATGACCTGACCAGCTGGTTCAAGCCAGAGAGGAGCTGCGAGGAGAGGGGACTCAGGCCTTCCTGTTTACAGTCCTGTTTACCTGGAGAGAAGACAATGGACAGAGGTGGGGCTTGAGGCCAGGGATATCAGAGGCCCAGCTGGGAAGCAGGGGGGCTCAGGGCTGGCGAGGGGAAGCAGGCAGAGCCCACCTGGATGCAGAGAGACTGGGATGTGCTGTTATTGTGAGAGGCCAGGCCTGAGGCCCTGAGAGTTTCCTGTGCTGTGTTCAACTCTCAATAAACCCTCCTGTTTTATGCTGGCTGAGAGTCACTCCGGTCTAGAGAACAGGGTTGCATCTCCCCTTCAGGAATGAAGAGGCCCAGGGGGTCTAGAGTGCATGGACTCCCAGAGGGGGCCCACAGCAGAGACAGACGTGCTAAGGCTCAGAGAGGTTCGGCTCCAGGAGGTGGAGGGGCCTGATCCCGAGAGAGAGTGGGCCCCCGAGAAGGGCTATCTCACTAAAGGGGGCACCCTCCACGGACCACACAGGGCCAAAAGTGGGCACGATCTGTGAGTCCGTGACACCTAATGACTCACGTGGGTCTCTAGGTGCTCTGGTTTTTCCCAATTTTGTATTTCTCCTGAATTTTTTTTTATTCAATGTGTGGACACTTTCCCCCCATGTGCTATGGCTGTTATGACTTGGAAACTCCTGATAAAATAAATTGATTAAAAATATGGCTATTTATTTTTATTCTAAAGCCGACCACCTACCATGTTACAAACCAAGAGGCCCGTGGGGTTTTAAAACAGATCGCAAAGGGCCGTTGGGAACTTTAAGAGTAAAGAATGCCATAGGCAAGAGAGGCCTCCAGGGCTTTCAGAAATAGAAGAAACCATCTGATATGCTGCTTTCTACATTGTCTGGTATGTCTGATTAGGAATATAAAATGGGTTTTTCTACACCATGGACAGGAGTTCCATTTTAACATTAAGCTCAGTTTTCTAAAGCATATGCTTTAGACCAGGGTCTCCAAACTGCGGCTCAGGGCTTCCATTTGTCCGGTCCTCCAACCAACAGGGGAGAAGCGAACAGCTGAGTAGGCATGCGGAGCAGGCAGGGGGAGGGGCTGCCGGCAGCAGCTCACACAGGGCGGCAGCACAGCTCAACTGTGCAGAGGGGTGAGTGCCCCCTGGAGCCAGTGTTCCCCCAAAAGGGGAGCCAACTTAGGGGAGAGTTACTGCTGCAGCCGAGCAGGCACAGCCCCTGCCTTAGAGTAAAAATACAACCTAGATGCTTAATTACATCTTCAATAAATGGAATAAAGAAGATGGAAATTAACACTTTCATAATCGTTAAATTTTAACTACAGCACTAATAGAACCAAACAGTATTTGTATGATACAAATGTGAGTTTTTAGAAATAAAATTTAAAAAAATGATTTTTAATGTATTGACAAATATTTTGTGATTTCACAGTACCTGCATCAATTAACTTTTTATACCTGATTTAGAATTTAATGCAACACTGACACAGTAGTGTTTGGTTTTTAATGATTTTGAATATATTTGCATATATTTAATTTCTTTCACAGTCGCTTCGGCCCGCGAAGCCCCTTCAAAAATCTAATATGGTCCTTGTCTCATAAAGTTGGGAGACCCCTGCCTTAGACCCTTAAAACAAAGCAGCTTACCAGTGTCCATGGCTGGCCTGTGTTTCTAGATTCCTTGTAGAATCCTCAGCAATTTTGTCTTGATGTTGTGTTTTTGAGTTCTTTCCTCCCCGACCCAACCTGCTACAGTCATACACAAAGCCCAGTTCCCTCTTCTAGCACCGGGACTAAAGGCGGGATTGGGAAGCCATGCTTCTGACTATTGGTTGTGGCTCTCCAAAACGCTACGGCCATCCTTGATGATTTCCTCCCATTCCTTTCATTTACCTTCTTGTCTCGGCGGCCATACTTTTCTGCAGTAGCCCTGGAGGAGCTGAACTATGCTAATATTCATTTTTAAAAATCATTTGCACCAGGTGCACAACACCTAAACTGGGGAGGGACCGTGCACTCTTCTTGCTGCTTTTTCCTACAGGCAAGTAGGTGGATGATTTGCTTAACAAATGTAAATTATCAGAGGGGTAGCCATGTTAGTCTGGATCTGTAAAAGCAGCAAAGAATCCTGTGGCACCTTATAGACTAACAGATGTTTTGGAGTTTGAGCTTTCGTGGGTGAATATTCACTTTGTCAGATGCATCTATTCACCCACGAAAGCTCATGCTCCAAAATGTCTGTTAGTCTATAAGGTGCCCCAGGACTCTTTGCTGCTTTTACAAATGTAAATTAAACTCCTTTGAAAAAATTTCAGGGCAGAGGAGCAAACACATCATTGGAGATCAGTGAGTGCTTCATGCTTTTCCATCCTGCTCCTTCCCAAACAAAGCTGGTCACAACAATTTGCATTTGTCACTCTTGGACTGCATGACTGTAATTCACTGTGTGATGGAAGCAGTGTTCCAGTTGTCCAGAAGGTGGCAGCTAGCCTTCTGACTGTGAATAGCTGCCATGGAAACGCTTGTTGTGCTCCAGATCCCTCTTCTGGCTCTTAGGGCTTGTCTCTTTTATGGAGTTTTGCACTGATATAGCTACAACAGTGCATGTTCCCAACATAGACACCTTGTACTTGGTTGAAGTGTTGGCAAGCAGCGTAACTGTACCAGTACAAGTCCTGCTTTATGCCAGCATAAAGCAGATCTAAGCTTGGAGGTTTGCACTGGTGTAAAAATCCCTAATGTAGACAACCTCCAAATGATATTGTTGCCGGCACACAGGGTGCCTGGGGACAGCAACAGTGGGGGTGTTCGTCGCCCGGTGTGCTTCACGCCAAAGAACACACCAAGGTGGAGAAGCAGACTAAGTTTATTTGAGATCTCAAACAGAACCAGATGCACGGAGACAGGCACGTCTCAGATCATGCACACTGATACAAACAATTTCTCTCTTTTTATACATAACTTAGCCAAGCCGTTTCTATTCCTCCCCATGCCCCCCTCTCCCCCCTCCCATCTTTCCCTGTGAATGTTACAGAAGCAATTATCCCAAGTAGTTAAATCACTTCTGGCACCTACTAATCTATCTTGTTAGTGACTCTTCTCTAAACTACTATCTCATCCTAGTTTCTGTGATATATTATCCTACTCCCCTAGCCAGGTGCATACAGGCCTCATTAGTGCCTCTTGGTACCAGCACTGTAGCTGATAGTCAGCCGCTTTTACATTCCATTCTTTAAGCCAGTTTGTCAGGTCGCTGAGAGTTCAAACATGGAAGGACTTTGGTTCACTGAGGCCTTAACAGGGGGCTTCATTGAGACACAGTGGCTTTCCACCCTCCCGAGTGGGCCAATGACACCAACAATATCCACAATCATGTCTCAATCCGGGACCATCTGCTCTTCTGGGATGACCCGGCTGTAGAACAAACTTCCTAAGGGAGGTCAGAGTGATCCAGAATCTGACCACTGTTAGGCACATTGTAATACCCTTTGTTTTGACAGCACTTTCCCATTGTAACCAGAATGGTGGAGGTCTATTGGTGGCATATCTTTAGAACAGGATCCTATGCCAGGGAAGGACGAAGAGCCCGAAGAGACAGTGAAATCCATCAAGGAGTACGATTTCCTTATTGAACAATGTGACGGCAGGGTGGCTAATGAGTTTTGGCTCTTTGTTGCCTCTCTCACTGACTCATGTCTTAATGGTAACTCTCAGCTATACCTATGTCGCTTTGTAACTTTAAATGCTTTAACACAGGCTGGTGGCATTATCTTATCTACTGTGTACAGAAATTCCCCGATCCGCCTCTTTCGGTCACTTATTTGGCATTGATTACACTGCCTTTACAAACAACTCTTTAACCACTCCTCCTGGCAACCACTGTGGGTGGACATGTTGATGCTGAACAGCAAGCGCTGCATTCAGGATTGGGACCCATGAACTCGGTTTAGCGTCTAAGAGCTGTGCTTTTATTCCAGAAATGTCTAGGAGGTGGACAGACACATCCGCAGCAACTCTTACACACTAATGGAGGGAAGGAGGGTGGAGGGGGAGGAAAATCCACTCATCATTTAAACAGGATTCTCTTTAAAGCCCATCCTGCATTTTCCTTTAAAGCCAAGTGCTCCAGCGCAGCAGACCTGCATGTGGTGATGTCTTCCCAGCCGTGTGGTATTTTTGTCTCGACTTTCAGCAGTGTATGAGAGGTGTTTATGGGCGTTGTCCCTTTATCATGATACAGTCCAGGAGTGTTTTCTTTTCTAACAATCCCAGCTGCCCTTTGCCCTAATTCTGTCTCCCATTCCTGCTCTAATCATATTTACACTCAACCCTAAGAGTTGTTTCTCAGTTGTATCAGAAACAGGAGGGAAATAGGATGGACTTTGAATTGCTCTCAGATTAACCATTTGCTCAAGAATCTGATCTAGTCTATTCTATTCTTAATTGAGAATAAAAGCAAGCTTGCTTCCCACCAAGCGTTATGAAACAACTAATCCTCCTTTGACGAGTTGTCCATACAGAGCCCACTTTTGGTGTGCATATTGTCATACCAACCCTGGAGGGGTTGCAAATGCTTTGGAGGAGAAGATTAAAATTCAGAAAGACCATTTCTTTGGATCAGAAGTAAACAGGATGAAATCTAATAAGGACAAATTCCCAGTACTCCACTTAGGAAGGGACAATCAGTTGCACACATACAAAAATGGAAGATAACTGTCTAGGAAGGAGTGCTGCAGAAAGGGATCTGGGGCTCATAGTGGATCAGAAGCTAAATTTGATTCAACCGTATCACACTGTTGCAAAAAAAGCAAACATCATTCTGGGATGTGTTACCAGGAGTGTTTGTAAGCAAGACACGAAAAAGTAATTCTTCCACTCTACTCTGTGCTCATTAGGCCTTAAATGGGAGTCTCCAGTTTTGGACATCACATTTCAGGAAGAATTTGGACAAATTCGAGAGAATCCATAGAAGAGCAACAAAAATGATAAAAGGTCTAGAAAGCATGACCTGAGAGGAGAGAGTGAAAAAATTGGATTTGTTTAGTCTGGAGAAGAGAAGACTGAGAGGGGACATAACAGTTTTCAAGTACATAAAAAGTTGTTACAAGGAGGAGAGAGATGAAATGTTCTCCTTAACCTCTGAGGATAGGACAAGAAGCAATGGTCTTAAATTGCAGCAAGGGAGGTTTAGGTTGGACAGTAGGAAAAACTTCCTAACTATCAGAGTGGTTAAGCACTGGAATAAATTGCCTAGGGAGGTTGTGGAATCTCCATCATTGGGGATTTTAAAGAGCAGTTGGACAAACACCTGTCAGGGATCGTCTAGATAATACTTAGTGCTGCCATGAGTACAGGGGACTGGACTAAATGACCTCTCTAGATCCCTTCCAGTTTTATGATTCCATGGATTAGCAGGGGGTTTTAATGCTCCAGCCTTTGCACAGTTTCCTAAGGAGTATTCCTATTATTTGCCATGCCCTAAGGCAGGGGTTCTCAAACTTCACTGCCCTGCGACCCCCTTCTGACAACAAAAATTACTACACACCCACAGGATCGAAGCCTGAACCCGCCCAGGCCCATGCGTGCCAGGATAGAGCCCCTACCCAAGAAGTGAGCTCCAAAAGGGCGCCTGTCTCAAAGAACCACAGTTACTCTACAGTGAGTGATCAGTCTTTAGTATGGGCCACCAACTAAGTGAGAGCACAGCTGGACAGGGCCCAAAGTGGAGCACGTGGGCTCAGTGGGGCAAGTCACATGGTGTGAGCCACAGAGAATGTGCCGTACAGGACAAGGCTTGTCAAACAGCCAGCACATGGATGAGTGAAAATCTGATCAGGCTTAGCTGTATGAGCAGTGACTCAGTGAGCACCTCTGCGTACCTCTGCCAGGCAGAGGACAGATTGCACAAATGTACTCTCTAGGAAGTTTGTGCAATTTTCCACCACTCTAGGGTGGGACTTTCAATGGAGCCTAAGGGCAATCAATGCCAGTGATACTGGACACTAAAGGGGCACTGTGTGCTTAACTCCCTTGGGCTCCTATAAAACCCTGCCATGGTCTTTAAGCAATGGACTGTTTTGCTGTTCATCACTCTGATAGGGGATATGCCCCACACTGGCAAATAAAGGGTTTACAACAGTCTGAGTGTCTAATCAGCCCACCATATTACACTGGGTCAGGGGGGAGGGGGTGGATTTGGGCCCCATCTAGTCTCATGCCCAGCTGATAAAAGGGTATGTCACAGGTTGACTGGCCCTTTAAGGGGAGTTTGGCTCAGCTTTGCCTGTGACCTAGCGTCTATCCCACAGCTTATCCTGCTCTAATTCCAACTAGTGACAGGGCTGTTGGGGGGCATGGAGTGGGGGAGGGGCAATTTGCCCCAGGCCCTGGGCCCCATGCCCCACAGGGGCCATGGCCCAGCGGCAGTCCAGGTCTTCAGCAGCGGAGGGCCCTTCATTCGCTCCGGATCTTCAGCAGTATTTCGGCGGCAGGGGGCCCTTCAGTGCTGCCGAAGACGTGGAGTGACTGAAGGGCCCCCCCCGCGCTGCCGAAATGCCACTGAAGCCCCAGACCACCGCCGAGTGAGTACAAGCGCCGCAGCTCCCCCGGACCCTCTGAATCCTCTGGCTGGCCCTGACTAGTGGCCACGGATGTGAAAGGGTCAGGACTACACTACATGGAGGGGCAGGAGAACTTAGACAAAGGCAGGCAACCCAGCAGAGAAGAGGTAGGTAGTTCCTCTTTCTGGGTGGGCCCTGGAAAAGTGTCCAGTGGGTTGCTCTTCCAGAGGAGCAACCTGGGGACCCGACCAGAGGCTGAATTAAAACCAGGCTTCTGGGAAATGGCCCCAAGGAAAGGGTATGTAAGTCCTGTTGTAAGGATCACTGTGTCCAGAGGAGGGGCTGCAGAAAGCACCTGTCAGGTAGAAAGACTTTTGTTGGAATGTGTGGATGTCTAGTTGGCCTTCTGTTGTCCCAGAAGGGGTCTATGACTTGGCCTGTCCGTGACTTACCTTCCAGCTAACGCTGGGCCAAAGTGACTGACTCTGGGAGTTGGACGTGTGCTAGAGCCTGAGCAATGCCATGCTCTGATGCCAGGGGCTGCCAGGCAGTGATGGGCGCTACCCACACTCCCTCTACACCCCCACCTAGACAATCTGTTTAGGTCTGTCATGTTCAAAAGCATGGTTTTATACTCCTGGGCTAGTTTAGCAGTTGAAACCCTATACAAATCTTGAAATGCATCTTAAGGATCGGGGAAGTTTGGATTTCCGTCTAGCTCAGGACACAGGTTGGGAGGATCTTTTTAAGTGTATTTAACAGTGATGGAGTGATGGCATTTGAACAAGGGTCCCCTCGTTAGGCTGAATGCAGTTGTTTGTTCTGTGCACTACCCCCAAAATCTACAAGATTAATGTTAAAGGGACACAGTCAACTGGAAACTTAGTCAGTTTCAAAAAGTAGCTTTACAGCAGTTTCAGGCCCTTCCCTTTTATGTGTGTTCTCCTTGTCACTTTCCCCATCTCCCCTTTTTCAAATGTGTTTCTTTCGCATTTGTGAGTCCCACACAAACACCTGGAGAATCTGCTCATAGAGGGAAATCCTGAAACTGACGAGATACAAAGTGCTGTCCTCAAATGCACACCTTGAAAAATACTTATTTTTCCTTCTAATCACATAACAGTGATCTTAGTTACATAATAACTAAATCTTTTCCCATAGAAGGCGCAGTCTGTCTCTGGATGATGGGAGTTGTGCAATGTTCTACTGTGGGGGGGAAAGCTATTGCTGTATTTTTGTACTTAGCAGTGGAAGAAGATGGATGAATGGATGTGGTATAGCACAATCCCCTGGAGCATTGACAACTCTGAGTTACGTACCTCCCTAAACTGGCTGAGATCTCGATATAGGCAGAGCAGCCTAGAGAATGTGTACTCACTGGAAAAAAGCAATCACCCCCAGCCCTGTTAAAAGGCAGCTGCTTTGTGAGTATGGGGCAGAGGTGAGCAATAAATATTTGTGCATGGCTATTTAAAGTTTATTCTTTTCATTGGATGTATTTAGAGCTGGGGAATGTTGCCAGATTCACAACTCTGGAGACTGAAGCCCTCTCTCTCTCATCCACAGAGCAGGTGGAGCATAGGCCGAGCTTGATTTCCCCATGTGCTGGACTCATCCCAGCCCATCAGCTATGACCTGGAGATGTCACCAAAAGACTGAATGACCTAGTCCACCAAGACTATCAGCAATGGTCTCAACTGTTGATGAGACCACAGGTGCCAGGCTTCTGGGAAATGGATTTACAATACCAGCACCTTTCACAGAGACAGCAAATAGCCATCACGCAATGACTTTTATTAACTACTGCCCTGGGCCTGAGCAGCAGAGGCAGTCTCCCTTCCCCATTAACCACCCAGTGCCCCTTCAACATCTTGTGTGAATTCTGGTTGCCCTGGCTCTGGCAAGGATCTGGGTCTGTTTTGGGGAACCAGGATTGTCATCTAGGGAAATGCCTTTCATTTTTCCATCACTTACCTGACAAACTAGTAATCTGTCTGTCTCGTACAGGACCTAATACAACAAGGCCTTGGCTTCTGTGCCTCACTGTACTATAAATGTGTTTTATTGATATACAGCCTCTTTATTTACTAAAGAAACAGCAGCAAGGACAGGGTGTCTGCTCAGCAGCAGCTCATTTTTACACATTAGCACTGCAAGCTAGGTGGTACAGCTGTTGATGACATACAAGGCAGCGAGCAGCAAGCATGTAAAGAGATGAGATAAGAGAGCAACCGAAAAGAAGAAACAGAGTTTAGAAACCGTGTTGAAAAAGGATGTGGAATTGCTTATGCTTGATAGTCAAGTGAGACAGCATCGTAGTTTTACGCTGCTGTGGTGTCTAAACAGCAGACAAGCAACCACTAAATGCTCCTGCTTAGACAAGTTGTTGGGGGGTTTTTTCAAAGAAAACTGTTATACTTCAGCAATGGAAGTTCCTTTGCAGAGAGGTTTCAATATGTGCCTGTATAATTTATCCTTTCTGGTGTTTGCTTTAAGGTATTTTTGCTATCATAAGCAACATGAGGGTTCAAAAAGATGTGACTAATTTTGTTATAAAATTAATAATGGGGTGTTATGCAGGCAAAAGATTCAGAAATCAAATTGCGTCTTTGGGGCATAAACTGATCAAGGGAGGAATCACAAGTGGCTAATTAGTATATATTACAGAACTGTGAAAGGAAGGATGGGTTGTTGGCCTTTGTGGAGAAGGTGGGAAACATCTGTATTTGAATGAAAATAGTGACAGTTTCTCACTCACTTTTGGATTGTTACCTACTTGCTATAAAGGGGTTTACTCTCTTTCCAGATACAGAAGAATAAGCAATGAAGTGACTGCGTGAGCCAGGAAGACATGTCAGGATTGGTATGAATGGACTGTCAACATGCGAATGGCGCTACCTTGGCTGTAAAATAGTGGATCTGTAGTTGGCTGTCCAACTTTTAACAAGTGCTAACCATGGGGACTTTTGGGATGTGGATGGGCAAGTTACTTGTGTGACCTGGGAGGGGAGCGGATGTGAAACCCAAGATGTGGGGCAGTACATGTGCAAAGAGTGTGCCTGGCACTTGAAAGAAAGAACTGAGGTGTGAGTAGCCTGCTGTCCTCAGCAGGGTGAGTCCATCCCCAATGACTGGGAAAGGCAGAGAGGTTTTCTGCATCAAGAGTTCACTCTTCCTTCCAGGCCAGGGCAAAGCAGGGCCTGCACAACTGACCAAGCAGAAGCTGCTGTGTTAAGTGAGACATGCATGCAGACTAATGTCCCTATCCCCATAGTCCAGCTGGCTAATCAATAATATCCTGTTTGGAAAAGGCTGCCCTGTCACGACAAACCCCTGCCACTTGCAGAGCTCCCACACCAGAGAAGTCGCCAACAGCCGTTCAAGTTCTTCTGCACCTACTGAAGGAGCCAGAGTGAGAAACAGGTGCTGAAGCCAGGAACCTAGTCTTGGGCCACGTCCAGACTAGAGGAGGAAAATCGATCTTAGATACGCAACTTCAGCTACGTGAATAACGTAGCTGAAGTCGAATTTCTAAGATCGAGTTACTCACCCGTCCAGATGGCGCGGGATCGATATCTGCGGCTCTCCGTGTCGATTCCGGAACTCCGTTCGGGTTGATGGAGTTCCGGAATCGATGTAAGCGCGCTTGGGGATCGATACATCGCATCCAGACTAGACGCAATATATCGATCCCCGAGTAATCGATTTTAACCCGCCGATACAGCGAGTTAGTCTGGACGTGGGCTTGGAGTAGCAAAGTAACAGGGCTTGCCCTGGCAAAATGCGGCGGCCCAGGGCTGAGCACTTGGAAGGGACTGCATAACAGTCAGAGGCCTACCACAGCCTGTGGCGCCGCCGCCAGCCTTCCTTCGGGTATGGGACGCTCCAAGAGGCAGCAGAATACTGGACATAGAGGATGTCTCAGTCCTGGTCAAGCTCTGCCTTGTTGGACATGCCCCACGCTGCTGTGTTTAGACCCACCTGCTGGGCCTTGTGCTTGTAAGTTCCCCTTTGCCTGGGCAGGCTTCAGTCACAGTCTCTGGCCTCACTGGCCTGCTTCCCGGGCACAGACTGTCTGATACCTCCCTCTTGAAAGTGGGGGCCCCACAGCCTAGTTGCCTCTGTACCCCCTGACTACTGCTGACACCCCTGTAGCTTACGGGCACACTTTCCCAGAGCTCCATTCTTATGAGCACTCTGGTTTACAGTTTATCCTCATAGTTGAAGCAAATAGCCACAGCATTTATGGAGGAACAACTGTCACAATCATGCTGCATTTTAGCCAGCAGAAGATGCACCGATCCAGGCAACGTAAGAAACACCTGCAGGCAAGTCCCTGCCTCAGTCATTTCATCTTTTTGAAGCGTTCTTTGGGGTTTGGTCAGAGTCCTCCAAGGAGTTCAGGAAGCTTTCTCTCCCTATTCTCCTCTGGAGCACGGAGTCTCCGCTCCGACTCCTGTAGTCAGCATCCTTCAGCTCAGCTGGTCAGGCAGCCAGAAAGGTCCCTTCTGCCTTATACAACCAGACTTCTCACCCTCAAGGGCTGTTCTACCATTGCAGAGTCACAGACTGTGTTCCCCTGCTGGGGATTTTCCACTCCTCTGAAGAGCTGGAGCCAGCTGGTTTCACCTAGGTTGCTGCTCTGCGGCTTGTTCATTGTTCTGCCAGGTCCTGGGGGCCTATTCACTTGTTACTGATAGTAATTGATAGCTGCCTTATTCAAAAGCAAAAGTTCAGGCCTGGCTCCCTGGCTCCTCACTAGGGGTTGCTGGAAAGAGTTTAACTCTTCGAGACTGAGTAGGTAGCAATCCAACTGTGAGTGGGGGAACTGAGTCGCACGATTTTAATAAAAGTACAGAAATATCCCACATTCCCCATGTCAGGATCCTGGCCTGATCTGGTATAGCAAACTTCAGTGGCCTAAATAACCAGCCACCCCAGCTCCCACTCACTCACACCAAGAAGCAGCATAATCTCGTTACCCTTAGGTGACTGTCATTTTAGATTGCATAGTGCAGTTGGCCATGGTTATCAGAAGAAGGGAAAATTCTCTCTTGTCCCCCAACTGCATTCATGCATTCTTGTAATGAAATAGGTTTCTGGACTCCCACCCTTCTCCCCTTTCTGATTTATATTTGGTGTCCTCCAATTCCATAAATGAAAGTGCCTTTCAAACCTAGAATCTGATTCCAAATATTCTTGTTTTCAAGTTTTGTCAGTGTCAAGCTGTCCTGCAGTGGTTCAAGAGGCTGAGTACCAAACTCTCAGTAGACTGATAAGAATCAGGGCACAAACCCCAAATTGGCTGTGAGTTCTATATGTAGATTTTGCCAATCAATTACTAAGCGTTAACTCCTCGACCACTATAACAGCTATGGAGTCATAGACTGGCCCCTTGGGTACTCTGAATGCTGTCTTGCCACCCAGGTAAGCCTGCCTTTGTGATAGATAATCTCTTGCACCAGGAATCACAGGAATATTCAGGTTACTTCCCATCCCAGTGGACCAGTCACTTACCCCGGGTCAATTACACCTTAGAGCTCACAGTAAAGACAACACTTGTAGCCAATCCTATAATAAACTAGCTACAGATTTATTAACAGGAAAAGGAAACAGGTGAGTTGACAAGGTTATAGCACAGAAACACACATACACAAATGAGTTCCAATCTTAAGTTTCCAAAGTAATAGATATTTCTATGATAAGCAGGCTGTATATGTCCTCTAGGGCTAACGCAGGCTAAGCACTGAGGATGTTTTGGTTATGCCTAGTAACCCTTGCCCCGTGGAGTCTAAGGCCTTGGCTACACTGGAGAGTTGCAGCGCTGGTGGTGGCTTTACAGCGCTGCAACTTACTCACCGTCCACACTTGCAAGGCACATACAGCGCTGAATCTCCCTGGATACAGCGCTGGCTGTACTCCTCCTCTGCCTGGGGAATAACAACTGCAGCGCTGGTGATGCAGCGCTGCTCGGCCAGTATGGCCACCAAAAGCGCTGTTATTGGCCTCCAGAGGTATTCGGAGGTATCCCAGAATGCCTGCTGAGCCACTCTGCTCATCAGTTCAAACTCTAATGCCCTGGCCTCAGGTGACCCGCCCTTTAAATGCCCCGGGAATTTTAAAAATCCCCTTCCTGTTTGCTCAGCCAGGTGTGGAGTGCAATCAGTGAATCTTTCCAGGTGACCATGCCTCCATGCGCCAAACGAGCCCCAGCATGGAGCAATGGCGAGTTGCTGGATCTCATCAGTGTTTGGGGGGGGGGGGGAAGCTGTGCAGTCACAGCTGTGCTCCAGCTGTAGGAATTACGATACCTATGAGCAGATATCAAGGGCCATGCTGGAAGGGGGCCATGACCAGGACGCGGTGCAGTGCAGGATTAAAGTGAAGGAGCTGCGGAGTGCCTATTGCAAAGCCTGTGAGGGAAGCCGCCGCTCTGGTGCTGCCCCCACAACCTGCCATTTTTACAAAGAGCTGGACGCAATACTTGGGGGTGCCCCCACTGCCAATCCGAGGACCACAATGGACACTTCATAGCGGGGGGGGGGGAGGAAACCGAGAGTGAGGGTACTGGGGTGGGGGAGAGACACCCCGAAGTCCCAGGAGGCATGCAGTCAGGAGCTCTTCTCAAGCCAGGAGGAAGGCTGTCAGTCGCAGCAGCCAGTACTTGGTGAAGGACAAGCAGAGGAGCGGGTTCCCGGGAAGCAGCTTTTATTTTCAGGATGGAAATGTTTCGGGAGAGGAGGGAGGGTTAGGGCTGCATGCATGCGTGCCTAGGTGTGGAATAGCCCATTGATGTGGTCTATCACGTCGTGGTAATCGGCCTCGGTAATCTCTTCAAAAGTTTCAGCCAGAGCATGGGCAATGCGCTTCCGCACGTTTATAGGGAGAGCAACTGTGGTCCTTGTCCCAGTCAGGCTAATGCGTCCACGCCACTGTGCCGCAAGGTGCGAGGGGACCATTGCTGCACACAGGCAAGCTGCATAGGGGCCAGGGTGGAATCCGCATTGCTGTAGAAGACCCTCCCGCTCTTCCCAGGTGACCCGCAGCAGCGAGATAGCTTCCAGGATTAACTCCTGTGGAAAATGTTGTGAGAGTGTTCACTACAGGTGCCCCCTGCAGCAGTTTGCTTTCCTCAGTGCACAGAAACCCCAGCACAGCCCTGAAGCAATCATTCCCCCTTCCCAGGTGATCCACAGCAGCGAGATAGCTTCCAGGATTAAATCCTGTGGAAAATGTTGGGAGAGTGTTCACTATAGGTGCCCCCTGCAGCTGTTTGCTTTCCCCAATGCACAGCCCTGGACAGTACAGCCCTGAAGCAATCAGTCCCCCTTACTCACCATTTCGGGGCTCCTGTGGGTTATGTGCGCTCTCTTTGGTATGGGAAAATTATGCTATTGTGAAGACTGTAAACTCCTTCACTGTCTGGGATAACTGTCTGAGATATAAACAATGCTGCCTCTGTTAACTGTAGCCTTTTTTTCCTTTCCACAAGCGACCTTGAGTTCTCAGCTGCCCATGTTAACAGCAGCTCAAAAACTCCAAAACCTGCAGAAGAAGCCATGAAAAAGCAGAGATAACCTGCTGCAAACAGTTATGGATCACTCTGCCAGAGAGAAGAAAAAACTGCAGGACTGGAGGGAAAGGGAAAGCAGGATCCGCCAGAGAAA
Source organism: Gopherus flavomarginatus (assembly GCF_025201925.1). Taxonomy (NCBI): domain Eukaryota; kingdom Metazoa; phylum Chordata; order Testudines; family Testudinidae; genus Gopherus; species Gopherus flavomarginatus. The sequence goes on along the minus strand of NC_066631.1, from coordinate 9,049,376 downwards.
AGCAGCGGCCAGGAAGAAAAGCACAAAGCAGCTGATAAGCATCCTGGCACGCCAAGCGGACTCTATCCAGGTGCTCGTAGCCATGCAGGCAGAGCACTACTGCACCGCACCCCACCCCCCCGTCCCAAAGCTCTTTCCCTTGTACCCCAATGTCAGCTCAAAACCCCCTTCCCAGCATCCAGGTTCTTACCTCCACCAGCTGCCTCCAACACCTGTACATTCACCAACCAGCTCTGAGAACTACGACCCTTACCCTCTGCACTCAACCCCCATCACCATGCAGTATAGGCATCCTGAAGGGCAGCAGTCATTGCACAGCACTCCAGACGTGACATATTCAAACCTGTGACTGTACAGTTCCTCACCACACATCCCCTGCCCTTTTAGGTTCCCGAAATGTTGTGTGTCTGTCAATAAAGTTATTTTCTTTTCAATAAATGAATTCTTGGCTTTGAAAACAGTCTTTATTATTGCAGAAAGTCAAAGATACCTTAGCCCAGGAAAGAAACATGCACTGCAAATCAGCTTAGGAAAAACAGATTCCTACTAACATTGTAACCACTATACTTCACTCCCGTGCAAGGCACCAAACATTACTGTTGGTTTTTAGCCTCAAATTCCTCCCTCTAGGCATCCCTAATCCTTGAAGCCCTGTGCTGGGCCTCTCTAGTAGCCCTGCTCTCTGGCTGTGCACATTCAGCCTCCAGGCGTTGAACCTCAGAGGTCCATGCCTGACTGAATGTTTCACTCTTCCCTTCACAAATATTATGGAGGGTACAGCACACGGATATAACCGCGGGGATGCTGCTTCCCCCCAAGTCCAGCTTCCCATACAGAGATCGCCAGTGCCCCTTTAAATGGCCAAAAGCACACTCCACAGTCATTTGGCACCGGCTCAGCCTGTAGTTGAACCGGTCCTTGCTCCTCTCAAGCTTCTCTGTATACGATTTCATGAGCCAAGGCATTAACGGGTAAGCGGGGTCTCCAATGGGCATTTCAACGTCCTCTACTGTGATCTTCCGGTCTAGGAAAAAAGTCCCTGCCTGCAGCTTCCTGAACAGGCCAGTGTTCCAAAAGATGCATGCATCACGCACCTTTCCGGGCCAGCCTGTGTTAATGTCAATGAAATGCCTACGATGCTCCACAAGCTCCTGGAGAACCATAGAGAAATACTCCTTTCGATTAATGTACTCGGATGCTAGGTGGGGTGGTGCCAGAATAGGAATATGTGTCTCATCTATCGCCCCTCCACAGTTAGGGAAACCCATTTGTGCAAAGCCATCCATAATGTCCTGCACATTCCCCAGAGTCACGGTTTTTCTTAGCAGGATGCTATTAATGGCCCTGCAAACTTGCATCAAAATGACTCCAATGGTTGACTTTCCCACTCCAAACTGGTTCCCGACCGATCGGTAGCTGTCTGGCGTTACCAGCTTCCAGACTGCAATAGCCACCTGCTTGTCCACTGTTAGGGCAGCTCTCAATCACGTGTCCTTGTGCCGCAGGGTGGGGGCGAGCGCAACACATAGTTCCATGAAAGTGGCTTTTCTCATCCGAAAGTTCTGCAGCCGCTACTCGTCATCCCAGACTTCCATGACGATGTGATCCCACCACTCAGTGCTTGTTTCCCGAGCCCAAAAGCGGCGTTCTATGGTGCTGAGCATTTCTATCAAAGCCACAAGCAATGTCGTGTCGTACACATCAGGCGACTTGCAATCATCATTGGACTCCTCATCACTTTGGAGCTTAAGGAATAGCTCAACTGCAAAACGTGAAGTGCTGGCGACACTCATCAGCAAAGTCCTCAGCAGTTCAGGCTCCATTTCCCACAGAAATCGCGATGTACAGAAACCACTGAGAGAGTCACAATGGGGCCAAATGTGGACAGAAAAACAGGGACTGCTGGGATGCAAAGCGATGCATCACAGGTCGTTGGGACAGGAAGCAGAATGACCCGCACCCTTCCATCCCCTTCCTACAACCCACGGTGCCAAAATGGGACGAGGTGCTGTGTGGGATAGCTGCCCATAATGCAGCACTCCCAACAGCACTGCAAATGCTGCAAATGTGGCCACACTGCAGGGCTGGTAGCTGTCAGTGTGGCCACACTGCAGTGCTTTCCCTACACAGCTGTACGAAGACAGCTGTAACTCCGAGCGCTGCAGACCGCCAAGTGTAGCCAAGGCCTAAGCAGCATAAAGAGAGAGTTCCTCTTTGTTAGGGGTTTTTAGTCCTTTCCCCCTTCTGTGTTGAGCTGCAAACTCCACTGACAGGAGGAATTCACTTGCAATTCTCATCTGCATGGGGGAGGGGCAGAAGAGTAAACCCCAAAGTCTTTTGTCCTCTGCAGTGTCCCAGTCTAGTCCATCTAGTGTCGATGGGCCTTCCTTAACAGTCAGGATGTAACGCCATCTGTTGGCGATCACGAGCTTTACGCTACTTAATGTCTTTTTCCTGTCTGGTGATTTACAGAGTCAGAGAGGCTTGCAGTGCAAACACGCAATACTCCTGGGGGAATTGTGCACCATTGTGCATGCACAGAATGTATGTCCCCTGCAGATTTCTTTGCTTCCCTGCAGAAAAATGACTTTCTGACAGGGAAGCGAAGAGAAGCCACAAGAGCAGGCACGTGACTCTCCCCAGTAGTATGTTTTGAGTGCCCAGGGCAGCTGGTAGAGAGGTAAATCACTCTAGGGCAGGGGGCGAGATGGAGGAAGACTTGGCTGGTGGCTTTGACTCTGCACCAGGCTCAGCTGCTAGTCCTGGCTGGGATGGGGAGGATGGGCCTTCCTCTTCCCCTGCATGACATCCAGGGCCATGTCAGACCCACCCCCAGATTTCTCCTCTGGCTGAAGGAAACTCTGCAAACCCCACCCTACCATTGTGCTTCTTGTGCCCATCGCTCCTCAGCTGCAGGGGGAGAGATCACTGTACAGGGAGCTGCTCCCCCATCCTCCCAACCCCTGTGCATCCAAACCCCCCCCTCACACCCAGCCCATCCCACTGAGTCTCACCCCTTCCATCCAGAACACCCTCGACAAGGCCAACTCCTCCTGCACCTGGACCACCCTGACGAGCCACTCTGGGCCCCAACCAGCTGCATCTGGATCTCTACTGACTGTACCCCACTTCCCCAGCACCTGGACCCCCCCCCACTGAACCCCCCACATCCAGACTCCCCCCCACCACCAAGCTCTATCCCCCGCACACCTAGACTCCCCGCTGAGCCCTAACCACCTTCACCTGGACCCTCCCCTGCAGAGTCCCATTACCACTGCATCCAGAACCCACGCCCCTGTGCATCCAGATCCCCACACACACACAACCAGATCCCCCCCACACAAAACCCTCTCAACCCACACTGGGATCCTCCACACTAAAACCCTCCACACTTGGATCCTTCCTTGCTGAGCCAGCCTGCTCACATCTGGTGCATCTGGCATGGAGGGGCAGGGCTTGGGGCGGGCGGGATTTCTGGGGCAGGCTGGGACCTTGAGCTGTGCAGGGCTGGGTGCAGTCTCACTGCTGAGTTCATGTGCTGGGGTGGGGGGGAGCTGCAGAGTGATCTCCCACCTCCGTGCAGCCAGTGGCCTGTGCTCCCCAAGACCATGCTGGCGTCTCCACATTCGACAAATAAAATGTGCAGAATTTTAAAATATTGTGTGCAGACTTTTTAATTTTTTGGTGCAGCATTCCCTCTGGAGTAACAAATATTAACTTAGCATATGGGGTACAGATGTTATACACGCGATTAATGCAGGCTGCAATTTACAAGCATTCTACAAAGTCTAAACACGTTACATTTCATTTTCTTTTTGACAATACTGCCAGAGGTGAGCCACACTGACTTCAGCTCTGTGTCTGCCAATGTTCAGGTGACACAGGGGGAACCGTGGCCTGAGCTGGCACCTTGTCTGCCAGCGTCACAGGCATGACGTGCTCTCTCTCAAAAATACCCAGCAAGCTGACAGTAGAGAGGCTGTTGTAACTAGGTGCTGTAAGAAAGCAGAACAAAGCTGGCTATCGTAGTCAGGTCTTTGTAATACAAGCAATCAATAGGTTGTTTTAGGAAAAAAAAATACCTATTAGGCATAAGCACCTATAACTGCTTGTATTTTTAGATGAGCTTTTGGGCTATTTAAGTGCAATGGTGGCATTGCTGCTGCAGCCCTTATCTCTTTCCCAAGCTGGGGTTGGGTTTGTTTTTGGTATGGGAAGAAACAGCAGCATGACCTGGGCTGTGAGAGGGGAGAACTGTTTAATGGTTCTCCAGATGATGGGAAAAAGGCACATTAAATAAGACCCTGAAAACAAAGCTGTGAGGAATCCCCCCACCCCCCCGCCCCAGTCTGAGACAGGCATTCACATAAGTGAAGCACTCAGAAGTGCATCCAAACATTGTGCAACGCCGCCCGTCTAACCCATCTGACGTTGGCAAATACCCGAGTTTTGATTTTACAGCCATAGGTGGGACAGCATGGGGCCAAATCAATTGCTTGTGCAGCTCCATTGGATTTAGTCCAGCATGATTGTGATTTATGCAAGGTCATAGGTGGCCTTTGATGGCACAGCTCGAATTAGCACTGAGCCATTCCTGGCTCCCAGTCCTGGTCTTCTGACAACTGCAATGCCATAGTCCAGCTGCCGCAGGCCCCCAGGACCACAACACTCAAGTTGCTTAAATATTCCCTTCCCCGCACCTCCAAGCTTGTGGGCACTCTGGATTACAGTTTACCTTTCTGGGGACATGGAATAGTTGAAACACATAGTACACAGGCTTTGCAGAAGGAATTCTAAATGATTACTTTTTACTTTAGAAAGCACAAGAGAGATACAGGTCCAGATAAAACCATAAAACACCTACACATCCTTCCTTGCCTCAGTTTCCTCACCACTCTGGCCATTCTTCAGGTCAGTGTCTTCTAAGAACATCAGTAGGCTTCCTCTCCTGCACACAGTGGCTTCTCTCTCTTCTGTATTCAGGCTTCTGGTCTCTTTTCTCGCGCTCCAAAATGGCCAGTGGCCCAGTGGGAACCTTTTTAAAAAATAACCTCCAGTCCCCTTAGATGACCCCTCGATCAGCCTCCTGATCAAAGTCCCCACTAAATGATCCTTGCTTATTTACCAGCCTGGTTTTCCTGGGCAGTAGCCAACTCTTTGTTCAAAGTTTCATCCATGTGAATAGAAGGCCATCACGTTTTTACAGCCTTCCATTGTGAGCCCTGTCTCACGGCCCCCTGGGAATTCCAGTCCAACATGGAGGTTAAAAGACCACAGAGACCGCTCATGTTAAAAAATGGAGTTTGCTGTTTGACACAGATTTATACAGAATGCTCATGAGCTGACAGACTTAATATGTTGTGCAAAGACAGATTATCACAGCTGTTAACGCTGAAACTTGACAATGGTAGTTTAAGAATTCCCTTGAGCATGGCTATTGCCCCGGTGGCCACGAATGGTACCATTCCTATCCAGATCGTGGGGACATCTAGAGCACCCACAGTGACTTGTTTATTAAGGAGGGGAAATAAAGAGACACAGTGATAAGTACTAAGAGAGCAAAACCTTTTTCTTCTCCTCTTGAAAGCGGAGAAGTCTGGATCCAGATTGGTGTAACGCAGCTTTTTAATCCTTTGGAACGCCTAACTTCAGAACAGGAAAGCTTCTTTGCCTGAAGAAAGGTTGCCTTATGGTTAGAACCACAACGGAGAGGTAAATCTGACTACTATGGACTCTGTGCCTCAGTTTGCCCCATGTAAAAGGGAAATAGGAACAGTACACTTGTCCCATTGCAGTGTTATAAGACTTGCTTAATTTAACTGCTTTGAGGTCATTGGCTGTGCTGGGCTATATAAGTGCAAAATAGTATTAAGAATGTGAGTATTCCGCATCTTCCCTGCAATAGTGCCTTGCCACCAGGGTGAAGGCAGAGTAATAAACTTTTCTTGTTACTATAGTTTCTTCTACTGCAGCTATAAATGCAGAAATAATAGGCTGCATTGTGGATTTCTATTTCCAAGTTATATAGTGTGTTAACAACAGACGATCACCCTGCTGTCCTAAACCAGGTAGCTCTTGGACCCTGAGGAAGCCTGGATCGCTCTCTCTATATATGTAGCACTGTATTATAATTAGTGCCTCACACTTCCTCAAGATTTAAACTGATGCACTGTACATTCGTCCGGCTGGCACTGCTGTTAGCCAGCACCTTAAAACCCTCCCTTCGCAGGGCTGCTTCCTGCTCTGCTCTCTTTGAATGTTTAGTATTTTATTTGTTTTGGTCAAACAACTTACTCCCACAACGACTGCTCTTTAATATTCATCTCTGCCCCTGCCCCTAGCTTGGATTAACTGGATTTTGCTCAAGACGTTTCAGTCTATTACTCTGTACGTTTAAAGGGATGGGTTCCGCCCACTCTATGCCAGAAGAGATTCAAGAACTTGCTGACAAGACTGGCTGTGAGTACTGCTCTATGTTTTTAGCTTCTTTATTCCCAATGTAGTATTGTTAATCATTGCTAATGGCTTCAAAGTGGATCTGGCAAGGTCTCTTTCTGATCTAAAGCGTCTCCAATAGCCAGCTGCTCCGGCAAGGTTCACTCAGCGCGGGACTCATGAAGAATGTGGTTTAACTGCGTAAGTAACTGGGGACTTTAGGTTGCTCTATGTTGTTGCAATTTACAGTGGCTTTCGAAACTAGACAAGTGACGACAGCAAGATGACAGGGCTGGTTTGAGCAGGAAGGTTTTATAAGTGAACTCAAAACACAAGTCATGTGTTCTCTGCTCTTGCTTGCTATGCGGCCCTTTTAAGGGGTGAGTTAGTTTTGAGTCTGTCTAGCCGCTGATTGTGTGAAGGATGGAGTCACTAGGAGTGCTAAGAGCTGAGAACTTGCATATACAAACCTGCAGTGTTTTAATAACAACTGCTGGTCCTTCAACCTCTCTGTGCCTTGACATCCCTGGCTATAGAATGGAGATAATACCAACCTCCCAGGCGTGTTGAAACGCTGAGTATTAATATTCATAAACTGTGTTGCGCTCCTTAGATGACGAGTATATGGGAGCTGCTATAGCCACACGTTGATTGTTCCATCATTCTGATAGCCAGTGAGACACATCTGACCATCTGAGGACCGCAGAAGTGGAAACACCATGTGAATGTGTAATTTCTGCATAGCTGTCCTTTGCCAAATGAATGGTGGGAGCACTATATCATGGGGTCCTGCAGGAATTGCTTCTTGGCCCCAAGCTGTTTAACGTTTTTTATCAACGACCTGGAAGAAAACCTAAAATCATCGCTGATAAAGTTTGCAGATGCCACAAAAATTGGGGGAGTGGTAAAGAATGAAGAGGACAGGCCACTGATTCAGAGATCGCTTGGGGAGCTGTGCACAAGCAAACAGTATACATTTTAGTATGGTTACATGTACATCTAGGAACAAAGCACGTAGGCCACACTTCTAGGATGGGGACCTCTATCTTGCAGAGCAGTGACTCTGAAAAAGATTTAGAGGTTGTAGTAGATAATCAGCTTAACATGAACTCCTCAGTGCAAAGCTATGGCTAAAAAAGCTAATGCGATCCTGGGATGCATAAAGAGAGGAATCTTGAATAGGAGCCGAGAGGTTATTTTACATCTGTATTTGGCACTGGTGAGACCGCGGCTGGAATCCTGTGTCCAGTTCTGATGCCCACAATTCAAGAAGGATGTTTGATAAATTGGAGAGGGTTCAGAGAAGAGCCACGAGAATGATTATAGGCTTAGAAAACCTGCCTTATAGCTATAGACTCAAAGAACTCCATCTGTTTAGCTTAACAAAGAGAAGGTTAAGGGATGACTTGACTATAGTCTGTATCTGTCTACACGGGAACAAATATTTAACAATGGACTCTTCAGTCTAGCAGAGGAAGGTCTAACACAATCCAATGGCTGGAAGTTGAAGCCAGGCAAACTCAGACTGGAAATAAGGAGACATTTTAATAGTGAGAGTAATTAACAATTGGAAAGACTTATCCTGGGTCGTAGCGGAGTCTCCGTCATTGACAACGTTTAAATCAAGACTGAATGTTTTTGTAAAAGATCTGCTCCAGGAATTTATTCTTTGGGCAAAAGCTTTACAGAGAAAGTATATTTAAAACAACAAAAGTTCCTACACACTTGGGTGTGATCTCTGGTAAGCATTTCCTAAGTCCAACACAGGGGTAGGAGTCAGTCTGTCTTCAACAAGGGTGGAGGTCCCCTAAGATCCTGTCAGTTTGTTGAATCAAAAGCAAGACTACAAGTCAGTTCAAGCCCATCCCATTATACCAAAAGCCCTCTCTTTGTTTCCTAGTCTCTGGAAAACCCAGCGGGAGCCTTGCTGGGAGAGGAGGAGGGTATCACTATGGGGTTGTTCAGTCTCAGGGGTAATCACCCTCTGCTGTTTTTGATTCCTGTAGGAACTGTGGTTATCTTCCCCCATTGAATAAAACACAATCACACATAAACTATTCATAAGTTTAATATAACAATCCCAAAAGACAATTCATGGAGTAGCACGTACGTGCTAGCCATTGACCTGATCCTAAACCAGATCTAAACAATCTGTATTTGGGAGATTCAAAATTCAGGTCTCGATTTCATCCCCCTCACCCAAACCTCAGGAGTTCCATTTTGGACCCTTTTATAGTGGGCCAAACTGTGATATTTGGATCTGGATTCAGATTCTGGACCCGGCAAAGTTGAACTCTGGGGGTCTTCGTTTGAGCATGTTTCATTTTAAAACGTGTGTGTGTGTGTGTGTGTGTGTGTGTGTGTGTGTGTGTGTGTGTGTGTGATGTTAACATATAAAATCACATACATGCCTTTTGTAATGAATATGTTTGGGGAAGGTTAACATAATGGATGTTTTCTAGATTCAGATGCTTTTTTTGTGTTTCTGTGCTACTCTGAACTTTCAAAAGTTGCAGTTGTGCCCTTAGTTCACTACTTGTGGTCTTAGACCTTCTTTTTTAATACAAAATGCTCTTAATTAGAAACAAAACATACACCACATCCGAGAAATGGTAATAGCTCGCCATGTGATGAAGCATTTTGTTTACAAAAAATTAGCCTGTCTGTTGCAATCAAGGCAGAAACAACAAATTGAGTAAAACCACACTGGGCCAATTAATTAAAATCAAATGAATGTGGACTAATTTAAACGGACAATTCTCCAGATTCTCAAACAGATGGTTAAGCTATTAAATTTATAACTTATAGCTAGGGAGATAAACAGTTGCATAAGAGGGGCCTGGTTAGGAGACCAATAAATTTTACTCTGATTTGGTGCATCGACAAAGCAAAATACATCAGTTTTAACCACCGTGCTTCCAGACTACCTGTTGTGGCAGGGAGCGTATGTCCAATAAATGAACTTGCCCTTTATAGCCGGGAAGCACCTGAGAGTAGCGCTACCTGATGTTTTCATCCTGAAATAATGCAGAGTCTCCTGTTAGGGGGGAAGAGAAAGGGGGATTGTTACAAATGTGCCCAAAGCTCTCTGGGCTGGGTTTTGTGTCATGATGGTTTGAAAACAGATGAGACAATATCATCCTGCTGTGTGAGCAGGGAACTGGACTAGGTCATCTCTCGAGGTCTCTTCCAGGCCTGTGATTCTATGGTTCTACCATCATCTGAGTTTTGGGATTGAACAAAATTGCTGCTTGTCACTCTGCTTCATAACAGACCCACGAGTGTTTGTGCAGCTCCACCACACGAACTGGGCCCCAGCTCACTCAGATCTGGGCTTGTTTTAAAGGAACCCAACACAAAGCTCTGGCAGTGGGGTGAGCGTTTGTGTGACGTGACGCGCCCGCAAAGGAACCATTTGCAGGACATGCTGCTCCTACCTCCTGCCTTGAGAATCTTAGCAGACGAGGTTCCCTGCAGGGCACCGCATTTCAAGAAAGATGTGGAGAAATTGGAGAGGGTCCAGAGAAGAGCAACAAGAATGATTAAAGGTCTTGAGAACATGACCTATGAAGGAAGGCTGAAGGAATTGGGTTTGTTTAGTTTGGAAAAGAGAAGACTGAGAGGGGACATGATAGCAGTTTTCAGGTATCTAAAAGGGTGTCATCAGGAGGAGGGAGAAAACTTGTTCACCTTAGCCTCCAATGATAGAACAAGAAGCAATGGGCTTAAACTGCAGCAAGGGAGATTTAGGTTGGACATTAGGAAAAAGTTCCTAACTGTCAGGGTAGTTAAACACTGGAATAGATTGCCTAGGGAAGTTGTGGAATCTCCATCTCTGGAGATATTTAAGAGTAGGTTAGATAAATGTCTATCAGGGATGGTCTAGACAGTATTTGGTCCTGCCATGATGGCAGGGGACTGGACTCGATGACCTCTCGAGGTCCCTTCCAGTCCTAGAGTCTATGAGTCTATGAGAGCCAGCTGGTGTTTGAGCCATTTCTGGGGATGTTCTGCTGGGGCAGCTCTGTGCCAGAAAAGGCTTTTTCTTTTTTGTTTTAAGTAAGTGATTTGTGCAGGTTTTTGATGTCACTGCGGTTTTCTCCCTTGGCGGCTGAAACCTGCTTCACTCATCCATTCTGCAGTTGCATCCCAAAGCTGCCAGCAGGAAAGCAAGGATGCATGGGTAGGTGTAATAAAGGAACTGATTGCAAGCAGCGGGTCACCATCTATGTTTGTTGGTCTGATTCATTCCGTAAAGTAGAGCTGGGGAGTGTATGTGGTTATTTTCCTTCCTTTGTAATCCTTCCGGGTCCTCGTGTGAGTTAATAAGAGCAGCACAGTCAGTGTCAATTTCACACAGATGTTACAAACGGAATCACTATGTTGTGAAACAAGTTGCCTACAATTTGAAACACTCATAGTGATTTCTTGGCTTTGCTAAGCAGTCATTTGATTTTGTTCTTGAGTTATAATATTTTTCAGTGTATGATTTGAAAGATAGACCATGTGTGGGGCAGTCTGTACAGCACCTAGCACAGTGGGGTCATGGTCCGTGACTAGGATTCCTAGATGCTACCACAATACAAATAATAAATAATGTATTGGGATAAGCTGAGAAATACTCAACATAGAACTATCCTCACCGCCTTTACAGAAGTCATAGCACAATGTTAATAAGATTTGGTATGCCCAAGGGATTAATTACGCATGCAAACACACACACACACACCCAGGGAAAGATGAGCTTCAACACAAATAGAAACCTAAACAACATTAACCCTCTGAAAGTGCATTCAAGTGCAATGTTCAAATACTTCAGATGACAGATTGTAAATGCTACTGCATCTAGAAGTTAAGCAGCAATGAATTAGTTTCAGCGTCAGAAATATGTTCCCCATCAGTCTATTTCTAAGAGGTTGATGTTTGGATCTACAAATCAGTAGATCCTAAATCCTCTGTACTACTTCATTTTGCAAAGTGTCTTTCATACAAATTGCATCGTAAGATGTTTTATGGCATTAATACAATTACAGAGTTGAATAATACATAATGGCATAGGGCGAGAGAGAGATGCAATGGTCCAGACAAGATTATTCTCGCCAGCTGAGATTTGAAATGAGAAGAAGAATCAATGCAGTAGAGAGAAGCAGAGCAGCTGTTCCAGGTGTAAGGAGCTGCAGTGGAGAAGGCTCTTGCATGCCTAGTGTGATTGTGTGAATGGATGGGACCTGTGCTCGATAAGGGGAGAGGTTGCTGCAAGCCCAGGATTAACTGAGGGCATTGACTGATTTTTGAGCATGCTGAAGTGTGGTAGGTGTGTCACAGGGACAAATGAAGAGATTGCACTTGTCCTGAAGAGCTTGTGTCATGTCTGCTTTCTACTGCAACAAGTAAGGGCTGTAAACAGACAAAAGGGAGAGACAGCATGGCCTAGTGGATAGGGCCACGGGAGACCTAGTTTCTGTTCCTGGCTCTGCCACAGACCTGCTGCGTGACCTCGGGCAAATCACCTATCCCCTCTTTGCTTCTCTTTCCCCTTCCACTCTGTCTGTCCCTCTCTAGAATGGGGCAGGGATTGGCTCATACTGTGCATCTCTACCGTGCCTAGCACAGTGGACTCTCTAGAGGCTGCGCTAAACCAAATAACAGTGCCAAGAGCCAGCCTTTATTTTAAAAACCTAAAGGCAGCTTGTGTCAGGCCAGTCTGATACGGAGTTATTTACAGCCAACTCCTTTGCTATTGCAGTCACGTGACCCTATGAGGATTGGGGTAGGTTCAGTAGCTCCTACCTTCTTATCAGAGCCGCTTGTTGGGCTACAGTGAGTGATGTTGGAATGCCAGCAGCATCCATTACATGCCTTTAAAATCAAAAGTTCCCAGCCACATTCCAGTGAGATCCTATGGTGAGTCTCCTGCATAGGGCATTCTGCTGTGAATCTGAGCGTGCTCACTGCGCTTGAGAATTCTCATGTAATGATGGGCTTTAATGAAGGGCTAATTGCTAATTTGGCTGCATTTGGAGTGTCTGTGCTTGCAGACGATGACCGGTGGCTATGTTGGCCTGGTTGATAACTCTTCCCCTCTTCATCTATTAGATTAACATTTGAGAGAGAGAAAGGCTGGAGCCTATGGTTTTCCTCACTGTCTGAGTGCGCGTCTGATTCAAGCCTCAGTCACACCAAAGCAGGAAGGGATGTTTGCAGAATAAGGAACTATTTCATTTTTAAAAAGCCAAAACAAATTATTGGAAAAGGACCCTGGGCTGGATTCTATCTTGCACAGTTGAGAATGGAGCACGGCCGGACGCAGTACTGGAGACAGGAGAGCAATATTGCAAAGCATGGTCTCTTGTGGAGTTTTTATAGGGGTCGATCTGCTCCTCTGTGTGGGCTCAAGTCTAACACTGACGCTGAAATGGTTGCTAATTGGAAGAACTTAGAAATGTCATTTCTAAGGTTGAGCTGGTGGATGAGAGGCAGCAGAACTAACTGCCTCATGGAGGTGGGGTGATCTGCATTCTCCAAGGCCAACTTGGGCTCTCATTATGGAAGCAGAGGTCAGGATCACTGTGCAGGCAGAGTGCTGAACCCAAGATACAGGTCTAGCGAGCTCCTGTTGCTCTTCCAGGTGATATTGTAGCAGCACGGAGACTAAAGGAGGTGGAGTCTAGCGATCCTCTGCCAGGTAGGGGCTTGCTGTGATGTGTATAGGGACATGGCCAATACACATATGCGCGCCCTCAGTGTCATGTGTTCATGGTGGGCCTTCTGCTGCCTTAATCCCTCCTCAGCGAGGCGGGGTCATGGGTAGAGAAGGGGAGGGAGAGGAGAACAGGGAGGTGTTTTAAAATCTCCCAAATCCAATGTTGTTTTTTTAAAAAAAATATTTTACTTGCAAACTGAGATGCTTGTGTGGGCGGTGGGGTGAGGTGGGGAAGAGAGGCCCCAATTCAAACCAAGACCATTTTAGATAATACCTGGGGCCATGTCTACATCTAAAATTTTGCAGCGCTGGTTGTTACAGCTGTATTAGTACAGCTGTATAGGGCCAGCGCTGCAGAGTGGCCACACTTACAGCAACCAGCGCTGCAAGTGGTATTAGATGTGGCCACACTGCAGCGCTGTTGGGCGGCTTCAAGGGAGGTTCGGGAACGCGAGAGCAAACCGCGGCGAAGCTGGTCTCCTTTCCCGGTTTGCTCTCTCGTTCCTCGAACCCCCGAACAAGCAGGTCTCCTTCCCTGCGGTTTGCTGGGTGGTTCGGGGAACGCGAGAGCAAACCCGGGAAAGGAGACCAGCTTCGCCGCGGTTTGCTCTCGCGTTCCCCGAGCAAGCAGGTCTCCTTCCCTGCGGTTTGCAGGGTGGTTCCGGGAACGCGAGAGCAAACCGCGGCGAAGCTGGTCTCCTTCTCCGGTTTGCTCTCGCGTTCCCCGAACCCCGAGCAAGCAGGTCTCCTTCCCTGAGGTTTGCTGGGTGGTTCCGGGAACGCGAGAGCAAACCGGGAAAGGAGACCAGTTTCGCCGCGGTTTGCTCTCGCGTTCCCCGAACAAGCAGGTCTCCTTCCCTGCAGTTTGCAGGGTGGTTCCGGGAAACGCGAGAGCAAACCGCGGCGAAGCTGGTCTCCTTTCCCGGGTTTGCTCTCGCGTTCCCGGAACCACCCAGCAAACCTCAGGGAAGGAGACCTGCTTGCTCGGGGTTCGGGGAACGCGAGAGCAAACCGCGGCGAAGCTGGTCTCCTTTCCCGGTTTGCTCTCGCGTTCCCGGAACCACCCAGCAAACCTCAGGGAAGGAGACCTGCTTGCTCGGGGTTCGGGGAACGCGAGAGCAAGCCGGGGAAGGAGACCAGCTTGATTACCAGAGGCTTCCTCAGGTATGCTGGGATACCTGCTTATTCCACGGAGGTCAAGAAAAGCGCTGGTAAGCGTCTATACTTGATTACCAGCGCTGGATCACCAGCGCTGGATCCTCTACACCCGAGACAAAACGGGAGTACGGCCAGCGCTGCAAACAGGGAGTTGCAGCGCTGGTGGTGCCCTGCAGATGTGTACACCTCCTAAGTTGCAGCGCTGTAACTCCCTCACCAGCGCTGCAACTTTCTGATGTAGACAAGCCCTGGAAGTATTTCCTAACGATGCAGCTGTCAGACCACAAGAGTCTACCAAGGGAGGGGTGAAAGCCACATCATTGGAGCTGTTTGCAACTGGACAAGATAAGTATTTCTGTAAATACCCTAAGGAACCGTCCTGCTTCAGCTGAGGGATGTTCCAGATGACTCAGCAGGTCTCTGATTCCCCTGAATTGGCGTGTGACTGTCCCTGATAGTCTGCTCAGGCTTTCACCCTCTAAGGCAGAGGTCTGAATAGGGCAGAGCGCATGCATTAATACCACTGCCCAGCAAAAGCGTTTACTTCACCCACGGCAACTTGGGCCCAGATACTCTTTCTATTGTAAGCTACAAGGAGTTTTGCTGTAGATTTCAAGAGCCGAAGGATCAAGCTTTTAAGGAGCAGGTGACAGGAACACAAACTATCATTTGTTTACAAGCCCCATCTTTAAAGGCAAAAACAGCCTCCTTATGCCTCAGCTCCGTTAGGGCAGGGCTGCGCAGCCTGAACGGTCAGCTGATGTGCAGTATAGAACTATGGTAACACACTGGACATCTCAGCTTTCCACACAGAAAGGGAGCGAGGCTGCATTTACAGCCTGGCTTTGGCTGGAGGAGAAATCTGACCGTTTAAGGACATACAGTGCTGTGTGCTTATGAGATCGTGACTCATTCTGGCCACCTGAGCCAAAATATCAAATGAGCCACCTGAGACGTTAAGTGCTAACCCTGCCCAGGTGGGGCGATACAGACGTGAGTGCTCATTACCAGCTGGCCGTTTGGTGGCTTTTGTGAAATGAGTTGATGATCTCAAGCCTGTTTCAAGCGCACAGGTGTTCATGGTACCAAACTAGCTGTCACAACAGACACATCGGCAGCCGAGCGGAGAGACGAAATCTGTGCTGGCCCTGTGTTCACATAGATGTGCTTCCAGGATAAACTCTCAATCCAGCACCTTTCGCTGGTACTGACGTTCACTTAGGCAACAATAAAACTGCCCTCAGCCTCAGCCCAGATTCCTCTCTCTCACGTGCGTAAAAATAATGAAATGATACAGCTTAGGTTCCCTTCCTGTACAATGCACATCCAAGCAGTCAGAGAAATGTGGAGAGCCAGTAGGAGGCAAGAAGGTGTCACACGATGACTCCCAGGAACCGGCTTATTCAACTAGATCAAAACTCAAGCCCCCAAATTTACAATGCACCTTTGGTATCAGGCCCCACTTTACCGCTGTGGCCTTTCTAAAGTGGCCATCATTGTGGCATCTAGACACTACAGTCAAGTCACTATACTGGATGGGTGCCTGCCACATTAGTATCAAACTTCTTGTTCCAGAACAAAGTCTGTAAGTCTCTGCAAGAGCAGTGTTCTAAAACGAGAGGGAGATTAGGGAGTGGGGAAGGGGGCCAGGTCACACTGAAGATCTGCATTTTCATAGGGAGTGCACTTGTAATAAAAAGCAATCCAGCCTGGTCATGTTTGTTATCCAGTCCCCATCGGTCTTTGTTCTTGATCCAACGTAAGCCCAAATAATTCCTGCAGTGTTTGGATAAGAGAAACCAACTCCATCAAAGTTCTGGCACCATTTCTGACTCCGTTTCCAGAGCCGAACTGTCTAGCCTGAGCCTCTGTAACATAGTCGGCCTGAGCTCAGACTGCAGTGCAAATTGGAGCCTTTGGCGTAACGGTGCTCCTTTGCTGAGAACAGTCCTGTCTGGAAAGCCAGGCGCCCATAACCATCAGCTGGTGAGTAACGTCTGTCCCAAGCCCGGATAGCCAGGAATGTAATAGTGTGGGCTTCTTCCCACCCCCTCCAAAAAAAGGGGGCTTTGGCCTAGATCTTCAAAGCTATTTAGGCATCACATTCCTGTTGATTTCAGTGGGTGTTAGGTGCCTACATACCAAGGCCATCCAGAAGGGGAGACAATTGGAGCAATTTGCCCTGGGCCCCGCAGGGGCCCCGCGAGTCCTGGCCGAGAATCTCTACCTTGGTCAGAGGCACCTTTTTAATATTTACTCACCCAGTGGCTGTTCTGGTCTTTGGGGGCACTTCAGCAGTGGGCCCTTCGCTCGCCCTGGGTCTTTGGTGGCACTTCAGCAGAGGGCCCTTCGCTCGCTCCGGGTCTTTTGGCAGCACTTCGGCGGCGGGGCCCTTCACTCGCTCCGGGTCTTCGGCGGCACTTCGGCGGCGGGCCCTTCGCTCACTCCGGGTCTTTGGCGGCGCTTCGGCGGCGGGCCCCTTCGCTCGCTCCGGGTCTTCGGCGGCACTTTGGCAGCGGGCCCTTCGCTCACTCCGGGTCTTTGACGGCACTTTGGCGGCGGGCCCTTTGCTCACTTTGGGTCTTTGGCGGCGCTTCGGCGGCGAGCCCTTCGCTCACTTTGGGTCTTTGGCGGCGCTTCGGCGGCGGGGCCTTCGCTCGCTCTGGGTCTTCGGCAGCACTTCGGCAGCGGGGCCCTTCGCTCACTCCGGGTCTTTTGGCAGCACTTCGGCGGCGGGGCCCTTCACTCGCTCCGGGTCTTCGGCAGCACTTCGGCAGCGGGGCCCTTCGCTCACTCCGGGTCTTTTGGCAGCGCTTCGGCGGCGGGGCCCTTCACTCGCTCCGGGTCTTCGGCGGCACTTCGGCGGCGGGGCCCTTCGCTCGCTCCGGGTCTTCGGCGGCGCTTCGGTGGCGGGGCCCTTCGCTCACTCCGGGTCTTCGGCGGCACTTCGGCAGCAGGCCCTTCACTCGCTCCAGGTCTTTGCCGGCGCTTCGGCGGTGGGCCCTTCAGTGCTGCTGAAGACACAGAGCGGGTGAAGGGCCCTGCCGCCGCTGCCGCCGAAGACTAGGAGCACCGCCAGGTGAGTACAAGCACCGCAGCTCCCCCACTTTGCCCCAGGCCCCCTGACTCCTCTGGGAAGCCCTGCTACGTGCCTTTGATCTTGGCCTCGATGTGAATGGCAGGGTGGGATTTCATATTCACTGTGTCTCAATGAGTCCAGATCAAGTCTACTCAGTCTGCTAGTCAAAAGATGTTTTTCTGACTACAAGCCTGATGAACTCAGCCTGGGCTCTGACTGCCAAGCTAGGTGAAAGTGAAGCTGCAGGTCAAAGTAAACCCAGTTTCACCTGCACAAATCCTAATTGTTTTCAGGTTAGGCCCTCAGTGAGACCTGCACAAACCCTCAGTCTGCATATGGAGCCCAGCGAGGTGAAGTTGGGGGGCTGGCAGCTAAGAAGAAAACAAAAAACCCTCAGCTGTTCACTTGCAGAGAGAGCAGATTTGATCTGGAATCAGTGAATATTGGCTAGGGAACCAGATTATGCTAGTTGTTGAGGAGAGAGCATGTGGCCTAGGTGACATTGAGCAAGTTGCTTCACCCCTCTGTACCTCAGTTTCCCAACTGTAAAATGGTGTTGCTCATAGTGACCTCCTTTGTCAAACACCTTGAGATTGACCGATGGAAAACTCTGTATAAGAGCTGGGGGTTATCGCTGTTGTTATTAGAGTCACTTTCCAGGTCTGAAGCACATTTAAAGTACCACATAGCCAGCCCCTATCATCTGGGGCTAGACTCTGTGCTTGTCTATGGAAGACTCAAGTTCAAGAGAGACCTTGCCTCTTTCCTGCGTCGCTCAGGAGCTGTGTCTGATCAGAAACAGACTCCCTTCAGATTGCAAGCTGTGCGGGACCCTGAGCGGCAAGTTAGCTGCATTGCCCTAAATCCTGTATAGCAGCTACTCCTGGAGCAGTGGTACTGCTTTGCAGGGGCTACCTTATCTTGATCATTTGGCGTGTAACTGCAGCTGCTGTTGGCTAGGGAGAGGGAGTAGCAGGAGGCAGGAAGGGAGGGGAGAGGTCTGAAGGGAGTGTGCAGGTCTGGCCTGCATGAGCACTTGGCAGTGTGGCTAAAGAGAACGCTGCGGAGTGGCTAGCCCTTGTCAGGAAAAGGTACATCTCAAGAGAATTCTCTGGCGAGATCAATAAATTGGGGTGGTGGCTGTATGGATTGAGGCAGACGCGTGTTTAAGTCTGAGAAAAACAGAAATCTTGGCCTCTCTAAAAGGGTCATCACCCTGGATTATTTTGCCTTTCCTGGCTGTTTACATGTGTGCATTAGCAGCCAGGGTGGAGAGGGGGCAGTTTGTGAAAGTTAAGTTAGACGTCAAATATGTGTAGGTTTGGCCCAGCCCCAGTATAACCCGAGCTCTGAGAACTCTGCTGGGAAGTGGATTCCCACGACTACAGCTGGACCTAGAATATCATCTCTCTGGGGCAGGGACGGGTCTGTGTGGCGCTGGGCTTGGGTGCTGCTGGAATTCAGATAATGCCAAGGGACAAAGGCACAGTGTGAACAAACAGCCACAACTCTCCTGTATTTACTCCACACTGCAGCGGTGCCTGCTTATGTCAAGAGTGAGCTGGGATCCTGCAGCTCTGCAGGTATTCAGAGCCAAAGGCCCATGGTTTAAAGGTGCCTGAAGATGCCTTGTGGGATTTCCAAAGCACCTAGATGTTACCTGTGTCTTCAGGCACCTAAATACCTTTAAAACACTGGCTCTAAATCCTCGCCTGGTGACCTTGGGCCCCAGTGGTACTTGTGGACCTAGGACCACTAGAAGTTCAATCGGAGCTCAGCCTCTCCCCCTGCCCCCATCAGAAGGGACTCAGAACCCAGGGCACCTACACCAGCCTGACTTCAGTCACTGAGGCTCCTTTCATGTTGGAGGTGGGGAACGGGGAGGTGGCTTTGTTGTAGGCTAGGTAATTGTTGTGCCTGGGGCTGACACAGCTGGTTAAGGGAGCCCAACAAAATGGCAACGGTGTTCAGAATCTCTCTGAGGCCAGGATTGGGAGGCTCTGACTCAAACAGCACAGAGACCAGCAGCCTGGAAAAAAGCCCAATGAATCCAGTGCCTTTCGCTCTAGCCTGGAAGCCTACACGTGGGCAAAGACCTGGGCCATCAGAGACTCAGGTTCTTTCTAAGGGATATGAGCCGGAAGTGTTGACCCTGAGCGTCTCTCCCGGGGAGTGCTTTCCCTTGTGCAGGTGTTGCTGCTTTATGGAAAAGGACTGAGATTCTTTTGAACAAAATGTCCAATCACAACTGTTCATCTGCCTGTTCGAAAGGAGAACTGTGCCCAGCCTTGTGCTGCCACGGGAGGAAGACCTGGCTTTGGAAGAGATCCCTTTTGTTTTGTACCTTGGGCAGATGAGTCACCTGGAAGGGAGAGGTGACATGCTGCAGCACACAGCGCTCCCCCACTTCTCCACAGAGCAGTGCAAGCATTTCACTAGCCTGTAACATGGCTACCTACTGATCACTAGCAGTCCCTAGTAGACAGAATAGCACTGTGGACTCACTGTACCCTCCATCTGTGAATCTCAAAGTGCTCCATAGCCCTCTGGGGGGTGATACCTCCATTTTACATATGTGGCAAGCTACATTACAGAGACATGGTGACTTGCCCAAATTCACTGGCACAACTGGGAATAGAACACAGGAGTCCTATTTCCAGTCCTCTGTGCTAATCATAGACTCTCTCGGAGCGCTCTGGTGGCTGGGAGAGGAAGAGGTACCATTTTGCTGCCAGATGGGATTTTTGTCACTATTTGTGCATTCCCCAAGGTTTATAAGACTTTGATTTAAAACCAAGTTCCAGATGTGTAAGCCTTCCTTGGCCCCAGTGTTTCCATGGCAATGGTGATGTCATCAAGTGGCAATGTGAAAGGTCAACAGCTGACCTCTAAGCTTTGGAAGCAATGTGTTGAAAAAGTTTCCATTTACGTGAAAACCATGAACAGAAGTAAAATAGTGAAACATAAACCAGAGCAGGATTTTTAAAACACTACATGGCTATAGTGGAGATGTAAGCGTAATAGGTCGCGTCCCACTTTAAGCAACTAGAGAGTCAAAATACAGCAGGATCTTGCTTATCCAAACAGCTTGGCCAACGTCACCAAATTTGTTTGGCTAACTGGGAGTCAGTGACCAGGGCAAGGTGTGACGAAGTGGGGGGTTTTTCTTGGGGTTTTCTGTCTTTTCCAGGGTTTGCACGCACAGGGGATGGGACTCAATGTACCTGGGTGTTACTGGTTTAACGAGATGAGGGAAGAGGGCGTTTGTTGTTACAGAGGACCGGAGAGGGACTCGGGACCCCAGCCCAGGAGACACAACCGGTTCTGGCCAGTGGGAGGACAATGCACTGCAGAGAGAGGACCCCGGTAACCTGACCAGCCGGTTCCAGCCAGAGGAGAGCTGCGAGGAGAGGGGACTCAGGCCTTCCTGTTTACAGTCCTGTTTACCTGGAGAGAAGACAATGGACAGAGGCGGGGCTTGAGGCCAGGGATATCAGAGGCCCAGCTGGGAAGCAGGGGGGCTCTGGTCTGGTGAAGGGAAGCAGGCAGAGCCCACCTGGATGCAGGGAGACTGGGATGTGCTGTTATTGTGAGAGGCCAGGCCTGAGGCCCTGAGAGTTTCCTGTGCTGTGTTCAACTCTCAATAAACCCTCCTGTTTTATACTGGCTGAGAGTGACTCTGGTCTAGAGAACAGGGTTGCATCAGCCCCTTCAGGGGTGAAGAGGCCCAGGGGGTCCAGAGTCCATGGACTCCCGGAAGGGGCCCACAGCAGAGACAGATGTGCTAAGGCAGAGAGGTGCGGCTCCAGGAGGTGGAGGGGCCTGACCCCAAGAGAGAGTGGACCCCCGAGAAGGGCTGTCTCACTAAAAGGGGCACCCCTCACGGACCGCACAGGGCCAAGAGTGGGCACAATCCGTAAGTCCGTGACACAAGGAGACATGTTAGCAGTTACAGGGGGTTCAGACGCTGACAGTCTGGGCGTGTAAGAACTTTTATTTTAACAGTAGCTTTTAAAAAAAGGTCCTGCCCCATTCCATGATAGATTCAACACTCACACATGGGACATTTCCAGACTTCATTGCAGGCAGACTGGAAAATCCAGATGCAACTGTTCCTGGTGAAAGTGAAAAGTATTAGCTGATGGAATTTACATCTGTGTGTGAGTGTGAGAAAAGGGAAGTCTTGAGCCACTTGGGATGGAAAAAAAAATGCTGTGCACTGGATTTCTGGGCCCACCTGGTATCGCCTCACACAGGCAGAGCCCATTAGCTTGATGGTTGTGCTCACCTGGACGTGGGTGCTGAGTATAGCCTGTGAGAGGGTAACCTAACGCCGATGTCTATACCCAGCTGGAATTGATGTTCGAATACAGCCACTCAGAGAAGAACCCAACTGGTCCCTGAAGTGGACTTTAAGCTACCTGCTCAAACACATTTTTCCATCCACCTCCTAACGCTGTGATTTTGCTGCATTGTTGACACTTAGCTGAGCTTTAAACTGTGGCTTGTGGCCAACCCAGTCTTAGGCTCATGTCTTTCATCATGTTACACGACACTGGAGCTTTCTCAGGTCAGCCATTGGGATGATGTGGATCTGGTCCAGCCATGGCTAGTCATACCCCCATCCCCAACAGCTGTTGCTGCTACAGCAGATGTAAGGATATCTACTGCGAGTCACTGAGGGAAATATCAGCCTTCCAAGGGGAGCAGTGGGGGGCAAAAAAACCTAGCTGGCTTCCAGACTGACCTTGGTAAGTTCATGGAGAGGATGGTATGATGAAACTGCCTACAATGGCATGTCACCAATCTTCAATGGCCAGCAGCAAATATCTCCAACAGCTGGGAATGGGACACTGGATGGGGAGGGCTCTGAGTTACTACAGTAAATTCTTTCCCTGGTGTCTGGCTGGTGGGTCTTGCCCACATGCTCAGGGTCTAACTGATCACCATATTTGGGGGTCGAGAAGGAGGTTTAAACAAGATTAAATGGTGGATTCTCTGTAACTTTGAGTCTTTAAATGGTGATTTGAGGACTTCAGTAACTCAGCCAGAGATTATGGGCCTGCTACAGGAGTGGGTGGGGGAGGTTCTGTGGCCTGCAATGTGCAGGAGGTCAGACTAGATGATCGTGATGGTCCCATGATCTGACCTTGAAGTCTATGAGTCTAATTGCACCAAGTTGCAAAACACTTCAGCAACAGGCACAGAAAGAGAGAGAGAGAGAGAGAGAGAGACAGAAGCTGCAGCAAACAGCATAGAGAACTTCTCAAGACCTGTAAAATATTTAGGCCAACGAACTGGGGAGGTTTCCCTTTCAAGGCTGTAAAACAACAACAAAAATGGAGCAAAGCCAGTTACTTAAAAGTTAGAAAAATATCAGTACAGACCTGTTACCTTCTGGCAACTGTAGTTAAAATCATAGATCTGCCAATGATTTTTTAATGTGCTTGTGAACTACTTGCCCTGCTGTGAAAGGCCCATTAGTGAAAGCTTGTGTTCCATCATATCCCATGTGATTCCATATGCCATCTTGCCCATCTCTGGGCCTGGGTCGGGGAGAATGTGGTGCTCAACTTGCACATGGACAAGAGTTAATATCTTGTGCAAACAAAGCCAACGGCTGCTTTTCCCACTGCTGATAATTACTATAGTCAATATTTATGCATATCTGAAAAGTACCAGCCCGTGACTGATCTGAGTCGTGTAAGTATGCACATGAGTTTCTGGCGAGGTATCAGTGAAAAGAAAATAATTTCCACCAAGAAACAGAGGAGTCAACAAATTCGTGATTGGTGTTGCCATGGCTTATTGCAGGTTAATATCACTGCTCTACCGCCAAAATGCTTCTGAAATAAATGTAGTCCAACTTAACTAATTCTGGGTCACTGAGAATGAAAATGATGCTTAAAATTGTTGATTGGTTCTAGTTTTCAAGATGTGCTATTGGGTCAGTATATACGACCCTTGACTTGGGAATGGCAGAGGATAAGTGAGTTATAAAGGGAAGGGATCTCAATTTAAACCAGAAATGACTAAAATACATCTTTGACTTGATCTATGAATAAATCTATGACTGGGTTTGGACAGTACTTGCTTTTTAGGCAAAACAATGAATGATGCAATCTGAAGCTGGTATTGCGTCATACATGATATGAATTGCATCATGTTATTCCTAGAAGTCATGGATGATGCAGTCATAACGAAGCTTACACCACTCTGCTGAACAAATTGCCCTATATCAGCTCTAGAAATCATACAGTGCCGTGCTCTCTAATTTGTCAGTGTTTGATTTTGCAAAGGGACACATTTCTGTTTAGCCAAAGTGAGCAGAGATGCCTCGTACTTGTGTGAACAGTGCAGATAACTTCTGCAATGTTTGTGGTGAAGTGACTTTTGCATCACAAAAGCGCAGTATAACCACTATGGTTAAGAAAGCCTATCACTTTTATTTTGGCTGCAAAATTGGAGATCAGGACAAGAGGTGGGCCCCACACATATGCTGCAACACTTGTGCAACAAATCTTCGCCAGTGGTTGAACAGGAAAAGGAAATCTATGCCTTTTGCAGTGCCAATGATTTGGAGAGAGCCAACAGATCATACCAGCAATTGTTACTTCTGCATGGTGCCTCCAGCTGAGAAAGGTGTGTCAAAGAAGAAAAAGTGGACTGTGTATTATCCAAACATTCCATCAGCTATACGCCCAGTACCCCACGGAGAAGGACTGCCGGTTCCTGATGCACCAGAATCATTCTCACTTGAGTCAGACGAGGAAGAGGAAGAGGATGAAACTTCTGGTCCTGAACCATCAATGTCACAGGACCCACATTTTCTCCCATCCTCTTCCTCTGAACTGCACCTCATAACACAAGGTGAACTGAATGACCTTGTCAGGGATTTGGTACTACCCAAGAGTAAGGCAGAGCTGTTGGGCTCCAGACTAGAGCAGTGGAATCTCCTGGCAGGCTATCGGGGCAAATGGAGCCCATCAATGCTTGCAGACTATTGCTGGACAGTGACAAGAGATGCTCCATTTAATGAATACAAGAGACAAGCCAAGAAGCGCCGAGTAGACACTGAATAGGACTAAACTATGTACATAATAGTTTTTTGCCTTTTGTTTCCTAATACATTTTATTTATTTAACCCTTTTGCTGATTTTTAAAGTGTTACATAAGCAGGACAGGTGAAATATTATCATGTAAAACAACCATAAACACATGAAAAGACCTAGGTTTACAATTTATGATTAAAACTCTACTATCTACACAATATACGTAGACATAAAATGTAAAAACTTAAATATCTTAGAAACAGTAGCCAGTTGTTTGAATTGTCATATTTGAATTCAGCACATCAAAATACATAATAAATATCACATTTTATCTCTGAAGCAGACGACGTCTCAAAAATTGTAGACCAGTGTATTAGGGCTAGTCCCTCTTGCTTAGAGCATTGGAGTGGGAGGCTGGAGTCTGTCCAGGGCTCTGTCAGACTTGCAGTGTGATAATGTGCCAGTCACCATCCAGTTCTTGTCTCAGCTTCCCCATCAGTAAAGCGAGGGTAATTCCCATTTCCTGTGTGGTGTGCTAAGCTTAATCAGGGCTTGTAAATCTCCCTGTGGTTCACAGATGGATGGTTCTGTATTGCAATGACTGGTATGGGGTTCACTCCAGGGCACTGAGTTTCTGAGTAAGATAGTATCATTACTTGTAAGCTCTCTCTAGTTAGGGGTAAACATCAGATCTTCTGTTCTTTCTGCAAGAGCTGCCCCCAGCCAGCTCCTGTGCACAGCCAGGGCAGTTCCAGCATGTACCCATAAGTATTAACTAGCGGGCAACTGAATTATTGTACCCAAATAGTCTTCATATGCCGCTACACTGTCTTTCTCCACCATGGGACATAAACTTTGCCACACGGCAGCAGAGCAGTGGTCTGCCTAGCTTGGTACCATATATTAGCCAGTAGCTAATGGCAGATACTTCAGACTGTGTAATATGCCACTACAATGTCCATTATTATTCCAGGGGTAAGGGAGGATTGGGGAATTGAGCCCAGCTGGTGATCATCATCTTGATTTGAAGCAGGAGAACCGATGGCTCTTAATTTTATCCTGGGTAGCGTAATTACAACTTCTAGGCTGATGGAGTGTCTAGGCAAAGATTTTCGAAAATGACCAGTCTCTTTGGATGCCTCCATGTTTGGGGGCCACTTTACAGTACAGGGGCCTGATTTCCAGACAAGGGAGCTGCTCAGTGCTTTCTGAAGAAGAGATCCATTTAAGGTGTCTCAAATTGGCATCCAAAATTTATAGTTACTTCTGAAAATATTAGTCCAAAAACTGTCTCCCTTTTCTCTCTCAAATATATTGCTTTTGAATTTCATAGAGTCCACCCCTATTATTGAAATAAACAGAAAGGCCTGATGGGCTGCCTTTATTTTTTTATTGTTTTATTTTTAACCAACAGCAGTGCACTTATGTCACCGACACCTCTTAGTGGTACTTCCCCAGATATAAGATACCTGACACGGAGGAGGGAGGACGAGACAACTCTGTATCACTAGGTTCTCACCTCAGCACTTTGTATCTGAACTGTATGGTCTGGCTGCACACTCTTACTGCAAGCTAACGGGCCACCAGGGCATAAAGAGTTTGCTTGAGAGGCTCAGATTGCAGAATAGGGACTGTACAGTATAAATTCCTTGGGGGCAGGGACCGTCTTATACCACTGGCAGCTTTCAATAAATAATGATTCTACACCCAGGCGCAGCTATGGCGGATGTGGGATTGTTCTGGGCCTTTTCCCATACAGCTGGGGTGGCCAGACTGGGACTCCGCAGCCACATGTAGCTCCTTGTATAGGTACCGACTCCGGGGCTGGAGCTACAGACGCCAACTTTTCAATGGGCCGAGGGGTGCTCACTGCTCAACCCCTGGCTCTGCCCCCTACTCCATTCCACCCCTTCCTGCTCCCTCCCCTGAGCCTGCCATGCCTTTGCTTCTTGCCCCCCCAGAGCCTCCTGCACCCCACGAAACAGCTGAGTGGGAGTTGTAGAGAGGGAAGGGGAGGCGCTGATTGTCGGTGCTGCTGGTGCGTGGGAGGCACTGGGAGCAGGTGGGGGAGCTGCTGATGTATTACTGTGGCTCTTTGGCAATGTACATGGGTAAATTCTGGCTCCTTCTCAGGCTCAGATTGGCCACCCCTGCCGTACAGTGAGGACTGGGCTCATGTTGTACTTCACATATTCAAAGCAGTTTACAAACACTGAACAATCAGTCCTCGCAGACCCTTCTGCGCTAAGCAGGTAATGATACTTCCCTGATTCATGGATGGGGAAACAGAGCCGCAGAAAGGTTAAGTGACATGCATAAGGCCACAGAGGGAGCCGGTGGCAGGGCTGGAAATAGAAGCGAGGTCTCCTGAAACCAGTCCTGCATTCTGACCACTAGTCCCTGCTGCCGTAAACACCAACACTATTTGATTGATATCTTTGACCGGTGTCCCCTCTGCAGCTTTCTAAATAAAGTGGCCCTAATGGGTCGGTTTTTTTCAAGGATGTCACTGGAGCTGTAACGGAGCTGAATTATTTAGCCAAGTCCTATGCCTCCTCTTAAGGAAGCTCTGCATCCCCACTCCTCTATTGCACCAACATGCAACGTTCAGAAGAGCTGCTTGGACCTTTGACCCATGTCTAGAAGCGCTGAAGCTGCAGAGCTGCAGAGCTGCAGCTTCGCTACTCTAGCCCTGTAATGGCAAGGGCAAGGGGCTTTTCCATTGCTGTAGTAAATCCACCCTGTTGAGAGAGGGGCACTAGCTGGCCAGAAGAATCCTTCCATCGTCCCTGCAGTGTCTATGCCAGGGCTTAGTTTGGTTTAATTGTGTCTCTCAGTGATGTAGCAGGGTCAACCTGTGTGTCTGGTGTAGACCAGGCCTATGTGTATCTATGTCCACTATTTGCCAGCTATTATCTCCTCATCTCTCTAAGATCCTGGGGCTGGCACGGTTACAACAGCACTGCCTACGCTAGGCACCGCTGGTGAAGCCCCAATGCACAGAGAGATTTTCACTTTCTTGGGTGGGGACACACTAGCTGTGCTGTCCTCTGGAGCAAGATTTCCCTTGACCAGGCAGGTGCCCTAGATCAAAAGACCAGATTAACACAGCTTCCTGCAGCCACAGCACTGTGCCACAGACTGCCAGCTTCGCTGCAGGGATGTGCAGCAAATGGTGCCATAAAAACGTTCCCTGTTGGGAGCGCATGCAGCAGAGAGGAGCAGGGAAGGAATGGGGACTCTGCTCATTGAGACATGACGCTTGGTTAAGAACCAATAGGAGAGAGAACCCCACTTAGCATGTTGTTTACTAAGGGCCATGTGCCTTTTACTAGGGTGTAAACCTATACTGACCACACTCCGACCCTCGCACAATGCTCAGGGTGTGTGACGTGATGGAGACTTTCCAGGGAAGGCAGGTATATCTTCTCTTGGGGGGAGCTTTCTCTGACAGCAAAAAATATGGTGCTTTTCAGAAGTCCTGGGAACGTCTAGCAGAAGGTTAAAAAGTCTCTGTGGTCCTCTTCCAGTGCAGAGCTGCTTCCCGCAGGGAAGGTCTGGCAGAGACTGGGAGCCCTATGCCGAGACCTCCTCTGGTTAGAAGGTTTCAGCTATTGCCTCATCTTCTGTGTCAGGAGAGGTTAGTGACAAATGATCTTTCTCTTGTCTCTTCCCAGTCACTCTGGAACAAATTGAGCATCTTCACCGGAGATTCAAGCAGATAAGTGGGGACCAGCGAACCATCCGGTAGGGTGCTTCTATTTCTGTACCCTTTGTTTAGTGCCCTGGCTGGGTGGTTGTTTATAAACTCGATCCTTTACTGTGCACATGTGCTCTTACTCTGTCTTCCTCTGGGGTTACAGAGCCCTATAGAGCGCTATCTGGGTTATATCACTCCCACCCATTACCAGTGATTGGTTCTTGGAACTGCCCAGAGAGGGAGAAAGTGAGAGTAATCTCTTATGCCAGGAGGAGACCATCTCTGACTCAGAAGGGAACAGATAGCACAGCATAGTGCCAGAACTTGCTATGATGCTGGAAGGAGCATCCCTTTCTTGGAATTAGATTTTCAAACTAAGGTCCTGACCTTTTTCTGGTCACTAAGGATCCCAGGGCATTTTTCACAAGTCGGTGGCCAGGTTGAATCCCAAGCTGGAGAGTTAACTAAGCTCCACTTGTAGTTTCAGCTGCCAGTGGTAACTTTGTCTTTACTTTCTTTCCTAGACTGCTGTGCACTGTCGTTATATGCTGTTAAATATCAGCCCTGTTTCCAGAGGTGGCTGCATTCCTCAGCTGCTAAAGCACTAGGACTGGCTACAAAAAAACTGTGTTGAAACTAGGGCTGTCAAGCGATTAAAAAAATTAATCATGATTAAATCACACAATGAAAAAATTAATTGCTATTAATTGTGGAATTAAGCACACAAACAATAATAGCATACCATTTCTTTAAATATTTTTGGATGTTTTCAACATTTTCAAATATATTGAGTTTAATTGCAACGCAGAATACAAAGTGCACAGTGCTCATTTTATATTTGTCTTTTTAAATATTTGCACTGTACAAAACAAAATAAATAGTAATTTTCAATTCACCTGATACAAGCACTATAGCGCAATCTCTTTATCCTGAAAGTGTAACTTACAAATGTAGATTTTTTTGGTTACATCTACGTTTGTAAGTTACACTTTCAGGATAAAGAGATTGCGCTACAGTGCTTGTATCAGGTGAATTGAAAAATGCTATTTATTTTGTTTATCATTTTTTACAGTGCAAATATTTGTAATAAAATAATAAAGTGAGCACTGTACACTTTGTATTCTGTGTTGTAATTGAAATGGATATATTTGAAAATGTGGAAAAAAAAAAACCGCCAAAATATTTAATACATTTCAATTGGTATTCTATTGTTTAACAGTGTGATTAAAACTGTGATTAATCATGATTCATTTTTTTTAGTTAATCACATCAGTTAACTGCGATTAATCAACAGCCCTAGTTTCCCCAGCACAAAATAGCTTTTTGTCTAAAACGAATGTTAAAAACCCCCTGGAAACTAAAAGCTTTCGGTAAAAAATGTTCAGTTTTACAAAACCAATTTTTTTTCTTTTACCAAAAGTCCCAATTTTTTTGTAAAATTTTTTTTTTTTAACAGCAAGATGTTCTTGTTTTTCAGTTTTGTTTTTCATCAAAAAAGTGAAATAGGTTGATAGGAAATTTTGAACAAAAAAGATGTGTTAATGTGCAGGTACTTTGGCATCAAAAAACCACTGTCTGAATGTTTTGTGGGGTTCTTTGAGGCTGGCTGGTTGACAGTGATGCCAAATTCTAAAAACACGGAGTTATGAGACTACTCCTTCCTTGCATGTGACCTATGACAGTATAAGGAATGTCAAAGCAGTATCAGAGAGAGCAGAGAAAGAACCAGCGGAGGTGACAATGAGAAATCCGGTCTCCATTTCCTGTTGTTGTAACAGGTTCTCTCAGTCCTGTAAGTGACCTTATCCAATGGAGATATTTCGTGCTCATTGCCTGTTCCTGTTGTTAATAAGATTTGACTGTAGTAGGCAATGGTTTTTCTGAGGACGTTTGTTTTACACACACACATCCAGATGTTTATCTCAGAGCGCAGCCACTTATCGTGACTTTGCAAAATGCTGCAAGAAGGCGGAAGAGACTCAGTCACAGTACAGAGAAAAGATATAGTGGCATAAAAGGAACTGGCCTCCCTCTGTTAAGCCTGAAAGGACCTCATTCTTCCTGGATCGCTCTAATTGCTCTTGTTAATGCAGGCCAGGACCTGGCGAGGAGAGGAGGTTTAGAATAATTGACAGCTGCCTGGCGATTTTTGGCCATTCATTACTGTTTCAGGCACCATAAATCTGAGATTATTTTGTAAGTGAAGCAGCGCAGAGGAACTCCTGGTGCCCCTGAGAACACGGTCTGCTGACTAGAGGTGGGGATTTGTATGTGCAATCAGCTTTCATTGGCATTTGAGGCTGCAGAATGCTGGAGGGGAGGCCCTTCAAAGGAAGAGGCATATTTCCCTGCATGGCCAAAAGGAAATGAGAAGCCGCTTCTATAAATGATGTGTGTGAGGAAGGGAGTTATGGAGCCTCCAGAAATACTTCCCAGGTGGGGGAGAATAAGGAAGCAAGGAGTCTGCAGAGAGGCCCTCCCCTACCTGGATAGTAGGAATAACAAGGAACCCCTCTCTCCCCCTCCAGCCAGACACACAGCCTGCTTCCCCACTGCCTCCCAGCTGGGGGCACCACCTGCACCTATGGGAAGTAGGTATTAATTGCTATCAGCAGGGTAACAGAGTGGAGGGTTCTGATACCCTGCTTGTCTAGTGCCCTCCCCCCGCCCCTCGCCCAGGTGCAAATGACTTGAGAGGATGCAAGGCAGTGAGAGGATCAGGCCCTGGAGTTGGGAACGATCTTGGAGCCTGACTCAAAGCTGTAAGTGTAGGAGCGCTAGCCTGGCAGAGGGCTTCGCTAGCAGCCCCATTCCCTGCCCTGGCCACGAGCAGCATTTTAGAAATTGATGGTCCAAGATGGGGAGCGCCAGCAAGTGTGATGGATCCCTTCCAGAAGGAACATGCTGCCCTCGGGGTGTGGTGTCCGTAGTCACAGGGATATTGGTGGGGAATGGGAAGCTACCAGCTAGGAACGGGGATGTTTATTCCTGACTCTGGCGAGGGTGAAGGTGGAGGGAGGGTTCTATGCTACATGTTATCCAGGACGTGGGAAAAACCCACCATCCCCCAGCTACAGAACTGTGACCCACAGCTACGCTTTCCAGGGTGCTCTGTTTTAAGTCCCCAAGTCCCTTGCTGGTTGAACGGAGTTCCCGGACAGTCCAGTACCTGAAACTCATCACATGTCCAGCGGGATCCACACCACAGTCTTAGCCCTTCCTTTGTTCCAAAGCTTTGGTCAGCTAGCCATGAAGATGCCACACTGTGTCCCTCCAGGGGCCACTGGCCGCACTCAGTAAAGCTGCTCGTTCCATAGCGAGTGTCTCTCAGTAACCAGCCAAGCCACGCTCTCCTGGCCCTGCCATGAGTCAGTCCTGCTGGCCCAGAGCAGCAGGATGACCTTTCTGTTACAGCACAGTCAGGTGGAGACCCAGCTGGGACAAGGTGGCACCACTCTGTGGTGGAAGCTGTCAGGAAGGTGCCAGGGGCAGGCAACAGAGACGCACAGGAACCTGCTTTGTATAATCTGTCTGTCACTCTCTCCCCACGTCTTCAGGAGAGAAAACAAACAGCAGCTGTCACAGTGACTGACAAAGGAAATCGGCCTCCTGCAGCACAATGCAAATGTCTCCACTGGCACGTTGCCAGTAACCCCTGCTTCGTCCTGGGGAGCATGCAACAGGCTCATTAAAACTGGTGTTACTGCAGCAGAGCAGGGGCTAGGGAATGCTGGGGGCTGGCCCGGAGGTGATTCCTATTCCTTACAGAGAGCCCAGCACTGTGCTGCCCAGATGACTCGTTCTGTGGGGAGTAGAGAGGGGTGTTTGTTGGTGCAGCCTGGCCCCCCAGAGCAGCAGGCGACTGAGTTTCTTCCCACTGCCAATGTCCCGCATGGGTCTCCCCACTGCAGTCTCCCTCCATCGTCCAGCTTAGGAACCCCCAAGACAAGCACTGAGAAGTGGCAAGGAGGTAGGTTAGTGATCAGAGCAGGCTGTTGCGGTACCTGGGTGAGCTGCCCCTCTGGCCCCTCAGAGTCTTGTCGAGTGCAGCTGCACCTGGGGCTCAGGCTATGAACCACCATCTGGCGCCAGGTGGGATAATGTGACGCTCCTGCTCCATACGGGTCCTGGGTTGCAGTCCCCTGGTGCCAAGAGTGAGGCTGGGACCCTGCAGTCCTGTTCCCTCTGGGGCAGTGACAAACTGCCTCCTTAGAGCCAAGTATGCTTTATTCAGAACACCAGCGTGTCCGAGAGAATCTATCCTGCAAATTGATGCTATGCTGCCTAGCCAACCGGGTGTCTAACCATCTTCCATGGGGGACTAGCTCCCTAGAGCCTCTTCCTCAGAGCATGTCCCAGACACCTCCCTGAAGAGCCTCTGGCAACTGATGATCTTCCCTCTCCTCCTCTTCTCAACTTCTCCTCCTCAAAGGGCTTTTCACGGTGCAGTGACCTTTTGATCTCCAGACTCCCAGCCTGGCCAAGCTGCTGTGTCACTTTGGGCTGGAGCCTGACACTAGACCGCTCGTCCATAACTGCCCTTCCAGGGATGTGCCGAGCTGGGGAGCCGTTCTCTCACCTTGCTGCACAGCCCGTTCCACTACCCGCCAGTACAGAACAACACAGGCTACAGGAGACTCTAGTCAGGGCCGGCTTCAGCCTTTCTGCCACCAAAGATGAAGAGAGGGAGTGAAGGATCTGCTGCTGAATTGCCACCGAAGACCAGGATGTGCCACCCCAATCACGGACGGAGTGCTGCCCCTTTCTATTGGCCGCCCCAGGCACCTGCTTCCTTCGCTGGTGCCTGGAGCCAGTCCTGACTCTAATAACCCAATATACAAGAACCCTCCCTCAGTGCCCAGGCCACGTAGTGTCCAACTCAGTCTCTGTTTCTGTCACGGGGGAGACCTGGAGAAGGCAACATAACCTGAGCTGCAATAGAACAAGAACAAGAACTGAGCAATGCAGCATCAATGAAAGTGACAGACAGGAAGACACTATTTCCTCCCGTCCTTTCCTGAATGGACTACAAACAGACTGGCTATTAATTCCTCAGGGTAGGGGGTCGGGGGGGAGATGATCTGCAGCTCTGCTAGTTGGGATGCTGCTCGGTGCTAAGCTCTTTTCGCTTGCGCCGCAGGACAGATCCACGATGAGCTGAGTAATCTGAATGGTACGCTAGGTTGTGCGGGCAGTGCCTGGCACACACTGAGTAAATGCCCTGTTACCAGAAGAGTTAAAATAATAAATCATCCATCAGTGAGAACTTCTGAGCTGGGAGGCTTTTTTTTTAATAGAAGGCACAGCTCAAAGCTACTTCATAGGACAGGCAGGGTTGGCTGTTCTGTTAGCACACAGCTGTCGGCGATTGGTACGCTCCTCTTTCAGTTTTGCGGGTTGCATTGTACCTGTGCACTGCTGGTTAATCAACTTAATGAAGCTGGGCCCACAGCGGGGCTGAATCTGATTAAGCATTTGTGCTTTGGAAAGTGGGAAATGGCTAGCGGGTAGTAATCCGGGACCAGGCTTGAGCTCGTCATGGGACAAGAGCCACTTTCCTGCCTCAACCCCAGGCGTCTTAAAGCAGTAACTGAAGTCCCTGTTTTCCCTTCTGCTCCGATTCATCCACCCTTTGTTGGTGTCTCTGTTTTCTTCACAGCAAGGAGAGTTTTGACAGGATCCCTGACCTGGAGTTCAATCCAATTAGATCAAAAATTGTCCGTGCCTTTTTCGACAAGAGGTAAGACAAGCAGCCCTGGCAGCTAGCCGGGAGGTTTGATGTAACTGTGTGCGTGTCCTCTTTCACCGCGTTTAAACTATAACAAGCCTGCAAATGAAGCTGCGGGGTTTTGTTCATTTGTAACCTCTGTCTGATTTCCTTCTACTTGGTATCATTTCAATCTAGGGCAAAACCATCGGCCAAACAAACCGGGTAGTGCCATGTTCTGTCACTTTATGGGAGCAGCGAACTCTAGAAGGTTTTGCGAGTGCTGCAGTGAGGTGGGCTGAGCACTGCAGGGGAGAGGCTTTGGGGGAGACTCGGGGCTGTTGGTGTCACCCTGTCAGGAAGCTGGGGTGAAGTCACTGTGCTGTGAGCTGGCTGCCAGTGTCAGGATGCTGAGCAAAGCTACAGAGAGACACCCAGGGCTACTGGGCAGGCAGGGTACAGTTAAGCATAGGGAGTAGGTGAGGTCTGACAAGTGGCTCACCCAGAGTGGTGAAGTACCCATGGGCCTCTGGGTCACAGAGACCTTCAATGTTAGACTGGGCAAAGCACTAGCGACCATAGTGCAGGGAGGAATCCTGCACCGACCAGGATGGCATTGCTGGAGAAGATCTAATAGGCTGCATCTCTCATCTCTGATTTGCGATGGAAAGATGTGCTGGCTGAATGCTCGCTGCCAGTAGCTTCGTTGCTGTCCGAGCTGTCATTTCTCACCTTGTCTTCATCATCTTGAGAACATGACCTATGAAGGAAGGCTGAAAGAATTGGGTTTATTTAGTTTGGAAAAGAGAAGACTGAGAGGGCACATGATAGCAGTTTTCAGGTATCTAAAAGGGTGTCATCAGGAGGAGGGAGAAAACTTGTTCACCTTAGCCTCTAATGATAGAACAAGAAGCAATGGGCTTAAACTGCAGCAAGGGAGATTTAGGTTGGACATTAGGAAAAAGTTCCTAACTGTCAGGGTAGTTAAACACTGGAATAAATTGCCTACGGAGGTTGTGGAATCTCCATCTCTGGAGATGTTTAAGAGTAGATTAGATAAATGTCTATCAGGGATGGTCTAGACAGTATTTGGTCCTGCCATGAGGGCAGGGGACTGGACTCGATGACCTCTCGAGGTCCCTTCCAGTCCTAGAGTCTATGAATCATGCCTCTGCAGGAACCTACGGCAGGCATCAGATGGGTTAGCTGAAGAGATCAACTTTGAGGACTTCCTGACCATCATGTCCTACTTCAGACCCATGGAGATGAACATGGACGAAGAGCAGCTGGATCACTGCCGAAAAGAGAAACTAAAATGTGAGACTTCTCAAGAGTCCCCAGCTCAGGGTTCCCCAGTTTTCAAGGGTGGGCTGCACAGACGCCCAGCTCCTCCAGCTTTTTCACTTTTTCCTTACATTTGCAGTAAGGCTCTGGGTTCTGAGGTGCATGGTTATGATTTGGCTGTCAGCCATTGGAGCCCATGATTGAGCCTGTCACTCTCCTGTGCCTTGTTTCCTAGTTCTCTTTCATATGTACGATTCGGACAATGATGGGAAGATCACCCTGCAGGAATACAGAAAAGTAATGTATTGTTCTAGACTTCCCCCCTCCCAAAGCCTTTTCCAAAACCACTGCCACACCTACAACCAGTGTGACTTGCTTCCCGCTCCCTGCTAGGTGGTGGAAGAGCTGCTGTCAAGGAACCCCCACCTGGAGAAGGAGTCGGCGAGGTCAATTGCAGATGGTGCCATGATGGAGGCTGCCAGCATCTGTGTGGGACAAATGGTGGGACCCCTTTGGGTGGTATAATGATGTGTAGATATTGCGCCATGTGTCGCTGGACGCCAGGCCCTGCAGAGTAATCTGGTGCTGCTCCATGGGTGAGCAAGCTGCTCATGGCCGGTCTGGTCAGTGTAATGCACTCTGCTCCCATGTGCTGCATTTCAGCGCTGCTTTTAGGCTGGGCACTCCAGGGCCATATGTGGTGCTCTACCTGACGCTATCACTCTGCTCCCTCTTGCTGCCTGCCAGATCCCAATTGCAGCTGGGCACATCAGCAAAATGGGTGCACACAAAATTCAT
Organism: Gopherus flavomarginatus; assembly: GCF_025201925.1. Lineage (NCBI taxonomy): Eukaryota > Metazoa > Chordata > Testudines > Testudinidae > Gopherus > Gopherus flavomarginatus. The sequence continues at coordinate 9,013,460 of NC_066631.1, read as the reverse complement.
CAGACAAACCCCACTGGAGTAAATGGCCCAGCTCTAATCCCAGCGTGGGTATAGACAAGTCTCCATTTAGGCCCCATTCAGCTTGCGCTTACTTCCCATTGCAGCCTCGATGCCTTGAAGGCTGGAACTCTCAAGCCTCCCTTTGCTAAGAGGTCCAGAGGCCTGAACACCAAAGGAACAACAAATTATTCATCCCCTGTCACTGTCCTAATGAGGTGGCATTTGGTGCCTGTTCCTTCAGTCTGTATCAAATGGGCAGCTGTTGCTGGGGCTGAGAAGCAGGTGATGGTGCCTAGCTTGGAGTGTGGCGCTGCAGCATCAGTCAGTATTATGGGGCTTGTTTGCTGTGACGTCCCTGTCCCAGCAGCCTCAGTGCCCAGACGTCCAATTTTCTTGGGGCTGGTGTTCTGCTCTGTAATGTCTTCAGCTGTGCTCTTTTCCTCTAGCTCTGTTAGTCTTGGAGCCTCGTCTCACCTCACAAAGAGAGCAGCTCATGCTAACAACAAACTGGTTGCACTTGGGTGTTTTTTCCCCCTCGGTCTTACGTAATAATAATTCTTTGCACCCTATCACTGTGAGAGTAGCTAGCTATTACCCCCATTTTAGGGGTTTGGAAACTGAGGCCCGAGGCAAGGAAGAGGTGGGCCTCCTGACCCCCCGACCCCTGCCCAGACCAGCCTCTCTCTTTCACTCTTTTCAATACTATTAACAGAGCTAGAGTGGAGTTAATTCTGTCTCTCTTCCCAAACCATAGGAGCCAGACCAGGTGTACGAGGGAATCACATTTGAAGACTTTCTTAAGGTTAGCAAAGACTTTTGTGTTGCTCAGACTAACTTTTAAACGGGGAGCCTTGTTGGGGTGGGAAGAACTCTAGGGCTGAATTCAGCAGGAGAATTCAGTCCCCAAACCTGTCTTGTGCAGTAGGTACTACCCAAACCGTTTCGGGGTTGCAGTAACGGTGAAAGTACCTATGCACAATACCTAATCCTCTTGAGCTAATGTGCCTAAGATGCTGGTTCCCATGCTGGGCTGGCTCCCAGGGATGTTGCAAAGGCTGTGGCCTCATTTACCCACTGCCACCTGTCCTCCTTTTGTTAGTTGCAAAGCCACAACTGCCCCAGGCTTTTCTCCCCTCCAGACACTGCCAGGAACGTGGTAACAGCTTCCCAGGGTGCAGCACAGGCAGTGGCTGGGCAGGTTTCCCATGCGCTGTCTCCTGCCAGTGTGCTTGGTGTTGTTCTGAAGGGCTCACTTCTGAGAGGCGTTTGGTCTCCAAGGCCCCTTTGATCTTGACAGAGGCTGTCAGCTAGGGGTGCCAGATGGGACAGTGGTTTCTGTGATGTGGACCCTGGCCCCAGATGAATTGGACAGAGATAGTGAACTTGCTTCACACAGAGCTGCCAGGTGATAGCAACGTTCAGCCATTACCAGCACTGGCACCATCCTTGGTCATTCAGCGCAGGTGTTAAACAGACCAGCTCAGGGTAGAAGGAATGAGAAGGGCTCCTGCCTCTGAGGAGCCCCCAGGCAAGTCCATTGCTGGGAAAAGACCAAGCCCCTGATGTCCATCACGTTTAACTCTGCCTGTTCCAACTGCAGATGTGGCAGGGGATTGACATCGACACCAAGATGCACGTCCGCTTTCTAAACATGGAGCCTATTGCACACTGCCACTGACCTCTGCCAGTCCACAGAGCCACTGACCTGCAGGGAGAGGGGAGTGGAGCCTTGGGCAGAGGAGCCAGGCCAGTGCCCTCCAATGGCAAGTCCGTGCTTTGGGTATCAGATGTCTGTCATTTTGCTACTGGTGTGTGTGATTAAATCTTATGAGGTCCCTGTGTTCCCACAGGGGCTGCATTGTGCTTTGTAGAAATGTCTGAGGCTTAAATGCTGACTTCTTTGTATAATAAAATAGTTTTGTTTTTTACTCTCTGCCCGAGGAACATTTTTCCCCCTTCAAGTTGGCCTGGAACCTGGGAGTGCAGCTTCTCTGGAGCCTCCTGGTGCAGAGCAACAAGTTTAGCGACAAGGAGGTGATGCTGTCAGGGGGATAATAGGAAGCTGTTGTCCTCAGCTGGAAAGCAACTGCTCTGTTTCCACGCGCATGCTGTTGTCCTCAGCTGGAAAGCAACTGCTCTGTTTCCACGCGCATTGCAAGCACAATAAATCACTCTCTCCCGCCCTCTTGCAGCCAAGGATGTGCTCAAGCATGCGGAGTGGTTTTTCTCCATTTGCAATTTTCACATGGGTCCTTTCTGGGGGATCTTTGACCACAGCAGCCAAAAAAACCCAAACAAAGAGGGGACCCAAGCTTGATGTAACAGGGAAATGTGTTGGACTGGACCTTTGTCACCTTTCAGATCCAATGTACAGATGGGCAGGCCGCCCGCTGTCAACCTATGACTCATATACTCAACCCCCCCCCCCCATACACACTGAATTTATCATGCCACTCTGACTCACCTGCCCTCTGCTCACTAACCAATGGGCTTCTGGCATTCCCATTAGCTGAGCAGCTTAAAGCAACCCCTCCTCTCTGTTTGCATGGTAAGCTCTTGGGGCAAGCAGTATCTCTCACAAAATATGTACATGGCATCTAGCCTCGTGGGTGTCTCATATCTTTGTGGGCATTGCCAGGTGCTGCTGTAATACAAACGATAACCTCAATTTAAAAAACAAAATCACCTGCCCTAAAAAGTTTCCTTTTCTTCTAGTTTGTTTATTTCCATCTCTAAATGTGCACAGACACAGGCAGGCAAGGGGACAGTGACATGTTTCAAGTCTTGCCAACCCCAGGTCCCAGAAATGGAAACTTTCTACCAGTGAAAGCGGCTAAGATCCAATATCCACTGAGATGTTCACTTATTTCTAGGCCTGGCAGATCAAATTCTATATACTGTATAAAAAAGCAAACTGAGACCTTCTTCCTGGCTGGTATTAATATATACAGTTCTTCCTTTGGACTCCTGTCACCAAGGCAGCCGGTGGTAGGCAAAAATAGGGGCAAAAATACTGTTTTTAGAAACTATTGTTTTTTAAAATAGTTTTTTCTGGCGCAAACCAAATTCAAGTGGCCTAAACAAAAATGTTTCTATGCCACAATTGGGCAGGGGAGGGCAGGACAGCCCCCTTGCATGCCAGTAAAACCATTATGCCAGCAAGGAGTGTGTGGGTGTACACTAGAGATGGTTCAGTGCATGTATCTGTCTTAAGCAAGCACCCTAGGGCCCAGTTACGTTTGGTTGCCTAGCAGAGATTTGCCCTTAATTAAAGGGTGAGCAAACGTGTGCTGGGAACCTTGAAGATACTTGAGAGCACGTTCTTAAGAACGAGCATTGGGGGGTTTTTAGTGCAGGAGCAGCTGTGGTGGGGGTGACACGTTTCTACACTTAAGCTTGGAGTAGCTATGGTACAATGCTCAGGGGTGTGAAAAAGTCCACCTCTGCCACCCCATACGCAAGTTTCACTCTGTCCCCACCAGCTCTTTGTCGGCAGGAGATGCTCTGCTGGTGTGTTGAATTTTAAACAAGTTCTGGGGAGCATTTGAATGTTATCTTCCCCCCTCTCCATGCTGAGAGCCCAGGCCCAGCTCGGGCCCATTGCCCTCTCCCTAGCACAAGGCAAGTACTCACACTGACGTAGGGGAGCCCATGGAGTACACATTGATGGTGGAATTATTAGCATCGTAGAGTTTTTTCTGGCAACAGAGACCTCAGAGCGCACTGCAAGAGGGAGATGTGGGATATTCAAGGCATAGCTGTGTAGATCCACATGCATTCAGGAGGAGCCTCCATCAGGGCTGTGCACCATGAACCTGTCTCACACCACCTACCCCCAAGCGCATGCAAGGCTGTGCCAGTGCCAACCGCCACTCCTTTCCTTCCTTCCAGCTGGGGCTGAGAGCCAGAAATCAGTTTGGTGTATCTTCAAAAGCTCGGCCCTGGCATCTGCTGGAGACACTTCCATGAAAGAGAGCTACGCCTCTCCTTCTGCAGCAGCAAGCACTCTCCTGATTCCTTCCAACACGGCCTAATTCCAGGGATCCCTGAGCATCAGGACCAAGTGACCCCATGGTCACCCTCACTGCCGTCAGGGATGGAGACAGAAAGATGCCTGGAGATCCGTCAGCCCAGTCCTGTTCTCCCTTCACTGACTCACGTTACCCCATAACTACCCCCATCCTGTGGCCCACCTAATTACAACTAGCCTGATCCTTAGGGAAACAAAGCCCTGTGACTCTCTACTTTGCAACAAGGTCACAACCCAAGTCTCGAAGAGACCATTCAAAGACTGGACAGCCCAGCAAAAAGATCAGGATCAACCTTTGCTACCAGGTCTAGCAATAGCAACAGCACTACCTGTTATCCCAATGCACCCCCACTCCAGCTTCTGTGTCTGGGCAACTCTGTGGGAAATCGTGCAATCCCTGTTACTGCTCCCTGAATTTAACACTACTTCACAAGGCCACCTGATACAAAGAACGATGCATCCCTCATTATTGATCTGTCTTTGTCCCAGGAGCGAGTAGGGAGCCAGCAGAGCGGATACTGCTTCCCCTCTGGAAGAGGCAGTGATGAGATCCCTCTCCCCTCAAGTGCTGCTCCTGCTCCAGAAATGTCCTGCCAGGCACCAGTGCTGGAATTCACACTCCCCACCCAGCCAGGCTTCTGTGCTAGAAAAGCACACTTTTGTTCCTTGACCAACAGGCTGTGGCTTGAGGAGCAGCCCCCTCAGCAGGGGATCTTCGGGCAGTTGGGCACTGAGCATATTGGCATTTTAGGCCATCCTGGATCTGTCCTTGCCCTGGTAAAGGCCAGGTGGTTACCTGTTATTGCTGCAGGAGCACTGGAGTGCTTTGAGCATGTGCTCAAGTGGAACACAGGTAGGCTGATTGCATCTAACAGATCCTAGTGAAAATAAATCATATTTCATCTGTACAGCAAAAGGTCCATTTATAGCATTGTATAAATAACTACTCTGAAAAGCAGAGCAGGACATTCCCTCTCAGGCAAAGAAGCTAATTACTCATATCTTATCATGGCTACTTTCTAACACCAGCAATATCCTAGTTTGCACGTGAGTATGTAGTACAGCTGGAATGAACAGAAATCCTTCTGAATCTGCTGTCTGCTAAATGAATGCCAGGGATAGGATCAGTCCTATTAAAGGGACAGCCCTCCAGTACACCCAGTGGAAAACTGAAAAACAGTAGCAGCATTAAGGGCCCATTGCAGACCAGAGCAAAACCCCCAATAACGGAATACGCCCATGTTTGGTTCTACATGAACTGGTGCCAGTGCACCAAACCAGGCTATTTCATCAGACAGCAGTGATTCTTCACAGGACACACTCACAATTACTATGCAGAGCATCTCTTTGTCAGCAACCCATCAGCCCCTTCAGTCTATTAAGGAATAATAAAGTGAAACAAAAACAAACTAGATAAGCCTAGGGAGGAATGTGAAAATGTCAAGATGGATTCCAGGGAGAAGCTGTAAAGCAGGTTGGGACAATGTGCCAAATGCTTCAGTTATCAACCAAAGGGAAGAACAAAGTTGCCTAGGGGCAAGGAGGTGTGGGTAAGGAGTGGCCAAGAGAGTCAGGGAGCATGGTGTAAGGTTGAACAGAGGTTCACACGACACAGCAACAGGTCACACATTATATTCGGTGGGGGACAGAGGCAAATAAAGAGTTGGGTAATCTGGCCACACTCGCCTGCTCATGTTAGAATAAAGACAGGGATATCCAGTTAATGAATAGCAGAAATGCTCTTCAATAGGTTTTTATTACACACCTGAACAAAACCAGATGCCCAGGCTGTAAACCATGGAGCAGAAGGAAGGGAGCTGGCCTCTCCGAAATGGAAGGGATTGTTAAATTACACTACAGAGATCAGAAATACCCAGGGCTTCTTGAAAACGTAACCTGTATTTTATTGTGTAGTCAGCTTGACGGAGTTTTTCTTACACATTTCCACTAGAGCAGTGTGTTAGAGAAAAGTAACAGGGTTATTACAACCAAATAACACACACAAGTTTATTGAGGGTCATGGAAAACATTACAAGCCAAATACAATAAATAATTGTAAAAATGATTTCTTTTCTCAGGCAGAAGAGATTCCCCTGGGACTCTTTCAGTATCCGGAGTGGCTAATTTTTATGTGAAGAGACAACCCAAAAAGAACCATTTCACCAACAGACTTGCTACCCTGCTCTATATATAAAGTTGTGCTGATTCAACTAAAGGTGTGATTTTAAACCCATTTTGTTAAACCAGTGAAAAAACACGTAGACACACTGAATCCATTTTAAACCTGATTCATGTTGGTTTAAACTTGCACTGAGAAAAGTACAGGTGCAAGCTAAAACAATAACCCCCCGTTTTACACTGATGGAAGTTATGGCCACGCAGGACTTGGCACCAGCTTAGCCAAATCAGTTTTTAAACCAATTTTAGTTAAACCAATGCAGCCTTTGTCTGTAGACAAGTCCATAGTTCTACTCTTCTTATCAAGGGTTGGACACAGCCATGTACAATTCAAAGATGTCAACACGAGTTAATCACGCCCAGAGGATGCAAAACAGAACCTGTGTAGTCACCTAGTTTGGCAGCTCTGTCCTCTCTACTTTGCTAAATGGGCACAATCAGTCTCAAAGACCATGTTATCTCAGTGATTATAAGAAGGTTCATAGAATCATTATTAGAGACAACTTGGAATCAAAACGACTTCCGAGACAGTGGAAGGATGCAGTTCAGTTACAAGGCACTGCCCAGCCTTGTACCTCAGTGCACAGTGATTAGCCCACCCTAAAATCTGTAAGGAGGAAAGTCCTTACAATAACAAACATTTATGAACCTTTAATGTATAGATTCGGAGATTTTTAAAAATTACAATTTATCTAAAAAAATAATTCTGAGGTGTTTGGCCAGCTTAGTTTCCAAGCTGCTCAGGCCTGGATGAGAGCAAGCTGCCTCCTATGCAGAGTGCATTGTGCTTCATCCTGTTGCAGATTGCTGGACATGCCCTGCCTGCAGCACATGCAGGGAGACAAGAACTGGCAACTTGTTACGCAGGAAAGAGATCCCAAGCTTGTGGCTCTGCAGCAGGCCTGTTCCCAGTTCTTGTTTCTTTCTCTCAGGACAGCCAAGCATCTGCGAATGCCTGAGCGCTTCTGTGTCCTTATCATCCCGTTGAGAAAGTGTCAATTCTCTTTCACTTTGCCACTCAGGGGTCTCCTTTCCCCCATCAAGGCACATCGATCTGCCACGAGAATGAGGTCACCAACACTCTTCCGGTGAGCAGCGGGAATGGACCATTTCCCCAAGTTTAAGTCTAAGTCTCCCACTCATTTTTCAATCTCCACTGACCAGAGCGAAGGTTCAAAGGTCATTTTGGATCATCAGTATGTTTGAGTGATACATTTGGGGGCAGCCTCAGAATCTGCTCTTGCATATGCCTTCAATTTTCAGCAAGAGCCCAGCCCACTAAATGTGTTGGAACAAGTCAATGCAATCTTTAGTAATCACCTCTTGTGATTCCCAGTTTCCTTTCTGCTCCATGGTGGTTGGTAGGGGACTGGACCACAGAAAACCAAGGAAAAACCATTCCTAAGTTACCAAAATGTTGTCATAGGGGACAGCAAGGCCAATGTTGTAGTTGTAACCAGTCACTTCATCGTAGGAAGAGCGACAAATAGGAAGGACACTCTCTCGAGCCAGCTGGTCCACTGAGAATTCATAGGCATAGATGATACCTCGATGCCTGGGCAAAAACAAACAAGGACAACATGCCATTTCTAATTGTGTTACAAGCAAAGTCAAATCTTTACCAACAAGTCTGGTATCCTGCTTTCAGAAGCAGCCAACACCTGTTGCTTCAAGAAAGCAAATGAGGCCTCAATACACCATGAACATTTGTGCAGTATTGTAGACAGAAGGAAATCCCTTCCTGACCCCTGCAGTGTTCGCTATATGCCCTGAACATGAGATTTGATTCTCTTACTTTAACAATATATAGATATAACAGCTACCTGCCCATGAATGATCTAATCCGATTCAGGGACAGGGAAAGTCAGTGTATTATAGCTGAATACTTGGAATCAGAAAGGGAAAATTGACCTGATATGCAAATGCCAGGACCTTAGTTTATGCTTCAGCATTTTCCCTTTGGGAGCTAATGCCATCACTAACATTTAAAGCAAGGCAAGGAGCTGCATTCCCTATGCGGCTTCAGGGGGTTGTGTGTTCACCTACTGAGGAGGAAACAGACTCAAGTTCAGAGGCAACATTGCTTCCCAACAGCTTGGAAGATTTATCTGCTGTTAAATGCTGCAAATCTATTTTGTTGATGGTTTGGCATGGGGTGTTTTTGAACTGATATATTTTTGTAAGTGTCTCCACTCCTCTTTAAGACTGAGCGTTCAGATGCAGAAACTTCTGCCCTCCAGAGCCTGTTCACTCACCTCCGGTGAGCTGTCAGGTCATCATCCATGATGCTGGCACCCCGGGGGTTCTTCTCATCTGGGATGTTTGCTGTGATGAGGCTGTGAGTATTGAACCAAATATGACGGACTGGGTGTCTAGAAAATAAATAGCAGAACTGGGTGGGAGAATCCACTTACACACGTATCAGACACCTAATGATCTAATAGGAACAATGACAAACCTAACTCAGCGCCCTGTCTTTAGTCACAGGTTGAGAAACTAGACTTTCATTTCTTCTAGGCATGACAGTAAAGCCTCAGAGATACAAACTCCTTGGGAATGGAGGTTGTCCGTAACTTTGAAGTGTCCGTAACTCTGAACAAAACATTATGTTGGTTCTTTCAAAAGTTTACAACTGAACATTGACTTAATACAGCTTTAAAAAACTTTACTATGCAGAATAAAAATGCGGCTTTCTTTTTTTTTTGTTATTAGTTTATGTTTAACACAAGACTGTACTGTATTTGCTTCTTTTTTTTTGTTTTTGGTCTCTGCTGCTGCCTGATTGTGTACTTTTGGTTCCAAAGAAGGTGTGTGGTTGACTGGTCAGTTCCTAATTCTGCCATTCGCAACTTTGAGGTACTACTGTATCTATTTAAAGTATGAAACTGAAGCTTTTAGCACCATCTAGTGGCGTATTGCTAGAACACAGATGGAACTGAGAGCATATCGCAGGCAATGCTATGCGGCAGCACATTCATAGACTCAGACTCCAGGACTGGAAGGGACCTCGAGAGGTCATCGAGTCCAGTCCCCTGCCCTCATGGCAGGACCAAATATTGTCTAGACCATCCCCAATAGACATTTATCTAGCCTACTCTTAAATATCTCCAGAGATGGAGATTCCACAACTTCCCTAGGCAATCTATTCCAGTGTTTAACTACCCTGACGGTTAGGAACTTTTTCCTAATGTCCAACCTAAATCTCCCTTGCTGCAGTTTAAGCCCATTGCTTCTTGTTCTATCATTGGAGGCTAAGGTGAACAAGTTTTCTCCCTCCTCCTGATGACACCCTTTTAGATACCTGAAAACTGCTATCATATCCCCTCTCAGTCTTCTCTTTTCCAAACTAAACAAACTCAATTCCTTCAGCCTTCCTTCATAGGTCATGTTCTCAAGACCTTTAATCATTCTTGTTGCTCTTCTCTGGACCCTCTCCAATTTCTCCACATCTTTCTTGAAATGCGGTGCCCAGAACTGGACACAATACTCCAGCTGAGGCCTGACCAGCGCAGAGTAAAGCGGAAGAATGACTTCTCGTGTCTTGTTTACAACACACCTGTTAATGCATCCCAGAATCATGTTTGCTTTTTTTGCAACAGTATCACACTGTTGACTCATATTAAGCTTGTGGTCCACTATGACCCCTAGATCTCTTTCTGCCATACTCTTTCCTAGACAGTCTCTTCCCATTCTGTATGTGTGAAACTGATTGTTCCTTCCTAAGTGGAGCACTTTGCATTTATCTTTATTGAACTTCATCCTGTTTACCTCAGACCATTTCTCCAATTTGTCCAGATCATTTTGAATTTTGACCCTGTCCTCCAAAGCAGTTGCAATCCCTCCCAGTTTGGTATCATCCGCAAACTTAATAAGCGTACTTTCTATGCCAACATCTAAATCGTTGATGAAGATATTGAACAGAACCGGTCCCAAAACAGACCCCTGCGGAACCCCACTGGTTATACCTTTCCAGCAGGATTGGGAGCCATTAACAACTACTCTCTGAGTACGGTTATCCGGCCAGTTACGCACCCACCTTATAGTAGCCCCATCTAAATTGCACTTTCCTAGCTTATCTATAAGAATATCATGCGAGACCGTATCAAATGCCTTACTAAAGTCTAGGTATACCACATCCACCGCTTCTCCCTTATCCACAAGGCTTGTTATCCTATCAAAGAACGCTATGAGATTAGTTTGACACGATTTGTTCTTTACAAATCCATGCTGGCTATTCCCTATCACCTTACCACCTTCCAAGTGTTTGCAGATGATTTCTTTAATTACCTGCTCCATTATCTTCCCTGGCACAGAAGTTAAACTAACTGGTCTGTAGTTTCCTGGGTTGTTTTTATTTCCCTTTTTATAGATGGGCACTATATTTGCCCCCTTCCAGTCTTCTGGAATCTCCTCCTTCTCCCATGATTTCCCAAAGATAATAGCTAGAGGCTCAGATACCTCTTCTATTAACTCCTTGAGTATTCTAGGATGCATTTCATCAGGCCCTGGTGACTTGCAGGCATCTAACTTTTCTAAGTGATTTTTTACTTGCTCTTTTTTTATTTTATCTTCTAAACCTACCCTCTTCCCGTAAGCATTCACTGTATTAGACATTCCTTCAGACTTCTCAGTGAAGACCGAAACAAAGAAGTCATTAAGCATCTCTGTCATTTCCAAGTCTCCCGTTACTGTTTCCCCCTCCTTACTGAGCAGTGGGCCTACCCTGTCCTTGGTCTTCCTCTTGCTTCTAATGTATTGATAAAAAGTCTTCTTGTTTCCCTTTATTCCCATAGCTAGTTTGAGTTCATTTTGTGCCTTTGCCTTTCTAATCTTGCCTCTGCAAGAATTTGAATGCACTCGTCCACATGTGAAGACAAGAAAGCCTCTCAAAGCTAACTGTATCCATGACCACCACCTTGTGATACCCCAGTTGGAATCATGAGCTGTGACTGCTTCAGACAACCACTGTGCGACACAAAGCTGAGTGGTCCTTCCATCATCCCCTTCACTTGTGAACAGTTTAAATATCAACCTCAGAACCCTTGTATCAAGGCAGGACTCTTTCAATTTCAGAGACGCTCTCAGAGGATGATAAAATAGCTTATCTCATTGGTCCTGTCACGTCTCCTCTCATCTCCCAAACAAACAAATCATTTCCCCTGCTTGTTTTTTACTCCTGCTTCCCCCTCTGTGACTGTGGGTTATGGACACAGACACCCAATAATGCCTTTCCTTTCAGTAAGGGCCTCCTGGCACTATTCATTTAGATTATCCTTTCTGGCTCATCCACAGGTTAATAATTTTATAACTGCTAAACCTAATGACTTCAGTCATATGCTGTGTTTCCTCCTCCACCCCAAAGGCCCACCAGATACAAATCACCCTCTTCCCTGACATACTCATTAAGTGTTGCATTGGAAGATAATCAATGCAATAATGTCCCTAATGCATCAGCTGCATCACAAAGAATTTAACAATTCATGGGGTCAAGAGAGAAGGGGACCACCTGGTTTTAATCAATGACCTAACTTGAACTCTCCAGCAGTGAATACCTTGTCTCATCTACCCCAGCCTTGGGAAAGGGTCATGAAATTTAGGATATATCTGTTCATTTTATAATAAACGCTAAGGTCTTTGCTTCGGCAGAACTTTAATCAAATGGGAATTTTGCCTGAATAAGAACTGCCTGAGGAAATCGTCAAGATTTGGCGCATGCAACTAAGGGGTCTGTCTTCATCCCCAAGATATTAAAACATTGTGTACTATCAGCATAAACAGCTATGGCTATGTCAGTCTGCCGGTACAGAAGCATCATTTTTGGCCCTCTGATTATTGCTTTTTAAAGGGATGTGAATATGTTGGAGGGAGTGTGTGTGTACCTGAAGGTGGAGTAATCTCTGTAGTCTGATCATTTTTTTTTAAATGATGTCCTCCCTTTTGACCACTCAAAGGCATAGGACAATGCTGTACAGTTAACACAAGAGTAAAACAGACAAAAGACTGGTAAACCAAAACTGCCCAAAATTCAGGGTTTGTAAAGTAAGGTTTGACAAAAGCTAAGACAAAAGAACTTCCCCAGAATTCAACACCACACACCAGTATAAGAAACTTTCCCAGGACCAACACTGTTTTTATGTAGGAGAAGCACATGAATTTACAATTTATTGTCTAATCTGAGAGAAGTGCAAAAAATAAACCATGAAAAATAAATCAGATTTATAAAAATTACCTTCATTGCAGTAATGATATGTTAGCAGTAACCTATTTAAAGGACCTCAGTCTATTAAAAGCTTGTGTTTTATCAGCGCTTCTTTAAATTAAATTAGCAACACCACCCATGAAAATTGTGGAGCGCACACACACACACACACACACACACACACACGATTAACCATTTGGAATCCTCTTTAATCTGAGTCCAACTGAGCAGATCACCTAACAGAACTATCATGCTGTCCTCAGAAAATTTAGGCATAGGATATTCAGGACCAAGTGAAAACATGCCAGCTCAGTCTGTCCACTGGACCTGGAAATGTCATGGCAGTAAAGCCCCTCAAGCAGATGAAGTTACCTGGCGTGCATTTCCCACAGCTTGGTGCCCATCCGCTGATCCCACACGCAGACCAGACCCTCCTCTCCTCCACTGACAATTTTCCAGTCATCCATCTGCACGGCAGACACTCCTAAGTGGTGGGCATAGAGGGAGCACAAAGATTTGCTTCTGCGGAGGTCATATACCCTGACCCTGAACAAATGGAAATCAAGAACAGAGAGAGGCATCTGTTACACTCCAACTGCAGCTCCTGAGAGTGCAAACACTGTTTGGATTGTTAGCACGTTGATTACAGTTGCATTACACTTACAAAACACCACAATACTTTTAAAGAGCCTGCAATTCACTGGCAAAGGCAGAAATCCAATAAAATTAGCAGCTAAAAATTGCCAGCTAAGCCAAACATTCTATTGGCTGTCTAAGGCCATGTCTACACTATGGGCACTATATACCATAGCTATGCCATGGTAACCCTATCCTGCAGATGCAGACTATAGCAACAGAAGGAATTTTTGCATCACGATAGGAACTCCCTGAGCAACAGTAACTAGGTCAACAGAAGCATTCTTCTGTCATCCTAGCTGCATCTGCACCTGGGGTTAGGTTGGCATAGCTGTGTCGCTCAGGGGTGTAGATCTTTTTACACTCCTGAGTGCCACAGATGTATTAATCTAAGTTCTAAAAGCAGACCAGGCCCAATACTATATCTGTTTTCCAAAAGGACTTTTGGCATCTACCCCAAGGTGTGATTCCATTGGGACTGTTAGAGTTTCTTCACTGGAAAACTATGTAACATGTTAGACATGTGCCTTGCTTTTCAATTACTGTAATACAGATTATATACTACTGTTGAAAATGGACACTTGTTCTTTAAGGATTAGTAATTAATATAATACTGAACACTAGCCAATGCATTCCCAACTTGGGCTACAAAAATGGCTAATCCTTGCCTTGCAATTCCTCTGGCATGCAAATACTCCTCTCATGGCAAAGAGAGCATCAAACATGAAATTCTCTTCTACATAGTGTTTAAAATTACTCCAGTTCAGTGTCACAGCACAAGCACACAGCCATACACATATGACTGATGGAATCAGCAGATGATCTTCTTTTTCACCACTGGATTTTCCCAGTGCAATATCCACTGCCTGTTGAAAGATTTTGCATCAGTGCTCTTTCCAGTTTTTAGGAACTTGGCTTCTTTGCATGTACTATGCAAAGTGAATATTACAATGAAATATAAGGAGAATTTCAGTTCAGAAGATAATTTGTTTGCCTCAAACTGCTAGCAATGCAGTGAGTAATAAATGACAATCTATTTGGTGTATTGCTATGGCACCTGTCTCCTTGGTATCTAAGCATGTCCATAAAACCCCCAGGACAATAGCAAAGATGCAGCTAAAGGACAAGGAACCAAATGTTACATCATCCAAGAGAAAAATCAAGGGAATCGTAGATTAACACACAAAAGAGTCATTAACATTGAAACAAAGCCATCTGCAAGCATCCAAACAGCAGCCTTCTTTAAGTATCTTTGGCCTAGATTTTCAAAAATGACTAGTGATGTTGCTTGCCCATAAGAACGTAAGAAAATAAGAACAGCCATACTGGGTCAGACCAAAGGTCCATCCAGCCCAGTATCCTGTCTACTGACAGTGGCCAATGCCAGGTGCCCCAGAGGGAGTGAACCTAACAGGCAATGATCAAGTGATCTTTCTCCTGCCATCCATCTCCACCCTCCGACAAACAGAGGCTAGGGACACCATTGCTTACCCATCCTGGCTAATAGCCATTAATGGATTTAACCTCCATGAATTTATCCAGTTCTCTTTTAAATGCTGTTATAGTCCTAGCCTTCACAACTTCCTCAGGCAAGGAGTTCCACAAGTTGACTGTGCGCTGCGTGAAGATCAACTTCCTTTTATTTGTTTTAATCCTGCTGCCCATTAATTTCATTTGGTGGCCCCTAGTTCTTATATTATGGGAACAAGTAAATAACTTTTCCTTATTCACTTTCTCCACACCACTTATGATTTTATATACCTCTATCATATTCTTCCCCCCCTCCTTAGTCTCCTCTTTTCCAAACTGAAAAGTCCTAGCCTCTTTAATCTCTCCTCACATGGGACCCGTTCCAAACCCCTAATCATTTTAGTTCAGAAAAGGGCAACTTTTTCTAATGCCAGTATATCTTTTTTGAGATGAGGAGACCACATCTGTATGCAGTATTCAAGATGTGGGCATACCATGGATTTATATAAAGGCAATAAGATATTGTCCCTCTTATTCTCTAATCCTTTTTTAATGATTTCTAACATCCTGTTTGCTTTTTTGACTGCCGCTGCACACTGTGTGGACGTCTTCAGAGAATTATCCACAATGACTCCAAGATCTCTTTCCTGATTAGTAATAGCTAAATTAGCCCCCATCATATTATATGTATAGTTGGGGTTATTTGTTTCAATGTGCATTACTTTACATTTATCCACATGAAATTTCATTTGCCATTTTACTTAGTTTTGTGAGATCTTTTTGAAGTTCTTCACAGTCTTCTCTGGTCTTAACTATCTTGAGCAGTTTAGTATCATCTGCAAACTTTGTCACCTCACTGTTTACCCCCTTCTCCAGATCATTTATGAATAAGTTGAATAAGATTGGTCCTAGGACTGACCCTTGAGGAACACCACTAGTTAACCCTCTCCATTCTGAAAATTTACCATTTATTCATAACCTTTGCTCCCTGTCTTTTAACCATTTCTCAATCCATGAAAGTATCTTCCCTCTTATCTCATGACAACTTAATTTACGTAAGAGTCTTTGGTGAGGGACCTTGTAAAAGGCTTTCTGGAACTCTAAGTACACTATGCCCACTGGATCTCCCTTGTCTACATGTTTGTTGACCCCTTCAAAGAACTCTAATAGATTAGTAAGGCATGATTTCCCTTTCCAGAAACCATGTTGACTTTTGCCCAACTTAAGACACCTTAAAAAGTCCTGATTTTCAGAAAGTACTGAGCACCCAAATAAGTCATCCCCTCAGTTTAGTACATCAGACAGCAACAACATTCAGTGCAGCAGAGCTTTTGATGAACACCTGAGATTGCAATTGCTGGATCAATTAACCAAAATACTCTGTTTTTTCTATCTAAGGCATATCCGTGGCCATCATTCCATAAAGTTTACATTTCCATCAGCATTAGCAAAAAAGGTTTGCATATAATATTTCACTCCAGATTTTGCCTTCTTTGCAATTTCAGTGTCCTGTCCCACACTATTACTACAAGAGCTTTAAATGCTGGGGAATGACTGATAGGTAGTATCTATATTATGCTTTTCCCCACACACAAACTTTTGCCTGTGGCCAATTCTGATCTTAAACCAATTTTACACTTATGTAAATTGTCTGATTTTCATGGAGTTCCTCCTATTTTATAATGGTATAAATGAGATCAGAATCAGGCCCATTACATTCAATATTTTTTACAAGAGACAAAGTGATATCTTTTTTTGGATCTTTTGTTTTATCTCATCCATTTTGTCTCTCTAATATCCTGGGACCAACATGGCTACAACAACACCGCATACAGTATTTTCTACAAGTCAATTTGTACGCTAAAGCTTCTTGAAGATTAAAAAAATTAAATGTAGAGCTTCAGGAAACAGAACAATATAGTGAATGGAAATGAAAATAAAGGAAAATCATTGATCTCAGAGTTGAAAAGAAGCTGCAAGATGACCCTCTGAATCTGATAAATGTCAGCAATGGAACAATCAAGCAGACTGAAGTCCATATTGTACTATGTTCAATATTCATAGTTTGATTCTTGTGCTGTTCCAAGAAGCGCTCCCTCTTTCCCTGTTCTAATGAAAACCACACCATAGGAGCTTGCAAATAACTCTATTCCAACAATTAAAACAAAAGAAGACAGAACCGTCCAAAGACTCCAACAGGGTAGCATCCATCTGACAGGCAAGAAAACATGCTGGAACAGAGATGGGAGTACACTGAGGATGGTTCTGTAGCAACACCTATGGAACAACTCATTGGAACACTTACAGACAGAGGGAAAACAGCTCCTAGCTTTCTCCCTCTTCAACAGTGACAAAGAGCATCTGGTGTGCATTAGAACGTTGTGTAAGGGTATAATATTTCTGAAACTCTCTCATTCACAGCACTCTTCCCATCTTTGGCTGCAAGTGCCCTGCACGATAATTAAGGTTTCTCCTATTAGTAAGCACAGCTGGAAATGAAACTGACTGCATCCCAGTTGATACATCAGCAAGGGTCCAGCTTTCAGGCACATTTCCATCCTGCATGCCCTCAGAAAATTAAAAAGAACTCTTGGATTTTTTACGTTTGCTTTAAAAAGAAAAGGCGTTTTACAAACCTGAGATGAGGCTCTAAATAATTGGAGCCTCGGTTATCGCAGAGACTGCCATTCCCCTCCATGCTCTGCCATAACAGCTATGCTCAGTGGGAATGCCTCAGTTCTGTACTAGTCCAAATGAGTCAGGAGCAAGCCTTTGTTTCTGATATTTGATTGCTCCAGAAATAAGCCTAGCCAGGTTTAGTGGTAGATGTAAACCAATATCTCCTCAGAAGGCTTTCCAGCATTGGCCGGTGCTAGCTTCCCCTGATATTTAGTTTTCCGATGCTATCCACCATTTTGGGTGCCTTCAAGGAAAGCAAGGTAGCTGCTGTGGAGCGTGCCACAGTGTGTGCTCCCCATTCTGGTAATGGAGTTTGAAGTGCACCTAGACTGAGCTCTATGGTTGCTCCCAAAAGAATCATTCCTTTCCTCAATGGAAGGGAGCTGCGGGGGTTGGGTTTTGGTTTTTTAACAGATGGTGTTGAATACAGAGCTTTCCCTATCACATAACAATGAGGTCAAATGTTGGGCCCAGAAATCCTGAGAATGTCCATTTTAACTCCCGCTGTAGGCTCCACCATTGGCCATTATTACTTAGCGTTCATATTGTGAATCCCTCGTTGGGAATACTTGTTCTACAACAGGAAACAGGGGATACTAAGTCCACTTGATACAGATAGGGGGAGGTCCAGCTGAGAAAACATTATACTGCTGCTAATGTCCTTCGAACAAACTTTCATGAGTAATTTGACTTTGTTTTGGGTGGCAGAAGATCTCTTTTCAGGGGCCCTATTTAACTGCTGACCTACTGGATTTCTGCTTTCCTGTTAGTTTAGCTCCAGCCAGGCCTCCTCCCCTGGATACTTGGGCTGTAAAATTCAGAATCATAAAGCTTTTCATATTCATATTCCGAGGAGAGGACTTCAGCATTTATTCTCATATAAGGGGAGTTACTTTCAATTCATTACATGAACAGACATGTCAAATTTGCACATGCTCTTCTGTCTCTCCCTGCACAAGTGACACAACATTATACAAGAGAATAAAACTACAAGCAGATTTGTTGGGATTCGCAGGACCCTAGCATACATGGGAGAAATTCGTATCTCCTAATTTAAGAAAAAAATCCCAAGAATTCAGTTACATGCATCAAACTTAAGCTGCTTCACAAAGCAGGCAGTTTGCTCACATTGCCTCTTTGCTGAAAAGAAAAAAAATGGTTTGACAAAATAATCATTTTTGCAAGCTGCTGCACTGGCAGGCCGGAGGTCTGGGATTTGGCAATGGAAAGTATCCGCCTCACAATCTGATACCCACCACCGAACCAGACCACCACCTGCAGCCCCATGCCCAGCAATGAGGGGAGGAGGGAAGGAGTGGGGAGCCATTAGAGACTGGCCTCTCGCCATCTCACATCTCTTTGGTGCAGTGGAGTGACCCTGCAGATAACCAGCCAAAAAAGAAAACCTAAAAATTGGACTCAAAGGGTCTTTTTAAGCACTTTAATCCTTTCACACTGACTGTTCCCAGTGCGTCCGTTTCTGGCACTGGATATCATGCAGGGAAAATCCGACTCACCAAGCCAAGGAGTTAAAGAGAAGGCTGTTAATCAGCTAAATAGAAGCTGGAATCTGTTCACATGAAAGTCTCTTTTCTGTCACCTGAGGGACTCTGCAGTGCTCCGAAATACACTCTTGACATCATTTGGCAGGCGGACCCATCTCGTCCTACATGATTCATCCCTTAGGTTATTTTTTTAATATCAGAAAGTGAGCTTTTAAATGCCAAACTAATTTTGTGGGTGATGGTGGGGAGGGGGGAAATGGAAGATATTCCAAGTGGTCTCGCTGGGCTGTACACCAACTGCGTCCACCAAATGGCTTAAAAAGAAAGTCTTCCCATGGTGCTTTCAGAAACAAAGCAAAACGGCAGCCACATCCAACTATTACCTAATACTTTGTTCCTGAAGTTCAGGCAGGCTGTACTTACAGCATACGGGGGAGAACCTAACTCTCGCAAAGCCAGCAGGGAATGAGGGACAGAAAGTGAACTCTAGCTCTAGATAAGATATTGCTCTTGCTTGTACATACCTCCTGTCTTTATTGCCTGTAACAAGCATCCATGGAGGACTATTCTGGAGGTTGACACACGTGAAGTCACCCAACGAGCTGCCTAGCTTTGTTAGACACTGACCTGTTTCCAGATTGTAGAGAAGTATCTGGCAGAAGGAGGGAAAAAAACAAAAAACGCACAAGGTGAAATATAACAGGGCCACGTGGAGTGCATTTTGCTGTAGCATAAACCAGAGCATAGTCATTACCACTCAGATTTTATTAAAGAGATGGTTTACAGGCCTACTTCTCAACCTTCTAGCATGTAATCAGGATACAGAGATTTCAACTACTGAGGACAGCAGCAATAAAATGCATACAGGGGTGGCAGGCAACCAGGCTGGCACTGTAATAGACTGTCATGAATTAGGGATATGTAGCCTGAACACTAGCTCCGGGCAACCATGGTGGAACAGGTACAAACTTTGGGAGTTCAAAGGAAGCTACATTGTGTTTGCTCAGGTCATACTGAAGTCCATATTGAAAAGCAAATCTCCTCATGAACAGACTTTGGACTGTATTTGCAATAGTACTGGAAGCTAAGCAAATCAGCTTTTAAAAGGGCATCAAAGGAAAAACAGCAAGAGAAAGTCTACAAACTATGGTAATAGAGAAAAATAAAGGAACAATTTGTTTAGCTCCGACAGCAGTGAGCACTGCAGAAGACCCTTGCATAGATGGTCAACTAGACACACTAAAGGATCATTCAACTTAAATCACAATTCTGTCTGATTTTTTTTTAACCTATGATTACAAGTAACTCACAAGATAACTGTTATAAAGATTAGAAAAAAGATATATCTTTCCTGCTTGTGTACTTTCTGATTTTGAAAGCACTATGTTTATAATCAACTTGACTGTTTCTCCTGCCCAGTCAGCTTCAGCTGTTTATGGGGGATTTTCACATAGCAACAGGAGACAGAAAGTATGTTCAAAAATAGGAAAATGCAATTGTCAAATTATAAAATTTGGCAAGGAGGCTCAGCAACAAGTGTAGAGCCTAAACATGCATTTAAATCATTTTGTGAAGTTAACTAGATTTTAAGTTTGTCCTTATTTAAATGCAAAAATCTATGTCTATCTAATATTGAGGTTGCATAGTTAACGTAAAGCAAAAGGAAAAATAAAGGTTTCTATAGCAACATTTTTCTTGTTATAACTTGAGTTGCTTAATAAATGTTACATCATTGCTTATAACAAACATGAAATATACGATATGTGCAACATAGCCAAGTTAGCTCTGCTGTAAGAACCTTAACATCTGCATTGTCTGACTTTCAAATTTTAACTGAGCAACCTTGATGTTATATTAACAGCTTAAAAAAAAAAGTTGGAAAAACAATTACCTGTGCTTAATGCAGATAAGTATTTGGACAGCTTTCACTAGACTTTCAAGTTCACACCCTACCAAGAAGAGCTCCTAATTTTGCCTCAAGATAGTTTTCCACAAGGTTGAAGTACAGCAGTAGCATATCTTTTGTGATGGCTGTCTCTTGGCAACAGAAAGTTTTGTTTGTTTGTTTTTAAATAATTAAAGTTTAGAAAATGTGAGGAATACAGCAAAAATTGCAGAAAGACTGCCGTTTTTCTACATTTCTCCTGTTGCTGAGGAGAAGGCAATAGTGTTTGTAGGGTGAACTTTGCATGTATCACTGCAACTTTTACAAATTTCCCTCATGCAAATTGTCCTAGCAACAGTCAACGTGCTAGACCCAACCCTTTTCCCCTCAGGCCAGGCACAAAGAACATGCATTATGGTGATGTAGTAAAAAGGCCAGGGTTTCATCAGGCTCTACTAAAAATATTAGTAGCAACCCGGTAAGGATCCATAAGTGATTTTTCTTCAATTGTTTGTAATGTTTATCAGTACCCAAACAGTTGTTGTTCTCCTCCTCCCCCACCAACCCCCATCTTGGCCCTGAACGATCTCCTTAGGGAGGGCTAAGTTCCTCTGTTAGCTTCCATCAACATATTACTAACATGCCATGTCTCAGAATTAAGCCATTTTTAGTGTGTATTTTTTTCATCATCACAGAACTCAAATGTACCTGAAGAACTTTTTTAAGTAATTAACTCTTAGACAAAGGCCTAGCATGGAAAATGTCATCCCAAAAAGATTAATTCATTTGAAAATCTGAACCTGTGAAAAGGGGGTTATAAATATAAACTGTTTCATAGATAATAGAGAGACATGGAGGTGAGGTCATATCACCCACCTTGTCTCATACTCTGGAACCAACACAGCTACAACAATAATGCAAACATCACTAATATTTCACATATAACACCAGTGAAACGCATCCCTTTCTGAAGAAAAGCACAGCAACCAATCAGCTCTCTGCACACAACACTGGAGATAAAGACATTTTGGCCAAGACACTGTGGCAAACCATTTTTTGTATTAAAATTGTAGAAGAAACGAATGGCCATGCTTGGCAGACCAGACTTCTGCTTTGAAGGTCTCACTTGAAAGACACAGGCAAATAATCTCCACTGAATTCAGTTTATCTTCCTTGAGAAAGATTAGCGACTGAGTTGATCTATCAAGATTCCTGCAGATCCAAAGAATCTAGACCATCTCTTTCTGGTTGCACACTTAGCCCCTGGACATAAGGCAGTGCCTCTTGTTGCTCTGGAGAAATTCCCTGCAGCTGCTACTTTGAGTGTCTATAGACCTAATAGATTCACCTAACAGATCTTAGCTCCAATCTACCCTGTCAACATAAAACTGGAACACAGTTTTCAAATATGTATCATTATGAACAGGAATGCCCTCTACGAAAACCTGTTAATGTGCAGGCGTTTAAATAACTTGGACTTTTCTTAGCAAACACTGAACACAATTATTGTCCTAATTGCGTGCCAGGTTTCATTTTCAAAATCAGAACAATTTTCCAGTTCTGTAGTAAGTGGGCAAAAGGCATTTTTAAATTAACATATTCATTTATTTACACGTGTGTAGTTTACAGATTGTCCAATGCTTTAATCTTTTTATCTGTAACAAAACTAAACTATAAAAAAAATTCTGATCCACCAGACTTTCCATATGTATTGACATTCATGACAGGAAACGTCCGTGTCTCTTTCCACTCTCTATCTCCCCTCTTTTTTTTAAGGATTTGTTTATGTTACGTATATATGTTTTTCTGCCCTAGTGGCTCTTTGTCTGCAAAAAGATACTCTTCAGTGTTATTAGCACATATTTTCACCTTTTCTTTGCTCAACGTAAAATTTATTTTTTTTAAACCCATCCCTTTTGCTTTTACTACTTCTCGGTCTACCAAGCTTCAAACCAGAATACAATTTTATACTTGAATTAAAAATCCTTAAAAATAGGGAGGTTGTAAATGAAATGACAACACAATTTTGAAGTTGCTGTAACACTTCAGAGGAGCTCTGCTGTAATACCCTAAAGTAACTAGGACTTTCTTTATAAAGGCCAAAGATAAAGCATGAAAATATCTCCTCACTTGGCAGTTAAAATAAGGGTCTCCATGTTAAAGGGAAAACAAAGCATAAGGTCTCTAGGAGGTTTATAATCTTATAATGTACACTGCAAACAGATTATCCTTTTAAAGACACTTATAATCCTATAATGGACACACAAAACTAGTGACCTAATGGGTACAAATCTGGCAAAGGTAAGTGAACCTAGAGCCTCTAGGTGTAAAATAGGGTACCCTAAGGTAATACTCTACTGAGGTACCTCCTTATTCCAACAGAACTTTTGGGTCAAGAGGGGTGAATGGCATTATATCTAAGAAGATTCTCTCTCTCTCTCTCTCTATGTATAATGACCAAAAACCCCACACAAATTAAAAATCTTTACCTACTAACAGTTTTCAAATGCAAAAGTCTAAGTTACTGGATGAGAGTCAAGTGATCTTCCAGAATGTTTAATAATTCAGCAAGGCAGAAATATCCAAAGAGTACCTTTACCATTACGTTTAGTTAAAGACCACAGAGATTAGAAAACACATTATCCATCTCAGAGGCGATTCTTTCCATGTTACAAGTCCCTTAACGACCTTTACCATCTCTCCCTCGCGCGCTCTCTCTCTTTTAATAAGGCTGAGCAAATGGGACTTCATTTTATCTGACTGCCACAGACTAGTGATATTAATTATTCATACTCCTACTCTCCCTTTAGTTAAGGTGGTGCATTAGACTAATTTCCCTCTTTGTTGCACGAGCTGGGCGAGTCTCAGTCGGTGGCCACTGTTCTCAGAGAGACATGCTGAGAAACAGGCTCACAGACTTATTAGAAGGAATGAAGGGAGGTGGGAGAAAGAGAGACTGCAAAACTTACTGTAGTTAGGAAACTTTAAATCAGCAGGTGTGTGGAAATTTTAACAAATGCAGTCCAAGAATCTAACAGAGAGAATATCAAATTAACAGACAACAAAATTACAGCTTCTGTAGCCAGACCAACTTCTGCTGTGAGCTTTGTTAGATCTTATAGCTTAGTAAGATCCAGCATGGCATAAATACTTTGGATGAGACACTTCCAAAAAAAGCCAAAACCAAAAAAAACAACGCAGGTGCTGAAGGAAATGGTGTTGATGGAACTCTTCCATGCACATCCAACATCCCAGCATGGGGCTAGGGATACTATGCTGGTGGAGATGCCATTTTTGGACAGAACATAAAACAGAGTCCCCAAGCACTTGTTATCAAAGATCCTGCAGTACTTTTCACAAGAGCAGGGATATTCACCCCAGTGTCCTGGCTAACGGCCAATTCAGGCAATTGCATTGTGAAACAACTCCCTACAGAGCAAATCCAGCTATGTTTTTATTTCTTGCCCTAAGTTGTTATGTTTTGTTGCCAGTAACACTCCAAGAAGTGGCTTCTTTTCAGCAGTGGTTACATATAAGAGGTACTATGCAACCGTAAATAAATAATAATAATAATAATAATAATAATAATAATAATAATAATAAGGAAAAGGTATAACAATGATCAACAATGTACTGAAATCATTGGTCTCTTCACTACGGAATAATATACTGGGCACACATGCTCCTGGAACATCTTAACTTTCCATTCATTTGAATGGACATATCTACGAATAATAATACTTAGAACTTACAGAGCTGTGCTAAGGTCTCAAAATACTTTACACAAGATACATGACATTACCCTATTTTACAGAGAGGGAAACTGAGGAACAGAGAAAAATTACACGACTTGCCCAAAGTCACAAAAGGACTCAGTGCCAGGGTTGGGAACAGAAAGTACATCATTTTATTTTCAGTTCTGTGGCCTATCCACTGGATTATGCTGCACACATTGCCTGCATACACCAATATTCTCTCAGCAATAAGGAGGTTCATGGAAGTGCTAGTCACTCAGGGCATACTTTAAGAAAATAACAGAACTTATTAGGAATTTTTTTTTAAATCCATGGGCTAAGAGGCATCCAACCTACATGCCATCTACAACAGTGGGCACAGCCATATCACATATGCTTGATTCAGATCTCATCATCAAGTTAAGCTTAGTGCCTGGTGGTCGCTACTGCAAGTTCTGAATATTACTTCTAAGAAGGATGTGGGAAAAAATATAAAAAGTTTACAAGCCTTAGGGGGACAGTTTGCTGGTGCAAATTGTACCAAACTGTTATAGTGGCTACTGTAAACACAACACACAGTATAGCAACATAGGAAATTTGACTATTAACAAATGCACGGTCAGCATATTGATACTTGTACACAGAGACAAGTGTACTGGCTCCATAAATTTAAAGATGAGCTAAGATTTAAGAAGAGCAGATGTGAGAGAGAGAGAGAGAGAGAGAGAGAGAGAGAGAGAGAGAGAGAGAGAGAGAGAGAGAGAGAGAGAGAGAGAGAGAGAGAGAGAGAGAGAGAGAGAGAGAGAGAGAGAGAGAGAGAGAGAGAGAGAGAGAGAGAGAGAGAGAGAGAGAGAGAGAGAGAGAGAGAGAGAGAGAGAGAGAGAGAGAGAGAGAGAGAGAGAGAGAGAGAGAGAGAGAGAGAGAGAGAGAGAGAGAGAGAGAGAGAGAGAGAGAGAGAGAGAGAAATCAGAAAGAGACCCAGAGATAAAAAGAGTAAATCATACACAAAACAACCAGTTTAAAAAAAAAAAAGCGGTTAATATACATGAATAATGGATGTTTGATTGAAAAGCAGTTTACTCCAATATGATGTAATTTTTGACAATCAGCCAGAGAGACTACTTTGCAAGTCTTTGCCAGATATAAGTCATTGTGCAGAAGTGGTAACACAACCATGTCTGTGAGCATGTGGAAAATTGACTTTCCTGCCATTCCAAAGGTGACTTTATGCTGGCAAACAAAAACTTTTATCTCAGGTGCACTTAGCTGTGCTCCCCAGCCCTAAGTAGTGCTCAAAGGACCAGCTCAGAGAATCCATGAAAGCATTGTTATGATTCATCTAGAAAGTCTGCAGCGTTCCCAGCAGTGCAAGAGTCAGGTCTCTTGCACAATGCTCTTTACGGAATCCTCCAAATACTTATGGCCTGCCATATAAATTACCTATGAAGCTATAAACAATTAAATGTAGGTTTATTTTTCCTTCTAAGTTTTTATTTGAATAGAGTCAAAGCTGGTAGCACTAAGTAGAGCCAGACATCGGGCAGGCAAGCAGTGTATGAGCTTCAGCTACACAACTCTGCCAATGCACCTGCAACCCCTGCTGTTCCAGTCCTGGACCCTTCCTGAACAGGGACTGCCAATCATCCAGCATTGTGCCAAATGTGATGGTTCTGCGACGTGGACAGATGTCTGCTAGGGACTGGAATGAGGTCAGCAAAACTCATTTAACTTGTAGCTGAAGACTGATGTTCAAGTTCAGGGAGACAGAAGTGAAAGGATATTGTTTGCCCACTAAACCATCTACCCTATAGAAAAAACACCACTATTTTATCCCCCTTCCTGCCCTATAAAATTAGGATGGGTAAAATGAAGACAAGTTGGTCCTCAAAATGGAATGAATTATTTGCCTGGCCTTGCAGATAATCTCCTTAAATATTCATGATGCATCCTAAGGGCAACATTTTCAAAACCTGAGATACTCGTCTAAGCATTGTGCCAAGTCTCAACGCAGGCATACAAAAAGTGGCTTGCTGTTTTCATTAGGAAACATAGGTAAATATATTTCTGTATAATTTTTATTAAAAGTTGCAAAAATGAATGGCTCTTTCAATTTAGTAAACAATTTACAAGTTGTCAATGGAAAATCATGGAGGCAGATTCAATTATTCTTGGGCAAGACACTGGTTAATTACTACATTGTGAGTGTGTGTACACTGAGGTTTCCCTGACTTAAATCATTCATTTTAGCAGTACTAGAATGTTACTAAAGGTTTGAATTAGAAAGACAATTACAAGGTTTAGAAGGCAGTACCTTGAAAAGGAAGGAAAGACAATTACACATAGGAATCAATACTATATAACAAAAAAGAACAAGACTATTTTAATGGTGCTTTTCATCCCAAAAATTACCCCAACACTTTACAATATAAGGCCCAGCTTCTGCAACTGGACCCACCTGGGCAGACACCTGTGCTCATGTGGATCCACTTGCAGGACCTTTCATCCATGACTGAAATGTAATCACTTCCAGGGTGAAACGGCAGCTGTTTAACAACATGTTAAACACAGACCTTACACAAGTGAAACTGCATGGAGCACTTAGGTAGCCAACGGCAAAAGTAAATGTATAGTAAAAGCTAAAACAGTAGTTTTATGAAGCTGGCCAGCAGGCCTCTGGATGCCAGCTCCAATGCCATCACTGAAAAGGAGCAGAAACGGGATTAAAAACAGGCCAGTTTATTAGTACGCTGATTTTAAAGCTGACATGTAAAGAAAAAACAATGGGCTTGTGTTTCTTTGCTTTTTAATGATGGATAAAGAAGACCTGAGAGGTTTTAGGCAAAGTGTTCTACCTTAAAAAAAAAAAAAACATGAGAACTTCAGGATTTGCTCACCCTAGAAGACCTGGTAACCAAAGGCTTAGTGAAACTGACACTGAGAGCTAATCAAATAAGAAAGGAAGCTAATTTTGGTCAAACATCTTGTTACAGATTGCCCCTCCCCCTCACATGCACAGAACCAAAGCCACCCCTGGTTTAAGTCTACTGACATAACTGGAGTTACAGCAGGGATGAATTTGACCCATTATGCTTAAAACCATTACTCACACCTCTGAATTCCATGCACTGTGGAGCACTCTGGCGGTGTCTACATATTTCAAGGATACAGTATTTCTGGAAAGCAGTACATTCTGCATTGGCCTATTAGTGTCAAAAGGTTCGATATTAAAAAAAAAAAAAAAAAAATTGAGCAACCAGTGGCCAAAAATACTCCCACAAAAATTGCCACCAGCTAATAATTTATAGTACACTGCACATGAAACAAAATGGGATGCAGCTTTTATATTGGAATGATGTAGCCATTAGACAACAGCACTGGATTCACTATCAATATGTTTCTGAGATCTAAAGCTCTTCTAGAGGCAGACCATCAACTTGTGACTCAAATAATCAACCGATGCAAAGTCTCTTCACGTCTGTGTGTGGGGAATAATTATCATAATAGACATTAGTAATTAATTTCCGGCGTGATGTCAGCTGGTGTAGCAATGCCAAGCAAGCGTCCTTGTCAAACACACCCCAGCCGTCTGGACTACTTCAGTCACATTGCCCTGATTAGGATGCGCGCTGATGCACTGCTTAATACAATCTGCCATCAAATGCCAAATACTTCAGAACTAAATTAGGAAATATGTCCGACTCCACAGAATGATGCTAAGGACTCTAAGTGGATTTCTATATTCCTTTATGAGGCACAAAGGCGATAGCCAATGTAATGGTCTTGAATGAGGCAATTCTATCCTCTAACCTCCCACCTCTGCGGGGAAAAATATTGGATTAGGATGGCAAAGGATTAAATAAAGACAGTACGGCCTCATAGCATCTCTCACCCCTAGAGGTATTTATGGCTCTTTCACTGTTTTTTGTGTAAAAAGGGAACTTTAAGGGGAGTTTAGATGCAGATTTACATCAACAGTAGAACTAGACCGAAAGAAAGCTACCCCATTCTATTTGGTTGTCAAATGGGGAAAAGTGACAGAACTGCACTTGTGCACCACTTGCCAGAGTTCCCACCCCAGCAACAACCCCTTTGCTCCATGCCCCACCTTCTCTTCCCCCAGGAGTTGCTGTTCCCCTTTTCCCCTTTCCTACTAGCTCACTACAAACCTGAGTAGGAGTGATGGGATGAAATTAATCTGTGGAAAATTTAGACAGGAAAAAGAACCAGGAAAGATTTCTTAACAATGAGATCTATTAACTGAGGAACAACATCCCAGGGGAAGTGACAGAAACCTCATTGCCTGAGTTATTTAAAATGGTACTGGGAAAAGCCCTAGACACTAGGCTATACAAGGAATAATCTGTACACTACCAGTGAGATGGAATTAATACCTAATAGGTTTTTCCAATCTAACTTCTGTGATATTCAACCACAATGAACATACATAGTAGCTGGATGTTTCCAATAAAGATATCAGCAGTAAAATAATTTAAAACATTTAATTGGTCTTTGTGCAGTTTCAGGATTAACAGTCCACTGAGATGAATGAGGCAATTCACACTATTCAGAGCTACTGTTTCAGTCTGTCTGCAGACTCTGGAAGACAGCTCTGTTCTGATTCACATTTGGAAAAAAAATACCATCAGAAGAACTAGAAGCTTTTTTCCCAGTGAAAGTTTAAATTCTACAGTAAAATATTTGACATATTATGCCCACACTGCAACACAAAGTTTCTGTGGGACGTATGACCAGTGAACTAATTGAGACACTAGGTCAAGAAAAAAAAACAACAACAACATTTTATGATGTAGCGAATGACATATGTCAATCTCACTAAAAATTAAAAGCTTGCCTTGTTAAATCTCAATAGTTTTAAAGCTGTAGAGCTCGCCTGATCCATCAGCTTTTTAAGCACAGATTCGGTACAATTGCAAAAACGGAATCTGCAGCTTATCAACTGTGCCACTGGCAAAAGACACTTATGAAGGTAGCAAAATGCAGAAGGCTTCAGACACATGAAGATTATTTATCCATCCCCTAAAGCAACATCCCACCATTCTTATAGGCTTGGAAGTAACTTAGCTCAAATACTGAAGTGAAAAATAATAGCATTCTCCAAGGATTGCACAAACAGGGTTTGACTCATTACTTAGGATGCCTCAGGTAGATTTATTTCTGAAAAGAAAACAATTTCACCTAGAGGACTGAAGCAGTAGAAGATACGGCTATCTCTCTTGCAGCTGGGGAGTAGCAAATATAATACTTACAGAAGCTAGCATGAGCCTTTTGACTAAGGGCACGTCTACACATACAGCGCTGCAGCTGCACCAGTGCTCTATGCCGACGGGAGAGAGCTCTCCCGTTAGCATAATAAAACCACCTCCGGGAGCGACGGTAGCTATGCTGGCAGGAGAAGTTCTGCCAATACAGCGCTATCCAAACCAGTGCTTATGTCGGTGTAACTCACATAGCTCAGGAGGATGGTTTATTCACACCCCGAGCAACAAAAATTATGCCAACATAAGCTGTAGTGTAGACATTGCTTAAATTACCAAAGTGCTGGCATTTCCTCATTTTATGCTCAGTGAAACAAATACTGAAAGTTCACGTAAGCCTCAGAGCAGTTTGTTAAGAAACTGACCTCCCAGTCCATTCACACAAAACAAAACAAAAAATAATAAAGAATTCCTTTGGCCTTTGTTAATTGTACAAAGGGACCTGGATTTTCCCATTTGAAGTTCTGACCCTAAGAAGCACTCAGTGCCAACTGGCAAAGAGTTCAATGTTCTGTAGCAGCAACAGCTCCTACTAAGCCTGATAAACTCACTACATCTAACACACTGCTGTCATAGTATGTATCTATAAAGACAGTCATGTGAGATCTTAAATGAAAGCCAGGATCATGCTGGTCATTAATATAATTGTGAAATGTACGTATTGATTATATTTAAAAGTTATATCTATATAGTGAAAATGTGTCCTTATAGTTTCTATCAAGATATGATTTCCCACCACAGGTGAAGAACTGATTTTGCCAGACAAAGGAAAGTATGTTTATACGTCTGCCAAGGTTCATATGTAGATAAAGCACTGCAAGCCAAACACAATGGGACCTATATTTGCATTTCAGGTCAACACAAGGATATGATGACAACTTGGAGCCAGCATACCGGCGACCAAACAACAGGGAGCCATCCTGACTCTGGGGTCAAAACTGTGAGTTTGGGGAAATATAAGGAGAAGCAAAAGCCATTCTGATATCCATTTACTGAGGAAACCCTCTGTAGGGCATAGGGATATTCCTGAAAACTTGGATTCTGGTACTGACTGAAAACCAGTAGCTCTCAAAGATTGAATTCTTAGGAGATAATCTACTTTATAAAATAGGGAAGGTGTGGGTTTTTTAATGTGTATACGCGATGCAAAGCAGAGATCCCCCGAGAAAAAACTTTGGGGAAACTGGCAGTTTGTTGCATCATTGCCACCATTTGGAATTACAAACTGTGACTCACCTGTGCATCAATAACTCTCATTTCCTTTTCTTAGCCAATAAACCTTTAGTTAGTTTACGACAGAACTGGCTACCAGCGTTGTCTTTGTGTGAGATCCAGCATGTAACTTGACCTGGATGAGTGACTGGTCTCTTGGGACTGGGAGTAACCTGATATAGTGTGCTTTTTGGTTTAAGTGACCTTCTATCATAAAGTCCAGTTTGTTTGGGTAGCAAGATAGAATAGAGAGTCTAAGGGGACTGTCTGTAACTCCATGGTAAAACTGGTATAGTGGTCCAGGAGTTCACATTTGTCACTGACTTGGTGAAATCTAATTATAGACACACCACCAGTTTGGGGTGTCTGCCCTGTTTTCTGACTGTTTGCCCTGAGGCAGGCACTCAGTCATGAGCCACTTCTCACTGCGTGACAATACCAGTTCTGCTTCCACTCATCATTCTTTCTCGGTATCTCTTAAATCTTAATCTTTGTTAATAAAACAGCATTTGTTTTCACTGCAAGTAGATTACAGTACTATTATAAAGGACCTGATCCAAGTTGTGCCAGTCAAGCTGTGTGTACACTGTCTTGCTGGGGGGGCAGCTTACCTGGTAATTGCTCTGAGTGTCCAGTGATGGGCTGGAGTCTGCAGGAAGCGCTCTGAGGACACGGAGGTTAGTGTGTATCTAGCAATAGCCTGTACCATGAGGGTGAGGTCTGCAGAAACCTGCAAGTCAGTGCTTGTGGGGCCAGAGACCGCTGGTTTCAGCAAGCTGAACCACACCAGACTGTTACAGGCTAAGGTGAAGTACTGACCAGGTGCTTCACAACCTTGAGTACCCCAGGGAAGCGACAAAGAAATTTACTGTTACATGACTCAAGAGGCCTGCTACTTAAATACCTTGTTGGTCTCATTCAACAGCCAGCCAAAGCCCTTTACTCCAAAGGCTGCCTCACTGGGAGAAACATCTAGACATGTGACTGGCAGGCCATATACAGAATGGAGAACTTTGCCCGACTCTTTTGCTTTCAGGAGGTAGACCATATCTTCAGCAGCTGCTATAGTCACTGGACTCCCAACAACATCTGGAACCAGGTGGAGAAAGTTGACCTACAACAGCACAGACATTTCTTAGTTTTTTACACTTCAGTTGAAAATTCCTTTACATTGTAATCAGAAATACACAGCATGGCCATACGCTAAACAGGGTTCTTTAATAAATGAATTAACATACTAAACATGTCTAAAACCACCTTCTTGGAACCAAGTTTCTTTTGTTTTTTTTTCAAATAATGTTTGATTTTTGGTCTATTTGTAGGAGTCAAACCTCCAAAATTCAACAGAATACTACTACACATAATATCTTTCATTTAAGACTCTCAGGATGTGCACATTTATTAAAAGAAGAAGAATTATTCATTAAGTCTCATAACAGGCCTAGAAAATAGGTACACATGTGACACAAAAGCCCACTGGTGCCAACAGGCAACGGGTTCACTGTTGTGTAACAGCAACTCCTACCGGGTCTGAAAAACTCACTACACCTAGCACACCACTTTCACAGTATTTATCCATAAATAATGTCAAGTGAGGTCTCTAATAAAAGCTTATGTCATACTGATCCTCATAATCATTGTGAGATGTATGGATGGATGACACTGAAAGGTTTTAAAGTCTGTCATCAACCAAAAACAGGTTTCTTCTAGACAGTAGATAAAACATGTACACCTCTATCTCGATATAACGCTGTCCTTGGGAGCCAAAAAAATCTTACCGCCTTATAGGTGAAACTGCATTATATCAAACTTGCTTTGATCTGCCGGAGTGTGCAGCCCCGCTCACCCGGAGCGCTGCTTTACCACGTTATACCAAGGTAGAGGTGTATCTGTCAAAATGTAAATTAACCATTGTAAGCTACTACAATGGAAGCCCCATTTACATGTGAAGTCAACAGGGGGATGGGAAATTAACTGGGAGACAAGACTGAAGACTTAACCACAGGGAGTTGCTTTGTCTCTGGGGTCAGACAAAGAACTTTGGGGAACATAAGAAGGAGGCAAAAAGATATTTTTTTTCCTGCACCTGGGGATTTAAATGGACAGCACTTTTACATTCATGAAAACAGGCTCTTAATCAAGCTCAGCTGAAATGTTGCAAAAGACATTTAGGGTGAGAGAAGTTCCTTTAGACAGATGATTAGCCTGTTAAAGTTAAGTTTAGTCTCTAAGATCAGTGTTATGATTTTGTTTTATGTGTTACCTTTCTGCTTCCATTATCCTTACTCACTATCTCTTAAACCTTAACCTTAGATAATAAACTTCTGATTGGTTTCACTATAAATCTCTCTCAGTACTGTGATGTTATACAGAAGTTGATCCTGAATTGAACCAAAAAGGCTGATAAGCACACAGTTCCTCTGGGGACAGCTAACCTGGCATTTCTGTCAATGTTCAGAGGATAAGGGGCTGGATACTACAGGGAAAAGCTTCAAATGGCCTCGGGAACTGTGTCGCTCCTACTATTACCCTGCAAGGCAAAGTCAGGGCTGGCAGAGCCCAGAGGAGATTGTTTGGGTGGCTAACAGACTGGAGGTGTCAGGGAGTTACCCAGGCAAGCACAAGTGAGTTTCTTTCCTGCTGGAGGCAACTCTCAGTCCTGTGCACCTCAAGAACTATCACCACATATTAACAGAGTCATTTTACAGATGGGGGAAACTGACGCAACACGGGGTTACATCATGTGACCTGCACAAGGTGACAGTAAGTCAATGGAAGAGCCAGGAATGGAGCCCAGGAGACCTGACTTTCAGTTCCCTGCTAGAACCACTAAGACCACAGAAACGTTGCTAGGTTAAAGTAATGTGCTGGTGAAACTGGTGAGGGGTTCTCAACCTGGGGGTCACACTCAGGTGTGGGGAATCGTGGTCACTCTGCTTTTCCTATACTGCTAAACAGGAGAGGAGTTGCTGGAATTTCCAGTATGAAAGGGTTGAGATCCCCTGAAACAGATAAATTGCATGCAGTGGTTTCTAATCCAACCTTAGAGACAACTGACAATGTCTTCAGTGTTTCTTTAAAATATTAGAAATTGGTATTACATACGGAGGAAGGGGAAAGAATACTGAAGGTGGATATCTTTCTGTATATCCACAGAAATAAACATGATTGAGAACTTCACAATTACATGACAGGGTGACCCAGTTCCAATGGAGTTCTTTCTTTGTTGTTTTAATATTTTACTAGAAAACGTGTCAAAATTGTTGGCTTCTTTGTTCTGTTTTTAAGTATTCTACGGATGTTTCCATTTAGAAGATGGGGAAGTTGTATTAAGGTTTGTTTAAATCAGAGCTCTATAGCCATTTGCTGTACAGCCAGTTTTCTTGTACTGATCGGAAATCAGAAGATTTATACTTTAATACGCTCATTTGCTCCCTCACACCATTTAACAGACTTGGCCCATAATAAACTTTGGATTTTTAAAAAAGAAAAAATAGCCTCAGAACTCCATAGACAGAAGGTGTAATCTAAAGAAGCTGTGCAACCAGTTACAACTTCACAAGTGACAGCATTAGCTAGCTTGTGATATCCTGCCTCAGAACTAATCAGCTAGTGTTGATCTGAAATTCTATGTGAGAAAACCTTGATCTACAAATGAGCCAACTTAGTTTAATGTTGACAAAAAATAATTAAAAAACAACAAAACCTCCCACACCATATGGGCTCAGCTTCATTTTCACTTGTAGTTTAGGCCAGGATTTCATCCTAGCTCTTCAGGGATGAAAGACATGCATTAACTCACTGCAATACCAGTTAGCTGCTAATGCTCTCACATAGTTCATGCAACATCGTTTTAAGGTCATTGGAAGATCCCTCTTGGCCAGGAAGAATTCAGAGATCTGGAACACTTGGAACCAAACTGACCAGCCGGAAAATACTCACCAATTTCTGGATTTCAAACTGTGCAATAGTTTGCCAGTATCCTCTGTCATCAGGGCTTTCCACCTTGACCTCGAAGCCAGATGCAGTTGCTATGACTGCACCCTCCAAGCTAAGGGTAAAAGCCTGTATCCTTTGATTGTGCTGGTAATGATAGATAGGTTCACGCCCTATCATGAGACTCCAAACATTAACAGTCCCTGCATATAAAAGGCAAAACAAATGATTCTGTTACCCTATTTCATAAACAAAAGTAGCTTGAGGATGGTAGCATCTGTGTATTAGTGAAATGGGTTGGCACACAGGAGGCAGGTCCTGGAGCACCTTCAGGACTCACTCCCTACAGCCACTAGAGCTCCAGCACACTGCAAAGTAGTGCAGAGTGGGCTCTAGTGTGGGTAATAACTGTTCTTGCCCTGAGCAAGTCTTACATTGTGACTTTCAGAGAATATTGGTATGTGCCTTAACCCTGCTCCTCTCAATGCACTAGGGATGGAACTAACCATTCGCAAGAACACAAGGAGTTCCAAAAAAGAGCTGCTAATATAAGACTTATCTACTGTACACTTACCTTCACTTAACGGCAAGGAACTAGAGTATCAAGGAAAAGCCAGGTTAAATGCTTTAAGTGACCTCTCCCTCACATTCTCTCACTCAAAGTGTCTTTGCATAGGTTTTCGATTGTGCACAAGGGGACAGGATGCGAAATTTCAGTGCCCTTCTAAAAGTGGAATCGAGGGTCTTATCCTAGCAGGGCAGTTACATATAGTATGCAACCAATGCTTAAATTCCAAATCTTGATGTTTCAGAGACTGGGGGAAATGCAGAGAAGATTATTATTTTTTGAAAGCTAAAGAGCACAGTATCCCAGGCTAGGGAAAAGGAATGTTGCTCCTTTTAGTGGTACAGATAAGCGAGTAACAGGTTGGCAATTGCACTGGCTTGTGGCATAAATCAAAAGAATTCCACTTAAAAAGTAAAGTACATAAAGTCAAGCGCTTTAATTTCAAATTACAAGAGTAAACTGGAGTTATCAGTGTACTACAGATCAGCAGGGCTGAACTCTCAAAGTGAGTTACAGCTCACTCCCAAGCTACTCCTGCATTGAAACGGAGCAGCAATTCTTCAGCCTGACAGACAGGATCAGAGCTGGAGAAGCTTTCCCTCTACTTGAGCATGGCCATTAATGATGGAATGATTAATGGTGGCTACTACTTCAATAGGAGACATAAAAGCTCTGACAAGCAGCTGTGGACAGGCACCCATGCCAGTTTACAAACGCCTGTCCCGTGTCCCAAAGGAGGCAAGGCGAGAGTGTGGTAATGAAACTGCTCATAGTGGAAATGGTATCTAAATGAGTTTAAATTGATTTATGTTCACTTTTGTTAAGATTATTTGGTATCTTGAAAGTGCAACCACTATAAAATAATGCAGACAATCCTTAAGGCCTCTGTCTAATGGCATTCCCGGAGAATATTTATATTCCTCGTCATGGGAATGAGAACCATAATGGAGACCATTTTTGTTTTATTAGGGATGCATATTTAAATTAATCTGCTATTTGCCTAAATAGTTAGCCGTCTCTGTTTGTGTGCCCAAAGCCAAAACTGCAATTAGGCTTCCATTAAAAAAATAAGTCCCAACTAAAACTGTCCCAGTGGAGTCGTAAGGGCTCAGAGCAGAACTTTTCAAAATTACTTCTTAGCCTAATGGCAATTATGTTAATTGCTTGAAAGGTAAATAACTGCTGAATTGGTTTTGCAAAATAGAACATTAGCACATGCCACATGCATACTCATGCTTAAAACAAGTTAACAGGTTTAAATGGATGGTGTAGACCAGTGTTTCCCAAATTTGGGACACTGCTTGTGTAGGGAAAGCCCCTGGTGGGCCAGGCCGGTTTGTTTACCTGCCGCGTCCACAGGTCCAGCCGATCGTGGCTCCCACTGGCCGCAGTTCGCTGCTCCAGGCCAATGGGAGTTGCTGGAAGCCGTGGTCAGTAAGTCCCTCGGCCTGGAGTAGCGAACCACGGCCACTGGGAGCTGTGATCAGCCGCACCTGCGGACGTGGCAGGTAAACAAACCAGGCCTGCCAGGGGCTCTCTCTACACAAGCAGCATCCCAAGTTTGGGAAACGCTGGTGTAGACTATTGTTTGCTTTGGAAACTGTAGCTTGTGATCATAAAGACTTAATGCTTTTGTGATTTTTGGTTACCTCACTTTATAGTGACCAGCAGGTCCACATTTCCAAACTGGTACAACAGGGCTGAAGTCTGACCTCAGGCACTTTAGATCAGCTACTGAGTACACCAATATTGTGCTTAGTTGGTTTTCAAGAAAGGAAGAGGTACATATTTCTGAGTATCCAAACTGGACCTTTAATTAGATCTAATCTGTTTCATTTGTAAACTTACCTGGGCAGGGCCCTGTGTTCATATTTTTCTGCTGAAAACCTATTCCACTTTTAGCACTCTACAAACAAGAGCACTGAAACACTGGCCGCAGAAGAGTATAAAATAGAAACAGAGAGTGAACTGCTTCTCTTTTCATAAAAGAAATGTTTTGCCTTAAACTTGGGGGTTTATGCAAGACAGCATGAAGTAAGCCCACCACACAGAAGACTGTTCTATCCCATGAATAAAAGGGAGAACTCTGGGATTCAGTGTTTTGGTCTCAGAGTTTGAGAAGCAAAAACCATTTCATTAAAATGTTTATGGCACATGGCATCCATTAAAACCAGAAAAGGACAAATCAATGTACATAGTATCAATGTACATAGCATTTTACCAAATATTTAAAAGACAAAGTCTCTGCCCCAAGATGCTTACACTCCAAATCAGAAAAATAAAATGCACAGAATACCTGTTCCAGCACAAGGGGATATGCAGACATCATTGGTAAGATCAGAGAATGACGGTTTTGTGAAAATACAGGATTCCAGGTTTGTTTTAAACTGTCAAGCCAAGAATTAGAAGATGACTAAGGCAGCAGTTTGGAGGATGAATGCACAATAATATAGGGAGCAAGAGCCAACTAGTATTTTCTTTCATTATGAGTGAATTGCATATCATGTGCACACCTCTGTGTGTGTGATGTCTGAGAAACATGTATAGGGCTTGCTTGGTTCCAGGGAACAGTTAGAAAACGCTTCCCTCAGGGGCACCAACAGATATGGATTATACAAGCTCTAAAGCAGCATTGCTATGAAGCAAAGAAATGGGAGCGCAGGTCCTTACACTCCAAAGCACCAGAAAATTTATTAATTAATGGGCAAGTCAGCCTTTGCTTTATTCACTCACATTGTATTTGATGGGACAAAATGGGGAAAAGCCATTTTTATAGTTGAAATTATCTCTGCTGAGATAACACACATTGTAAAGAAATATTTTTTAAAATAAAATATTAAAGCAGAGGATTTGCCAGGTTGGATGACATCATTGATCTACCCAGTCTGTCTTCCTGCCTCCAGCAGTGGCCAATATTTCATTCCCACACAAAAAGCTTTGCTAAAGTGAAGTTAAGGTTGCAAGCACACAGCAGTGTTTGAGCACATATTAACTTCCGAGAACACTACAGTTTAAAAAATAAAAATCCATCAAATGTTAGAAACACACACAATTGTGAGTAAGAATGGCACTTCCACAACAAGCCAGAGTCACATCACACCCTTAACTCTGCTCCAGTGGAGCTGTGACAGTGCAGTATTCTCAGACTGACTGAGAAACTACTGCATACTTACTTTCCTTTTTGGCTTAAGGAGACAGATGTTCAGTTGGATTGTGTAAGTGTGAGTAGTCAGTTAAGAGCAAGATAGTGCAGCTGTTAATTTGTGCAGCTGTTAATTTGTGATATTACAATCATTGCACTTACTTCCTGATGATCACCTAGTATTAACAACCACTTGCTGCATTATGCCTCAGAGTGTAAGCTATCTGGGGCACAGTCTGTCTTTTACTCTGTTTGTACAGGGCCTCACACGATGCAGCCCAGATTCGGACTGAGGCCTCTACATGCTTATTTAGAACCAGACAACCACACAGGTTTTTCCCTGAGTAAGAAGCTGAGTGAGATGCTCCCTATTAGCAATGGAAGCTTCCCACGCAACTAATTTTATATTTAGTTTCACATATATTTGCCTCTGGTGCCAAGTATGATGCTTTACCACCATACTAACTTGAACTGTTTTCACATCTATGCTCTAATTTCATGACGTTGTAGGCCTGCATAAGCAGACATGCAAAATACTCATGTACATTTTTAAGTGTTACATTGCAACTATCTGCAAAGTGTGGGCTTGTCTATGCTGGCAGAGCCCCCTAGTGGAGATGCATCATAAGCTGATAGAAGTTCTGCCGACATAGCTACACCACCTCCGCAAATGACATTAGCTAAGCTTACAAAAGCACTCTGTTGTTGGCACAGTTTTATCTTCACAAGGGGCTTTGCTGGCATAGCTATGTTGGCTAGAGACTGTGATTTTCTTCACAGTCGTAGCTGATATAGCTATGCCAGCAAAATTTTGTAGTGTAAACTAAGCCTATACCAGTGTGCGTCGCATCTCCTTGTTAGTAGCTAATCAAAATAGGGGATAACTGCCTACTACTGCTACCAGCTAATAGTTAACGCATTAGTTTAAGTGGAAATGGACTGTGATTAAATCTAATGATACCAGGTTGAAATATTGCTTGATGAACCATGCTGGGGGTTCACTTAATCAGCTCTTCCTCATTAAGACAATACTGTGCAGCTATTGGTTGCTGGTAACCTTGTAGATCGAGACGTAGGCCAGTCTAAATGTACATTATCTGCAAGGATCAAAGCAAGAAATCATCCATATAATTCCATTTTAGAACAGGGAACCTGGACATTGTGGTGGGGATCTTATTCTCTCACTTCAGCTTCAAAGCAATGCAGCCATGTGGGACTGCTGAAGCTAATGTGATTTACAGGCTGGTTTTTTTGGGGAGGCTGGAGGGAGAGGTTTTAAATGCAATTGTTCCTGGTAGTTCTCATCTATTCTGTTTAGGAGCCCAACTCCCACCTTTCCTATCCTGATCCAAGTTAATTGAATGTAAAACTTTTTATTTTTAAATACTGTATTTTATTTTCAATAGGGGAAAACAGGAAAAAATTACGAACTGAAAACTCATGTTATCTGGAATACTAGCTACACTATCTACTATCTATGATATTGCCTGGAATTATAGGGAAACAAACCATTAATGAAACATGAGTTTTTTTTAAAAATAGAACTGGCCCAAAGTCTCAAACTTGTTATCTTGAATCCTAGACTTTTGCCAAAAAACACTAGTAGACTGAAATGATAAACAGCAAGATCAGATATCATTCAGACTACTAGGGCTAGAAATTAACACTGAATACAATTGGAAAGTTGAGATTCTCATCATGGCTCAGTGAACAAGGCACAGAACTAGAAGTAAGAAAACTTGGATTCCGTTCCCAGCTCTGTGACTCGTTGGAGTTAATAAACTATTCCTTATTTCCTTTTTCCCATTTGTAAGATGGTTATAATTATACTTATCCCTTTACTTGGCAACCACAAAATAGAAGGGACCTTGGCCAACTAGCTTCAGATGTTCAGCAGAGAAAATTTGAAATTTCAGTTAATTCCAAATCACCAAAATGAGAGTCTTATTTGTAAAGCGTAAAATCAAAGTTCAATTTACATACCTTTCACCAATGAAGAGATACAGTAAATTCACAGCAACATTTACCCAGGCCCCCTTCTTCCTTAAAGCATCTGCAAGCTACACTATTTGTGTTGTAACTATTTTGTGGCATGTTCTGGAACTTAGAAGCGTGCTACACATAGAAATGGAGTGTTTTGGTGACCAGGTCTGATATTACAAATACAGGGTGCTTGGTGGATGAGGGAATGGCTCTGAGAGCCTCTCACTCACCATCTTGACTACTGAGATATCAGGTTTTCAGTTCAAAAGCAGCACTGCCTCAATTCCTAACAACATAGCATGCGTATAAGCAAGTGCATTCTGATCACTGCAGAAGTCACTTTCATTTGTTCTATACCAATCTATGACAAGTACTATTAGCTACTGCTGATTAGGTTTCAAAATATTAACATAAATGGGGGCAACATTATTTCCCTTCTATACCCACAGACAAACATGACAGCTTAAGTCTTAAAGGTGGTACAAAAAGCATGTTCCCATTTTACACCATAGAAAGTTTCCAAGTCCAACTATGAGAATCTGGGAGAGAGGGGGCAGTTTAAGTAGACTTCAGTTCCCCCAAAGCAGTGGCTTACGGCCAAAGTCAAGCAAGCATGGAGCAGATGGAGTCCTGGCAAGGCCGCTACTGTCCCTGCATTAGCAGCATCTGCTCATTACCCAGAACTCTCGCCTGCTTTATCTAATGCTCCAGGAAAAGCATTTTGATTTGATTCATTTCAGTACGGTAACGTGCAACACAATTAGTGGTAAAATCAAACTGGAGGACTGCCAGTGCTGACAATAGGAAACAAGGCAGAAGAAATACGAGGCCAGTGGGTTGGAATTCAAAACCCACAACTGTGGATCAAGTTGCCAAATCTCATTGCCCCAGGTGTACATATAGTGTGCCTACTGGGCACAGAGAGTGGAGGATAGAACTTAAATGTTCTCCCAGTACAGTTTTTCCATCTACCTTTCCTTGCATCTGGTTCCCCTGTGGTTGACTCCCATTGAATACCCCAGGGGTGCAGTCACAAGGACTCTCAATTCAACTCTTCTTCAGTGCAGTCAGAGCCAGAATATACTATAGCATGCAGGTACAAATTACCGACAACCTCCATACAAGACGAACCCTTTGCTCGCTATATTTCTTATGCTTTAGGAACTATTAACAACTGCTGAACTGTAATAAAAAAGACCCCCAAAACATATGGAGATATACCTATTTCAGAGAACTGGAAGGGACCTTGAAAGGTCATTGAGTCCAGTCCCCTGCCTTCAGTAGCAGGACCAAGTAATGTTCCCGACATTCTCCCTCTCCCCCCCAAATGGCCCCCTGAAGGATTGAACTCCCAACAGTGGGTTTAGTAGGCCAATGCTCAAACCACTGAGCTATTCCTCCTCCCAGGTCACTAATACATATCACTAATACATAGTGCTATCAGCAGATGTTGAATAAGCAGAATCTGCCTGTTAGTTCTTCCATGCAATCAGATGTCAGGGACATCACTGCTTGAGCTCTGTTGAACTGAGAGAAACTGATGTTATCTCAATGAGTCTGCTAGCCATGGATTCTCTGCCTAACAACACCATCTCCAACACTATGGTGTTTGTTTTCTCTATATTAGTCAAATGTACAAAATGAAAGGAAGAAAAAGCTGGAAAAATACAACAACAACAACAAAGGCATACACTAATTCAGGAAGTTTTTGTCATTTAGATAAAAAATAAATTCTCTCCATTAAACTGTAAATATAAGCTTTGTCATTCATGTTAGTAAACAACTGCAAAACAATAAAACATGCTAGTGCATATGGAAACTAAGCTATTCTGACTGAGGCTCTCAAATCAGAATAATCACTGACCTGTCACAAAATCCATTCAGCAATATGCCCAGCAGAGTTAAGACATACAGGTTTACTCATGACAGTTACTTATTCTCACATTGTAACATACAGTTCAACACAACAACCATGAGACAAACAGATAATTAGACTTTTAATCACTGGAAAGACTAAAACACAAACTAAAATAAAACCAGAGAACTCTGCTCTCTTCACTGCTTGCACAAACTGGATAGAAATCTAGACATCAAACCACCTTATGCTATATTATCCAGTGACTTAAATAACCAAGCTCAATTTATAGCTGTTAATTACAACAGAATGGCTGCTGTGAGGAAATATCCTATTAACAGTTTCTGGTGACAATAAACAATGACAGAGTTCACACTGCAACAAACACTATAATCCAAATACTTTGTTTCTATCAGAGGTTTTGCTTGTTTGTTCTTAAAAAAAATTAAAAATAAATATATAGATTTGATTTGGCTGTCATACTTCAATTTCGTTCCCACCTGCCAGCTGGTGATATTACAGTGTATCAAAATCAGCACTAATACCACACAGCTCTGTAACTTTATCAGGTTTTGGTTCTGACAAGATGAGAGGAATAGGTCTTTTTTATGTCAAATCACGTCACAAGTTACATGGAGAATGGAGGATACAACGGTGGTTAGCTTTGCTTGGAATACTCCTACAGCAGAATCCCAATTAATTGAATCCACCTCATCCAAGCCTTCTTTTTCTCATGACCTGCCACCTTGTGTCTTTGGTCTAGTTACTCTTTGCCTCAACTCCATATCACTCACACACATCTGATAAATCCTGAACAGGAATAGATCATTAGGATTAGAATATATTCCCATTAAACACACTATTAGGCTTTTTTATTTTTATTTTACAAGTAAGTGTACATGATAAAATAAGCAACTGGTATTGCTTACAAATTTTTTTTTCCCCTTCTTAGCCACATATTGTAACCCAACATCAGTAAAGGAAATGTTCTTTACATATACCCTATGTATATTCTATCCAGGGAATTAAGAGTGAAGATGCAGAATTCTGATTAACCAGGCACTGAAAGTTTAGCCATAGTC
Organism: Gopherus flavomarginatus; assembly: GCF_025201925.1. NCBI lineage: Eukaryota > Metazoa > Chordata > Testudines > Testudinidae > Gopherus > Gopherus flavomarginatus. The sequence continues at coordinate 8,970,090 of NC_066631.1, read as the reverse complement.
CCATAAACATGCCTCAGGGTGCTCTAAGAAAAACAAGGCTGTAGGAAGAATATTTTACAGCAAACAATTTATTTGCTTAAGACGGCTTGGTTGGATCTCCGCCTGGCACTCAAACCCTGTGCAGCAGTTCCAGTAGAAATTACACATCAGTTTTAATGGGTGCTATGTTCCAGTGCCTCCTAATGCATTTATGGTTATTGGCCAACTTTTTCACATAAAAGCAAGCGTGTGTGCAAGCGTGTGTGTATACAGAGGATTATAGACACACAAAAAGCTGAGCACAGCTGCTTCATTTTTGTAAAGCTTTTGTTAAAAAAAAAAATAGGGAGGAGAGTTGTGGTTACTTACCATCCTCATAAGCCGCTACAGCCAGAGAGCTGTTTATCCTCACAAAGGAGACATGTGGCTGAGGTCCAGGATCAGCAGAGCCATGCACTGGTTCCAGGATGGGGGCCGTATAGTCCCAGGTGCGGGTGTCCCACAACCTCACATCTCCTGATGTATATCTGGAAGAGCAGGATGTTATTCATTCCAAAAATATTTGAAAAGATTTGGAAAAAGAGAGATGGGAGTAGGAAAGCGGAAACAAAAAGAGCCTTAAAACCAAACCCCACAGCAATGGGACTCATTCTGTTTAAGTCCACTGCATGGCAACATCACGAAAACAACTTAGATACTGAGTCTGATTCTCCTCTCACTCACTCAGGTTTTATGATGGCATAATTCCACTGATTTCAACGGAATTATTCCTAATTTACACCACTGTTCAATACAGAATCAGGTCCATTAAGACCTTCAAACAGTCTAGAAATAAATGTATTAAAGTGATCCCCGCTGTAGTTCTAGAAATATAGCAACAACATACATTAACTTTCTAGAAGGGGCGTAAGGGGAGATGAGCACAGGGGGAAAAAACAAATGAATCAGTGCTCATTATATCACACTATAAATGGCAAAACATGTATTGTAGTTTATGAATCAACCCTCTTTTGTCCTTAAGTCCTGCCTTCACTGCAAAGGCCATGTACACAAATTTTTAATCAACAGCAGTATTTTTACACACACAAAGGACAGACACTGAAAACTAATGCTTTCTGTAGGCACAAGCTTTCCAATGCCTCATCCATGCATCAAAGTTGCCCAAGTAAAGTCCCTGAAGGCTAAGTGATTTGTTCATACAATTAAGTCCTGCCTTTAGAATCCAGGCAGTGCTGCCTTCTCACAGAAAGCTCTCTTGCTGAAACACGTGACAATCTCTAGTTTTACTCCACTTAAGAATACAAAAAAAACCAAACAGGCCTCTCAGATTACACAAGCCATACCTAACAGATGAATTAAGGCCATAAAACTGAGAGTGGCACAGAACCTGACTTTATAGGGTGTGTTCTAAGGCACTGACCATAAAACTGGGGGTGTGGAAGAAGAGAGTAATGGATGCTATATGCAAAGTGGAACAGTCTGAAGAAAGGATGTAAGACGACTATCCCACACACCGGCTCCCTTACCACTGGTCAAAGAGCAGTATCAAACTGGAATGGAAAAAATAAAGGAATGGTGCACTTTCGTGTTTAATATGGAATCACAGTAGGACTGCAACAATGAAAGCTCTAAAAACAGTTTCTTTAGAGGCAGAGAGTGTTTTACAAATAAAAGACAAACCCATTCTCATCAATTTTGACATCCACCCTAATTTTTTGCAGAGGAGTTTCTTTTAGAATTAAATTTTTCATTAGACTGAAAGCTCTTCAGGGCAGAGGACTTGGATTCTCCTTGTTTATAAAGTGCACAACACTCTTCCTGCTATATAAGTAAGAGAAATAAATACTACTACTGATAAATGAGAGGAAGGATGGTCTTGTGGTTAAGGCACCGGACATGCCTACACTAGCACTTATGTCAGCAAATTTCTTTTCTTCACACTCCGGAAATACAACACACACACACCGAGCAATATAAATATTGCCAGCGTAAGTGCCTGTGTGCACAGTGCTATGTCAGCGGGAGAGCGTCTCTCGCAAACATAGCTACCACCCCTTGTTGAGCTGGTTTATGTCAACGGGAGCGCAATCTCCCAGCAGCATATCGCGGCTATACAAGTGCTCTTACAGTAGCACAACTAAAACAGTACAGCTGTGCCACTGTAAGCTTCTAAGTGTAGACATGGCCTAAGACTCGTGAGATCTGGGAAATTCCCAGCTGTGTCACAGATTTACTGTGTGACCTTGTGCAACTCATTTAATCTCTCAGTGCCTCAACTCCCCACCTGCAAAATGGGGTTAATATAGTTTCCCTTCTCCCACCTTGTTTGTACAGATTATGAGCTTTTCGGGACAGAAACTATGACTTATGATGTTTTCTACAACACCAAGCAGAATGGGGCACCCATCTCAACTGAAGCCTCTATGTGCTATTGTAAAAAATATGTTTCTACTATTATTAATTTGTAAGTAACATTAAGATTCCCCGCCCAGAACATAATATTTTAGAAAGTTCTAGCTTAATCAGACAGACCATTTGGGGCTATGGCACTGACCAAATAATGTCTTCTCCTTTTCCTGGAAATTGTTCTAGTTCCACACAACTCAAGTGATTGGATATAAATCAACAGAAAGCAATGGCTTCTCTTCCTGTCCCAGATGGTCTCCATTGAGATCATGGCTCAAGCAGCTCTCTCCCACCACCACAGAAAAACTAGCAGCACCCCCACACACACCTTCTCATTGAGCCACTTCCCCCATTTCTGCCAGAAGAGTTGGACCAAATGACCAAGACAGACTGTGTGCATGTGGGGGAACGTCTCCAGAAGATATGAAGACAGCAAATCCATGAATGGAGGTGGAGGGGTGGTGAAATGATTATCTTGTCTCCAGGGCCCAAGACACCAAGGCCAAAGCTTTCAAAATTGTCCACTGATCTTGAATGTCCAAATCGAGTCACCTTCAGCTGGATTTTCAGAGGCACTGAGAATCTGCAGCTCTCATGGTCTTGAACTGGAGTTGTGGGTGCTCAGCATCCCTGAATGTAATCATGCACAACAGGCCTCAAGTTGGGCACCCAAAAATCAAGGCACCCAGAATAAATGACCTCCGTCTCCTAACAGAAACTCCTGCTAATTGAATTTCCCCACTCAGAAGCAGCAAACAATAGATGTTACAGTGTTTTTCTTTCAACAGCAGAATCCTAACTCCTCAGAAAGAGGCACTGGAGTTGAGCGTAAATCTTCATCCACTGCATGAGAGAAGCAGGCAGCAGCCAGTATTCACAGCCTCAAGCATTAAAAATTTTAAGTCAGGACCCCATAATCATGAGATCTGAAAAGTAATAAAGTCTGCATTGTCTTTAATTTTCCTTCTATTGTATGAGCACTAGGGATTCATGTTTCCAAGCCCCACTTACCTCCCAAACATGTGGGCTAAAAACATATCATTTTTTAAATGAAAGGTATGATTCTCCTGTAATCACATTACTCCAGGAGCTGGAGCTTTAAGAGATACCACATATCACTAGAGCTGACAGCACTGAGCAGCAGAATATTTACCTCCATGCTTAACAGAAAGAAAAACAGTAGCATCTCTCCCTCACAAATGCATACTTGTGGGCACTTATTCAGATGTGCAAATGTAAAAAGAAAGTGCAGGAGACAGAGGAGGAAAGAAAACAGAATTTGATATTCCTATAAGAACTATGGCTAACTTCTCTATACGCATGGAAGATAAGCACTCTGGGACTTGAAACACGCTACCACACATGAGGGAATAAAAATAGCTGATTGGCATTGGATTCCTTAACAGTGAAACTGCAAAGATTCCAGTGTGAAAAGGAGTTTTTAAAACAATTTTCCTTTAATGCTATTCTAAAGGACAATACAGTCTCAATGTTAGCTCCATAAACATTGTTAAAGTGTTAGAAGAAAAGAAAAGCAGCTTTTCTACTTAAAGCAATTCATTTTTACATCAAGGGATTTGTTGCACAAGGCAAAGTTTCATGTTCATGTGGCTGTTTTGCCAACCATAGGTTGGCTCAGCAGAATAGTACACTGTACAGTAAATAATCTGGTCCTAGATGATAGGAATGCTAGAATTAATCTATTAAAGATTCTTTCCCGCCTCCCCCCAGTAATTTTTAGGATTCTCATGCAAACCTTCTTCTGATGATTTATGCTAAACTGAGACCACCACACAATGAAGTCCTTTAGATACAGACCAGATATAGACAGTCTTAAGCCCATTCACATGTTGGCTTCTTTGCTGAGATTGCCAAAAAGGATGACAACTAAAGCTCAACTGGACTTCTTTATGTCAGGAAAAAAATCTAATTTATTTTTAATAGAGCAATAAATAGGTGCTATTTTCTATAGTATGGGTATCAGTCACCTGTTTTCTATTTTGCCCTTGCTGTTTTGTTGAATTCAGTAGTGAATTCATACTCACTTTCCATGAAACAGAGACATTTAAACACCTACTCCATTGAAAATAGTTTATTCTACAAGGCATCCTATGTTAAAGAGTGGCAGAATGTTCTGTATTTGCTCCCCATCCTTGAACATCACAATGCATTTCAAGATCCAGTTCCAGATCACAAATACTTTATTCACTCTCTGTGGTCTTGTTGAAACTTCTAAGAACCTTGCTTCTAGTTAATTCCCAGCCACACTTAGCACTCAACAAGCACCCACTTCCTGTGTCCCGTTCTACTACTTTGCCAATGGTGGTGAGAGAGCCTTTGCTTCTGAAACTCCTGCTAACCAGAAGAGCCCTTTCCTACCTCATCACTTAATATCTCTAAAAACAATCTTTTCTACCTTTGAATGTGTTAATGCCTTTCTCCTACTACTATTTATTGCAGAATATACTGAACATAACCTTCCATCACGATATTATTTATTCTGATACTACGTTTGGTACTGCTATTACCTAATTCTGAAATGCAGTCTGCAATACACCTCCAAGGAAGTTACCATATAAGAACCACCCTAGCTTGATCTGCTTGTGTTAACTAAACCAATTTTTAATCCAACAGTGAACATGTTACATTTAACATGTGCTTTACATCCAAATATTTTACAAAACATCAATTAATCCTTGAAACACCCCTTTGAGGCAGATAAGGATTATCATCCATATTTTATAGATGAGGAAACAGAGGCAGAGATGTTAAGGCTCAGATTTTTAAAGGTATTTAGGAATTGCTGTGATCAGCACTGTAGTGCTTAACTAATTAAGGAGCCTAAATCTCATTGTCACGAAAGAGTCAGTCTCTCAGAAGTTTAAATTCCATTTAATCTCTTTTGAAAATGGGATTTAGGCTCCTAAATCAGTTAGTCATTGAGACGATCAGTGCAGCAAAGCCTAAATACCTTTAAAACTCTAGGCCTAACTTACTAGCCCAAGACAAAAAGTGTTACAGTCAAAACTGAATGCACACCACACGAATGAGGGATTTTTTTCATCTGCTTACTTAAGGAAACAATAATTTAACTGCTTTTTACTGGCAGCAACTTTACAAGAAGGTAAGCAATAGTTTCCTCTCTCTCTTTTATAGTGGTGAAAGTGGAAGACAGGTGGTTAGAAAAAAAGCCTGTGGCCTGCTTCAGCTGGTATTCCATGCTGACTCAGCAGTGGGCACTGAAATGCAGCACATGTGGAAGGAAGTGGAGGTGTGGGAGTTGGACACTGTTCTAATGAAGTGGTACTGAAGAAGCAGACAATTTCATAAGGGCAAAACTGGGAAACTGGACAAAAACAAAATCAGATCTGAAAAAGCTTAACTACATTGGCTAGCAAGAGCCAGAACAAATTTGGGGAAGGGGGAGGAAGACTGATCTCTCTCCAGAGCCCCAGATGTCTTTATGGCTGCCTAATGACAATTACCTTCAAGCAATTAAGACACTGCTATCACAGTTGCATTGTTAGTAAGCCTTTGGCCCTCAGTGTTGATGGCTGTCTAATTAGTGTTTGTGTAAAGTACAACTGCAACTAATACATAAGCTAACAAATACACAAAAGAAAAACTGTTACCAGAAGCATTTTCAAAACAGTAGTGAATTTATTCATTCAGTCCATGGCAACAGTGCAGGCAAACTGTTTCCTTCTTAATGTTCTCAGTGCTGGCAGGACAGATTTTCACTCCAAACAAATAGGTCATATAGGCCATCACTTGTTTTCTGTTTCTCTAGGATGCTGGTATAGATCCTCGATTTGGGCTATCCCAAGTACATCATTCCATAGCAACCCGCTACCCTTGAATGGTTTAACACCACAGAACTCTGATAACCAGGCTCACAAATCAATTTACTATTATCATAATTCCTCTAAAGAATATGTAGCAAGAAAAAAGGGGAAAAATTGCCTCACAGTTAGGTTTAATTTCCAGAAGGCAAAGTCTGTTCTGTTTCCAGATACCTGTGGTGATCAACAAAACAAAACAAAACAAAACAAAAAAACCCAACAACTTTGTTTCAGGCAGTCAGTGACCATCTGTTAATACTCAAAAGATCTGATTATAAAATCCTTATTAAGTCACAACTCTTACTGAAGTCAGTGGGAATTTTGCTCAAGTAATGATCCACAGTCATAGCACCGAGTTTAAACAGGTGCCTGTTGATAAGCAAGTTAAATAATAATGAGCACTTTGTATTGTCATGCTGCACTGAACATCTCAAATCTTTCATCTTTATTCTACTAACAGCAATTAAACCAGTCCCTCGCGAAGTTAATGAAGGTTCTGTGAGTTCTGTCATAGCTTCTGTTTTTTTGTGGGGGCTGTTTTGGTTGGGGGGGGGGAATTTCTTTTTGAGAACAAGACTCCGTTAAATATGCAAATCCAGTCCACAAAAACCACAGCCGTGCTCATTTAAATTGCTCTATGTCTTCTTAGCTATTTATAATGGCACCAATATTGTAGTAGATGAATGCCTCATAGTCTTTAATGTATTTATCCTCAAGACCTGTGAGATAGGGCAATGCTGTTATACACATTTTACAGATAAAGAAATTAGGCATACACAGACTAAAGTGCTTGTCCAATCTGCTAAAGACAATTACCTTCCACAAAGCCCATATAACAAGGTGACAAATGATATATTCAGTTCCCAATACCTCATCAAAATTGTGACAAGTTAGGAGTCCATCAAAAAGCAACTCTCACACAGTGATTAAGCAGATTCTATGGTCTTGTCTATATTTAGACAGTTAAAACCCTGAAATCTTTACTGCTATCAGAAACAGTGGAAGCTGTAGCTTAGGCATAGCTTGGGTCTGTGTACCAGTGTCTTCTGACCCTGCACAGAGTAAGGTTAGATGACAGAGGGATAACAAGGTCCAATCCTTACCTGTGCTCCAGCTTTCTCTACTAGCAGTTATTTTTGGATACTAATTTTGCCACTGTAAACATAGTTTATTACATATATACATACATATGGAGAGAGAGAGAGAGAGAGAGAGAGAGAGAGAGAGACAAACAAACAGTTTGGCTAAATAATGACTAAGAGGACGGAGATGCAAAAATGGTCTACAGATATTTAAAGGATGTAAACACCAGGGGTGGGGAGGAATTATTTAGGAGGGCACAAGAGAGTATAACTAGAATAGGATGAAAATAAGAAAAGGAAATTTAAACTGAGTATCAGGAAAGGGGAATGGTGAAACTCTCATCACTTAGAAGAATGCTAGATAAGCTTGGGGCTGGGAGGTGAACAGCGCATGGAACAAACCTTGCAACTGGTAAAAGAGTAAGTTGAATTGTCTTTTTCATTTTTAATGTCCACAATTCCATCTCACACTTAGTTTTGAGTGGCTTATTATCATTCAAGACAGATGTCTCGGTGTACGGCCAAATGGTAAGTGAGGACCATTTTGGCATCAAGAGTGTGTGCAACTTTGTACCCAGCAAATTAATTGTGGGCATCACTTTGTTCCAATCCCTAGAAACCAGGGGCTAATAGTACACAATGACATGCTGTTGGAGAAGGCACAGAGTTCTTTTGTTGAGAATCTGTACTGGATGTAACAAAACAGCATTTCAAAATAGCAAGCAGAAATATTTACAAATGCTACTGATATTAAACAACTTTTCAATTTATTTACAAACAGCTTTACAAAAGCTCCTGTTCAGAGGCAGTTGGAACAAACAGATGTATTAAATAGCATGCAGGACATTTCTTGTTCAAAGCCAGCAATCTGCCCTTAAAAAATATTTTACAGCAAATTTGATTCTAAAATTTGATTATAATTCTTCCTTTAAATCCACGGAGAAACAGGGATTTTTGTTAGGAGGTAGTAGACTTCTATAGCATGTGAGTTTTCTACTTCAGTATAATCTTTGCTTGGTGTGAATAAGAAAGTATCCTGACAACCAATTTAATTAACAGTGCTGGACTGCCGCACAGCCTCTGAAACCATAGCTGATATTTACTTCACTGCCACAGTATCACTAAGCAGGGCTGTTGGTACTTCTGAATAATAGTTTCAAAAGGGGACAAATATACAATGTAAGAAACATATTGCTCAGACCTCAGTTGGGGACAAGAGACACATGATAGTTCAGTTTATGAAGATATGAAGTAATGTGTTCTTACATCAGCAAGATATGCAAATTTTAACACACTAGGTAAGAGGAGAAAGTGCTAATTGAAAAAGCTGTATTTGTAATAGCCCAGAAGGTATAAGGTTATTATAACTTTAAAATGAAATATATAAATTTGCTTCTCTTATTAAATATAATTTTAAAGCAAGGACAAACTAATCTAGCCCCAGGAGAAAATTGTGCTTTACAAAATGAAGTAAACTGTTGCAGATTTGGGAATATTAGACATCACAGCTGTTCAAAACAGCCATGCTCTCCTTGGAATCTGATAAAAGCTTTGGGTAAAGCAGCAACTTAATGGTCAGGCAAAATGGAGTGAGTAGGAGCTTCTACAAAGAGCCAGTCTCAGGTTTCTCCTGCCAGTTTCACCTGAAAGGCTCTTTTTCACTAGGTGGCAGTGAAGTGAATACACCTGTAACCTGAACTACCTCACATGTTTTGTAATCCTATCTGCACTTGTGATGTCATTTGTTTTCAACCCTCTGAAAGGTGACCTGCAAAACGAAACAATATTAAGCTTGGATCATTTTTGTTTCTCTATAAATTAGTGACAAAGACTTGAAAATTTTTTTGTCTATTAAATGTCTCCTTTATTTGTTTGTTTGAGGGAGTTTTGCATTCAGACCCTACTCCACCTGAAAAAGAATTACTGAAATGGTGACATCACAAGAGCAGAGTGTGAAATTGAACAATTAAAAAAGAGGAGGGATTTTAGTGAGTTTAACAAACAAAACTTTTTATGTGTTTTCAAATTTAATGACTAAATATTTTGGAGAAACATCTTTGTTACGTTTTCAAACATATCTGCTCCTTCAGTTCAGGTGTGATAAGCTACCAATATGCATTCTGAGAGGCATCTATTGAACCTTACAGCAAAACCAAATATTAGAGCAGAGCAGATAGGATAAAAAGGGAGCATCTTTAATGCAACAAACAAGCTAGGAGGAGAGACAGGATGTCCTGCAGGAACAGCTCAGGCTAAGGTTTATATTTGTTGCTCATAACTAAAAATAAAGAACGACTCCAGGATGTTGGGTGGCGTTTGGACACTAACTCAGCCTGTGCTTCATGTAATGCAGGGACTCCATACATCACACTCCTGGTTAAACTTTGTGCCTCGCAATGTGAAGTAGTGTCTTTAACACTTCACACACAAGTATGTGTAACCCTCACAAGATAAAACATTTCTCCCACTCCTTCTCCAACACAAAGAAATGTAAACATCAGAGGCCTCATCTCTTCACTTACCAGTTCTTGGAAGAGTGGTCTGTACAGTTTTCAAAAATACGTACAAGAGTAGTAAATGCAATGGCAAAGAAAGTACTATTTCCACAGACATGGTGTCAGGCGGCATAGAGAGAAAAAAAATCCTCAATAAAAGGAAGATCAGGGAGTTTTCTTTGTTGGTGGGATTTTTTTTTTTTGCGGGAAAGGACAGAGGAGGCAGACGCCACACCAAAGTGAGTATTAACATAAATGTAAAAGTTGAAAGGAGCCTGCAACACAGTTCAAGGATGCCTTCACCTAAGCATCCCACATATAGCCTATCAGGCAGCAACAAAACAACTGCTGTTGTACTACTAGAGCAGTGCTCTGTGATACTGGCAGGATCCTTTACCTAGAAACAGCCCACAGTCTAATAAACTCCAAATAACTTATCAAGTAGGGCTTTGACATTTTGTGCTTCAGGGATTCATTGTGCTAGCAAAATGGAGTGATTAACAACTGACAACAATGTCCAATAGGGTATATCAATACTAGCAAAGGAGATTAATGCAGAGATTACTGTGCAGGTATACGTAAGCTTAGATGATTGTGATTGATATTTTTAGAATACTGTAATGATGGAGGAAAGAATTGCTGTAGAACTCAGGTGTGCTACAGATATTTACGGCATAATAGTCAAACATATATTGAAAACTAATGTATTCAGAAAATTGTGAAACGTTTTCCATGCCAATTTATAAGTTACACATATAAGCTACTGCTTAGGTCAGTTCTGACCTTTACATTTTAACAAAAACTCCAATTATGTTTGAGAGACACTGGGGGTGGCTGAAAGCCCAGCGTCTCTGTAAGTGGATCCTCTGAGACAAGTAACTGTAGAAAGGCTGGTCTATACAACATTGATTGGGAGTGAGGTAACCACAAACATCACTGTCTCAAATGAAAAGGAATTCAAGGTCTGACCCAGAAAACAAGCATCGTAACCACTAGATAAAATTTTAATGATAAACACAAGATGCTCCACACCCAGGCCAGACTGAATTATCTGATGTCAAAGCCATAAATGCAAGTTTCTTCTAGAAAGAAGAGATCTTAGCAGCCTTCTTCAACCCACAGCTCAAGCTGTGCTAAATCAATCCTTGATATTCTGCCATCTTCTGGTTTGGGTATTGGCAGCAGGACAGAGAGAATGTGGAAGGCAGGGAGACAAATTACAGATTTCCCCATACAAGAGTGAGTTCCAATCTGTTCATGTTTGCTTCCTTACAGGAAGCAGGAAGACAATGTCTCAACCTACTTGGTTCCAAACGACTGCATGCTCCTGAATTAGTTTAGGCAGGTTAACAATAAAGTTTGCAAAACACAATTCAGGGTAACAGTGGTAAGTCACCCTCTTAGAATTGTCTGTCTATAGCTTTTTCAGATTCCTTTTCAGACAAATTTTAAAACCCTCTATGGCAAATCAAAGATGTACTATTTCATGTTCTGCCATGCAAGAGAAAGTATAGTGAACAATCTAGAGAGTTTGTATTTATTTCTTCCAGAGGGGTGATGAAGCTGAACCACAAAATGACACTAACATTTAGCACACTAAGTGCCACTGTTTTCAAAGCAATAAAATATTGATTCAAATGCCACTAATTACAAAATTATCTTTAAGGTAATAAAATAATCTTTAAATGTCCCGATCCTGTGAACAGTTACTCACATGCTGAACTTTAGGGACATGATGAGTCCCATTCAATTCACATGTGTAAAGCTAAGCATAAGTGTTTGCAGGGCTGGAAACACAATCATTAAATGTAAAAGATTATTGATATTTACACCCAGAAGTAAATTGACTTCTGTTAACCTCAGCTATTAAATTACTCATTCACTACTAGGATGCAACAGCTAAATATTGATCACTGGATTCATTATAGTTTTATGACTTATAAATCTGAAAGATGTGATGCCATTAACCACAATACTATAATGTTTTCTGTTTTTTTTTGAGGTTTTTTAATGATTGGAATCCAAGAACTACCTACTTCAATTAAAGCTGCATATTTAGGTACTTCTGTTCAACATGTGACGATGATAAGGTATTTATTTAGGTATTTAGATAGTTAGCAACTTGTAAGTTTCAGCTACTTTTCTGTAGATATATCTTGTTTTTATTCCTACTATTACTGAAGTTGATGGTGTCTGAGCTTGAAAGCTTGTCTCTTTCATGAATAGAAGATTGTCCAATAAAGATTACCTCACTCACCTTGCCTGTCTAAACATTTAAATAGAAACACTGCTATTAAAAAAGTAAGAAAAACAAAATCTGAAAATATCAATATACCAGGCCAAAGACCTTCTGAAATAAAACTTCTTAAAACTCAGACAGAAGGAACTGGGAACTGTAGGCTCCACAGACCCTCTGCTTTAAAAGAGCAGGAGAGCACAAAAGGAAAGATACTTGGAACAAAATGCCACAGACTTGAAGCTGAAGACACCGCATAAATGGCAAACATGATTACAGGCTGTGAAAGCAATACCAGTAGTCTCATTTAAATAACAACCATTCTTAAAAACAGCTGGGCAGTTCTGAGATGGTATGAAATTCTGTGCCATCTTGAAAGAACCAGGTCTTGAATGTCATTGGTAGAATGCCAGATGCATCTTCTCTTTTGGAAAATTGTATTAGATATCTGGAATACACTTGTGGGCGTGGTGATTTAAAGGGATGTTCTCAGGTAGCTTACATGCCAAACAAGAGTGACGTGCAGGTAGTAAACAGGTTGTTTGCAGATGGCTATAACTACATCAGTTTACACTCAGTTTCTATTGCTTCTGGTTGTGAAGAAAACCTTATAAACAGGCATGTAACAACAACGACAAAGCATAAACTTTGGAACACAGTAGTCCAGCAAGCAGTGGGTTCACAGCAAGTTCTGCAACTGTGGGATCACAAAATATATTGGGCCTGCTACTAGGAGCACAGCCACTTTGCTAGTGACAGACTCACAACCGTTGAGGTGACTGCAAAGGAACAGACATCATGACATTAAATAAAAATTACTAAGTTAAGAAAAGAAGAAAAACGAAGGAAGTTTAAAGAAAAGGAACAGGCTACAAAAGGGAAGCTACAAACAGAAACTGGAGTGGAGAGGGCCTTAAATCCATGAAATGAAAGACAACCCCAAGAAGAAGAGGGCCTTGATAAGCGTTTGCGTAACATCCCCTTTCCACTCATTGCCTTATGATTTAGATCTCAGCTCACACACACAGCCATACAATTCAAATATATGGCAACTTGCATGGGAAGCTTGTAAGAGTCCTCCATACTCAGATGATCTGCAGCAACCTTTATTATAACCAGCTGAAGAAGTTGGTATGTGGGGTGTCATTTTTACGGGCAGTTTTCTCTAGTCGCACCGCACATAAATGTACCACTAACATGAAGTGTTGCCATAAAACATCATATGTTGATGTGCTACGGGATTAAGACAGTTTGATGGTGTCCTCTAACTATTCCTACGACATCATTTCTATTTACTAGTGTGACTTCTTCTAAAGGGACAATCATTACAAAACCTGTGAAACATAAGTGTAAATTTAAAATCATACATCCATTGGGATAGTCAGGGTAATCTCATCAGCAAGTCTGGGATGTTCTAACAACCAGAAACACTTTCAGAGTACTGTACAGATGAATGCTCAGAGCAGAATAAACGGGGTGCCAATAAAGCTGGAAGAATCAAATACTAACGAAATTCCTGAAGACTAAGTCTTCAGGTCTGCATCTTAAATAAGGTCACATCATAACAAGGAAGTGCTTCCAGAAGTAAAGAAAAATAGTCCCACTGGAATACTCTTTCCTGTAGAAAACACAGGAATCTCCCCTGCAATTCAGGAAGAGTTGTTTTGGGGAAGTAACAAAAACTGCAGTACTATTTTCATTTAGGTCTGTTCTGCACTTAAATTCCAGGTGCTACTGCAACATAAATAGTTGTATTTAATAAGAAGATGCAAAGGTATATACAGAAATTACAATGAAACTAGACACCGTTTCAATTTATCTAAGTATTGCAGTGACCATTTCAAAATAGGCACAGCAATAACAAACAAGGAAGGTAAGTCCTTTCCTCTCTCAACATCCCAGCTCCTGCTAAATCATGTTGCTTCTTCCTGTCAAATATTAAGATGCCAGTCCATTCTTTTAATTTCAGTCCATTTGTTTCTATCTTCATTACTGAAAGCCTTGTCCATATCTCAGTCACTGTAACCCCTTCCTCTCTGGCCTCCCACTTCATTCACAACTCTCACCACTGCAGTTTATTCCAAAAATCACAGCTGCAGTTATCTTCCTTTCTTGCCACTTACATTTCATCATTCTCCCTTGAATTCATTGACCATTTTTTTTACTACGTCCAACTAAACATTTGTTCTCACGTTCAAGGCCTTACACATCCTTAAATCTGTCTCTTATGCCTTGTCTATACTAGAAAAGTCACCCTAGTGTATCTGCATTAGGGGCTCACACTGGTTTCACTGGTTTGATTTAACTAAATCTATCTTGTTCCCAACACTCCTCGCAGCCCTCTCTCCTTTCTTCATATCCTTCTCTCAATATTGGGTACTTTTTTTTATTATTAGTGACTATCATGCACCCAGCTGCACATAAAAGTCTTCTACACTTATTGTCTCTCCTTAAAAACCAGGAATCTTTCAGACCCTATGCGCATGTGTAATCTTCTTCCACTCTCTTCCTTTGCTTGTGGCCCCACACGGTCTTGTATTTGAGCTTGCCAATACTGTTTTTTTGTTTGTTTTTTGGGGGGCTGGGGTATTTTTGAGGGGGTAGCAATGGTGTAGCTGCACTAATGTAGATGCACTGCACTGGTGTAAAAAGTGACACACACACACACACACCAGGAAAGCTGAGCTGATGTAAAAAGTGACGTTTGGTGCAGCTTACCCCCAAGTAACTTTTTACATCAGTGCAACTCATCTACACTATGTGTTTATATTGGTGCAGCCACAAACAAACAAAAAAAACAGCAAAAGCAAAGCCTTAGTCAGTCTTACCCGTCTCAGATTGCAAACTCTTTCAGGTGGGAAATTTTTAACTGTCAACTTTTTAAATTTAAGTGTCACTTCTAAGAGGAATTGCAGTAGAGTATTACAACAGTCTTTCGTCTTGGTGACAGTAGATCTCAACTGGAAAAGAGCTCCTGCTGGAAAATGTAACTTCTCCCTATTATGTCAATCCAGATTTGCTTGTGAATCAGTCAAGATACAGCACACAAGAGCTCACAATGAGGAAGACTATACAAACATTAAACAATTTCATACTTACCCAGCAATGACGACTCCATCACAAGAATGCACATCACACAAAACTTTACCCAACTCATACTGCAACTGGCTCACAGCACCGATGCGGTTCTGCACAGAAATACAGAGACACACTGTTGTTTTTGTAATAGGTTCATCTAACACCAGATTTTCCTAGAAGCCCATGCCTTCCTAATGCTTTTGTATGGGTTACACTGCCCATTTTAGTGGAGGTCAGAGGAAAGAACAGTCATTCACTATCTGCTCATCTCCTATACATTTCAGAGTCTCTACTTCCCCATGTATTCTCTTGATAAGAAGAATGACACTGCTCTACTATGCAAGAGACTGTTGTAGGCTGCTACAGACTAAAAGTATCTCTCACTCATCAAATTAAGATGTGAATTGGAATGGGATGGAGAAGGTTACAGAACCACATGCATAGACTGATTCCAGTGGGAACTATCCTAAGAGCAAGGACTGAAGGACAAGGTCTTTAAGTGATTACATGAATAGATGGCACAGGAGTCAGAGCACCTTTTCAAAGTGAAAGCAAGACAAGCCAGCAAGCCACCAATAGCTGAGAGGAGGGCTCATTAAACCTTGCGCTGCTTTCACCTTCTTATTGGCAAAAAAAGACTGCAATAAGAGGCTCACATTTCACTAGCAGAAGAACAGGAGTAGGCAACCTATGGCAACCGTGCCAAAGGCAGAACGCGAGATGATTTTCAGTGTCACTCACAATGCTCGGGTCCTGGCCACTGGTCCGAGGCACTCTGGATTTTAATTCAATT